>NC_050445.1:1999353-2636853 GCF_903995425.1 Onychomys torridus
TTATTTTTCTGTCTGTGAAGAACGTCCCTGGAATCTTGATTAGGAGTGCACTGAATCTGTAGACTGCTGTTGCTGGGAAGGCTATTTTCACAATATTGATTCCTCTATCCCATGAGCATGGAGTTTGTCCTGGTTAGTTCTTGTCAAATTAACATAAACTAGACTAGAGGGAATCTATTTTTTTAAAGTCTTCATAAGATTGGCCTGTAGGGCATTTTCTTGAGCAGTTATGTGGAAAGGCCAGCCCACTATGGAGTGGTATAACCTCTGGGCAGGTGGTCCTGGATGGTAAAGAAAGCAGACTGAACAAGCAATGGGGAGCCAGCCAGTAAGCAGAGTTCCTCCATAGTTTCTGCTTTAGTCCTTGCCTCCAAGCTCCTGCCTTGACTTCCTCCAGTGATATATAGTGTGATGTGAGTTATAAAATGAAATAATCCCTTTCCTCCTCAAGGTGTTTTTGGTCATGATGTTTTATCACAGCAACAGAAACCTAAAACAGATGTCCTTCCCTTTTCCAGTGATCTCTTGAAGTTTTCACTGTAGAAGTCTTTAATCTCCTTGGTAAGGTTTAATACCAAGTATTCAGGGATGGACCCCTAATTGTGAATGGGATTATTGCTCTGGCCTCTTTCACAGTATGTTCATTGGTATATAGGAAACCTGCTACTAATTTTTGTGTGTTCACTTTGTATTTTGCCTCTTTGCTGAAAGTATTTATTAGTTCTAAGAGTTTTGGAGTATTTAAAATAGTGGTTCTCAAACTACTGGTCATGACCTCCTTTGGGGGGGTTGAACGATCCTTTCATAGGGGTTGCCTAAGACCATGCTGCATATCAGACATTTACATTACAATTCATAACAGTTACAAAATTACAGTGATGAAGTAGGAATGAAAATAATTTTATGGCTTGGGGGTGTCACCAGAACATGAGGAACTGTACTAAAAGGTCACAGCATCAGGAAGGTTGGGAACCACTGCTGTAGGTTCTCTTATGAATAGAATCATATCATATACAAATAGGGACACTTTGGCTTCTTTTCCTATTTGTGCCCATCTTGTTTCCTCGTCTTGTCTTACTGCTCTGGCTTAGTCTAACCATATACTGAATAGAAGTGGAGAGAGTCTTGTTCCTGATCTTAAGTAGGAGTGCTCAGAGTTTTTCTCCATTAGGTATGTTGCTGGATACAGGCTTGTTGTATACAATCTCTTTGTTATGTTAAGGAAAGCTCCTTCTATTCCTAGCCTCTCCATGACTGTTACTATAAGGGATATTGGAATTTGTCAGTTTTTTCTTTATCTAAAGAAAAGATCATGTGGTCTCTGTCTTTGAATCTATTTATTGATTTACATATGTTGAACTATCCCCTGTATCTCTGGAATAAACCAACCCAGTAATGACAAATGATCTTTTTGATACACTTTTGAATTTGGTTTATCAATATTTTATTAAGAATTTTTGCATCTATGTTCATCAGGGAGATTGGTCTGTAATTTTCATTTTTGTTGTTGTGTCCTGATTTGAGGCTTGTTCCACAGGAAGGAATTCGTATCTGGTACTGTAAACATGTTTTAAACCAATGGCTAGGGAAATCATAGGCCAAAGGGGAGAATCTACTGATATATACATATTTTTTAATCTAAAAGACCATGTTTCCAAACATGGACTTCTAAACATATCTATGTATATCTACAGGTGTATGCTTTTCTCAATTGTGGTCAGAGAAGCTTCTTAATGTAATGGGTAGTGGTTAATCCAGAGATGTATTACTGTTTCAAGTATTGAGAATAAGTGGCTTTGAATGCTAGGCCTTAGATGGAGCATCTATATATCACACACACAAGGATCAAAGAACATCTCAGAAGAGGGAGCAGAAAGAAAATTAGAACCAGAGGATGGGGACGAGGGCTGTGAAATGCTGTCTACTGAACATAATATGGCTACTGCATGCATGAACTCACAGCAGCTGTGGTTACCTAAACAAGGTCTTCACAAGATCAAGCCAGTTAAAAAGTCCAGTGTGCAGAAGGGAGGAGTTCCCAAGCTCCACCCCTCATTGAGAAGGTGTTGATAGTCGATGGCTGCTGGAGATGAAGAGTTATTTTCTTTGAGGGTGGTTACTGGTAGGTTCCCTAATCCCCAGAGGATGGCCCTAAACCCATGTGCATATGGGTAGCACTAATTGGACTCAGAGGGTTAAAATAAATCTATAATAAATATTATGTAATAAATATAGTTTTAAAAGGAGGACATGAAGTTGGGAGGGGTCCTGGGGTGAACTGGAAGGGAATGAATGGTGAATATGATCAAGATATACTATAGACATGAATGAAATTTTCAAAGAATTATTGACTCTGGGTGAACAGCTGCCTCCTCCTGCAAAGCTGACTAAGTCAGTCTAACTTGCTGTAGGAAGACTGTAAAGGAAGCGGGGAGGTACCAAGAAGTGCTTCCCACTGTGTTCAGGCTCCTCTTTGCCTATAGTAGTATTCATTCCCAAGTCTTTTTTTTTTTTTTAAGAGTTATTTTGTTTTTAATTGTGTGTGCACATGTGCACATGCGGGTGTACTTGGAGGTGTTCCCTTTTCCTGGAACTGTAGATATAGGCAGTTGTGAGCTACTCTATATGAGTGCTGAGAACAGAGCTCAGGTTGGGCCCTGGCTCTGATTATCAGGAGCACTATAGTGAGTCTGCAAAATCCACTACCCTCCAGAATTTCAAATCCACTATCCTTAGAAACCACCTTGGCTTCAGCTTTGCTCTGAGCCACTGACTGGGAAAGCTTTGAGTAGCAACCTGTCTCATCTGAACACCTGTGGCGCCCTGACAGAGAGCTCAAGTGTCAGTACTCTACCCTTTAAATGCTGTGACGCTGAAGCCTTCCCTCTCCCACAAGATTACTAGCTATTGGACTTGGCAGTAGTCAATTGTGAAGTGTGGGGACCCTTCCCTTGAGAAGGCCAGAGTAAGAGACACAAAGGCAGACCCAGGAGGCTCAGAGTAAATGGCAGGATTAAGGCAGCTGCTCTGAGAGTAGCTGGGCACAGACATTTGTCATTGCTGTTTCTTTGTCCTAATAAGAGCCTTTTGTTCACTGTTCCTATCTCATTTATCTATTTAAACAGTGTTTCACATAGCCCAGGCTGACCTCAAACTCACTGTATTGTGGAGGATGGCCTGGAACTCTGGCTTCCATCTCATGAGGGTGAAATTACAAGTTTCTACCATGGTGTCCGGCTCAACCCTTAACTCTTTAAGCTGTTGATTATTTGTTTGCCTCATTAAGATAGCTTGTGTACAATCATGACCCAAAACACAGGCACTAAGTGGCTGTCCTTTGGTGTCTTATTTCCCCACCTCTTTCTTGCCTTTTACCTTGCAGTCTTCAGTGGGTTCATGGTCCCAGCACCAGTGGCAGCAGGCCCTCGGCTCTTCTATCTTCCATCTACTGACAGTAGTAGTGGGTGGGGAAGGGCTACAGGTTGAGGGATGCACACTGGGTGGTCACCAAGGATAGAGGCCTTTACTGTGACAATTCACGATCAACTGGGCTCAGAAAGCCAAGAGGTTTTGTTTTGTTTTGTTTTTCCACCACGATGGGCAGAATTAGCAACCAAACTTTTGCAGAATTCTGATGCTGGGGTCAGGGGTAAGCCACTGTTTAGGTGAAGGTATTGCTGTGTTCTGTTGTGTTTGATCTGGTTTATTTGGTTTGGGTTTTTAACTAGCCCTTCTCTGAGCTCCTAAAAGTTCATTACATGGAAGTCAGGGCTCCATTTCCTGCCCAAGAGACCACATTAGAGGAAAACGCTGTTGGAAAAGTCCACCCCTCATTTTCCATCTCAAATTCAGTCCTGTGAGTGGTTTTCAAAGAGACACATCCTCAGTCCCCAATTTGCCACGTGATGCTCACATGGCCTCAGGACACTGCCAGCCAGCCAGCGACCACCGGATGTGGCCCCTTGGCCTTGGCCAGAACCACGAGCCAACATGAACTTATTTCCTTTAAAGGCTCCAGGCCGCAGTGCTGCCCTCTTAGCCACAGGTCAGCAGAGCTGTGCATTCGTCTGTCTTGAGTTCACAGAGAACAGTCGGGCGCTATTCAATGTCTGTACTCCACTTGTGTCTTCTTTCTTCCATGCTAAGATAAGGGGGAAGGAGGGAGGGAAGTGAAACATCCCTTAATGACTCATTCGTTTACCCTGAGTATCTCAGGACCACTTTCCAAACACACAGGTTAAATGTGAAAACCAAAAACACTCAATAAGGGATGTGGGTGTAGCTCAGTGGCAGAGCACTTGCTGGATGGCTCCACCCCCAGCACTGCCTCATTTACCACGTTTACACACCCATCTCCAGTCTCCCTTAGTAATGCTCAGACCATATCATTGAGTCACATGGTCTCTCCTTTCAAATCTTCCCCTCTCTTAGTTTTATAAGTGATCCTACATTACTCAACTTTAGTCCACATGTTCAGGCTCATTCCTCTGAAGCCTATTTTTTAGTAGATTCCTTAAAAAGAGCAGGGAACACCAGCTCTCAAGTTTGCCCACGCAGATAGGATGTGCATTTCTCATTCTGGATAAAGTATGCTTCAGCATGCACAAGGCCTAGCTTCCATCCCAGATGCAAACAAAAGAAACAATCCAAGTGAGGCGGCTTTGGTGAGAAATGTCCCCCTCCTCGCAGACTCTGGTATTTGAATACCCCATCCCAGTTGATGGCACTATTTGGAGAGGTTTAGGGGGCGAAGCCTTGTTAGAGGAAGGATGTCATTGGGGCAGCTTTGAGAGCTTAAGGCCTTGCCCTACTTCGTATTTGCTCTTTCTGCCTTGTGCTTGTGGTAGATGTGAGCTCTCAGCTTCCTGCTCCTGTGGCCATGCCTGACACTTGAGAACATGCCCCACCACCGTGATGGACTCATATGCCTCTGGAACCACAAACCCAAACATTGGTGAGGGCATTTTATCACAGAAACAGAAAAGTAAACTGAGACACCAAGTATGTTCTTTATGCTTAAAGGAACTTTTAAAGTCTGTATGAAATCACCAGAGCTGGGTATGGCAGTGCAGGCCTGTAATCCCAGGCTCGAATCAGTTGGCTTGAAGTTAATCATGAGTCTCTGGGTGAGCCTAGCCTTATCAGGTGACTCTTTTAGCCTGAGAGGCTAGCTAGCAGTCAGAAAAAGGCAAGGAAGGTCAAAACAGCCAAGACCCTCTGTCACTGGCTGTAAAGAAGCACCTGCCTGTCATGGAAAGGGCTATGTGACAGGAGTAGATGGCCTTAGTCTATAGTCACAGAATCCTCCCATCAGCCAGGGAGTTTAAGAAAGGACCCAGAGCCTCAGATAAGGTCACAGTTCAGCCACCACCTTCACCTCAGCTCATGCATTCCTTAGCAGAGGACCCACTGGCTTCTGAGCCAGGGAACCTGTAGGACAGTGAGTGTATAGTTAAGGGCAGGGATGGGGCAGCACAAACCATTCATGGCCAAATGTTCTGGGAGCATGACTTCTTAAAGGGTGCTGACATCCAGAAGGCATCACTCCCTCCTTTTCTTCTTCCCCTGTGCAGTAGCTTGGAATACTTCCCTTCAGCTTTCCATGGGGCGGGAGTGGGAGCAGTTCCTGACTTGTAGGAAAAGTCTTGAGTGTAATGGTCTTCCCCTTCAGTCTTGCTCTGTGCTCATGTGGCAGCTCGCTGGCCGCTTCCCGCTTTCATCTGGATTTGTGTCTTTGCTGCTGTTACCCCATTTTGTCCAACCTTCTCTTCCCCGAGTGTGTGGCTCTGCAGGTGGAGGGCCAGCTTCAAGAGCTCAGAAGGCAGAGTCTACGTGAACTGAGGCATCCAGGCAGGCTCTTCTGGTTCTCTTAGCACCTGTCTGTTCTCTGTGCTCTTCCACGGATGCTGGCACTGAGCGGTTAGCTCTTCTGCAGAACACGGAGATGCCTTGATACCTGCTAATCTTATAAATGTTGAGTGTGTTTGTTTGCTCTCTCAGTGCTGTCCACTCTGACCTGAAGTTTGGGGTAGTTTGTTATAGCATGTTCCGGAAACTAATGCCAACAGATACAGACAAGCACAGGACTGTGTCCCAGAAGATTCCCGCCTCAAACATGAATTGCAAGTGTCAAAGGGAGTGCTGCTACTACCACTCTGAATGTGCCCATGACTCCACTAGAATCTCTTCTCCATGGCTTGAGAACACTTACTCCCCAGAAAGGCTAATGAACTTACTTTAAGTCACACAGGCAGGGATCGGGAAAATCAACATCTGAACCTCTCCTGATGCCAGAACCCTATTGTTTTCCCATCATACTTTAAGCTAGAAATTGCCAGAGAAAGAGCAGTTATGAGTGTATGTGACAGCTGTATCACAAAATGTTGTTTAAGATTGAGAAATGTAGGTCTCTGGCTCTGCTGGTAGAGTGCTTGCCTAACATGCATAAAGCCCTGCATTGGATGCCCCGCGTCACATAAAATCAGGCATGGCATTCTTAAAGAGGAAATGAAAAAGTCCCCTAAAGAAATCTATGAAAACACAAACAAATAGTGGAAGGGAATGAATAAAGCAGATCAAGATCTTAAAGTGGAAATAGAATCAATAATGAAAAGCCAAACTGAGGGAAATCTGGAAATGAGAAATTTAGAACTTGAACAGGAACCTCAGAGGCAAGCCTCACCAACAGAATACAAGAGATGGAAGAGAGAATTCAGGCACTGAAGGCACAATAAAAGAAATAGGTATATCTGTCAAAGAAAATGTTAGATCTACAAAAAGCCTGGCACAAAACATCAAGGAAACATGGGACATTATGAAAAGACCAATTCTAAGGATAATAGGAATAAAAGAAGAAGAAGAAACTCAGGTCAAAGGCACAGAAAATATTTAACAAAATCATAGAAGAAAATTTTCCTAATCAAAAGGAGATGCCTATCAAGGTAAAAGAAGTATTCAGAAAACCAAATAGACCAGACCAGAAAAGAAATTCCCCACAGCACATAATAATCAAAACGTTAAACATACAGAACAAAGACAGAATATTATGAGATTCAAGGAAAAAGATCAAGTAACATAGAAAGGCAGACTTATTAGAATAACATCTGAATTTTCAATGGAGGGGCTAAAAGCCAGAAGATCCTGGACAGATGTTCTACATCTGTCTCCAAAAGAACACAGATGGCAGTTGAAATACCCAGAAAAACATCCAATCACAATAGATGAAGAAAACAAGATATTCCATGACAAAACCAAATTTAAGCAATATTTATCTACAAATCCAGCCCCCTACAGAAGGCTCTAGAAGGAAAATTATAACCAAAAGAGATTAGCAACAACCAAGAAAACACAAGGAATAAATAATCCCAGATTAGCAAACCAAAAGAGGAAACACACACCACCACCACCACAACAACAACAACAACAAAATAATAGGAATAAAAAAACACTGCTTATTTTTTTTTTTATCTCTCAATAGCAATGGTCTTAATTCTGCCAATAAAAAGACATGGATTAACAGAATGGACATAAAAACAGGATCCATCCTTCTGCTGCATATAAGAAACACACCTTAATATCAAGGATGGAGATCACCTCAAGGTAAAAAGATGGAAAAAGACATTCCAAGCAAATGGATGTAAGAAGCAAGCTAGTATAGCCATTTAATATCTGACAAAATGGACTTCAAATCAAAACTAATCAGAAGAGATAAGGAAGGACACTACATACTCATCAAAGGAAAAATCCACCAAGAGTACATTGCAATTCTTAACATCTATGCACCAAACACAAAGCCACCCAGGTTCACAAAAGAAACACTACTACAGCTTGAATCACATATTGACCCTCACACACCAATAGTGGGAGACTTCAGTACCTGACTCTCGCCAATAGACAGGTCATCCACACAATTAAACATAGAAATGCTGGAGCTATCAGATATTATAAACCAAATGGACCTAACAGATATTTAAAGAACTTTTCACCCAAACACAAATAATATACCTTCTTCTCAGTACCTCATGGAACTTTCTCCAAAATTGACCACATACTTGGACACAAAACAAGTCTCAACAGATACAAGAAAACTGAAATAACACTCTGCATCCTGTCTGACCATCACAAGTTAAAGCTGGATATCAACAAAAACAGAAAGATTACAAACTCATGGAAACTGGACAACTCAATACCAAATGAAAAATGGGTCAAAGCCAAAATTAAGAAAGAAATTAAAGACTTTCTAGAATTGAATGAAAATGAATACACACCATACCCAAACTTATGGGACACAATGAAGGTGGTCCTAAGAGGCAAGTTCATAGCACTAAATGCCTACATAAAAAAATTGATGAGAGTTCATACTAGTAACTTAACAGCACACTGGGGTTGATACATTGTGTACCCCAATAAATTTATCTGGGGGTGAGAGAACAGAACAGCCACTGGATTAGACATAAAGGCCAGACAATGGTGGCACACACACCTTTAATCCTATAACTTGGGAGGCAGAGATCCATCTGGATCTCTGTAAGTTCAAGGCCACACTGGAAACAGAGCTAGGCATGGTGGAACACACCTTTAATCCCAGGACTTGAGATCTCATGTCTTGCTTGGGAAAGGCACAAGCCTTTAATCCCAGGAAGTGATGGCAGGAAGCAGAAGGGTATATAAGGCGTGAGGATCAGGAACTAGAGGCTTTTAAGCTTTTAGGCTTTTAAAGCAGTTCATCTGAGATCCATTTGGGTGAGAATTCAGAGGTTTTCAATCTAGGGATTCGTGGAAACAGGATTGGCTGAGGAGTTGGCAAGGCAAGGCTGGCTGTGGCTTGTTCTGTCTCTCCGACCTTTCAGAATTTACCCCAGTATCTGGCTCTGGGTTTTTCATTAGTAAGACCTTTTAAGATCTTCATTACAAGCTGGGCAGTGGTGGCTCACGCCTGTAATCCCAGCACTCGGGAGGCAGAGGCAGGTGGATCTCTGTAAGTTCGAGGCCAGCCTGGTCTACAGAATTAGTCCAGGATAGGCTCCAAAGCTACAGAGAAACCATATCTTGAAAAACAAAAACAAAAACAACAACAACAACAAAAGATTTTCATTACAGCATACCTGAAACCTCTAGAACAGAAAGAAAAAATAACATCCAAAAGGAGTAGACAGACAGCAAGAAATAATCAAACTTAGGGCTGAAATCAATAAAATAGAAACAAACAAAAATAATACAAAGATTCAATGAAATAAAGAGTTGGTTCTTTGAGAAAAATCAATAATATTGACAAACCCTTATCCAAACTAACTGAAAGGCAGAGAGAGAATATACAAATAAATAAAATTAGGAATGAAAAGGGCATAACAACAGACTGAGGAAATCCAGAGAATCATAACGACATGCTTTAAAAACCTGTACTCCATCAGGCAGTGCACACCTTTAATCCCAGCACTCAGGAGGCAAAGGTGGCAGATCTCTGTGAGTTTGAGGTGAGCCCGGTCTACAGAGAGAGTTCTAGGACAAGCAGGGCTACATAGAGAAACTCTGTCTCAAAAACAAAACAAACAAAAACAAAACAAAACAAACAAATAAATCCTGTTCTCCACCAAATTGAAAATCTAAAATAAATGGGTTAATTTTCTCTATACATATCATTTACCAAAGTTAAATCAAGATCAGATGAGCAGTTTTAAAGACCTAAAAGCCTAGTGAAATAGAAGTAGTAATTAAAAGTATTAAAACAAACAAACAAAAAACAAAACAGCCCAGGGCCAGATGATTTTCACACAGTATTCTCCCAGACTTTCAAAGAAAAGTTAATGCCAATGCTCCTCAAATTATTCCATAAAATATAACAGAAGGAACACTGCCCAATTCATTTTATGATGCCACAGCTACCTTGACACTCAAACCACATAAAAACCCAATAAAGAGAATTACAGACCAATTTCCCTTATGAACAAAAATGCAAAACTACTCAATAAAAACTTGCAAACTGAATCCAAGAACACATCAAAAAGATCACCCACCATGATCAAGTAGACTTCATTCCAGAGATTCAGGAATGGTTCAACATATGTAAATGGATAAATGTAATCCACTATATAAACAAACTGAGAGAAAAAAAAAACACATGATCACCTCAGTAGATGTAGAAAAGGCCAGTCTTTCATAAAATCCATTATCCCTTTGTAATAAAAGTCCAGAAGAGATTAGGGATACAAGGGATATACCTCAACATAATATAGGCAGCAAGCCCATAGCCAACATCAACTTAAATGGAGAGAAACTCAAAAGAAATTCCACTAAACAAGACAAGGCTGTTCACTCTCTCCACACCTACTAAATACTGCACTTGAGGTCTTCCCTAGAGCAATAAGACAACCGAAGGAGATCAAAGGGATACAAAGTGGAAAGGAAGAAGTCAAAGTGTCATTATTTGCAGATGACATGATAGTATACATAAGGACCCTAAAAATTCCACCCAGAAACTAATACAGCTAAACACTTTCAGCAAAGTAGATGGATATAAACCGACTCACAAAAATCAGTAGCCCTCCTATATACAAATGACAGAGAGATTGAGAAAGAAATCAGGGAAACAACACCTTTCACAATAGTCTCAAATAATATAAAACATCTTAGGGTAACTCTAACCAAGCAAGTGATTCTTGTATGACAAAAACTTTAAGGCTTTGAAGAAAGAAATTGGAGAAAATATCAGAAGATGGAAAGATCTCCCATCCTCATGGAATGGTAGGCTTTATATAGTAAAAATAGCCATCCTACCAAAAAACAATCTACAGAGTCAATGCAATCCCCACCAAAATTTCAACACAATTCTTCACAGACCTTGAAAGAATAATTTTCAGCTTCCCATAGAAATACAAAAAACCTAGGATAGCTTAAAAAAAATTCCCCAATACTAAATGAACTGCTGGAGGTATCATCGTCCCTGATTTCAAGTAATAAAAACCTCATGGTATTGGCACAAAAACAGATAACTCAATCACCGAATTGAATTGAAGACTCAGCCACAAATCCACATATCTATGAACAACTGAATTTTGATAAAGAAGCTAGAAATACACACTGGGAAGAAGACAGCATCTTCAACAAATGATGCTGGCCAAACAGAAGGGCTGTTTGTAAAGAATCCAAATTAGATCCATACTTATCACCCTGCCCAAAACTCAACTCCAAATGGATCAAAGACCTCAACATAAAACCAAAGATCTTGAACCTGACAGAAGAGAAAGTGGGGAATAGACTTAAACTCATTGTCACAAGAATAGACTTTTTTAACAGAATACTGTTAGCACAGGCACTAAGATCAATAATTAATAAATGGGATCATATAAAATTGTAAAGCTTCTGTATAGCAAAGAACACCATCATTCAGACAAAGTGGCATGCTCCAGAATGGGAAAGGATTTTTACCAACTACAAATCTGATAGAGGGCTAATATCCAAAATATATAAAGATCTCAAAAAACTATATATCAATAAAACAATCTCACTAAAAATGAGATACAGATCTAAATGGAGAATTCTCAAAAGAGGGAACTCAAATGGCTGAGAAACACTTAAAGAAATGTTCAACATCCTTAGTCATCCATGAAATGCAAATAAAAATGACTTTGAGATTTCATCTTACACACGTCAGAATGGTTAAGATCAATAAAACAAGTGACATCTCATGATGGTGAGGATGTGGACTAAGGGGAACACTAATCTATTGCAGAGAGGAGTACAAACTTGGAATACCATGATGGAAATCAGTGTGGCAGTTCCTCAGGAAGAGAGGACTCGATCTACCTCAAGACACAGCTATAACACTGTTGGATATATACCCAAAGGATGCTTCATCCTACCACAGAGATACTTACTTACTCAACTTACCACATACTTACTCAACTATGTTCATTGCTGGTCTATTCATAGCAGTCAGAGATTGGAAATGACTCAGATGTCCCTTAACAGGTGAATTGATAAAGAAAATGTAGTACATTTACACAATGGAGTATTACTTAGCTGTTAAAAAACCATGAAATCATAAAATAAAAAAAAAACATAAAATCATTGTGTCCCATAAGTTTGGGTATGGTGTGTATTTCATTTTCATTCAATTCTAGAAAGTCTTTGATTTCTTTCTTAATTTTGGCTTTGATCCATTTTGCAAGTAGATGGATGGAACTAGAAAAAAAAAATATATCCTGAATGAGTTAACCCAGACCCAGAAAGACACATATTGTAAGTTTTCACTTAATGTGGGTATTAGCTGTTAAGTCAAGGATAACCAAGCTACAGTCTATAGAGCCACAGAGGTTAATTAGAGAATAAGGGTCTGGGGGTGGTGGTGGTGGCAACAGATCAGTTTCCCTGGAAAAGGGAAATGGAATAGATAGTTATGAATGGATGGGGAAGGGGGCTAGAACAAGAGGATCAAATGGAGAGAGGGAGGGAAGAGAGGGATAAAGGAGGGAATACAGAGAGAGACAGCTATTTTAAAATAAGGGCTATTTGATAGGTATTATAAAATCACCAAATATTGGGGAGACAAAGTCTTAACTAGCCATCTCTTGTCACCAGATGAAGCTTCCAGTACCAAGATTGGGTTACATCTAATTGTGATGTAGGCCAAAGGGACCTCATGGGAACACTCAAACAACCCAGGTGTCATGGAATAATCTTTTTGTACATTGTGAATATATGTCACTCAGATTGGTTTAATAAAAAGCTGAGCCAGGTGGTGGTGGTGCATGCCTGTAATCCCAGCACTCGAGAGGTAGAGGCAGGCAGATTTCTGTGAGTTCAAGGCCAGCCTGGTCTATGGAGTGAGATCCAGGAAAGGCACAGAGCTACACAGAGAAATCCTGTCTCAAAAAACAAACAACAACAACAACAAAAAAGCTGAATGGCCAATAGCTAGGCAGATTTTTGGGTTGGAGGGAATGCTGGGAAGAAGGGTGGAGTTGTGAGGAGACACCAGGACTCAGAGAAAGCAGCATGGGTAGCACAGTGTAAAGGTTAATATAGCCATGAGACAAAAAGTAAATTAATAGAAATGGGTTAATTTAAATTGTAACAGCTAGTTAGTAACAAACCTATGCTATTGGCTGAGCTCTCATAAATACTAAAAAGTCTCCATGTCATGATTTGGGAGCTGGCAGGAGGGACAGAAAAAATCCACCTACACCCAGGGTTGTTGCCAAGACTACAGGTTGCTCTCCACAAACTGACAGCAAGGCCCCATTGCTGAAGACAACACCTACACAACTCAGTGAACATGAAGAGGTCAAGCTGGTGCCTACAAAAGAGCCTTCACCTATATCAGTTAGCATCTGGTACAGGAAGGTACTCTGCATGCTACCAAAAGAGAAATGTAAACACCAACCCAGCCACAAAACCTTGATCTACAGTGGTGTCCTGCCTTCAAGATTTGCTAGTACAATGGTGGCACAAAGCTTGTGGGAGTAACCAACCAGTCAGTATCTGATTTGACCTAAGGGTCACTCCACATGGAACCCATACCCAATACTGCTTGGGTGATCAAGAACCTGAGACTAAATAGCCCAGGGACCTAGTAGTAAATACTACTGTTCTTTAAAAAGAGTAGCCATAAAATGACCCTAGCAACATTCTGCTATACTCATAGATAAGTGCCTTGCTCAGGCATCATCAGAGAAGCTTCCTCCTGCAGCAGCTGGGAACAAATACAGAGACTCAGAGTCAGACAATATGTAGGGAGTGAGAGACTTTGGGAAACTCAGCCATAATGGGATATTTCAGTCAAATCCCTCCCCTCAAGGTTCAAGGAACCCTGTGGAAGAGGAGGCAGAAAGAGTATAAGAGGCAGAAGGGATGAAGGACACCAAGAAAAAAAAAAAAAAAAGGCTGTCTAAATAAGTGGTTCTCAACCTATGGGTCATGACCCCTTTGGAAACCATCTGTCTCCAAAAATCTTTACATTATGATTTTTAACAGCAGCAAAATTACAGTTATGAAATAGCAATGAAAATAATTTTATGGTTGGGGGTCACCACAACATGAGGAACTGTATTAAAGTGTTGCAGTATTAGGAAGGTTGAGAATCACTGCACTAAATCAACATCATCAATGCACATATGAACTCACAGATACTCTGACAGCATGCACAGGACCTGCATGGGTCTACATCAGATGGGGTCCTAGAGCTCAAAGGAGAAATGGGTATATGCCCCCATCCCCAACCAGAGGCTCTCTCCAGTTGATAACCACCTGAAAATGAAAATGTAGTTTTCTCCAAGGAAGTCTCACTGTGGAAATAAACTACTTGTAAGGGTAGGTTGCATGCCCAGCAGTAGACAGCCAACAGAAAATGAACTTTACTGCAGCTTTGGAGTTTCCTTATCTCATAATGTCATGTCAGGGTTTTTCTTTTTAAATTTTATCGTATTTTTTTTCATTTATATATTTTTCTTCTCTCTTTTTACCCTGCAGGTCCTTTGAGTACATATTTCCTTTCAGTTTAGTGTTTCTACAGGATTCCTGAGTGTGCGAATGAGTGTCTCTCTGTCTCTCGTGCCTTCTCTTGGGCTCTTTTCCTTCTGTTTGTTTTGTCCTATTCCAATGTGCTAGTTTTTGTTTTGTCTTATTGTTTTATATTATATTTTAATATTATCCCTTAGATGTCTGTTTCCTAATGAGACAGAAAGGGGGTGGATCCAGATGTGAGGGGAGGTGGGGTGGATCCAGATGTGAGGGGAGATGGGGTGGAACAGGAGGAGTAGAGGGAGGGAAACTGTAATCAGGATGTATCATGTGAGGAAAAAAATCTATTTTCAACAAAATGTTTAAAAAATACTAGTAACAATTTTTTTAAAAGTTTGCCAGGACACATTGGTGGCAGCCCTAGCTCAGGAAAGCTTCATCAGGTGAGTCAGTGACACAACAAGACAGGACTATGACCTTTATTTGTGGGGCAGAAAGACAGATGCTGGCTTTCTCTCCCATGTGGCCCTCCATGGGGACATTTTCTTCTTCAGCCCCTTTCCCTGCTGGACTTGCCTTCTCGGAATTCCCTTTTATGACAACAGGACTCTTCTAACACCCCTGTGCTTAGCAGACTGGCCTAGGCCAGGCCTTGTTGTCCTACCCAAAAGGTTCAGCACACAGAAGTCCATCTGTCCAAGCAGTGTGCCACATCTTGCTAGTGCATTCCTCATACCTTCTGGACATATTGACATCTTGATGACTTTGGAGCCCATGCTTACGGACGTCTCTTACCAATGACTCTTAGCTGTTAATCTGCTTTCTTACCTGCTGTGACACATGTCCCCCTCCCACAGGTTAGCACAGCTTCTGTGACCTTCTTTCCTGGCATGTGTCTGGCCTGGGGGCTTTGGTGAAGGTGAGGGGGTTGAAGAGCAGCCAGTCAGATCTCAACTCCCTTCTCCCCTCACACACTTGGGGTTGAAGCTGGGGTGGTTGTGTAGAAGTCACAGTGAGAAAGTGTAGACTACTGCTGGCTTCTTTCTGTACAGGTCAGCTGAAGGCATATCAGAGAGACCACCAGCAAAATGTAACACTCACTGCGTGGGAGCAAAAGCTGTGAGAAGAGGTGTGGCTTCTCATCAGATGGGAGACATTGCTGTCGGTGGTCCTAGGGAACACAGTGGATTTTAAGATGCATCCTGA
Organism: Onychomys torridus; assembly: GCF_903995425.1. Lineage (NCBI taxonomy): Eukaryota > Metazoa > Chordata > Mammalia > Rodentia > Cricetidae > Onychomys > Onychomys torridus. Next base: position 2,015,017 of record NC_050445.1, read on the forward strand.
TGTCAAAGTTGTTAAAATACTCCAGGGAGTCTGTCTTAGAATTGGTGACATACAAGTTACATACTGTGTCACCTTTTGAAGAGCAGTGGTGTGGCATCACTGGAGAGAAAACACGTGTGCACACATAATAGCCACTGGAGACAGAGCAGCCTCTGCTGGACCACAAAAGAACAGTGGCACTCTGGGTACATTAGGAAGTTCCCAGGATCTTGAAGAACAGACAGGAGCAGTGTCACTCATGTAGAACTGAGGAGGGTCACTGAGAAGAGTGAAGGACAAACACAGGAGAAGTGGTGTGGAAAAGGTAGATGGGTGTCTAAAGGGGAGAGCAGGAAATGATAAGACCTCCAAATTATGGTCATTTCTAGGGCATTTGGATGGTATTCATTGAGTAGCAAGAAGTAGAGGGGTCTAAAGAAGGGAAGGAGGCTTCAAAGTCGGCTAGGAATATTAATGCGGTGGTGACCCGTGAACCTATGGGAGGAAGACACTGTGGGCAGGAGGGCACCTGTTCAAGAGGCATAACCGGAAGCCCAAGCAGCAAGGAGCAGCTTCAGGAGTGTAGAATGAAAGGAAGGGATGACAGGCAACAGAAAAAAAATCAAGCAGCAAAGCAAAGCGGAAAGGTGTGGACAGCTACAGACATGACGCCAGGAGCCAAGAACCAAGAAGGCTTTGTGATAGTCCTGAGGCCTGATTTCTCATCCCCAAATTCTTGAGATGACAGAAATCATTCTTGCACCCCACAAGACATCTCAGCCAGAGGTTGCTGATGTTTGGCACAGTTTCACCTTCTCTCTCTCTCATGCATGTGTGTGAGTATGTGAATGTGTAGTATATGCACATGTGTGTGCATCCTAGTATGTGCACCCATGCAGAAGAGAGGCCAGAGGAGGATACCAGGTGTCCTTCTCTAATGCTCTTGACCTTATCCCCTTGGAACAGGGTATCTCACTGAAACTAGCTGGACTAGCAGTCAGGAAGCTCTAGCTATCCTCCTGTCTATACCCCATCCCTAATGGTAGTGTTACAGGCATGAAGTAACTCCCAGCTTTCTACATGGAGGCAAAGAATTTGAACTCAGATCTCTATGCTTATCCGAGAATTTTTACTCACTAAGGCACCTCCCTAGCTCAGTTTCTCCTTCTCTATCACGTTCCTTAATGTGCTGATATCTTTAATGATGCCATGCAAGGGGAGGAACCCACATCCTATGGTTATAAGTAAGCAGGAATCTTCCAGGCAGCCTCATTTGCTATTGCAACATTGCAATGCAGAAAAGCAGGAGCATACCGAATGACCTTTAAAAAAAACCAAGGAAATCAGCAGCAAACCTGGGAACTGGCCTGAGGTCACAGTCTCTACTAATGGATCTCTGTGTTTGTTTTCCCTAGACCTGACCACCTTTGGTAGATCAATGGGCTGTGTGAATGTCAGCCACCTTGAGATTCTAGATAATGGCCTTGCTGCTCTGCTCCACCTGAGAGATGCTGTGTTTGTAGGGGAAGAACTCTCATGAGTTCTGTGTCTAGCTTTGAGATGTTGGTGGAAGAGGCGTGACTGGCCTACTATGAGTGATTGGCCATCACGCACAGGGTCAAGCCCTTGACTGTTCATGGCCCTGAGGCCTGCTGAAGCCATAGATCTCTGCAAGGATGCATTGCTTCTCAAAGCCAAGGTCCAGAGAAACCAAAGGTATGGATCATTATCTTTTCTTTCCCACTTGAGTAGACCTGCCCATGTACTTAAGGGCTAAGTCTGGCTCCACTCTATGTATTTCTAATGGACTCCAAGCTGTGTCCATTAGCAGACAGATGAATTATTGAACACTTTCTAGCTGGTGGTGCCTAGGCTCTGTTCTCCAGGGTGGAGATGCCATGGGGAAGAACATTCTAGAAGAGGAACTGAGATATGGCAAACAAACAAGTAGAGATTATTTTGATTCAGATGGGATTCTGAAGAAAATGAGCCGCTGCAGAGCGCAAGGGCTGCTGAGCTGCACATATAGGGAAGGGCCTGTCTGGAGAGACCAAAGTGATGAGGGAGGAGTCTGCAGGGGCCAAGGGAAACACTGGAAGCAGAACAAAGAGCACAGACAGCGGCCACGGCAAAGGACAGGGGAAAGTCGGCCAGGTGGCAGTGGGGACAGTACAGAGCAGTGCAGGGTCCACCCATAACCCAAGTATGTTAGGAAAGATCCAATTTTGTTTCATCTGTAGCACAATCACAGAGCGGGTGCAGGGGGGATGTGCTAGGATCAGGGGTTTGAGTAGAAGCTCTGATTCAGGACGTGAGCTGGGGGGAGATTCTAGAGGAAAGTTCTAGCACTGACCATGGTATGGCTAAGGGGTGAGAGAACTTGACTCACTCTGGCTGAGCAAAGACCTGAGTTTTATTTAGCAGGTGGGGAAGGGTTGTGGGTAGCAGTGGGAGTTTTGGAAACTGTCAGCAGTGGACTGGAGCAACACGTCCTCAGAAGCTGCAAAGCAGAGGCAGTAGACGAGGTCATGAGTTTCCCGGGGCTGCTGAAACAAGCCAGGTTGATTCCAACAGCACATAGATACTCTCTCTGTTCTGGAGCCAGATGTCCAAAGTACAAAGTCAGGAGGACCATGCTCCCTCCAAATCCTTCCTTGCCTCTCCAGCTTCTGGTCAATCTTCTGCAGCACTGAATTCCTAGGCTCATGGCCGTATCTCTCTAGTCTCTGACTCCACTGTCACGGGCATTCTGCCCTGTGCCTGTCTGTATCCAAGTCACCCTCCCTCACCAGCCATGGGATTAGGCCCATGTGAATCCAGTGTGACCCCCTTTTACTTGATCAAAATTATAAAGGCTCTGCTTCTAAGGTGTTGGTGGACATGAATCTTGGAGGGACACTGTTTATAGTTTATAGTTCCCCAGGGAAAGAGTATAGGAGAAGAAACCTTGTAAGTACAAAGCATACAAGTTACCATGCTTGTTTCTAATTTTTCTATAGTTTATCATATCATGTTCTAATGCATGAGTTTATGTGTGTGCATGCACATGTGTGTTTATGCATGTGAAGGACAGAGAACAACCTCAGGTGTCACTGGTCAGGTGCCATTCCCTTGTTTTGTTTTGTTTTGTTTTGTTTTGTTTTGAGACAGTGTCTTTAATTCCAGAGAAGCATTGTTTTAAGCAAAGAATGCTCATTATGTTGCATGCAGCTGGTGAATGGGGATGAGGGCATAATGACCTTTTGGATTGGAAACAGCAAGATGCTAGGTGGCCTTAGAGTCTGTGATGGTTAATCTTGATGGCCAGCATGATCGACTTGAGATGCTCCTAGGCGATTAGTGTAGCACACCATGGGTGTTTCTGTGAGGGTGTTTCTAGAGAGGAGTAACTGAAGGGGGAGAAACCTGCTCTGAACGTGGTGGACCATCCCACAGGTTGGGAGCAAAACAGGATAAGCGGGGAAAGGAGGGCATTGTCTACAGCAGGCATTCTCTCTCTCTCTGCTCCCGGCCTACCATGCCTCCACGATGTTCGTCTCAAACACATGAGGCCAAACAGCCAAGACTGAACCCTGGGAGGCCACAAGCCTGAGTGAGTCTCTCCTCCCTGACTGTTCCTGCCAAATGTTTGTCACAACAGAACAAGAGTGACTGCATGGTGGAGCAAAGGTGTGACTGACTCAGGTTGAGACGGCATGGGGACAGCGGGAAATTAAACCAACAAATACAGATACCTTCTCCCCTGAATCTTGAAAGCAGAGTGGGGCATAGGGCCAAAGTTAGGTCAAGGTTTTGAGGTGCTGGTGTGTGTCTAAGAAAGACAGCTGAGCAAAGAACATCTACAGACACTGTGGGAGAGAAGGCAGGCCGGGCCACCACAGTGAGGCCCTGGGTAGATGCAGGCTGGCACTTTGTATACTAGGAGAGTAGCTGGCTTCATGTGGGGCAGAGACTATAAGCACTAATAGGAAGATCTCCCTGTGGTAGAGTCAAGGTGAAGACAACAGGTTCTCTTTGATAGAGGGGCTGTCACAGCTGAGACCTGGAAATGGGGGAGGTAAGACAGCAGCTATGGAGGAGGAGATTTAGAGACAGGCAGAGGTACTCAGGGATGATCATGGCAGGCACTTAGCCCATGGATGCCATAGGAGATGGACTTGAATGGTCTTTAGTTCCACCCAGCCTGACCCTGCCTCCTGGGGGGATGTTTAGGACAAACATTGCTGGTGTTCTTCCAGAGAGAGAAAGGAAACAAGGGGTTCAGGGGCTCACAAGGAGCAATAAGAGCCCGGCAGTGGTGGCGCACGCCTTTAATCCCAGCACTCGGGAGGCAGAGCCAGGTGGATCTCTGTGAGTTCGAGGCCAGCCTGGTCTACAGAGTGAGTTCCAGGACAGACACCAAAACTACACAGAGAAACCCTGTCTCAAAAAAACAAAACAAACATTGGGTTGGGGATTTAGCTCAGTGGTAGAGCGCTTGCCCAGCAAGCACAAGGCTCTGGGTTCAGTCCTCAGCTCTGGAAAAAAAAAAAAAAAAAAAGAATGAAAGCTAGGTGAGAGGGTGTTGGGAAAGGGGACACATGCGTTAAAGGGATCAGCAGTCTCCTAAGTAGGGCAGTTGTTGGCAGGAGGTATATAGGACACAGAGCTAAGAAGACAAAGGCAGCAGCTGGTGTGAGTGCAGAGCAGAGGTTTGAGAGGGAAACAGTGTTTGACTGTCACAGTCTAGAATTTAGCCACGTGAGCCAGTGACCTGGTGGGTAGAACAGAGGAGGCAAAGGAACTATGAGGCCAAGGCGGCCACACAGCCTCCTGAGAGCTGTACTTGTGCTGGAGACCTCTGATTCCCTTATGCGACAGGACATAGGAGGCAAAGGAAAGAAAGCATTTGCCATCACCACTTGAAGAGCTGAGGTCGCAGAGGCCAAGGGACTGCAGGGAAGCCTGCCTGACTACCTTTCCGACTTCCGACACTCACAGAGGCCTGCTGTACGGAGGGACCCCCAAACCAAGGGGAGAGCAGCACACGGCACAGCCAAGCCACCTTCCAAGAGGACATGGAGCCGGGAGAAAGGGGCCAGAGTCCTGCACCTGTCTGGGAGCTGGGACCCCAGCACATACCATGCAACCTGGAGGCAGCACCAACCGGAAAGGCCTCTCCCTTAGAGACCTCAAATTCAATTTGAGGTGGGAATGAGAGAAGGAACAAAGGAACATTAGTGAAAGAAGGGGGGTCTTCATCATCCACTATTTGTCATCATAAACCAGCAAGAATGCACCCCCACCTCCCCACTGTAGGCCAGGAGCACATTTTCATTTTGCTATCATGATGATTAAGCTTTAAATATAAAAATACTAGCTGAAGGGGTATCTCAGTCAGTAGAGTGATTACCCAGTCTACACAATACTCTTGGGTCAGCTCCTCATCATGGTATAAACAGAGCACAGGGGTACATGCCTGTCATCTCAGCACTCTGGAGAGGGCATCATAAGGAACAGAAGTTCAAGGTCATCCTTGGCTACATAGTGAATTGTGGCTAGCCTGTACTACACAAGTCCCTGTCTTTAAAGCAGAAAGGAAAGCTGGAGAGATGGCTTAACACTCTTAAGAACACTTGCTAGCCGGGTGGTGGTGCACACATTTAATCCCAGCACTTGGGAGGCAGAGCCAGGCAGATCTCTGAGTTCGAGGCCAGCCTGGTCTACAGAGTGAGATCCAGGACAGGCTCCGAAACTCCACAGAAACCCTGTCTCAAAGAAAAAGCAAGACGAAACACTTGCTGCTCTTTCAGAAAACTCGAGTTAGGGTCACAGTACCCATGTAGGGATCAGACAATATCTTTTGGCCTCTAATTATCCCCACAACTGTGTCCATACTAACAAAGAGGCACACACATAATACACATAAATAAAAATAAAATCTTTTTAAAAACTAGAGAGGAATCTTTCACAGGGTACAATTCTTCCAGGTGAATCAAAGGTTTTCCAAGGATGGATTTGTTAAATATTGAACAAAGCACCTGGAGAAGTCAATGGAGCTGACAAACATGTTTGCCTTGGCAGAGGGGAGTCCTGGGTCATGTCCCAGCTCCCTGCTTCCTTGGGTTTTCTTCCACCGCAGATTCAGAAGTGCTCTGATGGAGGGAGGCCATGATGTCTATCCACTTCCAAGCAGTTGCCCAGCCGAGCCTCCGATGATGCAGCTGCTGAAGGCAGACAGCAACAGCTGCAGAGCTGTGAGGATTAGAAGGGTGGAGGAAACCTGTCAGCTCCCAGGACCCCATTTTGGAAAAAGCAAACTGACAGCAGAACTCTCAAATGACTTGGTCTTGAAACCTGGGAAGTACTGGAGTCAAAGTCAAGTCTGTTGATAGAAAACCCTTTCCCATGAAGCTTGAAGCTCACCACCAGGTAGGATGGATGTGTTCTGAAAGTTATTCAGCACATTAGACAGTCATCAAATGGGAGGAAAATTCAGGGTAGTGCTAAGACCCTGTCTGTCTGCCTTCCTTCCTTCCTTCCTTCCTTCCTTCCTTCCTTCCTTCCTTCCTTCCTTCCTTCCTTCATTCTCTTTGTCCAATAAACGTTAATTGAGTCCCTTCTCTCTTGTAGACTCTGCCAGGATCTGGGGCCACAGAACAAGGAATGCAATTGACTAAGTCTAGCAGGGAGTCACAGAGAGCCAACAAGGCCAAGGTGAGGTGCTGAGTGCTATGAAGAGCATGTGTGGCTGGTCTAGGGAACCCACTCCCAATGCTAAAACCACTGAATAAGTACCAGATGCAGTGGGGCTGGAGAGATGGCTCAGCGGTTAAGAGCACTGGCTGCTCTTCCAGAGGACCCGGGTTCAATTCCCAACACTCACATGGCAGCTCACAACCATCTGTAACTTAAGTTGTAGTGGCTCCAACGTCTTCATACAGACATACATTCAGGCAAAATACCAATGCTCATAAATTAAACAACAACAAACAAAAAGTCAGAAACAGAAAAATAAGCCAGACACAAGCCCCTGCTTAGTAATATAATCACTTAGCACCATGGTCCACAATAAAATGTTTAATGCTAGAGACAGATGCCTACTAGACTAGTGGGAAAGTAAGCATGAAACTGGGATGAAATCTGAGACTCCGCGGTATGTGGAGCATTCATATGCGCTGGATCTCTTCTGTTCGCCTCTGCAGTTCTGCTCTCTGCCTCCTCCCTGCTTGCTGTGCATCTGGGAGACCGCCCTTGTGGGCTAACCAATAGTCAGCCTGACTTCTAGCCTGCGGTTGCTTGAACCAGTGGAAACTACACCAGGAACTGGACTGGGAAAGACAGTGAAGTTGGGAACTCATTCCTCCCATGCCTTCCTCATGGATGGCCTTGACCTAACTAGGTTTTTCATGCCTACAAAAGCCTGGTGGCTCCCCCTGCCCCATCCCTGCGGCCAACTCTTTGAGAAGGTGTCTTCATGTCACTAACCCCTCACCCTCCCTACTCCCTACCCTTACCCTTGTAAACAGTTCAGTATTGATCTTTCCTCAAATTACTTAAATGACCTAAATTGTGGGTGCTGAGACCCTCATGAATACACATCTGGTTTGGGGTCTAGTTCATTTTTGTTTTCTTCTGTGTTTCGATGGCTCTCCATAATAACCACTTTTGGCAGTGTGTGGTCAACACACAACTCCTTATTTTCTCTGAGAACCACCCCCAAATCACAGTGTAGCCCAGGATCTAAGTTTGTGCCGAGTGCTCATAATTGACTGAACTATAGACCGAAGGTCAACTAGGCCAACCAGATGTTATATCCTAGAACCCCAGCAGGACTGTGGGTCTCTGTCAGCTTTGGCAGATCAATCTCACAAACAAACAGAAAATAAAAGGCAGCTCGGCTGGGGAAAAAGAGGAGACTCAACTCACAGTCCACTGTGCTGGCTAATCTTGGTTATCAGCTTGACCACATCTGGAATCAACTAAATCAAACTGCTAGCCACCTGTGAGGGATGTTCTTGATCACATTATCTGAAGCAGGAAGACCCACCCTACACCTGGCAGCACCTTCTGGTGGCATTCCCCAGACAAAGGGACATGGGAAAAGAAGCTGCTTTGCGCCTGTGTGCCCTTACCTGGCTGGCAAGCGCACCCACCCTGCTGCTGAAGCGTTCCTCCGTCTGTATTAGAACCTACTTTTGGGGATTCCAACACAGACAGAGGACCAGCAGCTCTCCAGGACTCCAGTGTCAGACTGGGACTGCTGAGACATTAGCCTCATGGACTGAACAAGATTCTTGGCCTTTCCTTCATAAGCCATTGCCTGGACGGCATCCTATAGGCCAGTCTAGTGAACCGCCCCAACAGATGCAGATGTGCGAACTCATTCCATCAGTTTTGCTTCTTTAGTGAATCCTGACTGATACAACCACCTCCAGCCCCACTCCCGCCAAGCCTAGCTGCCTTTAAGGTCCTGGATACTCAGTACTACAACCCTGTCACCACTTCCAACCTTTAGCACACATTAAGGTTCACTCCACTACCCACAACCAAATGACTTCTGGATAATGGTCATGAATTATTTTCAGAAGTAGAAAACACTATCAGATAGAATTTCATGTTTTATTTTTACATTTGGAGTAATTATAGACTCCCTGTAAGTACCAAAAAGAGTACAAAGAGTCCTGGTACCCTTCCCAGTGCTGACATCCTATCCTGTACCTATAGTACAATCCCAACACCAGGATTGGGGGGCTGTGGAGATGGCTCAGCCAGTAAAGGACTGGGTGAGCAAGCATGAGGACCTGAGCTCTTTCCCCAGCACCACATTAGCGTGGACCCAGCCTCTGGATGGAGTCTGACATCCTGGAAAGACGAGACCACACAGGACGGAGCAGAAGGCTCAAGGTGAGCACTGAGAGGACCACATGCTCTTAGGGAGGAGCCATGAGGGTTGGACTGGGTGGGGACCGAGCAGCCACCAGAGGCAGAGCTCTGAGAGAGAAGTACACATTGACAGACACACGACTTTGTCACACAGTGAAGACAGCATCGCGTTTGGCCATTTATAGTATGCTACATGGAGGATATTCTTGGTTAAATAGTAAATTTTTATGATTATATCATTTCCTACTGTATGTATAGCCTTGTGATTCATGTCTTTTAGAAGTTTCTCCTCAGGCTGACAAGATGGACGATCAGGTAAAGGTGCTTGCCACTAAGCCTGAGGACCTGGGTTCAACTCCCAGGACTCACATGGTAGAAGGAGGGAACTGACTTCTGAAAGTTGTCCTCTAACCTCCACAAGTGAGCCATGGCATGTACACTTAGGCACACACACAAATAAATAAATATAAAAAAAATACTTTCAGTGTCTCTTAGGACTTCATCTGGAACCAAAATCCAATGTCTTGTTCTGGAGCTGGAGAGATGTTTCAGCAGTTAAGAACACTTGTTCTTGCAGAGGCTCTGATTCCAAACACTGAATGGTGACTCTAGGGGACCTGACACCCTCTTCTGACCTCCACAGGCAGCAGGTGTGTGTGTGGTGCACATACATACATGCAGACAAAACATGTACACACATAAAGTAAATCTAAAACTATTTCTTTTACTGTATTGGTCTGTATTATGTGAAAATACTCACTCTCTCGGCATTCAGGGCCATGATTTCCTGTTGAGGCATCCTGTACATATACTGTGTCCCAGCATCCTCTGAAGCACATCACACCCTCCCCAATGCTTTCTGGATGCTTCCTTCACCCTCAGCATGAAATCTGCTCAAATTAGAGTCCTACAATTCATCAATAAAAATTAACATTGGCTGAGCCTGGCCCTAGGCTAGATCTGTGTCACGTCTCAACTGTCACACTGTTATCCTGTGTACCCTTCAGAACCACCTGTGCACAGGGCACTATCAGCACCTCCTCAGGGTGACTGTGATTTATTGTGTGGAGCAGAAGGTCAGGGTAGAGTTGAAATCCCAGGTTCTCTGCCACTGCCCAGTGCTTAGCCTGTACACACACACACACACACACACACACACACACACACACACACACCCTTGACTCCTGCTATGCTGGTGTTTTTATCTGCTTCAGTTCAGCATCTGTCCCAAGCAGGGAGCCTCTTCCCAGTTCTTGTCTCTCTGCGCACAGTGTGACCTGTGAGCCCTGGGATTTGCTGGGCTCAGCTCTCTGCAACCGTTTCTCTGCTCCCTACCTGCTGCTGTAAGTGTGACCAGCTGGGCAGGAGTTGAATATGAGTTCGAAGGACAGGTGATCTAAGTTTGAATCTCAAATCTTGACAACATCTCAGTCATTTTCCATTTGTGTGCCTCAGTTTCCTTCAGTCTTCATGTGTCTGTAATCTCCCTCTCTCTGCATCTGGACTAGAGTGAGACTTAGTTTGCCAGCAGAAAACAGGGGACACTATGTCCAGCCATCCCTAATCTTAGTCATAGGGCACCTGCTAGACTCCACTTCCCTGTCTGGGGGAGTCTTGCACATCCCAGAAGCAGGTCAGCTGCCCTACTGGCAAATCCAGGCAAGGAAACTGCATGGAGAGACATGAGGAAGTTGGGGAGGCCCCAGTCATCTCATAATTAATGACCCAGAGCACCCCAGCCCCTAAAGGCTATAGCTCAAAGACACCACAAGTGTCTCAGATTCCACCCAGCCCCCACAGTCCGGATGAATATCTCCCATCCGCGGTCTGCAGCCACTTATAAAATAATCATTCAGAGGCTTAGTATTAATTATAAACTGTATGGCCTATGGCTCAAGCTTCTTGCTAGCTAGCTCTTACAACTTAACTCAACCCATTTCTATTAATCTATGTATTGCCACATGTTCCATGGGCTTACCTGTGTTCTGTTACATGTTGCTCCTTAGACTCCCGACTCCGCTCTTCTCTCTGTATCTCTGCTTGGATTTCGCACCTGCCTCTAAGCTGCCTTGCCATAGGCCAAAGCTGCTTTATTTACTAGCCAATGGGAGCAACACATATATTCACAGCATACAGAAAGACATGCCACAGCACACAAACATACCTTGAGTCTAGTCAATCCACAATCAGGAAGCTGAATGGCTAGGAACTGGATACATGGCTCACTGGTTAATAACACAGGCCGCAAGTGTGGGTCCCAGCACCCACATGGAAGCTCACAACCGTCTCTAACTACTCCTCAGTGCCTGTCTATCAGGGTGTTTCTGGAAAGGCTTAACTGAAAAGAGAAGACCACTAACTATGGGCAGTACTGTCTCAGGGCTTGAGGTCCCAGGCTGAATAAAAAGAGGAAATGTGCTGAGCACCGGTACTCATCCCTCGGCCTCCTGGCTGCAGACAGAATGTCACCAGCCACCTCACTGTGAGCATAAACAAATCCTTCTTTCCTTACATTGATTCTGACTGCAACAAGAAAAATGACACCCATAGAGGGTGGCCCTCTCTTGTGAGACAGGTGTCCTTCCCCATGGCATCTGGAAAGATGGCTTATCTCACCTGTGCTGATGGGGGAGACTGAGGGCAATGGGGTTCCATCTGTTCCTTTGCTCACATAGCTCCTTTCCCTCTACAATGATGTCAACGGTCCTAGCTGAAGTCTGGGTCAAAAAGAGAGGAGAAACTGGGGAGGCCACTCCCAGAGTGCTAACAGGCACAAACATTGTTTAATGATGCAAGGATGTGCTGCATTCTTTTAGGTTGCATTTATTTAACTCCTCAAAGCTGTGTTACTCTGCCTGTCTAGAACACCTGATTGGTCTAATAAAGAGCTGAACAGCCAATAGCAAGGCAGGAGAGAGGATAGGCGGGGCTGTCAGGCAGAGAGAATCAATAGACGGGGAAATCTGGGAGGAGGGGATTGAGAAAAAAGGGGGCCAGTCACCCAGCCAGCCATGGAGTAAGAGTGAAAGTAAGATTACAGAAGTAAGACAAGGAAAAACCGGGCTGGGGATTTAGCTCAGTGGTAGAGCGCTTGCCTAGCAAGCGCCAAGGCCCTGGGTTCGATCCTCAGCTCAAAAAATAAAAAAAATAAAAAAAAAATAAAAGAAAGAAAAGGGAAAAGCCCAGAGGTGAAAGGGGGATGGGGTCAGTTAAGTCAAGGAAAGCTGGCTAGAAACATGCAAAGCTAAGTCTGGGCATTCTTTAGAAAATAACTAAGATTCTGTGTATTTATTTGGGAGCTGGATGGTGGGCCTCCTAAAGAGCAAAAACACTGTAACATTTACCTTGTGAACCTGCATCTGTTGTTGAGACAGTGCAAGGTTTTCAAACTTCCATATTATTAAAGTACTTTGCATGTGTGACTTTCAAGAGCGTTTATAATCAACACAATGTGATTCTACAGGAGAAACATGCTTGCATCCCAGAAAACATGGTTATCTACAGAGACCACATGGTATCCATGGAGACATGGGCATGGAGGGAACAAGGAAGTTGGGAGGAGCTGTGTCATGTTATGTCAGCCACATCTCTGAGCTATTCCAAGGGACCTTCAGGGGCTGCCAAAGGGGAAGGTGGGTGCCACCATGGGGCCTGTCAGTTGAAGGGAGGCAATGAAAGCCAGGTTTCTAGTGACTCCTCTGGATGGGTTAAGACAGAAACACCGTCACCGGAGAGTCCTCCTCAGACTGGCAGGAGCTGGGGGCCAGTGTTAGGCAAGACGACCAAATGGGCAGACAGCACTGGGAGACAGAGCCAAAGCATCTCTTGAAGAACGACTATGGGGGATGGTCTGTGGAATCCTTCCAATCATGGTTTCTCATGGTCACCAGAGCACCATACAGAGACACTGCTAGCACAGGGATGATCTCGGGTTCTCCGTGAAAGTGGGAACCCCATCTATTCCTATTCATTCACTCATCCTGCAAACTGTTCTTGGGAGCAGGACCTCAGACTGTGGGCTACCTGCATGGTAATTTCTTTGAGAAGCACAGGCCATCATCACGAGGCACACAAGAAACACAGAGAAGAAACAGGGCTAGAACAGCGGGCATGGTGGCTGCAGGAAGCCTACGGTCAGGACAGAACCCAGGGAACACAGCTGAGCTAAACCCTGGAAGAGGAATGGGGCTTGGCTGGCTAGTGTAGCAGGCCAGCAGCACTGTGTGGCATCTGGTGTGGGAAGCTCTCAGCAAGGAAGGCTAGAGGAAGCCTGTGCTGGCGCACAGGCACACTGAAGATCATGGGGGTAAGACTAGACAAGGGCTTTTTATACCATTGGTATAACAGCATTCAGCCCTTTAACCCACCAGAAAGAAAGAAGTGGTCAATGATGGCTTGGGATTGCTTCTATGGGATGATGTGGAAGAGGGTGGTAAAGGGAGCGCCAACCCTCCTGATCTCACACTTGGGAGGTGCGGCAGCCCTGAGAATGAGCTGTGTTTAGAGTGCCATGGGTTTCATGAATGCTGTGATTGAGGAAGGAGTGGCAAACTGCAAGCATGATGCCAAGGTCTTTACCTTAAAAGGCATGTTGATTTTGGCATCATGGCAGATTACAGAAGAGACCTGAAGGAAGAAGGAAACACTTAGCTTTCACCAGTCAGGTTCATTATGCTGGAGAGCAAGAATACATAAGCGTGAGCAGACTGGCATGGAATGCCGAGGGTGAAGCACCCTGGGGCCAAGGCAGGATCATTAACACAAATACATGTGGCACCATGAGCAGGAAAGACTCGCGTGAGGAAAATACCAGAAAAAAGATGGCAAATGTGTGATACACATATCCCCAACCTCCCCTCTATGCTCACAGTAGACAGTGCTAATAAATCACAACATTCTTTCTCTCAGAACCCAGTGCTGGACAAGGCAAGGGCAAAGGCTGTGTAGGAGAGCTTGTTAACACTATCAAATGTTGCAGCAAGATCCAACAGGATAAGTCTGAAGTAGGCTCCTGCAACTGACATCTGGGGAGTCACTGATCCGTTTAACCTTCTTCTACAGAAATGGGGGAGGAGTGCATGTGTTTGTGCACGTGTGTGCAGGTGTACACATGGAGGGCAGAGGCTGATGTCAGCGACCTTCCTCCATGATTTTTATTTGAGACAAGATCTCTCACTGAACCTTAAAGCCACGGGTTTGACTAGACTGTCTGGCCAGCAAACCTGTTGGGGATCTCTAGCTCAGAGCCTCACTCCTCCCTCTCCAGACCCAACCCTCAGAAAGACCCCCAAGAGTCAGCCCCTCCCCCAGGGCTGCTCAGACCATGCCTACAGGCTATCTAAGACCTGGTCACCAGACCTGCGCACTCTCCCCTGCCTTCCTGGGAGTCCCCCGGGAGTTGCTTTGCTGTGCTCAGATTAAACCTGGATTTATTAATTTGGCCTGATCTGACTTATTGCATTGGCAGTGTTACTCACAACCAGGAGATTTAAACTTTTTGAAACCCATGGATCCTCCTGTCTCCTTGTCTCAGCTCTGTGAATCCAGGCATGTGTCAACATGCCTGGCTTTCACACAGGTGCTGGGGATGGAACTCAGGCCCCTGTGCTTACTTGCTCAGCAAACACTTTACCAACTGAGCCATCTCCCCAGCCCCTAGAAAATATTGTTTTTAATGTTATATTTTTTAATGTTAAAATATTTGTTTTAATGTTCTATCTATATTTTTTATAAACATAAGCATGCAAAATTGGACGTACTGAATAACACAAAGCTAATGAGTCCCCGATAGTTTGCCAACACTGGTAATACTTTGCTGCTTCTTTCCTTAGACACATGCCAATGCATAGCAGCAAAGGTACCAGATGCACACTATACATGCTGAGTTTTCAATTAGCACATCATTTCCAGTACCTGTCTCTCTTCACAGCTGAACAAGTAGGCAGCTTCCAAATTTGTTATTAAAATAATAGCTGCAAGAAACAATTTTAAAACAATTTCCATTTAAATGTGAATATTTACTAAGGACTGATTTTAATAAGTGATCAAAATACTTAAGCAGTTTAAGTGACTTGATATAATAAAATGCACTCTAGAAACATTACGCGCTAATTGGCACTCCCACCAACAGAGTATAGAAGTATTTATGTGACTTCAGTTTTTAACTATGCTATTTCCCCCTTAGCTGATGCAGATATTTTCCATGTTTTTATATAAACACATTGATATAAATAAGATGTTTATCAGCATATACATACCTATATGTACATTTGTATATATTTTTATACACACATGCACATATATTATGTTTATGTAAATAACCTTAATGATCTGGGCACAATATAAATGTGAATGGCCAGCATGGTGGTGGACACCTGTGATCCGCTGCTCCAGAGGTGAAGGCAGGAGGACCAGGAGATGGAGGTCATCTTCAGCTACATAACGAGCTGGAATCCAGCCTGGCTCATGAATCTTGCCTCAAGACAAAACATACACAAAGATTATTCTTCCTACATGCAGCAGGGTTTTTATAGTTCCCTTTCACAAGGTCATGATAATAAAGGTAATGCCTTCATCTCCTGCTTAAGACAAAGGCAGAGGAAGCCAACATTTACAAAGCAAACTACCAACTTGCTACACAGCGTTTTAAAAAAATGAGTCAATGAATGAGCCTCTCTACCAGTGCTGATTCCATTCTTAGAGCAACTAGCCCATATATTAGGTAACATGAGCCAATTTCACCAAGGAAGGAAATATCCTTAATGATGTTAATTAGCTTACCCACAGCCACACCATTAATAGGTGGTAGAACCAGGATCCACACCCATTCCCGTCTCAGCTGAAGATCTCTGATTTCCTTGCTGTGAACTATATTACTGGGAGGTGGAGAAAGAGGGGGGGAGGGGGGAGGAGAGGAAAGGACTCTTGAATGGTCAGATCATCTTAGATTATTGAAAGGATAAAGTAGAAGGGGAGCCTGTTGTTTCCAGAGACTGCTCTCTGGTTTCTGAAACCCTCAAAAGAAGCCACTCTCTAGCCAGGCGTTGGTGGCGCACGCCTTTAATCCCAGCACTCGGGAGGCAGAAGCAGGCGGATCTTTGTGAGTTTGAGTCCAGCCTGGTCTCCAAAGCGAGTTCTAGGAAAGGCGCAAAGCTACACAGAGAAACTCTGTCTCGAAAAACCAAAAAAGAGAGAAGAAAGAAGAGAAGAAGAGGAGAGGAGAGAAGAAGGAGGAGAGAGAGAGGAGGGGGAGGAGAGAGAGGAAGAGGAGAGAGAGGAGGGGGAGGAGAGAGGAGGAAGGAGGAGGAGAAGAAGCCACTCTGAGCAGGAGGAGAAGAGAGAAAGGGAGGGGAGAGAGAGAAGAGGAGAGAAGGGAGGAGGAAGAGGAGGGAAGAGGAGGAGGAGGGAGGAGAAGAGGAGGAGTATGAGAGACTGACCTGCTCTTCCTCTGGACACCAGGTTGACACCACAGAAAACCAGGTGTTGGCAGCCTATTTCTAGTATCTAGAGGACCATGGTCTTAGAACAGTGTTTTTACTGAGGCAGCATTTGTTCTGCATTCCAGAACCTAGAATCTATAGAGCTTGCTTGGGACTGGCATTTAAAAGACATGTAGATTTAAAAGCACCTGCTCTTGAGAACTGTGACAGAGGCTCCCTAATTCCTCTGCCTCTTCGCTCCACCCCTACTCCACCCCCTTACCCCCAATCCAATGTCTCCTTCCCCTTCTCCCTCTTAACCCATTCTTTCTTGGATGACACCAGTTTGTCTGCTGTAGTTTGGATCTAGAATGATCCCCAAAGGCTCATATGTTTGAGGCTGAGTCCTCAGCACATTGGACAGAACTTACAGGAGGTGCCTAGTGGCTGGACGTGTAGCTCAGCTGGAAGAGTGCTTGCTTAGGTAGCACACACAAGGGTCTGGGTCCATTGGTTAGTGAGTCAAAATAAACCTCACCTCTCTTGAGGGTGATGTCTTGGGAATATCATTAGTGATGGAAGGCTAACTAGTACAGGTGACAAGAAGAAGCTACCTATTGCTGGTAGGGGACTTCTGCCACTCTTTCCTCACGACCTGGGAAGCCACTTGGTGACTTCAGTGACCTACCTGCCAGAAGTACTCGGCTGAGAGGGCGTCCCACTTTTTTTCTTTTTTCTATTTTTTTCAAATTGTGTGTGTGTGTGTGTGTGTGTGTGTGTGTGTGTGTGTGTGTTGTGTCTGTCTGTCTGTCTGTCTGTCTGTCTGACTGTCTGTCTGTGTCTGAATCTATGTGTCTGCGTGTTTATAGAGGTTTGGGTACATGAGTGCAGATAGATGCCTCTGTCTGTCTGTCTGTCTGTCTGTCTGTCTTGTGTCTGAACCTATGTGTCTGTGTGTTTATAGAGGTTTGGGTACATGAGTGCAGATGCCCCTGGTGGTCAGAAGAGGGGATTCAGCTCCCCTGGAGCTGAATCACCATGAGCATCCAGAGCTGTCCACCACAGCTTAACCTCTCAGTGGTCTCTGCAGCCCCAGTTTTCCCTACTTTCTAGCGAGCTTTCCTCCTCTGGCATGCATCCAACAGACATGTTTGAGGGGCCACACCTGGGGAAGGCAGGCTAGAAGTGACTCCCTTTTGGCCAGTCTCAGGGACTCCTGAGGTGGAGTTAGGGTTAGCCTGCTTCTCTTTCCTCTAGAAGTGTCCCCTGGGGGAAGCAGCTCACACCACTATCACACTGTGGCCCAGAGGACCCATTCTCTAGGTCATACCTATCCAGAATCTTTCCATATTCAAGAGAGGGAATTTGACTTTCAAATTTTCTCATAAATTTATAGTTATTTTTCTTCAGTTTAAAAGTTCTGACTAAAATGTTAAACCAGACCTAAAATCTGCCATGTTGGCTAACCTTCAATGGGTAGATCAGAGGACTTAGCACAGTTACAGTGCACATCTGTTACCGCTGTCCATTTCAATGAAAGTTCTCAGCTTCCTAAACCAAAAATCTACTGACAGACAACGCTGACCTACAGTGATACACTCACTGTTCATAATCTAAGAAAGAAAACTTGCCTGAAGATCAGGAGACAGAGCCAGCCACAGAGTCAGCCACAGAGCCAGCCACAGAGGTCAGGCAGTGGTGGCACAAACCTTTAATCTTAACACTCGGAAGGAAGAGGCAGAGATCCCTCTGAATTTCTGTGAGTCCAAGGCCACACTGGGCTACATGAGATTAATCCAATCTAAAACAGAAACAGCCAGGCAGTGGTGACACACACCTTTAATTCCAGCCCTTGGGATCACACACCTTTAATTCTAGCACCAGGAAGGTTGAAACAGGAAGGGATATGGCTAGGCAGAAAAGGGAATATAAGGCAGGATGAGACAGGAACTCTGGCTCTTTTCAGGCACTCTGTCAGGCTGAGGAGCTGGTGAGGTAAGAGGTGGTGGCTGTGGCTTGCTCTGCTTCTCTGATCTTTCAGGCAAGTTTTATTTCTTAGATTATAAAAAAAGATATATCACCACACTGACCCCTGGCAACTACCACTCTATTATTTTATTTTTAATCTTTGTGTGTACTATGTGTGAAGTGTGGGAGTGTGAATATTCATGGCACATGGGGAGAGGTCGGAGGCAGGTCAGTCTTTACCGTCCACCTTGTTTGGGGTAAGATCTCTTTGTCATTTGACATTGCTTACCCCAGAGAGCCTCAGGGGGTTCTCATGTCTCTGTTCCCCAGATCTCGCTGTAGGAACCCTGGGATTACAGACACATGCTACCACATCTGGCTTGTTCATGTGGGCTCTGGAAATCTGAACACAAGCCCTCATGCTTGTGAACAAGTACTTCACCCATGGGTCCATAGCCCTACGTTCTGTTGCTGTGGATGACATTTGTGGGGACTTTGGAGAAGTAGACGCATACAGGATTTGTCCTTTTGAGGCTGGCACATTTCACTGAACATAATGTCCTTAGGGCTCACCCTGGCTGGAGCATGGGTCAGGATCTCCTCTATTGCAACTGTGTGGATACACCATAGTTTGCTTGTCCAGGCATCCCCAGTGGACTCTGGTCATTAGTTTAACAAACATTCTTTGTGCCAATGATGAGGCAAGCATGGTATTTGCCGCTGGCCACATGATTGCTGTGGACACAGTAGAGCCTGGCCCTCAGAGGTGAAGCGCTACTGAGTAATCATGCAGAAAGAATGTTTCCTTCTTGTTTGAAGAAATAATTATTGCATAGATTGTTCTCAACTTATGTGACCCTGACCATTTTTTTAAAATCCTTGCCATCTGTATAGACGTGCATTAGTGAAGAGCCGTGGAAAAGCTTGAAAACCACCATGCCTGGCATAAGTCTGCCAGGGAAAAGCAGGTTTTAACTGCAGATCTGACAGCTCTGCTTGTTGTTGTTTCTGGTTCCAGAAGAAGCCACGGCTGCAGAAACATCTCTGCATGCTGGGAGGACAAAGATCCTAGTACTTTGCCCATCCCCAGGGGCAATGACTCCAATGCCCAGTATTGGTGTCAGTGACACCATGTGTCTCTGGCACATTTAGGCTCTTGACCCCCTCCTCTGACTGTTGTTTATTATGAGCTCTACAAAGTTAAAATTTTTGTTTTGCTTTCTGAAACAGGGTCTCAGTGTGTACAGGCCTGCCTTCAATTCATTACATAGGCCAAAATCATGAGCCCTCCTCACAACCATCTGTAATGAGATCTGGCACCCTCCTCTGTATACATAATAAATAAATTAATTTAAAAAAAAAAACATGAGCCCTCTGCATTAGCTTTAAGATCTATCTAGTTACACTGGTGTTTTGTTGTTTGTTTTTTCTTCCCCCTTTTTTAGACATAGAATCTCATGTAGCCATGGCTGGCTATGTAGCTAAGAATGGCCTTGAACTCTGATCATCCTGTCTCTTTGCCTTTTGAAAGCTGGGGTTACAATCATGCTCTACCATGCCTGCTTCATCCAGTGCTGGGAACTGAACTCAAAGCTTTGTGCATGCCGGATAAGCATTCCACCAACTAAGCTACACCCCACCCTCAACTGTATGTCCTAGAAACGTTCTTCAGTTTGTCACAGGGCTCTGTGATAAATTCTGGAACGTGTAGTAAGGGAATAGGCTTCCTTCTCAGGGGACTATGGAAGGTGCCCCTACCTGCTGCCCACAACTCCCTCAGAATCACAGGTGCTGTTTTTCTCACTGAGTATTTGACTACTGAGTTACTCGAGATCTCCCTCTTGTGGGCCATCAGTGAAGTAAAACACACCAGTGACTCTTAAAAAATGTGAAGAGTATTAGGAGGTGTGAATCAATTGAATCAACTTTGTAAATGATCAAGACCCTTAAATGTTTTTATTATGGGCTATTACTAACACAAAATGTGCATAGCATGTAATATAAAAACATGTCTAGCATGACAGTTAGGGTGTTGGGCCATCTGATCACTAGAGTATATCAGTTCAGGCTTTCTCTCAACCATTGCCAGTAGTCTACTGTGGAGGTATCTTTGTGGATTTCTAGGAACCTCTCTAGCACTTTGCTTCTTCATTTTCCCATGGGGTCTTCATTAATCATGGTCTCTTTTTCCTTGTTCTCCCTCTTTGTTCTTATTCAGCTGGGATCTCCTGCTCCTCTAAGCTCTTTCCCTCCACCCTTGCCCTTCATTAACCCCCTCCATGGCCAAACACCCTAACTGTCGTGCTAGAACTCTCATCCAG
Source organism: Onychomys torridus (assembly GCF_903995425.1). Lineage (NCBI taxonomy): Eukaryota > Metazoa > Chordata > Mammalia > Rodentia > Cricetidae > Onychomys > Onychomys torridus. Next base: position 2,035,568 of record NC_050445.1, read on the forward strand.
TGACTGGTGGAAGGGGATGCAGAGATCCACGGCCAGGCCACAGGTGGAGCTCCGGGAGTCCAATCAGCGAGAAAGAGGAGGGATTGTATGAGCAAGAATTGTTGAGACCATGATTGGAAAAAGCACAGGGACAAATAGCCAAACTAGTGGAAACACATGAACTATCAACCAATCGCTAAGGAGCCCCCAACTGGATCAGGCCCTCTGGATAAGTGAGACAGTTGATTAACTTGAATGGTTTGGGAGGCCCCCAGGCAATGGGACCGTGACCTGTCCTTAGTGCATGAGCTCACTGTTTGGAACCTGGGGCCTATGCAGGGACCCTTTGCTCAGCCTGGGAGGAGGGGACTGGACCTGCCTCGACTGAATCTACCACGCTGACCTGAATCTCCAGGGGAGTCCTTGCCCTGGAGGAGATGGGAATAGGGGGTGGGCTGGAGGAGGGAGGGCTGGAGGAGGGAGGACAGGGAATCCATCGCTGATATGTAAAATTAAATTAAATTATTAAATAAATTTTAAAAAACATGTCTATAAACCAGCTTTATCAAATCTTAACAGTTATCCTATATTTATTATTTTTTTATGTATTTGTGTATGCATATTGCATGCCACATTACCTATGAGGAGGTTAGAGGACAGCTTATGGGATTCAATGTTCTCCTACTGTGCAGGTCCTGGGAATCTGAATTAAGTCATCAGGCTTGGTTGTAAGTGCCTTTACCTGTTGAGTTATCTCCCTGGCCCCATGTTTATTATAGATCTGTTATCATACCACCTTCTACAGTTCGAATTTTGTTCTGAATTTGTATTTATTGCTCACATGCTTATTCTTAGATATCTACACACAGGTGTGTCAATGTAATACAAGCTATTATCTTACAGGCTTTCAATCTTTAGAAAAAAGTGCCATACTATTCATTCTTTTATAATCATGTTTTCCCTTCAAATTACACTTCTGAAGTTTATTCCTGTGACTATTTCATTGCTTTTCCTTCAAGGTATGCATTCTGCACACTTCCTAACAAGACTTTTGAATTTTTCAATTTTTAAGAGAAAGAAGTAATGAAAAAAATCAACAGAGCTGATCCACCATCTAAACCTCAACATCTATTTGAACTAAAGATAAAGGTGATGAGTACTTTCTGTTCTCCTATAGTAAGGATGTAGACCCACAGGCTGTGTATTAGACCTGTTCATGTTTACTTTACTTGAAAAGGAAATGATGTCAAAACAGAGCAGTCAGAACAAATTCTAAGAGAAAAAAGTTAACCAGTGTCTCACAAGTCCAGAGGAAGCCAAGCAGGGCCGATGTGGGAGTGAAACCTCTCTTCAGACGCCCATCTAGGAGCAGTCAGTGAAGAAGAAAGCTTCCTACATGAACCACGGTTTTGCAGTTTTATGCAACTAAAGTGTGGTTATATACAATGAAAATATAATTGACATTTTGATCTTAACTCTAGTAAGCTGAAAAGGGAAAGGGGGTACTGACGTCACAGTACCTTAGTACCCAAGTACTACTAAAGAGGGTCATGTGCCCCATTTTGCCTCGCCCATTCTTAGCTCTCAACTTTGCACCTGACATTGTCCTGCTTGGAACACTCTTCCCATAAGAATTCTAACCATCCTCTTCAGGACTTCAATTTTTAAAATTTTTTATAAGAGGAGAGAGATCCATAACTACTTAAGTCAAATGTGCCTGACTGTGATAAAGATATATAACAGGACAGATGAATGGTCCAGAGGGACAGGATAGGGAGAGACTCATCATTGCACGTGGCAGCCCAGAAATCAGTGGGGAAACAATGAGCTATTTGTAGGGTTTGGGAGGATGCTTCAACAGAGAGAGAAAACCCTCAACTCCAAAGTACTATTCCAACTAGACTGTGGAACATGAAAGACAAAACGGCAAGTTAATAGAATGAAATGTTGGCTAATTCTTTTGTGACTCAAAGATTAAGGAAGAAATTCTTAGATGAAATTTCAAAAGCACAAATATAAGGCAAGGAACCAACTTCATCAATAATTTTTATTGTGCCAAAATTAAAGACTTCTACTTGACCAAGGAGCCATTGACAAAGTAGCCAGGAAGAGGACAGAAGGAAAAAACTTTCAGTGTCCAAGGCTGACAAAGGAAAATGGGGAAAACTCAAGGATCTCCTATAAGTAAACAAGGAAAACACAATAACACAGGCTGGATATAGACTATGGTAGGATCCTTATCTAATGTGTATGGGCCTGGGCTCAATCCCTACTACCACACACACACACACACACACACACACACACACACACACACACAGAGAGAGAGAGAGGGGGGCAGACAGAGAGACAGAGACAGAGAGACAGAGAAGACAAGAGAGAGAGAGACAGAAACACCACAGTAAAGAAAAAAAGAAGAGATTCATCTATTCTCAGTTCACAGATGACACCCAAAGACGGTCAAACATGTAAGAAGCTTAGTTCCTCTAGAAATCAGAGAAATGCAAATCAAGACCACATACCTTTGCATCTCCTTGAGGCTGGGCTCCTGCCATAGAAGCATGGAACAAGAAGGCATGGACTCAGGATAGGCATGGAGAAGACTGCCAACAGCTTGGTGATAGCGGACAGGAGGGCTAGATAGGGGCACTTTCTTATTCTATATTATAAAGATACTCTTGTACTTTATATTGTAGAAAAGAACCAGCATGCGTATGTCACTAATAGCATCTACATACTGTTATCTATGTAGTTTGTTTGTTCTGAGTCAACCTCAGTCAACTCAGAGGTCCCTGTAACGAGGCTGATCCAGCACCTAACTTGACTCAGTGTTTTAAGAAGTGCCAAGCCCATATACACAGAAAGAGGGAAGAACGTAAGAAATGATAAGAAGGGAAGCCCAGATCTCATAGGTCTCAGAAATGTGGATGACCACCTGAGCAGGGGGGCGAGAATGAGTTCCAGATGATTGCTGCCTCTCTAATCTGCCAGCCGGAGATGAAATGAAGACAGATTTCTGGGATCGTAATCCAATGCCAGCTCTCTGAATAAAGCAAAGTTTGAAGATTCAATTCCCATTTCTGCTCATTATCATCTGTGACTGACAGGCAGCAGGTGCTCTGGGATCTCATCTGCTCAGAAGGATTTCCTTCCTCCCAATCTGCATTTGGCAACTGGAAGATCAAATCAATGATTTTAAATCTAGAATAAAGATAGGAAGTAGAGTGAGAGAGCTGGAGGGGCCCTGGTGGTATCAGGAAGTAAAAGCTTCCAGAGGGTGCTGGGAAACCAAGGGCACTCAAAGAACTGAATCAGTGATGTTGGGAAGGGGCCAGAGGGCCCAGGGTGGACAGAAGCATTACCACTTCCTGGCTCTAGGCTGACTGAGGTCTTCTCTGTTGTTTTTGTTTTTCTGTAAATTTGCTGAATTTCCTTCCAAGAGCCCTACTATTTCCTATCTCTATCCAGATTTTCCACTCCAGCCCTTGGCTTTATCAGCTCAGTGGACCAGGCACTCTCTGATAGACAATCATCAAAAGGCAGAGTGTCCTGAATATGGACTAGGGCTGGAACAGAACAGGACTTTAGCTTAAAGTTGAAAGGAAGTAGTCCATCCAAGCTTTGTATCACATGCCTGTCATCCCAACACGTAGCTAAGTCAGGAGGACCATGGATTTAAGACCAATCTGGACTTTAAATACAGACCCTGTTGGGCTGGAGAGATGGCTCAGTTGTTAAAGGCTAGGCTTACAACCAAAATATCAAAGACACCTTCAGACTTGCAATAGTTAAGATAGTTTACCTCCTATCCCTCTTTCTCAGGATGAGTCTGAGTATGTGTCACACCACAAGGACTAAGTTTAGAAGGCAAGATGGGCAGGAAATTCTGGAGAAAGATGCAGGGTATTAGGGAGGATCTGGGAGGCTCAATAGGCAGCCAGCTTAGACCAGATTCTAGCTTCTGAAAGACCAAAAGGAAGAGAGGGGGGAAGAGGGAAGATGGGGAAAGGAGGCAGCTTCCCTTGCTTGGTGATCCTTATCAGGCTTCTTGTATCTTTAACCCTGCTTGTTTAACCCAAGGCCTGACATCCCCACCCCCAGGCAGCCAGGCTGTCCAAAGTGGGGGGTCTAGGAGGCCTAATCAGTCAATGTTTTGTGTGAATGAGTGTCTTCACTGGGCATTTAGTCATAAAGCTTAAATGATTAGAAAATTTAGAATATGAAGAAGCTAAGTATGGTGGATACACTTGTAATCCTAGACCTGGGGGGGGTGGTGGATGGTGTTGAATCAAGAGTCCAAGGTTATCCTTAGATATTTAGTAAATTCAAGGTGAGACCCAATCTCAAAATAAATGAACAAACAGTATGAAGAATACTCTTGGAAAGCCTCTTCCCTCATCTGCCTCCAGCTTCCTCCTGTGTGAAGTGACCACAGGTCAAGATGATTCTCCAAGGTCTCCTCCAGCTTGGATATTGTATTATTTTAAGAGAAAGCTGAGAAGATTTTAGAAAACTGAAAATGCAATTATTTTAGAAACATGTCAGCAGAAGGTGGCAATCCACTTCAGCTTCCCTTGTGATTCTATTCAGTTATCAGAGTCCAGAAGACCTTTGGGGTTCATCTAAGTTTTATTTGGTCCTTTCCACTACAGCAGCTCCCACAGGCTAAAAGCCTGTTTACTTTTTACAAATGTCATCAGGGATGATCCCAGAAACTTGCTTATTGTCTCCACCTACTTCCCGTCATTCATCTGGTTCTCAGAGTGCTGCTTGAAAAAAAATTACTCTTTGGCATGCCAACTAAGCTATCATCAAAAGTCTTCAAGCAGACTGCTTCTCATTAAGTCACTGATATTCTGAGTGAATGACTGAGTCTGGGGTCTACATGATTTTCATCTCTCGAGCATCTCAGGCCAGAACCAAAGTTTTCTGGGTTGTTATTAACTGCAGACAAAACTGCCTGTTCACTCGAGAAGCTACTGATTAACATCTACCCACCATAATTTTGGTATTAATTATCTGGGAGAACTGGCTTCATTTGTCCAAATCCATTCATGGGAATTAAATCAAAAAATGTATCTTGTTGGGTGGAGGAGCCAAGTGAAGTCCTGAGCCAATGTGTATTGTTTGACATGGGCATGGCCAAAGCCTCAGGCTCATGGACAAGGCAAATCATTCCTCAGGTGAAGCTCAGAGATAGCAAAGCCTTCCTCTGGTCTGAGTGTGAATATTGACAGTGTGCAGAATATGTTCACCATTGCTCTCTCTCTCTCTCTCCTAACTCCCAGAAGTTTGTAGTCTGATGAGTGCTCCCCTACAGAGACTGCTCCTAATGAGATTAGCTAAGCTTGCTGCCTTGTTCATCTGTAAGTACAGTAACTTGTCTCTCAGTTCAGCTATATATAATAAACACACTGAGCTTCTGTGCCTTGGTTTCTCCATCGGAGAGCCTAGGACACCTAGTACCAGTTGTGTGTGTGTGTGTGTGTGTGTGTGTGTGTGTGTGTGTGTGTGTGTGATTTCTTCATTCTGTTGTCCCTAGTCAGAGTTCTAGAATATAAACTATGGAAGGACATAACATCTTGGCAGTCCCTATAAATAAACCCCTATGAGGGACTATTTCTTTTCTTCTGTCTTCTTCCAGATGCTGGCTGATGCTGAAGTTTCTTCCCTAGTACTCTGGCCTTTTCTACTCTTCCTCTAAAGTTCCCTCTGCAAACATGCCTCTTGTCTGTCATGTAGCTGGCATCCACACTTAATTCAAATGGCATGACTCTCTTTTCTTTCCTAAGAATTTATAATAAACTTCTCCCTGAAACAAACAAACAAACAAATCCATGAAAAGAAAAAAAGTTTTTTGTTTCATTAAAAAAAAAAAAAAAAGTGGGGCGGTGGTGGCACACGCCTTTAATCCCAGCACTGGGGAGGCAGAGAGACAGGCAGATCTCTGTGAGTTCGAGGCCAGCCTGGTCTACAGAGCGAGATCCAGGAAAGGCACCAAAACTACACAGAGAAACCCTGTCTCCAAAAACAAAAAAAAAGCCTTTCCCCTGTTAATGGCTTGAGCGTGACTACTTTTTTCTGTACCTAGGGAAGAGCAAATCTCACCACTCAGTACCAAGTGCCATTAGTTAGTTCAACGAGATAGCACAGAGAAGGTACTTAAAGATGAAAACACTCCTACCTTCAAATCGTCATGCCTCACCATTGTGTACAAACTCTCTTGCCTTGCCCTAAGGGTTGCAGTCTATGTCCGATGAACAGAGTCTGGTTTCAGAGAGAAGCAATCACTACTACACAGTCTCTCAAAGTCCTCCTTCTTGGGTATCGCACTAGTGACATTTTTCAATGTAATGACCAAGTGCACGACAAGAAGCAACCTAATGGAGGAATGGCTGGGGCTCAGGGTTTGAGGGCATAGTCGCTCATGGTGAGGAAGGCAGTGTGGCAGGAGGCTGTGGCAGTGGGAGTGTCAAACTGCTTGTTCACATCTCTCCAGACCAGGGCAGGAAGTCAGGTCAGGCTTGACCATAAGCCTCAGTGCCCACCCACCAGAGATCCACTTGCTCTAGCCAGGTCCACCTCCCAAAGGTTTTACAGTCTCCCCAAACGGCACCACCAACTAGGGACCAAGTGTTCAAACATGAGCCCATAGAAGACGTTTTACTTCTAAACCATAACATTTTTCATCTATCCAAACTTAGGAGCTGCAGAAGTGGAAGGATTTATTTAGTTCTTTGGAGCTGCAGTTTGGAGAGTCCCATGGCTCTGAACTGGTGTTCTGAACTACTGAATGGAGAGAAGGAGCAAGGGCTATGTGGTGGCTGAAGTATGAATAGAACAGAAATATCCACAAAGCAGAAGTCCAACAACCTCCTGATGTGCATCTTGACCATTTGTTCCAGTCACCAAAGTGTGGAGGTGAGCAAAGTTCATGTTTCACTCAGCAGCATCATGTTTCACTCAGGAACCCTGCATCAGCACTGCCCTTCTACTGGCATCCGAAGTCCACTTTGCAGTTCTTTATCAGTAATGGCTTTGGTTTGGCTTCTTTGTGCCTGACATCTACCACTATACTTTCTTTCCCATCCCCACCCAACCCAGTCATGGGCCCACTCTTGAAGACAGGAAGCCATTCATGTCAGGGAATGCCTTTCATGTTATATCCTTGAATGTGAGTTTCTTGGGATAACAGCCACTTCTGCAGGAAAGCGTCACTATATGGTTAGAGGGGAAAGACCACTTGTACTCCAAATGATCAGATCCCAAATGATGGGTGGCAACAGAAAGTTTGAATGGTTGGATGACCAGCATGAATATAAAATGGATTCTCCATAGAGCTTTATTCCAAATATTTCATTACTATTTTATATGTATGGGTGTTTTAGCTACATGTGTATATTTACAACATTCATGTGCCTAGTGCCCACAGAAGCCAAAAGAGGACACCAGATACCCTGGAGTTGGAGTTATAGATGGTTATGAACCACCATATGAGTGCCAAGAGCCAAACCCAGGTCCTCTAAAAAGAGCAGACAGTGCTCTTAACCACTGAACCATCTCTCCATCCCCTCCATGGAGTTAAGTAACGAAGAGCACAGGTTGGTTAAGCTGGCCACTAGCATTTGGGGGAACTTGAAGGTGAGAAGGAAAACTGAGAACACAAGGAGATCAAGCCTTTGTCTTTGGAGCAATGCATCAGACAGAATTAGAACTTTTTTTGTTTTGTTTTGTTTTTTGTTTTTTGTTTTTCAAGACAGGTTTTCTCTGTGTAGCTTTGCGCCTTTCCTGGAACTTGCTTTGTAGACCAGGCTGGCCTCAAACTCACAGAGATCCACCTGCCTCTGCCTCCCAAGTGCTGAAATTAAAGGCGTGCACCACTACTGCCCGGCTCAGATTTAGAACTTTTTTCTTTTTTAAGATTTATTTATTTATTATGTACACAGAAGAGGGCGCCAGATCTCATTACAGATGGTTGTGAGTCACCATGTGGTTGCTGGGAATTGAACTCAGGACCTCTGGAAGAGCAGTCAGTGCTGTTAACCTCTGAGGCATCTCTCCAGCCCCAGAATTAGAACTTTTGCAGAGGTTGACCCAGACAGGCTGGTTGGAAGGAGCCTGAACTAAGACAGGACTAGAGCTATAGTCATTTGATTGATTGTTAACATTTTTTAAATATTTGTTTTCATTTATGTGTATGTATGGCATGTGTGCAGGTAGGTGTCTTTGGAGGCCAGAAGAGGAGGGCATCCGATCCACTGGAGCTGGAGTTAACAGACAGTTGTGAGCTATCTGACATGGGTGCTGAGTACTTAACTTGGGTCCTCTAGAAAAGCAGTAAGCAAAAACTGATGAACCATCTCTCCAGTACTGTCCCCCCAATGTGTAGACACACACACACACACACACACACACACACACACTTTTATTGTTGTTGAGACAGGGTCTCACAATTTAACCAGACTGGCTTCAAACTCACAGAGAGCCTATCTCCTGAGAGCTGAAATTAAAGGTGTGCACCACTATTCCTGAATGATGCCCCCGCACACACACACTTTGAAACAGGGTCCAATGTAGTTTATGCAGACCTCAAACACACTATGCAGTTAGTCAAGTATAATTCTGAGCTTCTAATCCTCATGACTCTACCTCCTGCACCCTGGGAAACCAGGTGTGCACTACCACTCCCACTCCTGAGATAACAGCCTCTGTGGGAGAGATTTACTACAGAATTGGACTTATTTTATACTTAGACTTGGCCAACACTATCCCATAGACACAGAGTGAATGTCCCCGTGGGCTGAGTGGAGGAGGTCGGTTTACAGATGGGGGGGGGGGGGGCTGAGGAGAGCAGCAGCAAAGACAGACAGAACAGGCTCGTTACCTCAGTTATCTTCTTCGTAAGATGGCGGGGAGGCGAACAAGAAGAAAACAGCTGCTGAAGGCCAAGCTTCTTTTTAGGTAAGGATGGAGACAGATCTCAGGTGAATCGACTCTGGTGACAGCTTGGTCTTGGGTTTCTGGCAGGGGAAGTAACAGAAGGATCAGTTCCACGTTGTTTGACCACTGAGTCTGGTGTCTTACTGTGGCAGCCTTAGCAGGGTATCCACCAACAAAACACCTGGCTGGTATACAAAGTAAAAGTCAAGCTCAGGCAAATGCTGAAGGGAAGAAAGTTCCCACAAAACACCCATGTCTCATGCTGCTCTTGGGTTATGCCACAATAGACAAAGTAACAGTTCATGAAGAAACTCTGAACTCCAAAGACTGACAAAGAAGGGGCTTGTGGGAACTTTCTGGGCTCTCTATTTTAAAAGGAATTTACACAGGTATATGCATATGTGCTTCTGAGAACTAAAAGACCAAATAGAGATACGGATTAAGAAATATACTGCCAGGAATCAGCTGTGCATGCAGTGGTAGGGACTGGTGAGGCAAATCTGAAATCTGTAGGCCAGTTTAGGGAAGGACTGTTAATAAGTTAGTTTCCTCTCAAGAAATTAAACAGTATTACTACATGCAATTCTACTCACAGGCATATATTCAAAAGAGTTGAAACCACATGTTCACCAAAAAAATATTCATAGCAGCTTTATTTATTAAGGCCCAAACACAGGTGACATAAATATTTCCCAACTGAAAAATCGATAACTAAGTTGAAGCACTGGTATACTATAGCTATTCAGTGATAAAAGGATCAGTGGGTGAACATAATTGTAACTGTCCCCAAGCCCGACAACCTGACTCCAATCCCTGGGCCCACGTGGTGGAAGAAGAGAGCCGACTTCTGAGGAACACTACGGCACATGCGAATAAACAGACAGAATTTTAAAAAGACATTATGTAAGTGAAAGCAGCCACACAAACATGCTGTGTGTTGTATGATTCATAACCCAGAGAAGGCAAATCCCCACAGCCAGAAGGTGGAGCAGCAGCTGGCTGGCAGTTAGTGGCTGCTAGAGGTGCAGCTTTGTAAGTGGGTTGAGGGTCTGAATGGAGTGCTTGGTGCTTGCAGGGCAGACACCTTACCAACTGAGACAGCTCTCTGGCCCAAGACTGCCATTCTTATGGAGACTCTTTCTGAACTCCGAGAACACTCTGACATCAGGCATGTCTGCACGACTTTTGTGCATTTTCTGAAGTCTACTGCTCTGCTTCTGAGGGTGAGTTTTGTGCTATGTGAGTTATCTCCCAACACCAGTCCTAGCTCGTGTCCTTGAACTACTCTAGTGCCCTGCCTTTCTCTCAGAGAGACTTTACTTATTAAACCAAACCAGAATCTGGGTGAACTTTTCCCCATTAATTCTTTTTTTTTTTTTTAAGGTTTATTTATTTATTATGTTTACAGTGTTCTGTCTGCATGTATTCCTGCATGCCAGAAGAGGGCACCAGATCTCATTACAGATGGTTGTGAGCCACCATGTGGTCGCTGGGAATTGAACTCAGGACCTCTGGAAGAACAGTCAGTGTTCTTAACCTCTGAGCCATCTCTCCAGCCCTCCCCATTAATTCTTTAAGAATATTTGAAGTGTGAAAATCTTGAGCAGTCCATGAGTATCACGATGCCTTCACCAGGTCAAGAGTAGTACCAAACAGCCCATCCTTCACCCCATACCTATGCCACCCTCACCCCAGAGGTAACCATTTCTCTGACTGCTCTAACTATAGATCAGTTTGGTACCTTCTTCAGTGTCATGGCAACAGCGTCATGCATCCTGAGTCTTAGTAAGATACTGTGTCTGAGGTGCATTCCTGCTATCATACACACCCATAGCTTATCTATTTCCACTGCTGTTTCATAGTCCATTGCATAATAATAGTACAACTATCCATTCCACTCATTTTTTTTTCCTTTTGTGACAGGGTCTCTCAATCTTCTATGTAATCAAAAATGATCTTGAGTTTCTGGTCCTCCTGCATCCACCTCTGCTGGGATTATGAGCCTGTGCCATTATGCCTGGTTTCTGTGGTGCTGGGGATAGAACCAAGGCTTCATGCTTGTTAGGTAGGCACTCTGTCAACTGAACTATATCCACAAGCCCTATCCTTTCCACTCTTGGTGGGCTTTTGCATAATTCCCAGTTTAGGGATACTGAGAATAAAAATGCCTTTTTTGTTTTTCATAGCTAAGGATCAAATTCAGGTCCTTGAATTCTAGGAAAACACTTTACTACTGAGTTACATCTCTAATCCCTAAACATGCACGCACACACACATGTATTTTAAGGAGATATGTGTATAGTCAGGTATGAATGCACATGTGTGCATGTATGTGTATATGAAGGTTGGTGTGTTGTGTCTTCACTGTTCTCTATCTTTTTTTGTTTTGTTTGTTTTTAGGCAAGGTCTCTCATTGAACCTGGAGCTTACCAATTTAGCTAGATGGTCTGGGTAACAAGTCTCCAGGATTTTCCTGCCTCTGCCTCTCCTGAGCTAGGGTCACAGGCATGAACTGCCATGACTGGTTTTTACCTGCATGCTAGGGTTTCAAACTCAGAGCCTCATGTTTGTGAGGCAAGCAGTTTCCCAAATGAGCCATTCCCCCAGCTCATTCAAATATTTTTCACATTAATATCACTGCTAAATGACAGAGAAGCACCTTCCCATTCAGCCTGTGCAAACGAGCATCCAGATTTATGCTGGGGGTCATCAGGAACTTCATGCATGCTCCAGAGAAGTGTCTAAAAAGGCCCAGCACACCCTTCTGCTAGTGAGCTGACACAGGTGTGTGCTTCCAATCAAACCACCAAGTCAGCCTCTAGGGGGAGGGGGTCCGATCCACTCCGACTCCTGAAGAAGGAGTTTCACAAGTCTTTGGCTGACCTATGTACTGCCATCTAGATGTTGAGCAACAGAGAGTCGAAATTAAAGGCATTCAGTTGGCCCCTGAGCTCATATTTCAGTTTCTTGAGGTATTCTGGAGGACAGCTGTTTTTTCAATCTTCTTTCACAAGAGCTAACATGAGATGAGGCCAAGCCTCCATCCCCTCAGCGTTGACCTTGACTCTCACGAGGCTTTCTGTCTCCTCAGCGGAGGGGAGGACATTCAGCCCCTTGGACTCCAGCTTCCTGGGTTCTCACTGCTTGCTATCCTTACTGACAGGGGCCTCTGGGAGCCAACAATGCCCTGTGTGATGTCACTGGGCTCTGAGAGGCAGCCCGTGGTGGCATGTTAAACACTCTGCTACTGCAAGGCAACCCAGCACGATCCAGCACCATCTAGAAAAAGTACATCTCTTCATCATTCACAGACCTGACTTCACTTATGACTCTGCTTGGCAAATGACTTGCTTTCAAAGCTGCCAGAGTGGTAACCTCACTGACAAGTAAGGAGCTAGCATAAGGGAACAAAGACACTCAGGAAGTCTAGGCTCCCAGATCATCGAGAGCAGTGATCTACTGGACATGGGTTAACACAGATCCTAGGGAGCAGTACTGAGGTTAACTGATTACTGCAGAGAAGGTGGTCCCTAGTCTGGCTATGCCTCGCTTCTGGAAGAAAGATACTGTGTAGGCTCCAGCTCCTAAAAAAGGGAATCTCTGATATACTTGTGTGTGCTCATGACATTTATTTTTAAAAAATTAATGGAGGGAAAAGCCTTTAAAGTATGAGACTACAGGTTCTGTCTGTATAGCAGTATCAGGAAGATAAAGCATTAGAAAGTATTATTATTATTTTCAGAAAAATTAGTCATGACATCAATCAAAAGCAAGGTCATGCTCTCCTGATCTCACATTGATGTGAGGAGGGGATGTGTGCCCACATGTATCTTTACATTGATGTCTTTCCAATGACTTCATCGTATTTTTAAATTTTTTTACATTTGTTTTGAAGGGAGTTAGGGTTTATTTTAGCTTATCATTTGAGGGCTACAATCCTTCCTGACGGCAAAGCGGGACAGCACAGCGGTGGAGAGGGTGGTAGCTGGGCACCTGGCTTTTGCAGCCAAGAGGTAGAATGAAGCCCTGTGCTCAGGCTTTTCCTCTCTCATTCACCTGGGCCCCAGCCCATGGAACGGTGATGTATATTTTATTCTGTATTTAGGGTGATGTTCCCACCTCAGTGAAGCTAATCTAAGTAATCCCTCATGACAACACTGAGATCCTGTAGAGTGGACAATAGTAACCACTACAGGAAAGGGACTCTGGCAAGGCCCCTTTAATAAAGTATGCTGATAGCTGGGCAGTGGGGGCTTGTGCCTTTAATCTCAGCACCTGGAGTCAGAGACAGGTGGATCTCTGTGAGTTCGAGACCAGCTTGGTCTACAGAGTGAGTTCCAGGACAGCTAGGGCTACACAAAGAAACCCTAGCTGGAAAATCAAATCAAATAAATAAAAAATGAAAAAATAAGGTATGCTAATAAGGTCCGGGATGGATATTATTATTTTATAATCGTTGGTTGGGGAAAGTTTCACTACATACACATACATGCACACAACACACACATACATGTACACATTAATTCTTTGATAGCTTCCTGTATGCACACGTTGGGTTTCAGTTATTTTCCCTTCCAGTGTCCTCTCCCATCCTCCCTCCTCCTGTTGAAACCCTCTTCTTTGTAACACGTTTCTGTCCTGCTGGCAAATCTATTCTGTATGTGTCACCCACTGAGTTTAATTATGCTGCCTGTATGAACACGAGTGGAAGAGTCTTCACCGGAGCATGGAAGCTGCCTTGTTTCTTGAGACAAGGCTCACGGAGCCTGCAGCTCACTGACTGGCTAGACTGCCTTTCTCTCTCCAACTCTGGTATCGGGATTGCAAGTGCATGTTGCTGCACCCAGCCTTTTTCTTTCTTCCTTTTCTTTTTCTTTTAAGATTTATTTTATGTGTGTGATTGTTTTACCTGAATGTATGCATATTAATTATGTCTCGTGCCCTAAGAGGCCAGAAGAGGGCGTCAGATCCCCCTTGCACTGACATTACAGATGACTGTGAGTCCCAGTGTGGGTACCGGGAACCAAATCCAGATCCTCAGCAAGAGCAGCCAGTGCTTCTAATGAGCAAGATCTCCAGTCCTGATGCACCTGGGTTTTGTGTGGGTGCCAGGGATTGAGCCTGAGGCTGCATGCTCACAAAGCATGCACTTTACCTGTTAGGCCATCTTCCTAGTGTGTGTGTGTGTGTGTGTGTGTGTGTGTGTTTATGAATTCAGGCACACATTCCATGGCAGGTGTATGTAGGCTAAAGGACAACGTGAGGTGTTAGTCCTTGCCTTCAACCTTGTTTGATGGTCTTTTTGCTGTCCACCACTGCATGTGCTGGCCTAACTGTGCTTTCTGGAGTTCCCCCATTTCTGCCTCCCCTCTCTTCACAGGTGCACTGAGATTACATGTGTGCAGTACAGTGTCCAGCTTTACATGGGTTCTGAGGACTCAAACTCAGGCCTCATGCTTGAACAGCAAGTGCTCTGCACACTGAGCTAGCTCTTCAGCCTAAGTCTTACATTTTAAAGCAAAGCCAATAAGTATAGGTCCAGATTTATGATTTTGTGGTATTTATACGTGGTGTGTGTGTGTGTGTGTGTGTGTGTGTGTGTACATGTTTGTGTTCTCCTTTTGCTTTTTCCTTGTTGGCATTTATAATTCACATGTATCACCATGAAGGAGGAGGAAGAGGAAAAAAGAACATGGAAAGTGCTTTTCTGAGTTATTTGATATCTGCAAACATGTTTATTCTGCTCTTGAGCTTGATTAGGTTTTGACTAGTTGTAAAATCTTGGATTGATATTATCTAATTATCAATTAGTAGGCATTCTCTAGAATCTTTCTGAATTTAGTGTTGCCACTGAGAAGTTTGATGTCGTCCTCTGTGAAGATCAGCCCTCCTGGAACATTCCCAACTGCTGCACTGGCCACTCTGTGTTCTTTGTTGATGTGATGATCTCCTCCCCTCCACTTCTTCCACAGCTTTCTGGAATTCCTTGCTAGTTAGATGCTGCTGTAAGAATGTCCAATCCCAGGGCAGGAGAGATAGCTCAGAGGTTAAGAGCATAGACTGTTCTTTGAGAGGTCCTGAATTCCCAGCAACCACATGGCAGCTCATAACCATCTATAATGAGATCTGGTGCCTTCTTCTGGCCTGCTTGCAAACATGCAGACAGAACATTGTATACATAATAAATAAATAAATCTTAAAAACAAAAACATGTCCGACCTGAGATCGTCCCTTACTCTGTCATTTTGCTGCACTTTCCAGAAAATCCCCTTCTATTTTTCAATCTTCTGCTGATTTTGCTAACTGTGGCAGGCACAATTCAAAAATTTCAACTGTCCCTTTTTCTTCTCTATTGTCCTTTTTCTAATTCTTTGAGTGTGCTTTCCTTGATTTCTCAGTTTCAGTAATTTGCAAGTCTCCTGTTGTTCCTCTTTTGTGGCTCTCCACACATTTTTTTCCCCTTTCTGAAGGTTTTCCTCAAATGCTTTGGTCAATCCTTGGAATGTGCATCAGTTCACATGGGCAAGGAGAACAAAATATCACAGAGTGTCTGGCTAACACTAGGAATTTATTTTCCACAGCTAGAAGTACAAGGTCAAGGCATTGGCGGGTGGATTCCACTTAAAGCCGCTCTTCCTGACTCAAGTGGCCCCTTCTTGACAAACCCTCACCTGTCCTTTTCTCTGGACATCTCCTGGCTGTCTTCTAAGGTCACCAGTCCTACAGGATCAGGACCCATCCTATGAGCTCAATTAATCTTAATCACTTCCCTAAAGGAGGTTAAAATTAAAAGATTAAAAATGACCTCTTTCATAAATATGGTCACATTGTGGTTAATGATTTGACATAATTTTGGAGAGTTGTGGTTCAGTCCATATCAGCATTCCATTCCAATTGAAAAGCAGGGCGAAAAAAGCTATTGGACAGTCTGAGTATTGGAGCAGGTATCTGCAGAAGAACTAGCATTTGTGGAAAGCTCGACAACAGTGGTTTTCAACCTATGGGTCACAACCCCTTTAGGAGCTGCATATCAGATGTCCTGCATACATTACAATTCATGAACTGTAATTCAGTTACAGTTATGTGTTAGATGTTATGGAAGGTTGAGAACCACTGACATAGAACCTCAGCATATTAGTCTCCCTGGGCCCGTGTCCTTTGAGAGCAGTTTTCCTGTGGGCTCTGCTTCTGTAGTTCATTTATCCTGCCTGGACGTTTCTGTGCACTGGAGTGAAGAGTGCCTCTCTTCTGATTACACGTGTGTGGACTTGCCAAGGCCCTGCTCACTCCTAGCCCTGAGCTGCTCGAGCAGCAGCTCAACCTGTTTCTGCTTCACAGCCTTCTCACTTCCGACTCAGTCTGTGATCTGTCTCCTTCCAAAATGTGAGCACATGGCCAATAACCCTGTCTTGAAAGTGCTGTTAAAATTTCATCTGCCTTGGCTCTGGATGTGGTAGACTTTTTCTAGTATACACAAACCCCTGGGTTTGGACCCCAGTGCCATATGAAATCAGGTTGGGCTGGAGAGATGGCTCAATGGTTAAGAGCACTGGCTGCTCTTCCAGAGGTCCTGAGTTCAATTCCCAGGAACCACAAGGTGCCTATATCTCTATAATGAGATCTGGTACCCTCTTCTGACCTGTAGTCATACATGCTGTATACTAAATAAATAAATCTTAAAACAAACAAACAATACACACACAAAAAAAAAAACAAAAACAAACAAACAAACAAAAAACAGGCATGGTAATCCATTCCTGTAATCTCAGCACTCAGGAGAATCAAAAGCTCAAGGTCAACCTCGGCTACAAAGTCCTGGGCTACATGAGACCCTGTCTAAAACAAAACAAAAATAACAAAAACCTTACTTGTATGTATGCCCCCCAACCTACAATAACAAGAGTGTTTATCTTTGTTTTTATTCACAGTTGAGTCAAAAAGAAGATTCAGACACATGCATGGGAGACCACTGCCATTGAAAGAAATCTCTTAATATACAGTTATTAGTGAAATTAGTAAGGCCACTCCACGTAGTTAAAAGGGAGGTTTATTTTGTGGGGTAACTTACAAATAAAGGGATAGGTAGGTTGTAGGGTCTGGCAAAGGTATGGTGCAGTCCGGCAGTGTTCTCTGGAGAACTTTGCTCGGTCTACCTCCAGTGTCCAGGGTCCTGGAACCAAAGAGATCCCTCTAATCTCGATCTTGGGTCTTTAGCATCCTCTCTCAGCAATGCCTTGTAGGCGTGACCATTACCAAAGCTTCAATGGGGGTTGGAACTATTAGGCCAAGGCTGGAATGGCTACCCACTACATACAGTAGTATCATAAATGCTCCATGTTCATCACCAGGTTCTGCTGATCTGAGTCTGCCACATGTGCTGCAGAGCTTCTCAGAAGCCAGCACTAAGAATGCAGCAGGTTCTGCATTTTCCTCTTGGCAGGCTTGAGCTGCTGGACACAGTGTACATCATCTGCTCACAGGTTTCCCCAAGCATCTACTGCATATGAATGACCATAAGCAGGAACATTACTCATCATGTTCTGCAAAACACACTATGCCCTGCTTCTTTCTCTCTCTCTCTCTCTCTCTCTCTCTCTCTCTCTCTCTCTCTCTCTCTCCTCTGTGTGTGTGTGTGTATCCAGCTGGCTGTCTGGCTGTCCACATGGGAGGTGCACATGCATGTGAGTACTCATGTGTATTGAGGTCTAAGGTCAACGCTGGGTATCGTTCCCTGACACTTTCCTCATTTACCCTTTGAAACAGGGTCTCTCACTGAACTGGAAGTTCAGTAATTTGTCTAGGCTGGCTGGCCAGTGAGCTTCAGGGCTGCTTCCTGTTCCTCACTTTGGGTTTAAAATCTGCTGCTGACAGCTCTAGCTGATTGATTTCACCACTGGAAGGACAGCCTCACTTTAGCAATCCTGCTGAGAAAAGCTTTAGTTGCATCTGACTGGAAATGTCAATGTCACTATGGACACATTCAGGATAGGTGTTCATATCCATCCATCACTGGTTAGAACCCAAACCACTCAGTCCATTTATGGTCCCCTCAGCAGTGGACCACAGCACTCATGTCTCTCTTCAGCATACAACATGGCATGCTTTTACATTTCAGTCTGACTGGTGTCTGGTCAGAGTTTTAGAGAGCTACACTATCTCTCCAAGTGGGCTGGACAGGCATAAGATGATGCTCTTTTTTGTGATCTCCTCCTCTCCTTGAGCTCCCCGCTCAGTGGTAGGGTAAAGAAGACTTTAAAGTATGCTGCCTGTTTCATTGACCCATCTGGATGTTGGCCCTATGGATATATGTGGGAAGAATTTTTGTGACAGAAAAGAGATAAACTTATATATTCAAAAAGTACCAAAATGATTGTTTTTAAAACACTGAAAACAGAATTTTAGCCACATGGATAATTCAAACACCACTAAGTTATCTAATACAGCTTCTCTTACAATGATCTTGTCTAGGAAAATTGGAATTTAAAAATGTGCACTCCACAATGAAGACTATCATAGCACAGTGTTTATTATGTGGATCCATGGCCTTTGGGCTCTGGACTGCTCTGCTAATGGCATATTTTCACTACAGTCAAGAGAATAAACAGCTGAAGAAAACCCACCAGGAACCTATCAAGGCTAGCTCACTTGGAAAAAATGTGTACCAGAAAAACCATGACTCAGAGGAAACTCCCAATCAGAAAGTTATTAAAGGTAAGTCTGATGCAGATGAACCTGGAAAACCAAAATTATACGCAGGAAGAAACTGATTTGTTTCTGTTAACTACTTTCAACATATCACAGATTCAGTATTTGGAAGAGTAAAAGAATACCCTCCTTAGGCCAATATTTCATATATGGATATATTATACACAGAATTCAATAGTGTATATACGCATGCATGTACCACCTCAATTTCTCATTTTTATGTAGTTTCTATATTGGCCTCAGGCAGCTTTCTGTTTTCCACAGAAATGAATTTCAACAGGTACAACAGAAATGTCACCCCTGGTCCTTCCCCATCTACCAACCTCAAAGGCAGCTGTTGCCTGAATCCACCAGTGTCTTCCACATCCTCTGCATGCTGTCAGATGGCAGTTCTGGCATTGCATAGTTTAGCATATCTGGAGATAGTCTATGTCAATATCCTCTTGGAATTTGCTCTCCCCCAACACTCGCTGTTATAAGATTTGTGTTCATGTTTACACAGGTGATGGTCTGGTTTAACAAAATAAGCCCCCAAAGGTGAAGAGAACAATAAAGAAATAATAAATGGCTTAAAAGTCAGATCTGTGTCCTGGGCTCTGCACTGCTCTGGGGCACTGCTGATAGCATCATGGAAGAGTAAGACATAGAATGGCCCCTCTGTAGCACCCCTACCCTGCTCTCACACTATACCCTACCCCCTGCTTTCTCTCTCCTCCTTCTGTAGCTCCTGTAATACAGAGTTAGCTCTTCAGTTACGCCATGGGTCCCTGAGAATCTTTTTCTTTCTAGTTCATCTCTCTCTTTTTCATACCACACCAATCCAATTGACATGACCTCAGGTTCACAGGCTCTGCCCTCTGTGTAGTTTAACTACTACTTAGAGTTACCCTGAGTCTACTTAGATGACTGTAATCACCGTTCCTATAATTCCTTTCTGTCCCTTAGCTGAGCTCTCCCTTTTCAGTCTGCTTCTGATGCTGCTGCAGTGATATGCAGTGTTAGCATCTGTCGGTTGTCTTTTTGAATTCCATTTGGGACTTCCTCAGCTTTTGGTATGACATTTTCTATTGCATCCTGGACATTAAAAATATTGTGAGACACCTTAGTATGATTTCAAGCAGGTCTCCTTCACTGAGGTGTAGTAAAACTAGAAGCAAAAATAGATTGTGGTGTCTGTCTGTCACTCACAAAAGCTCGTGAGCAAAGACAGAAACTGAATCTTTTTTTTTTTTTTTTTGAGCTGAGGGTTGAACCCAGGGCCTTGTGCCAAGCACTCTACCACTGAGCTAAATCCCCAACCCCAGAAATTGAATCTTAATACTTCACTTTATTTAGGCACCAGCAATCTGAGAGAGGGGATTAGTAGTCTGAAGGTCTGTCTTCCATTACATCTCTACCAAACAGATCATGGAGGTGGGCAGGGACAGAGGTCGCCAGTCACTCGGAGCTCAGTCCTGCCATCCTGGTTGAGGTGGCCGGCCACACTTTTGACATTAGTTTTATGCCTGTTTCTCACTGTCAGCTCTGTCATTCTCCCCTCATTCTGTGGGTGCCTGGGCTCAAGTAAACAATGGACATAGTTAGCTGCTCTAGTATCGATCTTGTACTCCTCCAGGGGCATCTGGCCTAGCACAGAGTTACCTCAGAACAAACAGACCATCAACAGAGTGTCAGCACTGATTCCCTTCCGCAATGTTGAGTGTAAGTGTGCCATACGGTACAGAATGTGAGAATGCTCCTCTTGGTCCTTTCTGTTCTCTATTAGAAGGAACAGGTAAGGATGTGCGTTCTATCACCCTTCCTGCCAGAAGCCCCTCCCTGCCCATCTGCCCACAGCACTGTGTGCACACCATCTTGTGGTAGACAGGTGATGTAAGAATTCAGGTCACTTTTGTTTCCGCTTAAATGGAGCAGCGACTTTCATAACCTTGTCATTGGGCACAGTGTCAGCCAGTCTTGTCTCTCCTTCCTCCCTTGTGCCCCACTGACACCAGGGTTAAAAGGCTCTAGTCCTCTAGTCCTCCCTGCCACCAGGTTCAAAGAAATCAACTCTCCTGGTTCACACTGTTTGGCTCCCCACTGGGTCTCATGAGAGAGAAGGGGAAGTAGACAGCCACCTGGCTCTACCCTGTCCCACCATGCTGTCACGGGGGCTGGAGGTTCAACAAATCCCCTGACAGGAGTCCATCAGGGAGACTCAGCATCACCAGTTTCCACGAGGTGAGGAGGCCCTAGAACTCCCCCATCATTCTCCCTGCACCACCCAGGAGGGTGATCAGAGACCACCGCATGCTTCTGGCCAGTGAGGATTAGGCGCTGCTGGGCCCACAGACACCACCAGGTGGGGCAAGAGGGATACTGCTGCTTGCTTCCTTAGTGGGGAGGGGGAGATAAAAGGTCTCCAGGCAAGTTTTGCAAAGTTGTTTTTTTCTTCTTGTTGTTATTAGGCTACCTTTCCCCCAGTTCTTTCTTGGGTTAGAGAGAATGAGTTTATTTTCTTGGATGTTTGCTAATGATGTTTTATCTGTGACTACTTGTGTTTCACCCCTGTGTGGCATTTATGGAGTGTGTGTATGTGTGTGTGTGTGTGTGTGTGTGTGTGTGTGTGTGTGAGAGAGAGAGAGAGAGAGAGAGAGAGAGAGAGAGAGAGAGAGAGAGAGAGAGAGCGCATTCCTGGACTGCATACAAAGGAAAAAGTAAGCAAGTTGGACACACTGCCCTCTGCTCACTGACTGCAGATGCCATGTGACTGACTGCTTTAGGTACTTGCCGCCACAGCGCCTCCCCCTCTATAATGGACTTCTCCTAGAACCACGCGTCAAAACAACCCCTCACTTAGTAAGTTGCTTTTGTCGGGTATTTAAGATGACAACAGGGCCAGGCAGTGGTGCGCACGCCTTTAATCCCAGCACTAGGGAGGCAGAGGCAGGCAGATCTCTGTGAGGCCAGCCTGGGCTACAGTGTGAGTTCCAGGAAAGGCTCAAAGCTACACAGAGAAACTCTGTCTCGAAAAACCAAACAACAACAACAACAAGAAAAGTGATTGCTGCAGCACTATTAGGACCAAGTGTCGACACTTCACTAGGATGTCTGCTTTGGTTATGCAAATGCTCTGGGCTTCCACCTTTAACGTTGTCCTCTGGGGGTAGTTTAGAGTCCAAGAAAATGACGGTTTCAGAAAAATTCAAGATAGCATTGCATCTGTAACTTGTAAGCTTTCACTTATATGACTCAAATGACCTTTTCTTGCAGATCATTTTGACCATTTAGAGCCAGAATTTTACGAAGAATTTGAGCAATATGGACTTAATGCTGCTATCAGTAGAAGACTGGGCATGGTGAGAGAGGTGCCAGATTCCAGGGACAAAATGTATGTTCTTTCACTAACCAGATTTTAATTTTAGCATATTAGAAATCTTGTAATATAAATTCCTTAGGACTTTAAGTCAGGCAATGTCAAGATCCTGATGTTTATGGTGTGGAGACCACCTTCCCCCTTGGCAGAATATGTTCTAGAGGTTTTTTAGGAGTTAAATAAATCCCTTGAAAGTTTTTACTCAGTCACAATTGAGGGCTTCTGGCCAAAGCATTAATTCCCAATAGAAAATGCTTTGGATATCTGTATATCTTTTTCTTCATAGTCTGCTTAATTTTCATTGTGTCTTCAGTTATCTGTGTTTATTGTGGTAAAATGCATATAAAATTGCTGTTAACGATTTTTCTAGTGGACAATTCAATGACATTATGCACAGCCACAGTGGTGAGCAACCACAGCACCATCTGAACTGATACTTTGCACCCCTTCTCTCCCCTAGTCAACTTACAGTGTCTATGAATTTGACCACCCCAGAGGCTTTTAGATGATTAATTCTCTCCCTATATTCTTGCAGATGTCATCAGAAACACTACCCACTCAATCTACCCACTGCCAGCATCATCATATGCTTTCATAATGAAGAATTTCACACCTTGCTCAGAACAGTGTCTAGTGTGATGAACCTTACTCCACACCATTTCCTTGAAGAAATAATTTTGGTTGATGACATGAGTGAAATTGGTAAGACAGACATTGACTACTTGGAAGGTGGCATTTTTCTCTAGTGATACTTGAGATTTGTTTTGGTTTTGGGGAAATGGTCTCATGTAGTTCAGGCTAGCCCCATCTTGAACTCCTGACCCTCTTGCCTCTACCTTCAATGTGCTGAATTCATCATGCATAGCTTGGCACTTGTTATGTTTTACACAGAGAATGTTTCTGGTAGCTGTTGAGGGAAATGCTATACGTGATGTACTCGTTGCTTATGGTGGGAAAGATTGATCCAGACCTGTCATGATGGGTCCATGAAGTCATCATAGAGGCTTGCCTTATCTTTAGGGATCACTTCAGAAAGAAGTGCCATCTAAATGGAAGAGGACAGATTGGCTAGGGTTGCTCAAATGGCCAGGAAGAAAATGTTTTAGCCAAAATAAATGGCACTTTAAAGGCCTAAAATGAGACAACAGGGTAAGCATGGAACACTTCTGCATTTTATGAAGTTTATGTATGAGTGCAGAGTTGGAGGGATTCAGGAAAAGGCATAAAGCTGGAGTTATTTAAAAGGGACTATTCATGAAAGGCATTTTTGGAATTTTATCTCAAGAACATGGAGGGCTATGTCTATGTAGCTTAGTTGGTAGAGTATTTGCCTAACATGCATAAAGCCTTGGATTCAATTCACAACACTGCATAAACTGGGTGTGGTGGTATATACCTCCAATCCCAACACCAAGAAAGTGGAAGTAGAGGATCAGGAGATCAAGATTATCCTTGGCTACAAAGTAAGTTCAATCTGAGGTATATGAGAACATTCTGAAGAGCTACCCTGTTCAAAAATAAGTAATGAATGAATGGATGAATATGGAGAGTTTAATAGGGAGATGACCCAAGCTAGGTACTTCACAAGAAAGAACTCAACCAACTGCAAGTAAGTAACAATTCCTCTGTTCTTACTTTTTAGGATAGAATAAGGATACTAGAACAAAGTCTAGTTACTCATGCTTAGATTTGGAAATTGATTGTCTGTTTACAACTGAGTGTCAACCTTAGACAAGCCAGGAGTGCCCAGATAATGATTCAATACTGGATAGATTTCAGGCCTGCAAAGTCACCCAAACCACTGAGAAGCTAGTCTATGATGAACTTGAAAGAAAAAAGGTATGCTGAGAAGAAAAGATATTCCAGGAAGGCCAGGCTGTGGAAGTGACACTAGGTTGCTCTGGGTGTGAGCCAAGCTAATGTTACTATGTTTGGAAGTTATGATATTGGCCAGATGCCTATCACATAACATTTCCATAACAATCACCACCAACTGAGTCTTGTACATGGGATGGGTGCTTCTTCCTTCCCTCATACTACCTTATCTACTCAGTAGAGCTGAGGTGTCTATAGCTTGCTGGGCAGGAAATCTCAGTAAAGCTGGGTGCAGGGTGCAGATGTGCCTACTGGCCAGAAGAGTTCTGCTTTCTCACTCAGAAGTTCACAAATCCCATAGTCAGCACGCAGTTCCAGGAGTGACCATGTCTGCCAGCCTTTCAGCACAGCACCAAAAGTCTAGAGACAAGTTAGTCTCTTGTCAGTTTGACAAGGTGTCTTGAGCAACAAACACTGATCTGAGACCAGGGTACCAACAAGACCAGGTTGTTGGTAACAACAATCTTTCTGTTTTTTAGATTGATGCCCGTTTGCTCCATCCTCTTTGGATCAAGTGAGCTCTTGGGCCTCTTCATATAAGTCCCATTCATGGGGACTCTATCTTCATGATCTAATACTTCCCAAATCCCTACTCCTAGATGCTATCACATTGGTGGTTTTGACATATGCATTTGGAGCTGGTGAACACAAACATTCAGTCTATGATCTCTAGTGACCTGCTTATGTATACATCTTGTATTTTAGTTCCCTTCAAAAGAGACCAAGAGGATCACTACTGGTAGCCAAGACCCCAAGTGTGCTGCCAGACCAGTCATCTCTTCCATCCCTTGACTCATGGAGAGCCACAAACACAGGACACAGGGTGTTATGTTCCAATGGAACTCAGGATCAATATATTCCTTACACTAATTTAGAATGACTTCATCATGAATTGTATAACAAATTTTGAACTGAAACCTGTTTTTTTCTGAACATGGCCACAGACAATGCCAGTGGGCTTCCTTAGCTGGAGGGGATGGGTGCAAGTGACTCTCGAACTTGCTCGGTTTGATAATTCACCTTCAAGCCACTATAAAATTAGAAGCAAAATTAATCACAGTACTACTTGTGTAGTTAGTAGTAAAACCAGGTTATAGCAAAAGCCTTATAACCTACACTTTTTCTACTAAATTTTAATAATGATGTAGTAAAGCTGAGACCTGTCACTAAAAGCACAAAAATTACACAATTTGATTATAAACCACTTTTCTTGTGGATATGAGGCTAACCAGGGCCACATTAAAATCTGTGCAATAGTGGGCTTTTATAAATTTTTCATAATGACAATGTTTCAATTACTATAGTTGCAGTTTATAAATTGTCAAATGCCAAATATTTTTTTCCAGATGATTTAAAAGAAACATTGGACTATCAGCTGGAACTTTTTCGTGGGAAGATTAAATTAATAAGAAACGAAAAGAGAGAGGGTCTCATTAGATCAAGAATGATCGGTGCCTCCCGCGCTTCAGGTATGAATATTATTTTAGGCCAGGAGCCGGTGTGTTACTTTTCTTGTGCTGTCACTAAGTAGGAAAGGGTTAATGTGGCTCACAGTATGAAGGTACACAGCCTGACTTTGCAAGAGAAAGATATGGCAGACTTCAGTTGATCCCAGGGACCTGAAGCCATAAAAAGCAAAACTTAGAATAATGGGAATGACTGTTTAAAAACAGCAAAGTCCTGCCCTTCTGTTATAGGTATGGACTAGACTCCAGATGGCACCCTCTGAGATTTCCAGGTTCTTGTGTCTTGAAACAAAGAAGCAGAGGTCAAATATAGGCATCATTTCTCAGGTGCCATCACTGTTGTTTTGTTTGTTTGAGGCAGGTTCTCTCATTGACCTGGAACTCATCATGTAGACTGGGCTAGCTGGCTAGCATACCTCAGGGATTTACCTGTTTCCAACTCCCCAGTGCTAGTATACAGCGGCAATTAATGAGGCAATTCCACATATTTTATCTGGCAATTAAAAGAGGTTTATTTCAGGGGTAACTTACAACCAATAAAGGGTCATTACAGGATCTGGGAGAGATGAGATGTAGTCTCTGACTTGGTCTGCAATCCAGTATCCAGGATCACAAGGAGCCAAGAGAGCAAGCATGTATGCATCTTGGGTCTTAAGGGGTCTCCTCTTGGCCACGTCCCAGGGGCAGGTCACAGGCAGGTATGGCAGTTACTTGCTGTCACCTAGAGGCAGTGCTTCAAGGTCAAAGCTGGAATAGCTACCCACTACACTAGGATTGTAAGAACAGGTCAACAAGCCCAGATAGTTTAGTTTTGTTTTCTTAACGTAGGTAACAGGGATTGAACTTAGGTTCTCATGCTTATAAGCACGTTAATGGTTGAGCCATCTCTCCAGTCTCCTGAAATGATCTCTGGAAATGAAAGCTCTTCTCAGGTCTATCTACTCCGATAGAGTTTTCTCTAAGCCATCCTCTAACCTGCAGCTTTCTACCCTCCTAAGAACACTCACAGTACATGGGGTCTCACCTTTTTGGACAAAATAAAACATGTATTTCTCATTTCCCTCAATGCAACTGAGGAACTAGCATATAGTAAATAGTCAATGAATACTCATTGCATCCATCTTGCATTTGGACTGAATATCTTTACTCTAGGGGACCTTGCTGGCTAGTTTTATGTCAACTTGACAAACGCAAGAGTCATCAGAGAGAAGGGAGCCTCAGTTGAGAAAATGCCTCCATAAGAGATGTAGACAAGCCTGTAGAGCATTTTCTTAATTAGTGATTGATGTAGAAGAGCTTAGTCCATTGAGAACAGCATGACCTCTGGGCTGGTGGTCATGGGTTCTATAAGAGCAGGCTGAGCAAGCCATGAGAAACAAGCCAGTAAGCGGTACTCCTGTGTCCAGGTTCTTGATCTGTTTGAATCCTGTCCTGACTTCCTTCAATGATGGACTATGATGTGGAAGTGTAAGCCAAATAAATCCTTTCCTTCCCAAGTCGCTTTTGGTCATGATATTTTACTACAGCAACAGCAACCCTAAGACAAGAACCAACGTTAGTCTGCTCTTGCCTTCACAGGGGACGTCCTGGTGTTCTTGGGTAGCCACTGTGAGGTGAATAAAGTCTGGCTGGAGCCCTTACTGCATGCCATTGCTAAGGACCACAAAACGGTGGTGTGCCCTCTGATAGATGTCATTGATAAAATAACACTGAATTATATAGCGGCACCCATTGCAAGGGGAGCTTTTGACTGGAACCTGGACTTTAGATGGGACAGTGTTTTCTCATATGAGCTGGATAGCCCAGAAGGACACAGTAAACCCATCCGGTGAGATTTTTCTTGTTTGGGGGACTGTAAGTGAAAAATCTATGTTTTGTTTTGCCACTCTTTACTTACTTCTTTTCCTTCCTTCCTTCCTTCCTTCCTTCCTTCCTTCCTTCCTTCCTTCCGTCCTTCCTTCCTTCCTTTTTTTGTTTTCTCTTTCCTTTCTTCCTTCCTTTCTTAGCAGGGTTTCTATATGTAGCCCTGGTTGTTAATATCAATCCACATGAGTCTATTCAATGGGTAATAGGGATTTATTAAGATATAAATTCAGCCAGACATAGTGGCACACACCTTTAATCCCAACATGTGCTACTACTATGCCCAACTTTTATACATCAGCCATGGGTTCCCCTGTCCTCCCCCCTCCTGCCCCCACCCCCACCTTCCCCCAGCCCCTCCCCTCCATTCCCATGTCCTCCAGGACCAAGATACCCCTGGGGATTCATTTAAACCTGGTGGATTCAGTACAGGCAGGTCCTGTCCCCTCCTTCCAGGCTGAGCATGTGTCCCTGTGTAAGCCCAAGGTTCCAAACAGCCAGCTCATGCACTAAGGACAGGTCCTGGTCCCACAGCCTGGGTGCCTCCCAAACTGATCAAGCTATTCAGTGAACAACCTGCACGACAGTGGGAGTAATGAAGGGCAAGATTTGAGGGAAAGAAAGCTTAGGGGAGCAGGACATCCCAGCTGGATCAAGAACAGAAAGGGAGAATGAGGAATAACAGACCATGATAAATGAAGACCACATGAGAACAGGAATAGGCAGAGGGCTCGAGAGGTCCCCAGAAATCCACAATGACACATCCTCTGTAGACTGCTGGCAATGGTCGAGAGAGCCTGATCTGACCTAGTCTGGTGATCAGATGGCTAAACACCCTAACAGTCGTCTTGGAACTCTCGCCCAATAACTGATGGAAGTGGATGCAGAGATCCTCAGCCAGGCCCCAGGTGGAGCTCCAGGTGTCCAACTGTCGAGAAAGAGGAGGGACTGCAAGAGTGTGAATTGTTGAATCCAAGACTGCAAAAAGCACAGGGACAAATAGCCAATCGAAAGAAAGCACATGAATTATGAACCAACGGCTGTGGAGCCCCCAGCTAGTTCAGGCCCTCTGGATAAGTGAGACAACTGAATAGCTTGATCTGTTTGGGAGCCACTTGTTTCTTAAAGTATTGAGTTTGTTTCAAGTGACACTGTGCTTTGTGCCACACCACCTTCAAGAAGCTACCATGGCTGGTGAATGCTGACCTGATTTCCAATGCCCACTGTGTGTGTGTGTGTGTGTGTGTGTGTGTGTGTGTGTGTGTGTGTGTGTGTGTTTGCATGAAGTGTGCTCATAAGTATCTGTGTACATGTATTGTTCCTTGGAACTGTCAACCTTGGTTTTTGAGACAGAGTCTCTTCCTGACCTAGAACTCACTAAGTATGCTAGAATTGTTGGCCAACAGGCCCCAGGGACCTGCCTCTTTCCATACCCTCAACACTAAGATTTCAAGTGTATGCCACCATGCTCAGATTTTTTTTAGATGGCTTCTGGGGATCAAACTCCTGTCCTCATGATTGCAAACCAGGCACTTCACTGACTGAGCCATCTTCCTAGCCCTAAGCATCTTTCTTTCAGTTGCAGGAAGAGGTTGTCTAGTGATCAAGGAGCAAACTGGCATGGTTAGGAAGTGTGGACATCTTTGCCCCAGTGTTTCCAGGTGTAACTTCCTGGGTTGAGAGGAACACGACTCTCCTAGTTTATTTGTCTTGGAAACTGTGTTTGTAAATGTGAACATCTGGAGGGGCTTCCTGAAGGCTAGGTCTACATTTCCTGGAAACTCTGATATGAGATGCTCCCCAGACCAGGTAGTAGCTGTATTTTCTAACCCTGTAGTAGAACTGTGTGGCCTGACAGTCATGTTTATACGTCCTTACTTGCGTGTTCTAGAGGGCAATACTCTGCAGTGACGAGAATCAAATACCTATAAAGTTACCCACTTCATGTGGATTGCCATCTCCTGGGCTTCTTCTGGTATTACTGGACATGACACCATGTCAAGGAACATATCCCAGAAGCTTGCTGTCCCCTGCTCTGCTTCTCAGACACCATCCCTACAGAACTTTGTTCTCTCCCTTCCCCTCCTCACTGTCCTCCTCTAGCTGACACCCCAGTGGCTACATCCTACCACACTGCAGCCATACATCTGTGGGTCTTTGGTACCAAATCATTTCCACCCTCTGTGTGCCTTGTTCCTTCCCAGGAGCTGATGTACTCTGTCAAAATTGATCAGATAGAAACCCGTGTGCTGTGTCTCATCCATGGACTACAGTCCATGACACCACAGTCCTGTTCTCATTCACCCTCTTCTCCCTAACCTTGATTGTATTCCTTAGCCTATACTGTCTGGCCACACCTGGACATGCTACTCTCGAGAAGCAGTCTTGACTCAAGGATGGCTCAGCTATGGCTCAAGGATGAAATTAAAACAACTAAGGAAGTAGAAGAGATAGTTGTGAAATCACGTAATAGTTTATGGAAGACCCTTCTGGAATATTATGCAGTTTTGTATGTGACCACATAGCAACAGCGATCTTCTGGCATTCCACTGCCTGCTTCCCACCCCAGGGATTGCCCAGCCCCAGGAAGCCTGTTCTCAACAAAAACTTCACCTTACACCTGCCTATTCCCTGGCTGTCCCCACAGATCAAGTTTTCTCAGGCTGTGGTTGGGACCACAAAGGACAGATCACCTGCTGGCTCCCTTTCCCACCCATTCAGATGATTCTGAAGCTAGACTAAATTCCTTGCTCTTAAATGTGCACAGAGTAGTGAAGAGGACAGGCGGGCAGCAGCATGGTATCACACAGTGATACTGCAAGGGGGACTTAGATGCTCCAAGCTTGCTGGCTATCTATAATCATGGTCTTTTGGTGGACCAGTGTGCCAGAGAAGGACTCCTGCCACCCAGTGCTCCAATGGGGACATGCAGCACCCAGTGCAGCTGACAACAATCGTCCTATGAGAATACAGACATGCTGCTTTCTCAATAAAAACAAACACAGCTTTACTTTCTTTTCTTTTCTAATTGGAAATAGGTTCTTTTCTCACACAATACATCCCGACTACAGTTTCCCCTCCCTCCACTTCTCCCAACTCTTCCCTTCCCCCAAGATCCACCTCCCTCACCTCTGTTTCCTCTTCAGAAAATAGCAGGCCACCAAGAGATGACAGCCAAACAGGACAAAACAAGACACAATAAGACAAGGCAAAAGCCCTAATTATCAAGGCTGGATAGAGTAACCTTATAGGGGAAAAAGAGTCCCAAGAACAGAAAATGCAAAGGACCTTGTGCAGCCTCATGCAGCCCAGTGCTTACCGCTTCAGTCTCTGTGAGCCCATGGGAGCCCTGCTTAGTTGATTCAGTGAGCCATGGTCTCTGGGTGTCTTCCATCCCCTCTGACTCCTACAGTCTTTTCTCCCCCTCCTCTTTGAGGTTCCCCAATCAGAGACCTCCAATTTAGACTCTCTCTCTGCATCATGTCTGGCTGTGGGTCTCTATACCCACACACATCTGCTGCCTGAAAAAGCCTCTCTGATGATGACTGGACTAGGCACTGATCTATGAGTACAGCAGAATATCACTAGGAGTCTTTTCTTCCCCAGTTGTGTTTGGTTCTAGTCTAGGACTCTGGACTATCCAGTCTGAATCCTGGCCATCCAGGTAGTATAGGGCATGGGCTCCCTCTTGTGGCATGGACTTCAAGCTAAACCAGATATTGGTTTGGCTTCTCCCACCAGTTCTGGGCCACTATTGATTGCCCCAGCACATCTTGCAGGCAGGACAGATTGGCTGAGGATTTGTAGCTGGGCTGGTGTCCAGTTTTCTCTTTCCGTAGCCTGCAGAGCACCTTCTCACATCAAAGAGACTAGAACACAGGGGTGAAGGCTCCATGTAGGCACTAGCTTGACCTCTGCACATTCAACTAGCTGTGTGGATGTTGTCCTTGGCAATGTCCTCCACCCCCACCCTCAGATTTCAGAAAGCAACCTAGAGTTGGAGTTTTCTCCAGGCCTTCCCAGGCCCGCAGCTGCTCAGACCCAAGTAAACACACAAAGACTTATATTACTGTATGGCCGTGGCAAGCTTCTTGCTATATAGTTCTATATCTATATGTATCTATAGCTATATCTATATAGTTCTATATCTATATCTTAAATTAACCCATCTCTATTAATCTATAAGTTGTCATGTGGCTTGTGGCTTACCAGTACTTTTACATCATGCTTCCTCTGTGTCTGGCAGGTAACTCCTGATTCAGCCTTCCTATTCCCAGAATTTTTTTCTCTGCTTGTCCTACCTATATTATATTTCCTGCCTGGCTACTGGCCAATTAGCATTTTATTTATCAATCAATCAGAGCAACACATTCACAGCATACAGAAAGGCATCCCCAGCACCCCCCCCTTTTTTTTAGGTTTTAACTTTAACATAGTAAAATTACATATAACAAAACAATTATCAAGCAAGAATTACAGTTACAATATCTAGTCTATTTATAATATCTAGTCTATTTGTATTTTGCAAAATTAAAGAAGATATCCTATCTATCCTATATTTGGGAGTCTAAGGTTTCACATCTAACTTATCTTTTGTCATAACTAAAGAAATTATAACTATCTAGTCTAAGGATATGTTGCTTTGGAAAGAAGGCTCTGCTTTTGTTTCCATAGAAAGCAAGAAGCTATGGATTTGTTTCAGATTAAGATACATCAGGTTTGACTAGCCAAGACCCCCTGAAAGGTCTCTGATGACACCATGGTCCAGATGATCCAACATCCAGAAAGTTTTCAAGGCAACTGACTCAGACAATACAGCCTCATGGACTACTCCATAATCCTAAAATTTTCTTTGTGTCCCCATAAGAATACAACAACCTCATCCAGCAAGAAGTAGTATGAGCAGCTATGCCCAAATTCCCAAAGTATTATTTATGAATGTTTATTTTTATTTAAAACAGGTTGATTATAAATGCAATCTCAGGTTGGGGGTTTAGCTCAGTGGTAGAACGCTTGCCTAGCAAGTGCAAGGCCCTCAGTTTGGTCCTCAGCTCTGGCAAAATAAATAAACAAACAAACAAACAAACAAACAAATAAATAAATAAAGCAATCTCTTTCTAAAGAAGAAAAGGGGATAATATAGATATCATAAGATAAAAGGGTAGATTACTGAACCTACTTTTAAAGAGCAACAACTTGTTTAAAAATGTTTTACATTGCTATGGATTTTAGTTTATTGATACAAGTTTACACTTAATTTTGTTATACTGTATATATATTTCTACACTCATTTGATATATTATGTTTATGTACCTCATTTAGATTGTAATTGATAATTAAAAATACAGATTAATAATTAGTCTTCTATGATAGTCAAACTTATAGTCATGTTAAGTTTTCTAGGTATACATAGATATAATTCAATTAGGTAGGTAATCTTCAAACACTTCAAAAACCTACAGAATATGGCATTTAAAATGTTTTAAAAATTTAGACTTCCTGGACAGTGAATCATGTCTGCTCCTAGCAGCACTGATTTACTTCAGAGGATGGGCATTGAAGACACTCTATATGGAATTTATCTTCTTCTTGGCAAAAATAGCCATTTGGGCAAGAAACTGTTCTTGCCTGGACTGCGTGATTGACTGGACATGCAGGACCCATAGGAAGGTGACCACTAAACTTTGCTTGGCAAAATGGTCCTTCAGGTTCCTGCTTTGCAGAGGAAACTGCCAGACATTCTACAGGACACAGAGAGAAAATGACTAAGAGACTCTAGACCTGTGGGCTGAAGACAGATGCCCCAACTTTACAGAGGGACTTTGGATGACTGTCCAGGCTGTCAGCTGTCTCTGTGTACTTTCTCAAGATTCCTAAAAGTTGCTTGCATCCTTCTCCCATTTCTCAGGTCTTTGATGTAGCTAAAGACTAGATAGTTATAATTTCCTTAGTTATGATAAAAGATAAGTTAGATATGAAACTGTAGACTCACAAATATAGGATAGATAGGATATCTTCTTTAATTTTGCAAAATACAAATAGACTAGATATTATAGCTATAATTTTTGCTTGATAATTGTTTTGTTATATGTAATTTTACTATGTTAAAGTTAAAACCTTCCTTTTTAAACAAAGAAAAGGGGAAGTGCTGGGGATGTGTTCCTGTATGCTGTGAATGTGTTACTCTGATTGATTGATAAATAAAATGCTGATTGGCCAGCAGCCAGGAAGGAAGTATAGTATAGGCAGGATAAGCAGAGAGGAGAATTCTGGGAAGTGGAAGGCTGAGTCAGGAGACACTGTCAGCCACTGCCATGAGAAGTAAGATGTAAAGTACTGTTAAGCCACAAGTCACGTGACAACTTATAGATTAATAAAAATGGGTTAATTTAAGATATAAGAACTAGATAGCAAGAAGCCTGTCACAGCCATACAGTTTATAAGTAATATAAGTCTCTGTGTTTACTTGGGTCTGAGTGGCTGCTGGCACTGGTGGGACTGGAGAAATCTCTAGCTACAGCAACCCTCTGTCCTAGCATCAGCCTGTTCTCCATGGGACCCTCTCAGCCAATCCAGTCCCACCACTGGAAGCCTTCCTTGCCTGACTACAAAAGATGGCCAGTTCAGACTCTATATCTTCCATTACTAGGAGCACTCATTAGGGTTACCCTCATAGATTTCAAAAGGTTTCCACTGCACTAGGTTTCCACATAGCCCCAGCTATGCCTCCAAATTCCAGCTGTCTCCTCCTGTACCCTCTCCCTCTACTATGCGACCCCCAGTCCCTCCCACTACTATAACCACCTGCCTCTAGTCCACCCACAAGATCTATTATTTCCTCTTCCCAGGAAGATCTACACATCCCTCTTAGAACCTTCCTTTTTACCTAACCTCTCTGGGTCTGTGGATTATAGCTTGATTATCATTTACTTAACAGCTAATATGCACTTATTAGTAAATACATACATATTTTTCTTTCTGTGGCTGAGTTACCTCACTCAGGATAATTTTTTTCTAGTTGCATTTATTTGCCTGCAAATTTCATGATGTCATTTTTTTAACAGCTGAGTAGTACTCCACTGCGTAAATGCACCACGTTTACTTTATCCATTCTTCATTCCGTTGAGGGACATCTAGGTAGTTTCCAGTTTCTGGTTATTATGAATAAAGCTGCAGTGAACATAGTTGAGCAAGTATTCTTTAGGTAGGATGAAGTGTCCTTTGGGTATATACCCAGGAATGGGTCTTGAGGTAGACTGATTCCCAATTTTTTGAGGAACCACCATACTGATTTCCATAGTGGCTGTGTAAGTTTACACTCATACCAGCAATGGAGGAGTGTTTCCCTTTCTCTACATCTTCTCCAGCATGAGCTGTCACTTTTGTTATTGATCTTAGCCATTCTGACAGGTGTAAGATGGAATCTCAGAGAAGTTTTGATTTGCAATTCCCTGTGGGCTAAGGATGTTGAATATTTCTTTAAGTGTTTCTCAGCTATTTGAGATTCCTCTATTAAGAATTCTCTGTTTAGGCTGGGCAGTGGTGGCGCACACCTTTAATCCCAGCACTCAGGCAGAGCCAGGTGGATCTCTGTGAGTTCGAGGCCAGCCTGGTCTACAAAGCGAGTTCCAGGAAAGGCGCAAAGCTACACAGAGAAACCCTGTCTCAAAATACCAAAAAAAAAAAAAGAAAAAAAAAAAAAAGAAAAAGAAAAAAAGAATTCTCTGTTTAGATTTGTACCCAGTTTTCAATTGGATTAATTTTTTATAACTAATTTCTTGCGCTCTTTACATATTTTAGATATTTGGCCTTTATTGGATGTAGAGTTGACAAAAATCTTTTTCCATTCTGTAGGCCGCCTCTTTGTCTGATTGATGGTGTCTTACAAAAGTTTTTCAGTTTCATGAGGTCCATTTATTAATTATTGATCTTAGTGCCTGCACTACAACTTTACTTTCTTTTGACCTTACTTCCTGTCAACTGCCTGGCCTTTCTCTTGTGTTACAGACACTAGAAAGAGTTGTATTATCTTTGGTGTTTTAACCTCATATCAGTAACAATTTGTCACCTCTTGTGGCTAAAACTTGTGACCTTCATCCCAATGTCCAGTTTACAGTTTCCTGCTGGTGTATCTCACTCACTGACCACCCTCTTCCCTTTGCATAACCCATCCCCTGGCCCCTCCCACTTTGCTGTGTCTCCTCCCCATCCTCTCTGTTAAGCATCATCCCTCTGCTCTGCAAGTTGCTTTCACTTTGAAGTGCCCAGGGCCTTGCCCTTGTTCCCGACTCTATTTCAGCCTGCCCGCAGACTTATTCTTAATCCAACTTACACTTATGACTCCTGCAATAGTTAATATAGATTTCAAACTTGACTAAGGTCCTGGAACTTGAAGTCACGGCCAGGCTTGCTAGGATTAGAAGCCCTGTCATCAGTCTATCTGTCATCAGTGTCCATCTCTGACTCTGACTCCAATGCAACATACAAATCCTGTATGTCATTCACATGCATGAGATTCTTCACTTTTTCAGATGCTCCTAACATTTTACATATCTTTCACAGTTGCTTTTTAAACACTTTATTTGTGAGGGCAGCAAGCTGACTCAGCAAGAAAAGGCATTTTCCAACAAGCCTGACAACCCAAGTTTGATTCCTGGGACCTACATGGACCCACATGAAAGAACTGACTCCTACAACTTGTCCACTGGCTTTCACACACACATATGCATAACACACAGGTACCTACCTACACAATACTGTTTTGTATCTATACAACTTTAAAACTCCCTTCTCTGTTACATTAAATACACACACAAAAAATAATTAATGTTAAAAATATTGACTATGAACTTAACAGGTTCTAGATTCACCATACCTCTGGGTATGCCTATAAAGGTGCGTATTGATTGGTAATTGAAGTGGAAAGCCTCTCTGTAAGTGTGATTGGAACCATCCCATGGGCTGGAGTCCTGGACTGAATAAAAACAGAAGCTAGCTGAGCACCAGCGTCTCCCTCTCTGTCCTGAGGGTACAACTGGACCAAAGCCTCCTACTCCATCACCATGGTCCCCCCCCAGCTCCCCCCACCTCCCCTGGCCCTGCATGCTGAAACAACCCATTCTAAGTTGCTTTTGCCAGACATTCTGTCACAGCAGTGAGAAGAGAAAACAATGGGACTCCCAAATTCATCCACAGCCTCCAGGAGTCCAGGCCCACTATCCAATTGCACCCACTGCCTGCTTGGCCTTCCCACTGAGATGATGAATGTATACCTCACATTGGCCTGAATGTTAAGCTTCCCATAAAACCAAGACTTCTCATCTCTGTGGACCGCAACTCCATCTGCCACGAGGAAAACCCTTAGTGTCAAGCTAGATTCCTGTCATCTTCTCATATCCTTGTCCTACTCATCAGTAAATCTGTTAGGTCATCTCCGAGCTACACGGGACATCCTGTTTACTGTCATCTCATTGTTCTCTTTGCCAGGGTAAAAACCCCACTCATTATTTCTCTCCAGGATTGCTATGATGACTTCTAACTGTCAGCACTTAGGGGGAAGAGGTAGACAGAGCTCCAAGAGTTCCAGGCCAGCGTACTGCATATAGTGAGGCCATCTTAAAAAACAAAACAAAACAAAACAAAGACAGTGTCTAAGGTAAATTGGGAAAGCTGTCAGCAGTGTTTAATTGAAAAAAAAAAAGACTATACCTTTTATACTGTATAGTTGCACATAGGATTAAATGGGAGACAAGGGGCATGTGAGTTGGGGTGTGGCTTGACATCAGGGGTTGAGGAATCCAGCATTGACCTTGACAATAGGCAGCAGTCATAGTTAATGACCCGCCACAAGTTCCTCTTGCTGGAGATAAAAAGAATGGCTGCTTTATCAAGCAGGAGCTTTCCTCAAGCCCGCAAGGGAATGGAGACCTTTCCAAATGTTTGACCTTGGGAAAAGGATTTCTTGGGGGAGCAGACACTATACTACAATTTCATAGTCTTACTATATGGGCCTGTTCCCCTCATTAGGATCCCAAAAGGGAAGGTCCTGATGCCTTACTCTTTTCCCATTACACAGTACCATTCTGATTTCTCTGTATTTATTAACTGAACTCTTGCCCTTAATGGCCTCAGGCTCTGGATCTGAACTGTAGGCATTTCATCCTTGGAATCAGGTGTATCTAGTAAATCTCTAACTTTCCTGTTCTTGATGTAATTAGGAGAGCATAATAGAATTCCAGGTTCTAAAGTGGCAGGGTTTACCAAAGAATTATTTTGTTTAGAGAGGTTACCATTGTACACAGTTTTATCCTTTACCAAAGCCCACACAAAATTTCCCAAAAGGACAAATCAATAAAAATGAAAGTAAAGCTGGGTGATGGTGGTGCATGCCTTTAAGCCCAGTACTTGGGAGGCAGAGGCAAAGCAAATTCTTTGTGAATTTGAGACCAGCCTGGTCTACAGAGCTAATTCCAAGGGCAGCTGTAAGGATTCTGTATATGCACAGTTTGGGGGTCTTGTCTGGCGCCTTATTACATCATCAGTGGGTGACTGCATCCCAGCCTGTAAGCTGGATGTGCACTCTGATACTCTCTCTCTCTCTCTCTCTCTCTCTCTCTCTCTCTCTCTCTCTCTCTCTCTTTCTCCTAATAAAGCTCTAAAGCTCTAAAAGGTACCACTGGGTTCTGTCGTGACTGTGACCTTTCCACGCTGTAACCAGACCAGCCACCAGTGCCACATACCCTTTTAGCAGCTAGGGCTGTTATACAGAGAAACCCTGTCTCAAAGAGAAAAAAAAAAGAAGAAGAAAGAAAGTAAAATGCAGGAGAAGGGGTCTGCCATGTTGAAATGCTGGAACTCTGTGAAGCAGCAAAGGTTACCATGAAGTCCACGCCAGGCACACCCTTGTTAAAGACTCCAAAGCCTCAGCCATGGAGTGGCACAGCTTTCCACACTGTGAAGTTTAGAGGGTGGCAAAGTCCTCCTCAGGTCCAAGTGTGACTATTGACAACGGGTACAAAAAATGTCCACCATAGCCCCTGCTCCATGTTTAAGGCCTGAAGACTGTTCCCCCACAGAAATGGTTCCAGCTGAGTGAGATTAGCTAAACCTGCCTCCTTTCCAGCTGTGTATGATAGCCCTGCCTCGCTGTCCAACTGTATACAGTAAACACACCGAGCTTCCAGAGTGCTGTTGCTACTCCATCAGAGCTACCGAAGACGACCTGATCCCAAGTTTTCTGTGTCAGTGCATCTGTGTGTCTGTCCCTTCTGCACTCTCTTGTCGGCTCTGGTCAGAGTTCTAGGTCTGGGGCCCTGCAAAGATGCAGAGTCATCCTTGTATTGCTTTGTCACAGTATTTTATCACAACAAGTAACTAATATGAGCAACCCTACCTCTGACCACACAGAAAAGTCAAAACAAATTCGATAGAAATGTGAGACCCCAAATTAGAATGCCACTAGTTGAGGACATGCTTTTTGACATTCAACTACTCAAAGATTTGGTGACTAAGACTGAAAAGTACAGGCCATAAAAGTAAAAGTGGAGGATGAAGTTGTATCCAACTAAAAGCTCCTGCAGAGCAAAAGAAACAGTCAACAAAGCGGAGAGAGGACTCGCAGAATTCGAGAAAATGTTCGCAAATGTATATCTGACAAGGGGTAATAGCCAGAATATGTAAGACACTCAACAAACAACAAGAAAAAAAGTTCAATTAAAAAAAGAGTCCTAAGACATGAATACACATTTTTCAAGAGAAAATACAAATGGCCAGAGAAAAACGAAAATGTCTGAGTACCCTCCTCATAAGGCTGCAAATCCAAGTCCTGTTAGGTGCCTTCTCACTTCACTAAGACAGCCACGTCTGTCTTCCATGGCCAGGAGTGAAAATGGATCCTAGAAAATAGTATCATGGTTCTTCAAAAATTTCAAGTAGAGTAACTCCCTGTGGCCCAGCAATCCCACCACTGACGGTGTGCCTAAAGGAAATGAAGTCAGTATGTTGAAGAGGCCTGTGTACTCTCGTCTGTGCTCTGGCACTCACAACATCCATGAATCAATCTATTACAGCCGAATGGAGAATGGAAGTGTAGTGCATGCACACGGGGCAATAATGTTCAGCCAATAAAAGATGAAATGCCATGGATGAATCTAGAGGCCATTATGCTAACTGAAATGAACCAGTCACAGACAGAGGCCATACCATCTCACACAATGGGATTCAAAAAGAGTGGATCTCCTAGAAGTGCAGAGTGAACGGTGGCTACAAGAAGCACAGAGGCCAGAAGAGAGCACCAGATCCCCAGGAGCATAGGTGGTGGTGAGCTGCCTGGCCTGGGTGCTGAGAACCAAACAGGTCCTCGGCAAGAGCAGTGAGCACTCTTAATCACTGAGCCAACAGTAGCATTTCATATGTTTTTAGAGAAATTGGAGACCACTGTCTCTCTGGAATTTATTTAATATTTTTTACTCCTTTCTAGGTCACCTGCAATGGAAGGACAAATTTTTGCGATAGACAGACATTATTTTAATGAACTTGGACAATATGACAAGGACATGGATCTTTGGGGAGGAGAAAATGTGGAACTTTCACTAAGAGTAAGTTGGACTTCCATTTGTTTTGACCAGTTCCCCCATGTAGTTACGTGTATATGGAGGGAGATCTGATGTTTGATTTTGTTGTGGTGAATGGAACCCAGTTTGGTGCCTACTGGGCTAGAGCTCTTCTCTGCTCTCCAGTGCAATCTGACTTTTCATCTGGTCACATTATTTCCTCCATGAGCATGCAGGACTGTTCTGGTGACACATGCAAGGGCATGAACAGAGGGGGCTCCCTGGAAACCCTTGATAGGCCATTAAAGCCCCTGACCATATGCTTTGCTGTTTTCAAAGCATGGTGCGGTGAACTAACGAGACAGTTAAGTCTATGTGGACTCTCTAGTTGTCTTCATAGCTCTATCCCTCCCTTTTTCGTTTGGAATTTTGTTCTCCCTTCTTCCCTTTCTTCTTTCTTTCTTCCTTTTAGTCACTGTACGCATGAAGAGGCCAGAGGTCAATCTCAGGTATCATTCTTCAGGTGCTGTCCGCCTTAGTTTTTGAGAAAGTCTCTCACTAGCCTAGAACTTGCTGGTTAGGCTGGTGGGCCAGTAAGTCCTAGGATCCTCTCATCTCTCCCTCCTCAGTCTTGAGATTACAAGAGTGCATCACCACACCCAACTGCTTCTTTGTTAAAGTGGTTCTGGGGATCGAATCTGATCCTCATAGTTATGTGGCAAGCACTTTATTGGGAGTCCTTTTGCCAGCCCTGTTTTATTCTTTATTCATTTTCATCCTTTTCAGCACAGACTTCATAGACTTACTGTGTATGCACAGGTATCTCAGCAATGTTTCTCTTGCAAGCTCTACTTGGAATCATCTTACACATTTGTTACTTTCATTACCCCACCCATCCATGCATTCCCTTCTGATCTAGGTTGTATTTGATAATACCCAGGCTTCTGGCTCTTTTTATTACATTTGGTTGGCAATCCCTTGTTTTGTTACATTGCTCTCTAGGAATACTACCCATTTATTTATTTATTTATTTATTTATTTATTTATTTATTTATTTATTTATTTATTTATTTATTTATTTTTGAGGCAGGATGGCCTCAAACTCAGAGATCCACCTGCCTCTGCCTCTCGAGTGCTGGGATTAAAGGCGTGCACCACCACTGCCCGGTTCTGCCCAATAAATTTTCCTCTCTTAGGACTTAACTATAAGCACATTCTGTATCTCAGAGTAGAACCACTTTTGGGAAGGTATGTATATTTGAAAGCAAGTGTAGGGGCCATTGAAATGATTCTGTGGGCAAAAGTGCCTGCTGTTAGCTGCCAAGTCTGAGGACCTGAGCTCAAAGAATCAACTTCCAAAAGTTGTCCTCTGACCTCTACATGTGAGCTAGGCCATCCACCATACGTGAGTGCATATTCATTCTCTCTCTCTCTCTCTCTCTCTCTCTCTCTCTCAATAAAATTTAAAATATAATGAAAGGCTAATGTGTCCCATTTCTGGTCCTACAGTCCTCACAGACAGTAAATGACAGCTAACTTCCTGTTCAAATGAATCAATTATTCCTAACCCAATATTTCCAATGATTCTTTTCCCAATGGCTGCTTTGAATCTCTGAAGTATGCTTGGGTCTCTCTTTGTATAAACAAGCAGTGAATTAGTAACTAGTTTAAGTATTCTCTTAACACTAGCCATTGAAAACAAAATAACAATTTTAAACTGGGCATGTGCCACCATGTCTTTAACCTAAGCACTAGGGAGGCAGCATGCAGATCTCTTTGAGTTCAAGGTTAGTCTGTTCTAGAGCAAGTTCCAGGACAGCAAGGGCTACACAGAGAAACCCTGCCTTGAAAACTTAAACAAAAAACAAACAAAAAACTCTTAAAAGATTATGCCTACAAATGGTTCCCATGGCTGACATATCTGTCTGAGGTTACAACTGAAGTCTGCAGTCAGCTGGAGACTATTTTTTTAAGCTTTATTTATTTATTTATTATGTATACAGTGAGTGTTCTGTCTGCAGGCCAGAAGAGGGCCCCAGATCTCATTGTAGATGGTTGTGAGTCACCATGTGATTGCTGGGAATTGAACTCAGGACCTCTGGAAGAGCAGTCAGTGCTCTTAACCTCTGAGCCATCTCTCCAGCCCTACAGACTATCTCTTGAGGGTTCTATTTAAGTTCAATTCAATTCTGCCAACATGAAAGGAGTTCAACTTCCTAGTCAAGCTACGCTGCAGGCCAAGCACTCAGAAGACAGTGCTCCTCCTTTTTCACTCATGCGGCCATGTTTCCTGAGGACCTGAGGACCGTGTTTGTTACTTTTCCCATGCTGCGACAAAATACCTAAGGAAAGCTGCTGCTCAGCACACTTTCTTTTTTTCTATGCTGTCCAGGCCCCCTGTCCATGGAATGGTGCTGCCCACTGTTAGCAAGGGTCTTCCTACCTCAATGAAGCCAATCTAGAAACTTCCCCCACAGGCATGTTGTTTGTCTCCTGACTGGTTATAGGTCCTGCCAAGTTCACACCAAATTAACCATCATAAGGTCACAGGACAGTAGTACAATGCAGCAGTACACAGTGTAAAAGTAGCTTCTGATGCCATGGCCTTCCATCTCATCAGGGAACCAGTTATTTAATTTTACTTTTGATTAAACACGGTGGAGAAACACAGGTTACTCTGTGGTTAAATAGAAGGGGAACTGAGCCATCTTTTTTTTTTTTTTTTTTTTTGAGGTGTCATCCACAACCCTCCTGAAGTAGAAGCACTTGAGATGTAAAGGATTAATATGTGATTTGTTGAACAGATTCCTATGCCTAAGTCACACTGCTGAAAAATTTTACAGACATTAACTCACTTAATCCCCATAGGCCTGTAGGGTGGGTACTGCCCTTATCTCTTACTTTTAATGATAAAACAAAGACACAGAAAACTTACTTTCCAAGTTCACAAAGACAGTGAGTACTATGCTCCAAACCCATTTTCTCCACCTCTTAGAAAGCCTCCCTTTCCAGTCTTGGGGCCCTGTAAGCACATCTCTGTCTCTCGGTCAGTTCTAGCAGACACATGGGGGAGAAGCCGCCAGTGCCCTGAGTTTGCTTTGCTTGCTGAGTTCAGGGGCTGCCATGGATCATAAGAGGAATAGTACACCGGACATCCATGCAGCTATGCTTCAACCCAGCCTTTGAATGGTCCCCATAACCAGCTTCAGATTCTTGTGGCTTAACAATCCTGGTTGGCATCCAACAGGCCTTGACCACCTAAAGTCTTAGCTTGCCCATTTTCCAGTACCTGTTCTCCATCCCGGCATCTCGCCATATTGCCAATGTGTGCTACTCCAAAAACTGAGACCTCGAATTCTGCTTTTAAGGATGACTACGTAGGGAATCCCATTTCTTAGCCTTACCCCAAGACTGAACCTCTTTTTTTGGCGGCGGGGGGCGGGGGGGTGTCAAGAAAGTGTTTCTCTGTGTAGCCCTGGCTGTCCTGGAATTCTGTAGACCAGGCTGGCTTTGAACTCGTGAGATATATCTACCTCTGTTTCCTGAGTACTGAAATAAAGGTATGTGTCACCATGTCCTAGCTTAAGACTACACCTCTTTATATATAGATGCCAGTTTCAATCCTGCTCAAGATCACTAAGCCCATTGGATGCTCTACATGGAAACAAACCATGTATCTACTAGAGTTCTCATACAGTGACATAATGGAAGCCTCAGCAGATTTCTAACACTCTCCTCCATGGACCATCTATCCACTGAGTCAATGGGTTACTCTTCTTGGGTCATCTGCTCAGAATTTTAATTGCTAAGGATATTAGGAACGAGTCAGCTATTACCTCAGTATCTGTCAGTTATTACCACAGTTATGCTGTGTAACAAAGTACCTCAAAGATGAATGGTGTAAAATAGTAATGCTTACCTTTCTCTTGCTTGTGTCCATAGTGGCTGGGATGACTCAGTAGAGGTTGACTGGGTTGGGCTTTAGTTTCCGGTTTTAGTTGAGGTCTGGCATTATTTGCATGAGTAGCTGTCATATGGAACATGTTCTTCTCATACTAAATGGCAGGAAGACAATGGTCGAGCCAAACCACACAGCACATCCCACCTTCTGTAGTCATGATGTGGGCTGACAACCCCACCTTCTGTAGTCATGATGTGGGCTGATGACAATCCCACCTTCTGTAGTCATGATGTGGGCTGACAATCCCACCTTTTGTAGTCATGATGTGGGCTGACGACAATCCCACCTTCTGTAGTCATGATGTGGGCTGACAATCCCACCTTCTGTAGTCATGATGTGGGCTGACAATCCCACCTTCTGTAGTCATGATGTGGGCTGACATTCTCTCAGCCAAAGCCTGTGAAACACAAGTCCAGAATCAGTGTTTCCTCAGACCCAAGATGAAGGAAGGGGAGTGAGCAAATGTTTACTGACCAGAATTTGAATCTGTCACTCTGGGTCTGTGGAATGAACAAAAAAGTCAATGTAAAATTGATGTAAATGAAACCCATGTTAGGAGAGCAGAGCTGCACTGTATATCAGTTAATTATTGTCAGTAAATTTTAAGTTATGTGAAAAAAAATGCATTAAAACACAGTCACTTAAAACCACAAGCAATTATTATTCCTCTCAATTTTTGGTGAGGAATAATACTACCGTAGAGAATTTTTGGCTGGAATGTCTGATTTCTACAGATGTTGCTGCATCTGTGTTCACTTGGAGCCCATCCAGAATATCTTTTGCCACATGACTGGCTCAGTACCACCTGGGGCAATGAGCACCATTTGGCCATTTG
The DNA here is from genome assembly GCF_903995425.1 of Onychomys torridus. Lineage (NCBI taxonomy): Eukaryota > Metazoa > Chordata > Mammalia > Rodentia > Cricetidae > Onychomys > Onychomys torridus. Next base: position 2,080,098 of record NC_050445.1, read on the forward strand.
TCAAGCAGGCTGGCCCAGGCTCACTGATACTGAAGAGGTCATGGTGTTCTCAAAAGTCACAAGAGGGGTCACTTTTCAAGCATCAGCATTATGGGCAAGCACTCTCCCACCTGGGTTCATCCCTAGTCCTGCTTCCTGTTCACTCTAGATTTGTTCTTAAAGGAGGATACATCCATCTGGATGTATCCTCTCCTGTGCTCACTGGAGGAATGGCCACAACTATTCCTCTTATCTCCTACTTTATAATCCTGTCAGTAGTGGGATATGTTCATTAGGGATAAAGGGAATCTGTGACCAGCCTAGTGATGTGGCTCAGTTGGTAGAGTGTTTGCCTGGCATGCACACAGTCCTGGGTTCAACTCTAACCCCACATAAAACCAGTCATGGTGGCACATGCCTTGTAATCCCTGTATCTCTGGAAGGAGGATCAGAAGTTCAAGGACATCTTTGACTAAATATGAAATTCAAGGCCAGCCTGGCCTACACAAAACCCCGACTTAGGGAAAATAGATGGGGTGTGGGCAGAAATTGATAGAATGTCTATTTCTACCTCCTGAGTGCTGGAATTACAGTTGTGGACACCCAAGGCCAGTGTATGTAGTGCTGGGGGTTGAACCAAGGACTTTGGGTATGCCAGACAAACACTACGCCAATTGATCCATATTCCCAGCCCCACACAGCATGTTTCAGTGAAGATCTTAACTTCCTATTACTATTTTATAATGATTAAGTGAATTTCCTCAGAAAAATATCTGCAAAATCAAAATTTATGGTCTTGATGAGTTAGCACTGGGGATCATCAAGTCTGAGTGTGCAGTTGAATCACGTGAAAAGCCTGTGAAAATGCAGAAGGTTGGGCCCAAACCACAGTTTCTGCATCAGTAGATGTCAGGGGCCCATGGGTTCTCATTTTTATCAAGTTTCCAGGTGTTACTGGAGTCCAGGAACAGAATGGCTATAGCAAATATACCATACGGGGGCTGGTGAGATAGCTCAGTGGGTTAAGGCATTTGCCTCTAAACCTGAGATCCACATAGCAGAGAAAATCAAGTCCTGCACTTCCTCTCACCACCACATGCACACTATGGCATGTGCACCAGCCCCCAAATAAATAGATGCGAATTTGAAGATTAATTTGTGTGAGTGTGTACATGAAGGGGAGGCATGCATTGCCTCACAATATGTATGGAGGTCAGAGAACAACCCACAAGAGTCAGTTCCCTCCCCGCTCTATGGGGTCTTAAGATCAAACTTAGGTGGTCAGGCTTGGTGGCAGGCACCCCTACTCACTAAGCCATCTTGCCTCTGTGGTATCTTTTACAGTGATGAAATGGAAACTCCTAAAATTTCCAAACAAGATTTTTGGTTTTTGATGTGTGTGTATATATACATAATGTGTGCAGGCACATGTCTAGGCATTCAGAGGTGAGGAGGATGCCAGGTACCCTCCTCTGTCATGCTTCACCTTTATTCCTTTGAGACAGAGCTCTCTCTGAACCTGAAGTCCACTATTTTTCCTCTAGGCTGGCATCCACTAAGCCCCAGTGAGCCTTCTGTCTTTGTCTCCCAACTCTTCTAGCACTGGGGTTACAGGTATATGCAGTCATGTCCAGCTTTTTGCATGGATACCAGGAGTCCAACTCAGGTCCTTGATCTTGTAGGGAAGTGCTTTTAACCCACTGAGCCATGTTTCTAGCCCAAGGCCCTTAAAACAGTTTTTCATAACTTACATGAAGACAGTAAGTTTAAAAAAATGTGTATTTTTGCATGTCCACACACATATGTGAATTTTATTGACTGACCCCAAGTGTTAGGGTGTACATTTTCCTATATTTGATAATTCTCAATGACCATATCTTGCTTTCATGCAGTGAAGTTATTACAATATATGTTGTGTAGTGTTTTATGTATAAACTACAAGTAACTGAACCCAGCCAGAACCTGTCTTTCTTTTGGTATTGCTTACACCTGGCAATAAGCAGTGGGAAAGAAAGAATTATTTGCCACTCAGAACTCAAGTTCTCAGGCTAGACTTCCTAAATTTGAACCTGAGCTCAGCCACTCAATTGTTCCACATCACTGGACAAACTTCTTAATAAAACTGTATGTTAATTTTCTTATCTGTAAATGGAGGGGGTGGTCATAGCACGTATACTATATATAGGACTCTGAGGAGTTTATGGGATTTATTACATAAAGTAAATTGAATACATATTAGAGACTGAGACTAACAGTGTAGCTCAGCTGGAAGAATGTCTGCCTAGTATGAACAAAGCCCTGGACTGAACCCCAACATGGTATAAACCAAGTGTGGTGGTGCACCACTGTAATCCCAGCACTAGGGAGGTAGAGGCAGGAGGACCAGAAACTCAGTGTCATTCCCAACGAGTGGGTTTGAGACCAACCTGGGCTACATATCTCAATAAGTAGCCAAAGGAACACACAGTAGCTATTTGTGTATATATTTGTGTATATGTTTATGTGTTCATAAGCAGCTGCCAGTTACTAGTAAAATAATTAGTTATGGTGTTGTCTAGATTTGGATGTGTGGAGGCCAACTCTTTATAATTCCTTGCTCTCGGGTTGGACAAGTCACTAAGATACAGAAATTCAATGACCCTGCGTTCAAGAAAGCCTTGTCGTGGAACTTACTGCGAGTGGTTCACACCTGGCTGGATGAATACAAGGTGAGTGGTGCCTCTGACTGGGGAGAGCAGGTTCTGGGATGTTCTCAAGACTCTGCCACCTTTCCAGATCCAAACTGTACTCTTTCCTATTCTTTTGTAAGTTAATGGAGCCCCTTCAATTTCTCCCCAATTCACCACCAGTCTGGCTCTCAACTGGTTAACCCTAAGCAGCTGTGCTTGCAATTTATTGTTTTAGGTTTGAATTTTAGGAAAAGTCAAGTTTCTCAGAAGTAAATCAACCTGCAGTCTTTCCCCACGGCTAGATCTATTTATCCACTGGGGAGTTACTCTTCCCTTCCCTGCTGCGGCAGCATGAGGAGCTGATGTCTTCAAGGTTTCCTACCAAGCTACTATCAGTTTCCTAGGAGATGTGGCTGGCGCAGCAGGTCTTGTGCACACATGTGAACTCCTTTTCTATTAACAAGCAAAGGTTTCTATGTGAAAGCTTTGCTCCTTGCTTTATGTATGTCCCCAAGGGTTACACCCTTTTCTCCAAGAGCACATCTCTGTCCAGATATCATGCATCAAGAAATAAGGACAGGCCTCCTTCAGACAAATGCACAGTGTGTCTCTGACAGTGCCCTTCACCTTGGCTCTTTCCCAGTTTGCTTCTCTCTGCTGTGATAAAACACTGGCCAAAAGTGATCTGGGAGAATTATTCCCTTATACTTCCACATCACAGACCATTATCCAGAGATGTCAAGGCATGAGCTCAAGTAGAGCCCACAAAGAACAACTTTCTCTCCATGGCTTCTTCAACACGATTTCTTATACAACTCAGGACCACCTGACCAGGGATGGCACCATCCTCAGTAGGCTGGACCTTCCTATAACAGTACTCAGGAAAATGCCCGACATGTCAATCTGATGGAGGCAATTCCTGTTTGGTGTCTCTCTTCCCAGGTGATTCCCTTTGTGTCAAGGTGAAAAAAAAAAAAACAGCAGTTATTTTTTTTTAATTCAAGCTTTTAAATTATTGTAAAAATGAGATTTTTAAAAAAATAATCAAGGAACTGCCAGGGAATTCCTGCTGAGGCAGAAGGATTGCAAGTTCAAGCCAGCCAAGGCAACTTAGTCTGATCCTGTCTCAAAAGCAGAGCAGAATGATGGGGCTGAAGAGATGGCTGACAGGTTAAGATCATACACGGCTCTAGCAGACCTGAGCTCAGTTCTCAGTACCATATCCATGTAGGTCACAGCCACTGTTAGGTCCAGTCCTCAGGACCCATATCCATGTAGCTCACAGCCACTGTTAGGTCCAGTCCTCAGGACCCATATCCATGTAGCTCACAGCCACTGTTAGGTCCAGCTCTGGGGACAGGACCTCACTCCTGCTCTCTGCAGGCACTCGAACTCAGGAATACATGCCTCCGAGAGACACATGCACATAATTAAAATAAGCTAGCACTCAAGGAAGAGGCAGATCTCTGTGAGTTCAAGGCCAGTCAGAGCTACATAATGAGAACCCTGTCTTAGAAAAATAAAAGAAAATAAAATTTTAAAACCAAGGAAAAGGGGCTGGAGAGATGGCTCAGAGGTTAAGAGCACTGACTGCTCTTCCAGAGCTCCTGAGTTCGATTCCCAGCAACCACTTGGTGGCTCACAATCATCTGTAATGAGATCTGGTGCCCTCTTCTGGCCTGCATTCATACATGCTGTATACATTATAAATAATCTAAAAAAAAGATTTTTCTCAAAAAAAGATGTAGAGGCTAGAGAGATGGCTCAGTGGTTGTATTCATCAGGGTTCTCTAGAGGAACTGAACTGATGGTGTGTATGTATGTATATATATAATCATATATATATGGAATTTATTAGAGTGGCTTACAGGCTGTGGTCCAGCTAGTCCAACAATGGCTGTCTATCAATGGGAAATCCAAGAATCCAGTAGTTGTTCATTCTATAAGGCTGGATGTCTCTCCGGTCTTCAACATATGCTGGAATTCTGAAAAAAAAAAAAAAGGCTCTAATGCCTATTAGTGAAGGAATGGACTTGCCAGCAAGAGCAAGTTTCAAATTTCCTTCTTCAGGCGCAGCCCAGATTAAAGGTGGATTTTCCCACATCAGAAGATCTGAATTAAAGTTGCATCTTCTTACCTCAAAAGATCTGGATTAAAAGTGGGTCTTCCTACTTTAAACAAATTAGTTAAGAAAAAAATCCCTCACAGGTGAACCCAGCTACTTGGGTTTTAGTTAATTCCAGATGTAGTCAATCTGACAACCAAGAATAACCACTACAGTGGTTAAGAGGACTTGTTGCTCTTGCAGAGGACTTGGGTTCAAGCACCCACATGGTGGCTTGTCTCTGCAGGCATCAGGCACAGATGTGGTGCACAGACATAAACGTAGGAAAAACATCCATATACATAAAGTAAATTTAAAAATGAAATCAGTGCAAGAAATTAATAAAAGGACATAATTAAGAGAGCTCTGGAGTGCCAGTCACGTTCACTGATTAGACAGGGTTACTAGAGTTGATCTGTTGATAATTCAGCAAGTTAAACATTCACATTTTATGTCCTTTAGCATTTTTATTATATTGATGTTAGTGAATATTATTTGTTTCTTTGAGTCCAGGTATTGCTATGTATCCTGGCTTGCCTAGCATCCACAATGGAACATAGGCTGGTCTGAACTCACAACAATTCTTCAGACTCAGTCTCCTAAGTGCTGAGATTACAAGCAAGTGCCAACATGTGCAGATTTTAAAAAGTTAAAGGTAAAACATGCTTACTTTAAAAATTCATATGATCTTCAGGAGTACAAAGTTAACATTATAGGGGCCAGCAGACAATTAAGAGATGGCTGTGTTCTTATAGAAAACCAAAGTTCTATTCCCATTACCCATATGGGGTGGAGTAAAACTGCTTATAACTCCAGCTCCAGGGGGATTCAAAACTCTTTTCTGGCCTTCACAGGCACCTGAATACACTGTATATGATCACAGAGACACGTACACATACAAAAATAAAAATTAAGGGGTTGGAGAGATGGCTCAGTAGCTGAGTACTTGTTGCTCTTCCAAAGGACTTGGTTCAGTTCTAAGTACCCACGAGGTGGCTTACACTCTACTCCAGCTCCAGGGGAATCAGTATCCTCTTCTAGCCTCTGAGGGCACCTCTAGCCTCCTATAAGCACATAGTACACACATATACATTCAGTCCGCACACATAAAATAAATAAATCATTAAAAAATAAAATAAGTTAATAAAACAAATAGTCTATAGTTCCATCTCAAAGTGATCACTGAATTACTTGTTGTGGTTGCTGGTTAACACATATGCACACTAAAAGATCTTTCTTTTCTGTATTATTTTTTAGACAGGATTTCTCTATGTAGTACAGTTTGGCCTTGAACTTGTGATCCTGCTATCTCAATCTCCCTAGTACTGGGAACATAGACTTGCGCCACAAGACCCAAGTTCATACACAGGACTATACCACACAATGTTTTATCCTTAAATCTTTGCATTTATTGCTATATTTTAAAAAAGCTATTTATAAATTAGCACTCAAAATCAAAACATGTCAAGTATCTTTCTTCTTTGTTTGTTTGTTTATTTATTTATTTATTTTTTCTGAGACAGAGTTTCTTTGTGTGGCTTTGGAGCAGGATGGCCTTGAACTCACAGAGATCCGCCTGCCTCTGCCTCCTGAATGCTGGGGTTAAAGGCGTGTGCCACCACTTGGCAATACCTTTCTTCTTTAAAAAGATTTATCTTCACTTTATGAGTATGGGTGTTGTGCCTGCATGTGTGTGTGTACCATTTACGTTCCTGGTGGACAGAAGAAGGCCACAGATCACCTGGAACTAGAGTTACAGATGGTGTGAACCCCCATGTGAGGGATGGGAATTGAGTCTGCATCCTCTATAGGAGGAGCAAGTGTTCTTAACTGCTAAGCAATCTCTGCAATCCCAAATATCTTTCTTCTGAAGAGTCCCTTTGAATGGGAGAATGGGCCTACCAGAACTGATTCCACTGATAAAAGTCATTGGTGATAAACCTTCTGATTATCTTGAGGGTTGGTTTCTATTTCCTTATTTATTTATTTACTCATTTATTTAGTTTGTTTATTTATTTATTTATTATGGGGGAATGGGCCTACCAGAACTGATTCCACTGATAAACAGTCATTGGTGGTAAACATTCTGATTATCTTGAGGGTTGGTTTCTATTTCCTTATTTATCTATCTATCTATCTATCTATCTATCTATTTATCTAACTATCTATTTATTTATTATGGGGGAATGGGCCTACCAGAACTGATTCCATTGATAAACAGTCATTGGTGGTAAACATTCTGATTATCTTGAGGGTCGGTTTTTATTTCTTTATTTCTTTATTTCTTTAGTATTTAACGCTGAAATGAACATCTTCACACATATCTTTGTGTATATTTGTACAACTAGATGCCTGGAATAAATATCAAGACATGAAGTTTCTGGGAGTAAGTTAACACCACCACCCCTTTTTTTTGGATTTTTTGAGATAGGGTTTCTCTGTGTAGCTTTGGAGCCTGTCTTGGAACTCACTCTGTAGACCAGGCTGGCCTCGAACTCACAGAGATCTGCCTGCCTCTACCTCCCTGGTGCTGGGATTAAAGGCGTGTGCCGCCACTGCCTGACTGAGCTAACCCATTATTAAATACTGATGGGCAACATCTAAATTTCCCTCACTGTCTATGTAGTGATCTACATTGTCATTGCAGGTATATAAGAAGGTCTCCATACATTAGATACAATTAAGCTGTGTATTTCTTCTAATCTAACACATTAAAACGATAGCTTCAAATTATATATTTGTTTTAAATTTATTAATTTATTGTATGTGTGAGCACACCTGCACGTGTGCCACAGTATACATGTAAAGGTCTAAAGATAACTTATGAGTCAATTCTCTTCTTCCAACGTATGTGTCCTGGGGATCTGAACTCAGGTCATCAGGCTGGGTAGCAAGTACCTTTATCTGGTGAGCCATTTCACTGGCCCCAAATTATACTTTTTATGAGAGATCTTTACTTCATTTTTGCAGTGTTGATGTTCCCCCATACCTGTGAATTCTAGTCATGGATCTAAGCAGTTGAATTGAACACTATAATTACTGAGTGACTAAGTTTCATAAAGAATATACTGGCAAATGTTAATTTAAAAACACATGTGAACCAAGTATGATAGTGCACACACAGAATGCCACAGCATATGGGAGGCTGAGGCAGGAAAATGATGAGTTTGAGGCTAGTTTTGGGTGCAGGCTGAGATCATATCTGAAAAGTAACATAAAATCAACAGACTGTATGAAACTACATGTTGGAAAGTTTGGTGAGTATTGTGGTACAATACAAGGCTTTGCAATAGGGAAATGTTTCCTCAAGTAACCCAGGCCTTTATTCCTCCAAGCTGATGGCATCATCCCCTGTCTTTAACAATCCACCCAGAAAGCAGGTGGCAAAAGCTTATGATACTCAAGAACCCTCAAGAAAAATCCAACATAGCATGTACATAACATACTCATTTGGATAAGCAAACCCCCTCTTCCATTTAACACAGTTGCTATCCTATGCAGCAGCACTGGAAATACAGATGAAAATACAAGGGTTCTAAATTCAGAGAGCCCTGGTCTATGTAGAATGCCTTTCTTTTTCTTTTCCTTCCTTCCTTCCTTCCTTCCTTCCTTCCTTCCTTCCTTCCTTCCTTCCTTCTTTTTTTTTCCCCCATGATAGGGTTTCTGTGTAGCTCTGGCTGTCCTGGAACTCACTCTGTAGACCAGGCTGGCCTCAAACTCACAGAGAGCTACCTGCCTCTGCCTCCCGAGTATTGGGATCAAAGGCATGTGCCACCACTGCCTGGCCTGTAGAATGCCTCTTTACAATGGGAACAAGGAATCTGGCACTCATCCTTACGCTTACTTCAGAATACACTAAACAAACAAACAAACAAAAACAAACAAACAAACCACCAGAAGCTGGGGATGGAGCTCAGTTGGTAGAGGACTTAACCTGGCATCTATGAAGCCATAGGGTCCATTCCCAGCATGTTGTAAGCTGGGTACGGTGGTACACACCTATAATCCTAGCTTCTGGAGGTAGAGATGGGTTAGAAGTTCAAGGGTAGCCTCTGTTGTTTAATGAGTTCAAGGATACATGAGACCCTGTCTTGAAAAAACAAGACAAAATAAAAACTGAACAGCTGTGGTGCAAGAAAGGACCAAGGCAGACCTAACACTACACACCAGTCTGCTTTCTGATGGGCTTGGCTTGCATAGTAAGTGCTCATTCTTCACATCAGCCTACTGAAGAAACTTGCTCAGTCATTGGTAACGAACAGCAAAGCTATGGGAATCCTTTTGATTTTGTTATGCCTGTTCTGCAGGTATGAGAGTATTGATGGAAACCAGGAAATAAGGAGCTTAGTCTTTGAGTGAGTATAGGAGAAAGAAACCGCTGGGATAGGAAGCTGTGACTTTGGGTCTCCCAAGAATCAGGACCCAGTTTTCCTGGATCCCATTGTGTTAGTCATCACAGTGTCATGGTGGATACCATGGTGATGTACTGGTATCAGAGCTGAAGTCAAATGCTTTCATTCCCTGCACAAAGGTGTTATTTGAAACTATTCCTGAGGAGATATAAACATCGACTCACCCAAGATAGGGAACCAATGACAGATAAAAGTATGGATATCATTGGGGTTGGGGATTTAGCTCAGTGATAGAGCGCTTGCCTAGCAAGCCTAAGGCCCTGGGTTCGGTCCTCAGCTCTGGTTAAAAAAAAAAAAAAAAGTATGGATATCACAAAAGTCCAATTTGGTGGACAAATGAGTTTTATTGGGGTTACTTACAGGAATATGGGTGAGAGGTTACTTAAAGGAGCAGAAATGACTCAAAGATAACTCAAGGAACAAAAAGCTCACCCCCTGGGCCTGGAGAAATGACTCAGTAGTTAAGAGCCCTTGCTGTTCTTCCCAAAGTCCTGCCTTCATTTACCAGCACCCACATCAGGCAGCTCAAACTGCCTGTAACTGTAGCACCAGGGGATATGACACCTTTGTCTGGTCTCTACAGGTAGTGTACAAACCCTCATTTTGGCATACATACACAAAGTCTATCCCGTCATGGATGGCAGCTTGTGAAAGCTAAGAATCTGGAGCATGCTGAATAACCTCCAGGCAGCTCAAACTGTTGAGTGTCTTTTCCAGGGAGCTCAGAGCCTCTTCCAGGCAGCTCAGCAGTTTGCTGTTCTCTGCTTCTTCCAGGAAGCTTGGTTGATCTGTTTTTTCCAGGCTTCTCAGGTGGTCTGAACCTCTCCTGGGAAGCTCAGTTTGCCTGAGAGTCTCAGCAATCTCTACTGCATATATATGTGTACATACACATATCATACACACACATACATAATACACATACATAATACACACATATCCTTGAGGATAGAGAGGCCTAGTGTATCTGGTCATTTTCAGGGACTTCCTGAAGCCATTCAATTGTTTACTTCATGGGATTAATGAGCCTTTACTTCTCCTTAGAATACCCTGTTCCACATCCTTTTAAAAACTCGTTTTAAATGTACTACTTCCCCTTTAACATCCCGTGTTTTACCAAGCTTTCCTAGAAGATGGAAGATTTTAATCTCACAGACAACTGCTACACACAAGAGGGCATTTTTAGTTCCAATGATAAAAACATGTCCTGATGTTTGCTATCATGACCTGATTACCAAAGATTTTTTTTTTTTGGTTTAATAAAATGACTCTGTTTTCATTTAGGATAATTTTTTTCTTCAAAGACCTCATTTAAAATACGTATCCTGTGGAAACATTAGTGAGCGTGTTGAATTAAGGAAACGACTAGGTTGCAAGTCATTCCAGTGGTATTTGGATAATGTCTTTCCAGAGTTGGAGCCAATTATATACACTGATGAAGAGGAAAAACAATCATTTATTTAACAAAGGGTGAAAAAGTCCCCTAATTCTTCAACATATTGGCACCACAGGCAAACTTGGGATACCATGGCATTATGTGAAATGCAATGATAAATACAATCTACATGGCCAACCTCTCAGGAGTGCCTTTCTCCACCTCTAGTGACAATCCTTCCTTTGTTGCTCATCTGCCACTGAAGTTCTGGGGATAAGGACCTTGACATAGAAATGTAAGCTCTCTCACGGCTCAGTTGCTGGTAGATGATTGACCCAGATAAAGTATATTGGTTGTGATTATTTGACCAATTCACTTGGCTGTGATGGTCCACAGGAGCTGGCTCTGCTCCTGGAGCCTTCACCAGTCTGATGGGCTGACATGATTGCCTTTGAAAAATGTTCACAGAGAGCCATGACTGGTGTACAGTGGCTGAGTTGGATGTAAGAGTCTGGGGCTGCCTCCTGGCTTGGTTGGGTTCCTGAGAGACTGCCGTCTGAGTCACGTCGGTTTAAATTCTCCGTAAGTTCCTGATGGCCTTTCTGTCCTGAGCCACTCTGCTTCTTTGTATTTTCATGTCTGCGCCCCTACCCTCCGTTCTGTGACCCACAGCTTTCAGGATGCTTCTTGAATTATGCCTTGTTGTTAAGCTCTAACCAACTCTCAGTTGTGTAGAGAGGGCTGGGACAGAACAGCTGGCTCCCTACCTGCCATGTCCAGAGACTGTTAATGCCTAAAGTTTTGGGGTTTGAGGAATGCTGTAAGGTTCACCCTGTTGAAGGTGAGTTTAAGAAGGTCAAGGAGGAGTAATTCACAAAATCTACAAAGAAAACAAGGGAAGAAACACACTGAAAAGATAAGAAGGGGGAGATGTCTGATGGGATTACCAAATGTAGCCTATGCAAACAACTTATCTCAGTTTCTTCATCACCGCCATGAAGCTTCTGAGGGGTTTCTAGCAGGATTGAGCATCCAGTATGTTGATTCACTCACTGCTTCACCCATTTGGGGAAATGGTTAATCTTCATTATTACTTTTAACAGGATTTGGAGTCACCTAGGAGATACACCTCCTCTGGGGATGTCTTTGAGATTGTTTCCTGAGAGGTTTAGCTGAGTAGGGAAAACCCACAAGGAATGTGGTGGCCATAACACATGGAGCAGGGACCGGATTAAACAAAAAAAGAAAAACTAGCCCCTCTCTGCCTCCTAAGGATGCAATGTTTCAAGCTGCCTTATACTTCTGCTGCCATGGCTTACCCACCACAATGGAGGCTGTACCCTCAGATTGTGTGCCAAAATAAGCCCTTAAGTTGCTTTTGTTAGGTACACTGTCACACAAACAAGAAAAGTAGCACACACTGTGATGGTGCACAAATGCACTCTGTACTGCTGCCCTTGCAAGAGAGAGCCAGTCCTAAAATAACCACTAGTTCCAGTTAAGATGAATCGCTGTGTGGACAAGAATGGAAACTATGAAAGATACCCTTTTTGGCACTGGACAGCAACTGTTTGACTGAGGGCAATGACCATGGAAGGACATTGGTAAGGGACATTAGGACTTCAGTCTTGTAGACAGACCTAGGTAGCGTAACATAGCAACCCAAACCCTGACAATACTAGCAGATATTTGACAGGACCACATATGGGTTAATTTTGTGCCACTGTGACCACAACTTAAAAGAAAAAGATTCGTTTCATGGTTGCTAAGGGTTCATTGCCGGGTTGCTTGGCCATTGCACGTGGACAGATCATGATGACAGTAGTATGTGAGATAACTTACTTTTTGATGGACAGGAAGCTCAAAGGAGACTTGGACCACTGGACCGGGTAAGATCCTCAAAGGGGCATATCCCCGCCCCACATCCTCCTTCCTCCCGCCTCCTAAAGTTTCCAGAACCATCAAGGGCAGCAAGCTCTACACATAAGACTGTGTGTGTGTGTGTGTGGGGGGGGGGCACTTCAAGTCACCGCAGCCAGTTAACGAAGAAGGAATATATCCTGGGTTAACGCTAGTTAGCACGAGTCATTGATTCAGGTTCAGGTGATGCTGCAGTAATAGAGCACACAGAATTTCCTCCCTACATGTGTCGATTCCTGTTCCAGACATCACGAGACAAGAGTTAAAAAAATAAAAAATAAAAAAATTAAGGTCTTGACCGAAAGGCATTTATTTCCGAGGTAACAAACAGGATTCAAGATTTAGATATCCGTCAATGTAATGCAGTCTACTGGACCAAAGACCAAAACCCTTACCATTCTGTTAGAGCTGCTAAATTCTCTCTAGCCGGGTTGTGCCTTCCTCCTACTCTTCTGGGAACAAGCCGGTCGTCCGTCCCCTCCTCCTCATCTACAATTCTCTCAGGAGTGACGGAGGACCTCGCCGAGAGGAAAGCGCTAAGGCCCGGAGGGGAGACAGCTCAGCTCGGCGCTGGCCGGGGCCGAGCCGGGGCGGCGTGACGCCAGCCGGCGGGCGGTGACGTCATCCTCGGAGGCCGCGGCGTGCGTGCCGTGACGCGGGCCGTGGAGCCGGGCTCCGCAAGGCTGCGTGTCCTGGGCCGTGTCGCGCGCCGCGGCTCGTGCGGCTCGGCCCGGGCTGTGGCGGGAGAGAAGATGCCACAGCCCGCGCCCCGGAGCGCCGCCATCCCGGGCTGCGGGTGTCGCGGTGAGTAGCGGGGCCCGAGGCGCCTGACCCCGCGCGGCCTCCGTCGGCGCCTGAGCGTGGCCTGCGGCCTGAAGCGCTGCGGCTGCTGGAGCAGGCTCGGTGGCCTGTGAGGCCCCAGCCGCTTCCGGTTTCAGCTGCGCGGATGGGCGCTGCGCGGGGCCGAGTTCTCGGTGGCCGTAACTTCGAGGCGGTGTTGTGATTTACCAGGGAAATGCCGATTTTTATCATTATGGCTCTTAGTCGGTCTTGGCGGGTCAGGATTTAGACCGCGTCCACACGTGTGGCTGGAAGACAGGATGCGTGTTTGCTTTTTTCTTCTTTATAGTTTTTTCAATATGCTTGTTAGATTGTTTCGTATTGTTTCCATACACCCAAAACTAATGCATTTTGGATAAATATGAAAAACAGTAAGCCCCGCCCCCTTACTGCTTGATGGCTATTAGGGTGCTCATGATGGTCTAGCTTCACTTCTCATCAGATTTAGTCTACTCCAGAGAGCCATCATGGTCAGGTTGGTTGCTTGCTTAGTTGCTTATCTTAAGACAAAAAGTGAGACTCTGGGGATGCTTTTCAATATCTGCACCGGCCAAAATAGAGTTACTTCACATAACGGGAGTACTTCTGATTTGAAAAACAAAAAAAAATAAAGACAAAAACTTTTTTTTTTTTTTAATTTGAAATACTGCTTGCTTTGTTTGTTGTTTGGTTTTGCGAGACAGGGTTTCTCTGTGTAGCTTTGCGCCTTTCCTGGATCTCACTTGGTAGCCCAGGCTGGCCTCCAACTCACAGAGATCCGCCCTGGCTCTACCTCCCAAGTGCTGGGATTAAAGGCGTGTTTTAAGAAAAAATAAGAAATAACCCTTTCTTACTCTCAGTTTGTGTGTGCCCCAGACCTCTGCAAGTGAAATGTCAGCAAACAGTAGTACATATTTTTCATTTTGGACAATTGCCCTGCAACTTCATTTAAATTTCTGACATTTCTGTGCTGTTTCTTGCAAGGATTTTTTTTGTCACAGTTTCATTTTACTATATTTCTTGCAAATTATACATAACATGAAGATTATTATTTTAATTTTAGTAGTGTAATTGAATGGCAACAAGTACACTCATAATGCTGCGTTACAGTCAGCGCCATATATTTCCAAAACATTTATATCATTCAAGACAGACACTGTACCTATAGGGCAAGGACCTCTGCCCCTCTTGTCTCTATGAATTTACCTGGTTTAGATACTTCATTGTTAAGTGAAATTCTACTGTCTTTCCTTTCATCTTTACGTGTATCTGTTTACTGTCTTTACGTGTATCTGTTTGAGTCTCTGTGATGGCTATTCTTGGTTGTCAACTTGACTCCATCTGGAATTAACTAAAACCTAAAATGTTTGGGACTTTTGCTTAATTAAATCATTTGAAGTGAGGAGACCCACTTCTAATCTGGACCTTTGAGGAAGGAAGACACACCTTTAGTTCAGATATTTTGGGGTGGGAAGATCCACCTTTAATCTGGGCCATTCCTTCTACATCCTATATAAAGGGCATGGAAGGAGGAAGCCTCTCTTTTCCTGCTTGCTTTTGCCCCTGCTAGCAAGTCCATTCCTTCATTGGCATTGGAGCCTGCTTCTTCAGGATTCTGGCATATACTGAAGACCGGCTGGACATCCAGCCTCATGGACTGAACAACTGGCATAGACGGTCATTGTTGGACTAGCTGGACCACAGCCTGTAATCTAATAAATGCCCTTCGTGCATGTGTGTGCGTGCGTGTGCGTGTGCGTGTGCGTGTGCGTGTGTGTGTGTGTGGAGAGAGGGGGGGGATTCATTCTAAAAGTTTTGTTACTTTGGAGAACTCTGATGAATAGTGTTTCTGTTTTCATTCTTTGGAATGTATATGTAAGGTTTGGATTGCTCTGCTCACATTTGAAAAGACTCTGCTTTGAAGACGTTTTTACCTGTACAGGTTGATGAATCTGACAGGCTCCACCTCAACACTCACCTGGATTAGCCCTCAGTAATCTTTTTTAAAGTTAATTAATTGATTTTTATTTTATGTGTATTTTGTCTGTGTAGACATGTGCATTCAGTGTCTGTAGAGCCTGGGTTCTCTGGAACTGGGGTTTCAGACAGTTGTGAGCTGCTATGTGGGTGCTGGGAATTGAACCCGGGTCCTCTGGAAGAGCAGCCAGTGTTCTTAACCATTGAGCCATCTCTCCAGCCTGGTGCTCAGTAATCTTCATGGCACTTCCTATTGCTTGTCAGCACATCCTCTGGTTGTTCCCTGGGACCCTTCTGAGGTCTCTCATAGGTTCTCCCCCCCAAGTGTCCCCCAGTTTGTTCTCTGTACCTGTTGCACCTTCATGACTTAAACCTCCTCTGCACAAGTCGCCATGTAACCTGAACTGCAATTCCCATGTCTCTTTTAAGTTTGACATCATTTCCCTCTCAGTGTTCCCTTGAATGTAACATTTCTAAAACCCAAACCACCCTTGACCCTTGCTCTGTGTCATCAAGACTTGAAAGCTTGGTGCTATTGCCTCTTCTTCCTCAGGGGCGTCCCTTCATGCCGACAGGTGCAGATAGTTGGCGGTTGCTCTGCCTTTCCACTCAATTTCACAGCCTAAGGTCAAGCTTCGCCTTGGGATTGTTTTCACTGATTCTTTGTAAAAATTTTCCCCCTCTGTCCCAAACTGTTTTGTTCACAGCTGTCTAAGATATGTAGAAGAGTTGCTCAAAGACACTAGCTGGCCATTTGCACCCCACGTTCCAATTGGGTCTCACGCTGCAGCCCAGGCCAGCCTTGAAGGCTTGCCATTTTTCTTGTCTAGCTTCCCACATGCTGGGATTGTATTTGTGAGCTTACCATGCCCAGTTCACTAGCTCTCTGCATTTCTGACAGTTTCCTTTACAGTGGCAGAGTCCCAGCCTGTCTTCCTACAATTAGTCATTCACCTTCCACTAGCCTTGAGGTCCTCACAATCCACTGATGAGTTAGGGCTGGAGAGATGGCTCAGTGGTTAAGAGGAAGTGGTGTTCTTGCAGAGAAACCCAGTTCAGTGTCCAGCAGGTGTGTTGGTGACTTAAAACCACCAGTGGCTCTGACACCTCTGGGCTATACAGGCACCTGCACTCATGTGTGCATGCCCACCCCACATACACATAATTAAAAATAAAAATAAATTCTTAAAAAATTGTTCGGGCAATTCTGCTTCATTTTACCAAATCCCTGAACATTGTACCCACAGTATAGATATTGGTTTAGTTGAGACAGAGTGGTCCCCTATTCCAGTGATTCCACACTCACTTTTCCTCTTTAAGAATTCCTTGAACCCTGGAACTCTAACTCCTGGCAATCAATAATCTCTTTTTCATCTGCACAGTTTTGTCATATCAAGAGTGTTATATAAATGTAATCATCAGGTATCTAGTCTTTAGGGATTGGACTTGTTCATTCCACCAGTCAGTTCAATCTCTTGTATTTATTAGTTGGAAAAAATGCTGTTTTTTTTTTTTTTTTTTTTTATCATTTTAGCATCACAGACTAGAAAATGACAACTTGGTACTATTGAAATTTGGGGCCGGATGACTGGTTGAGGACTAACTTGTACCTAATAGAGATACATAGTACCCATGGTCTTTACCCATGCCTTCTCAACCTTATTGTGACAACCAAAAAATGTTCCCAGGTATTGCAAAAGTCCCTAGAGGTGCCACACTACTTTTCCAGATGACACCTGTTTTCCCCAGCCCTTGGCTTGAGAATCACTGTCGAATGAAATGTAGACCTGGATCTAGAAGACTGAGGTTGTTATCACAGTACAGTCCTTCCCTACTACTGTACTTGTGCACATCCTTCCAAACATATTTCCATCTGAGCATTATGCTATTCAAATACACACTTGTAAAGGTACAGTGAAACTGCATGGTGTTCTGTGGAAAAGTTAGCAGTGAGGAAGAAGTAGTTGATATACACAATCATAAGATGGACTAGAATCTGTGCTCTTTTATTCCACGGACAAGAGTTAGCTAATGGCCAGATTGTGTATGTGTTGTATATACACAACCCTCTGAGTCAAACAACCACGATCTTCAAGGAGTTTAGCTGTGCATGCTTGAAAAAGATCATCCCAGCTGGTCTTGTTGATTATTACATCTGCTCATAGATGGGGTGGGGAGAGTCAAGAGACCCTCACCCGAATATCCAGCTGCTCCACACCATCTGTTGTATGCAACTCTGTGCTAATTGCCTTTGGTCAGCCAAGGAAGACTAGGGAGAAGGACTCCATTTATGCAGCTATGGGAAAGCCATCACACTTCAGTAACCCCTTCGGAAGCTTAACAAACAAACTCATTGGCTCCCCAGAGTGAATTTTGGTGGAACTGTGTCTCAGTTTGTTGTTGGGACCTTAGGAGGGAGAGGGAGATGTTTCTTACATCTCCCCCAGGAACTAATTTTAGCCACAATATGCATGTCACAGCCCCTAAAATACAAAACCCATAAGAAACTCACCATCTTAATATAAGCAGTAAATATTAGGGTACTAAGGGAACAATTATTACTATATTTTCTTTTTAAAAAACATTTTATTATGAAAAGTTTTAGACACTAAAAATGAACATTGTGAAATCTATTAATAATACTTTTAATCTTCATCCCTTCATTGTTTATCTTCCTGGTTAATTGAAGCAATTTCAAATAGCGTATGATTAGATAATTTTAGCAGGATAAAATAATCTCTACTTTGACCCCCATTCCTAAACTCTTATTTGATTTTGGAGTAGCTTTAGGTTTACAGAAACTGTGATAATATGAAGCACACCTGTGTGATGTAATGGTTCCCAGGAAGTGTGTGGCACACAGATGTAGCTCTTGGCTCTGCCCACTGCTGTTTGTCCCTCAGGCTGCAGTGCCTTCTACTGCCAGCCTGCCCATGGTGACAGGGCTGCTGCTGCAGAGAGGAAAAACCACTGCTCCTCAGAGGAGGCACTGGGCAGACTGGCCTCGGCCTGCTTGCTGGCCGCCTCTGTTCCCAGTCTCCTGTTTGGTGTGAGTTTGCTTCTTTCTTAGCAACATTGCCTTGTGTGTTTCTTCTGCATCTGAACCATGTTAGTACTGCAGTATTTGTGTTCTTTTGGGCTTTAACTAATGTTTTGTTGTTTTTACTAAACTGAGTTGTTCAAGCTAGCCTTGAACTTTGCATTCCACTGCCCCAGCCTTCTGAATACTGACTGGTCAGTAGAGTCAGGGATTGGGAGATGCCTGAGGAGTCTAAAGAGATCTTTGCTGAGGTGATGCTGAAATACTTGACATTGTAGAAGAGAATTTTAGGACTAGTGAACATGAAGCAGAGGTGGGACTTACTAAGATTTATTATTCACTTGTGTGTTCTCTCTCTCTCTCTCTCTCTCTCTCTCTCTCTCTCTCTCTCTCTCTCTCAGTCTCATATTTGTTGGCACCCACTAGGTTTCCTAGTGGCTGTACCCAGCAGGACTGCATAAGAGGTTGATTGGACCACAGGCCTGGGTACCAGGTGACTGTAACTAGCAAGGGGGAGGTCTTTTGCTCCACCCCTTGGCATTGTTATAAATAGACCTTTGGAATAAAGTTCTGGGCCGGTGGATAAGGATCCAGGCTCACCCGAGTCTATCCTGTGTTTTCTCTGTTTCTTTACTCTGTTTCTAACTAAGTCCCTTATTCCTCAATCTTCAAGAGTTCCTGGGGTAAATAAGTGTGGGGGCTGGTCCGCCACACACATTAAACCTGCTGTGTTGCCAAGGATGATCTTTAACCTTTGATTCTCTTGTCTCTACCTCCCAGGTGCTACAATGACAGGCATGCACTTCTGTCTCTGACAAGAAAGATTTTTGATGTAGAAGCACAGACCTTAAGGGAAACAGAAAGGTGCTTCAGAAAGGCTGTCATACACTCATATGTGGGTGTGGGCTTCCTACAGGAGAGTCCCATTGGAATGTCCTAGCCATATCTGTGTCAGCCTGTCAGTGATTAGGGATGTTTTTGGGTTGTTTGTGTTTTTCTTAGAGTCTCACTCTGTAGCTCAGGTTGGCCTAAAACTCGTGCAGCACATCTGACTCACCCTTCTGAAGGTGCACCTTCCTGTTTCTTTTTAAGTGAATTGAGATCCTGGAGTAATAGAGCAATTTCTAAGGTGTGATAAGATAAAAACATAGATCAAAAGGGTCTAAGGAGTGTAGGTTGAAAAATTTAGACTTTGTGAACAAGGTTTTTAATCTTGTTGTGAGAATCTAGTTTTGTGGCTGAGATAGAAGGAAAGTTAAACTTAAATGTCATATATGCTTTGATCTTAAACATGACCCCTTGTTACTTTAGTATTTTTTAAAATAAAAATTATCATTTGTTTGGTAAAATTAGTTGAACTTTTACTTCTTTTAAAAAAGATTTGTTGTGTTATGTGTATCTGCATGTGAGTGTGTGAGTGCAGGCGCTGAGGAGATGGAGATCTCTTATAGCTAGCTGCCTGGCATGGGTCCTGGGAATTAAACTCGGCTCCCCTGGAAGAACAGCACACTACTGTTGAACTGCTGAACTATAGCTTCGACCCTTAATATTCTTTTTTTTCTCTATTTGGTTTTTTTGAGACAGGGTTTCCTCTGTGTAGCTTTGGTGTTACCCTGGATCTCCCTCTGTAGACCAGGCTGGCCTCAAACTCACATAGATCCGCCTGGCTCTGCCTCCTGAGTGCTGGGATTAAAGGCGTGTGCCACCACCGCCCAGCATCTTTTTTTTTCTTTAAGATTTATTTTTATTTTATGTGTATGAGTGTTTTGCCTGCATGTATGTTGGTGTACCCCATGTGTGCAGTGCCCACAAAGACCAACAGGGTGTGGAATCCCCTGGGACTGGGGTTACAAATGATTGTTAGGGGTTGGGGATTTAGCTCAGTGGCAGAGTGCTTGCCTAGCAAGCGCAAGGCCCTGGGTTTGATCCCCAGCTAAAAAAAAAACAACAAAAAACCAAAAACCAAAAACCAAAAAAAAAAATGATTGTTAGCCACCATGTGGGTGCTGGGAACTAAACCCAGTTTCTCTGTAGGAGCAACAAGTGCTCCTGATCCCCAGCCCCTGCTTTAACATTCCTATTTGAAATGTCTCTGTTAAAAAGGACTCTTGTTTCAAAATATGTAGACTTCACAATTATGTCAACAAGTTTGACTAGTTGTAGATGAAGGACTTGCAATAGAGGGGAAGTGAGGGGCTCCATTCCCTTCCATGTCTCTTTAATTGCCTTCATCTTTATCTTGCCTCAGGGTCACAGACATTTGCCACCATACACTGCTTGTTTTCTAAGGAGAAGAGATTCATAAATACTAAGGACTGTCAGAAGATGTTTCCTAGGGAGCATCTGATGTCTGGAGTTTAGTTTGCTCTGAACCTTTCCTATTCGGTACTGTCCTTGCTGCAGCTACAGTGCCGGCGCTCCTTACATTCTTTTAGTTTCCAGCACTGAGAAGGGGTGAGGGAACACTGTGTATTCTCCTGTTGTCATCACCTGGTAATTTCACAGGCTATGGTAGGCACAGCACAGCTGTAAGCCAGCAATTGTATTCACATGAACAACTGAGTTCAGATGTGGCATGGCTCGTTTATGGAAAAGGCTGACAAATGCTTGCTCTTTGACAGATTGTATACAGCATATACTTACACAGAAAATAGCTAGAAGCCACTGGGAGGTAAGTTGTCAACATTTAAAGGACATTTTAAACTCCATTAAGCATTATGGGGATGGTTTGGACTGAGAAAACGAAAGCCTCCTGTTATTATTAGACAGGTTCATCCCATTAACCATATGCTACAGGATGTAGATTGTACAGGGCCCAAGAGTCAGACTGTCAAGGACTCAGAAGTGGTGCTCTTTGAACTTCCATTCATAGAATATTTGCTCAGTGTTTGCATTTTCTCAAACTTCACAAGTTAATGAGATAAAAATATCCCTTTCCTTTAAGGATGCTTAAAACAGTGTTTTCTTTGCACATGTTGGGATAGAAATCCCCTTTGTATCTGAGAGTAGGAGAAGGGCATTCCATTTCAGTGAAAGCCTTACACTACATATTTCTCTCCAAGGTTTTTCTTACATTATTGAGTGTTTTTCTAGGAAAGTTATTTTTTAGCCTCACTTGTTAAATGATTGCATATAACATGTTTGAAATAAAGACAAGTACAAATAGAGTTGGGCAAAATGCCACTAACCAGAACTTATTAATGTTATTTCCTGATAACTGCCAACAGCAATTGCCAACAGCCGTATAGAGACACAAAACAGGCATTAGGGTATATCATAGAGCAGTACTGGCCAGGTTTCAATGTTACTTTAAATGGTTCCTTTTGTTCATCTCTATCTTCTTAGTTCGTAGGTACTGTAGTAAGATGATCAAGCATGCAGCACCCTTCAGGTTGCTTTTCTTATAGAATTACTTAGTGATTTTTAGAAGATGTTAGGCTATTTAGTATATTATTATGCTATGAGCTATAATAGAAGATTAGTGGAAATATGCAACATCATGTAGATGAGAATTTAATCAGCAGATTCAGGTATATATACTTACATTGTTACCCCAGTGCTTTCTTGATTTTATTAAGATAAATTTTCACCAGGCGGTGGTGGTGCACGCCTTTAATCCCAGCACTTGGGAGGCAGAGCCAGGTGGATCTCTGTGAGTTCGAGGCCAGCCTGGTCTACAGAGCTAGTCCAGGACAGGCTCCAAAGCTACAGAGAAACCCTGTCTCGAAAAACAAAAATAAAGGTTAAATTTTCTAGTTTCTGAGCTTCCACAGTAGTGCCAAGCCAGTCTTGGCCTGGGAAGATGGTGTCTCGCTGCTCAGCCCTCCCTTGCCCAGACTGTTCTCTCGTCCTCCTTTCATCATAGGAAGGGACTTTCTTCTCCATGGCGTATGAGAAAGGCTAGAAACTAACTCAGTTGTTCTGCTTGTGGCTTACTGTACCTTGGGTTTTGTTGTTGTTTCTTTTACTTTTTCCTGCTTTGGTCTTGTTTTATTCTGAGGAACTTGTTTGACTGCATTTTTTTTCTATAGTGATTTGCGTATTTGAATTGGTTTTTAAAAACTTGGGTCAGTTAGGGTACATTGAATTTTCACTCGGAGTTACTCTTCTAGGGTTGCAGGTGTAGCTTAATGGTTGTGTGGTGAGGCGCTGAGCTTTATAGTTCAATCCGGGCATCACAGGATTTCTAAATTTGGTTAGAATTGTAAATAATGGTTTATGGAGGCCATTTGGTATCGTTTTTTAATTGCTCTCCATCTCACTGAACCTGGAGCTCTCTGAGGTCTGGGCATCTGTCTGCCTTTCTCTGCTTCACCTAGTGCTGAGATTACAGTTGTGTAGGAGCACAGCCTGCACAACGCCAAGGATCCAAACCGAAGTCCAAATGCCTTCTCAGTAAATATTTACTTTCATTACCCCATGTGTACTATGCTCACACTCTGCTGGTGTCGTAAGATTTCACATTGCTCAGAATCTAAATGTCTCATAACTTTTTCAACAGAAATATACTTTTTAAAAGTATCTAAGCAAGTAGTTGTTAATTGTTAATACAAGGCACTGATCAACATTTGGGTTTGAGAAGATGGAAGGATCCCTGTGTTGTGGGGCCTTGCTTATGGCTCTGAGGGTGAGGGTCTCTAGGTGAGGTCATTATAACAACCTTGCTTACACTGTGGGTACATTGTTCTTTGAGATGCCTTCATTTCAAAGATCCGGAGTTAGCACGCAGTTTGCAGGTGCAGGGCTTTTCATTTCCCAGCCTCTTTATTTACTGCACTCTCTCAGGGAACAGCTGTTACTTAGCCACTCAGGCCCTGAGTCCACCGCCTGCTCACATTTGTACCCTAGGTCTTCCTCTCCTCACACCCTGTCTGACTTTAGTCTGTGTCTCTCCACTGTCGGCGTCATGCTCTGTGTACTTTGCCCACCCCTCCTCTCCTGTCTGAGCAGCTACCCCATCCATGACAGAAAAACATAAGGCCAAACTGGTGTGTCTCACAGCCTAGCCTGTCATTCATTCAACACTGACACCCACGAGTGACTGTCGGCTTTAGTAAGCACTTACGTTTCCGACTAAAAAGTCTGTCACTGTTGGTTGGCTTGGCATTAATTGACCTTATATATTTGCTTTGACCTTCCTTTTAAATACGTTCAGCCTTGGACGCTGATGCCAGGGGTAATTGCCAGTAGAAGACCTAACAAAGATACAAAGCAAAGACTATTATGTGTAGGCTGGGCTTGTCATTTGTCAGAATCAATTCTATTAGAATTTCAGGTTTTGATATTTTGTTTGGTTGCGTTGGTGTCTTACTAGCAGGTATGTGTTTGCTATGTACCTTTTCATATTTGGTTGTTGATCTGTTGGAAAAGTGTATCTCTGTTGCTTCCAAGTGCTGATAGGGCTAATTATAGAAATGATTGATGCCGCGTGGTGGTGGCGCACGCCTTTAATCCCAGCACTCAGGAGGCAGAGGCAGGTGGATCTCTGTGAGTTTGAGGCTAGCCTGGGCTACAGAGCAGATCCAGGAAAGGCTCAAAGCTACACAGAGAAACCCTGTCTCGAAAAAAAAAAATGATTGATTTTATAAATGTCTGTCATGTACAGTGATTTGCCACCTAAAACATGTTCTCAATTAAAACATCACTAAGGAAAATAATAGCTACTTAATAAAATTGTTAATAATTAGGACATTTATTGTCCTTACTTTGGGCTGATGTAGCTATGTGAGGACTAGACATAGTTCAACAAGCCCTATGGGTGGGCTCTTTGGATGGAAAACCTTTTCATTTTACACTTAGATGTTTGCAGGCAACCGTGCATGGTTGGGAACAATGGAAAGGATTTTCCTGTTTTCACCACAGACCGTTATTTAATATTAAAAATTGGGCAAATTCCTTGAGTTGTCTCTTATATTTTGCCAGTAATAAATATGACTGCTATTCCAGCATCATTTTCTTAACTGTTGTTGAATAAGGTGATCATGACCTTCATGCAGACAGATCATTATGGTATTGCTTGACCCAAACAAGTTAGTAGTGATGTGTTTAGAAATTCCTAGCATTTTGGCAAGCATACTGATAGTTATTAAAGACTTACACAGTCTTTCATTCATTTCAACAAATATTTACTATATCTTTGCTGTACACCAAACACTACTCAGGAGATACTACAAGGAATCAAACAGACCAAAGGCTCCTGGTGTAATGTTTCTCGTCTTCCAGTATAGAGGAGCTGAAAGTGATAAGCTGTGTGTACGTATGAAGAAAGAGCAGTTTACTATCGACTGGCTGAATTGCACTTTAAGGTGGTAGGTGCTCTAGGTATAGGACCTTATTGAGAAGGCCATATCTGAATGGGGAGTAAACAGGTAAAGGAGGCAGCTAGGAAATCCCCCAAGGAGAAGTATTCTAGATAGGGAAAAGCCAGTGTACAGTCCTTAAGAGTGTGATTGTTGTTCTTTCTGACCCATATGGAACTGTATCCAGGGCAAAACCAGTGTCAACTGCCCTGGTTTGGCTTGGTATTGGGGTGTTAAAAGCCTCTGAAAGGGAAGTGAAGAATGTTTCTTCTTTCCTGTTCTTTGAAGGCAGCCACATCACACTAAGGCCATTTTCTTCAAAGGTTTGGTAGCTTAGGTTTTTTTTCAAGTGCAAAAATCACCTAGAAATGTTTTTTTTAATGAAGGTTTAACATTTAAAAGGACTGTAGGAGCCTGGTGGTGGTAGCACACACCTTTAATCCCAGCACTGGGGAGGCAGAGCCAGGTGGATCTCTGTGAGTTTGAGGTCAGCCTGGTCTACAGAGTGAGCTCCAGGACAGGCACCAAAACTACACAGAGAAACCCTGTCTCAAAAAACCAAAGGGGGAAAAAAGATTCAGTAAGGGGAAAACAGGCTAAAACAAAGGACTGTAAGCCATCTAGGCTGCCTGATTTTCCAGAGCCAGTGCTCTTTTAAGAACTGGCCCATTACATTTGAATTCACAGACAGTGCCCCCGCTTCAAAAAGCCATATGGAACCCACAACTATAGAAATTTTCTAACATACATCTATACCCATAGTGACATGCACCAGAGGCAGTGGATTTCTGTGAGATCAGGCTGATCTATGTAGTGAGTTCCAGGACAGCCACGGCTATGTAGAAAACCCTGTCTCATACAGACAAACATTCAAACAAACAAACAAAAACACATCTATATACATACATAAAAAGGACTAAAATGGAGTTATCCTTTAGTGGCAACAATATTAGAAACCTACCAGAGGCTAACAAATAAGAATCCCAGTGTCAGGAATGTTTTTCTTCTTTTGAAATTGGAGGTTCCGAAGACCTCCAAACATTATGGGTTATTGTCATTGTTCCTGGTTACCTTTCTGAACTTGAGTGATAACCTATTATTCAAGACATTACATACTTGAGTCAAAGAACATGGGAAAATCAGCTGGTACTGACCTAGAAACTTTATCCTTACTGGCTAGCTTTCATAAAGTGCTGAAGCTTCTTTATGTGCTCCTGGAAATGAAAAGTAAGCACCAGACATAACAGCTGTGAACTCTTCCAGTTACAGTCATGACTGGCCTGGCAAGACATGCCCAGTGGTAGAGTAGTTGCATAAACATCATGGGGTAGCCAACCATTTTCTGATTGGATTTAAGGCCCATTACTGGCTGAGAGCCTATGGCAGGGATGGAGGCCCTCCTGCTATTACTTTGCTCAACAGACACAATAAACTGACTCCTAATGACTTACTGTTACACCCATAGAGTAATGAACTTCTTAACCCCTCACCAGAGAAGCTTCTGTTTGCAATAAGTGACAACACAGATACTCAACTACTGGCCAAGGTGCGAAGAATAAAATACTACAGAATGTTTAGCTTTCAAGGGGACATATATATCACACCCCCCACCCCCAAAGCCCAGGAATCGTTGTGGAAAGAGGGAGGTGGAAAGAGCTGAAGATCCAAAGGGAGTGGATGACCATAAGGAAGCAGTGTCATCTGAGCTTACAGTGGTTATGACAGCATGCACAGGACCTGTTATGTCCAAGCCAGACCAAATCCCCGCATGGAAAGAGGAAGTGGACACGAGATTCTACCCCTAGCTGAGGTGCTATTGCCAGTTGTTAGCTGCTGGGAGAGGAAGAGTCAGTTTTCCCTAAGAGTGTACCCCTGGTAAGTCAGTTGTGTTCCAGTGGAAGGCCACACATCCAAGAATATTTGGGCAGCACAAATTGATGTTGACAGGCGGTACGGTGGGAGTGGGGGCCACTTTTTAAAAAATGATTTATTTATTTTTATTTTATGTGCATTGGTGTTTTGCCTGCCTGTATGTCTTTGTGAAGATCCCCTGGAGGCAGAGTTACAAACAGTTGTGAGCTGCCGTGTGGGTGCTGGGAGTTGAACCCAGGTCCACTGGAAGAACAGCCTGTGCTCTCAACCATTGAACCATCCTTTCAGTTTCCTGGGCTTTTTTTTTTTCTTTTTTTCTTTTTTCCTCGACACTGGGTCTCTCTGTGTAGCTTCAGTGCCTTTCCTGAAACTCACTCGGTAGATCAGGCTGGCCTCAAACTCACAGAGATCCGCCTGCCTCTGCCTCCCGAGTGCTGGGGTTACAGGCGTGCACCACCACCGCCCGATTTTGTTTTGTTTTTAAAGACAGGTTCTTACTGGGGCCTGGGCTTCAACAACTATGCTGGCTGGCTAGCAAGTCTCAGGGATCCACCTGTCTTCAACTTCTCAGCATTGGGATTACAAAGTATACCACACTCATTTGTTGCCCTTACAGAGGACCCAGGTTTGATTTGCACATCCACATGATAGTTCACAACCATTTCCTTATTCCAGTTCCAGGGTCTCTGATGCCCTCTTTGGGCCTTCATGGATACCAGACATGCATGCGGTGCACATTAGATACATGGAGGCAAAATACTCATAAACTAAAACAAGTAAATCTAAAAGGAAGGAAAGAAGGAAGAAGGAAACCTCAAAGCTTGCCACAATTTATGGTGTTTTACATAGGTGCTCCAGACCAAACTCAAGTCCTCAGACTTGCCTGACAAATTGCCTTCTAAATTCTTTCTGCAGCAATGGAGGTTTTAGTTTCTGATTGATAGTCTGTATAGTGTTGCCTAGAAAGCAGAGATGCACAGCATAGCTCTGGAGGCCAGGAAACCTGGATTGTCTATGGTACTTTTACTGTGACACACTTAGAAAAATACTTCCCAGGTGGTTTTTCGAGGGTCTCATTGGCCTAGAATGTGCCCAAGTGTGCTAGGCTGACTGGCCAGCAAGACACAGGGATCCATGTGCCTGCCCTTCCTAGCCAAGGATTGAAAGTGTGCTGCCACACCTGGGGTAAACCCAGATCTTTACAACAGCTCTCTCCCTACCCCTTTGAATCTTGCCTTTGGAGTGTTCTAGACTTGGCCAAGATGGTGACAGTCAGGCTGAAGAGATGCAGATGGCAGTGTCCACCAGTGGTAGAGTTGTTGGCTGGGACAGCTGTTGTGTCCTGGGACTGGGAAGGGCTTGGCTGTTGTCATGTCCTCTTTGGATGGCTTCCTCCTGTGTTGAGATACAGGAGTCCACAGTGGAGGTAGGGAGGCCTGGAGTGGCTCGAAGAACACCGTCTTTAAATGTTAGTTTGGCTACAAAGTTGGCTTCGATCAAAATCGATCAAAGCCGCATGCCTATGGCCTGACTTCAGCATCCCATGGTCCTCTGAACACTGTGCTTTTGTTTTTTATTGCTGTTTGCTTGTTAGTTGCCTGCTGCTAAGCCAAGATATTAGGCAGTTAAAATATCTTTCTTGGTTGAAACTCAGAATTTGCCTTAAAGGTCACTACTCTGTCTTCCCATGTTGTTGCAAATTTGTGTCTTGTTTTCCTGATAAAGGCTTTGGAACCTTTCTTTCTGAGCATTTCCTTGCACTTGCACTTTTCAGGTATGTATTTAGTGTAAAAGGTACTTCAGCAGCACAGGGCAGCTCATTGGTGCCCTGAGCCCATTGCAGTCACTTCCCTCTTTATCAGCATTACCATTTTAGTTTTGCTTTAATTACTTTGGTTTTTTAAGTTGACTTGTGAAATATCTAGTAGTTGGTTGGCAAATAATTTAAAAATAGCTGTTTACCATCTAGGCTGAGGAGATAATCTGGTTCAAAAAGCTTAATGTTTAAAGTGAGGTTTACTAATTAATTTGCTTTGTCTTGTTTTTTAGGGATGATTTTTAATTGGCTGTAGAAATAAGTGATTTATAAGTTGTAACTTTGTGCATATGACAATATACATGGGTTTCTTAAGTAGTGTTTCCTTGTCCTCAGTTCACCTGGAATGTTTATATGTGCTGCTATTCGATATGATATTTTGTTCTGACTTTGTTTTTACATGATAAAGAGACAGAAAAACAATTATTATTATTATTATTATTATTATTATTATTATTTCTCCGAGACAGGGTTTCTCTGTGTAGCTTTGTGCCTTTCCAGGAACTCACTTGGTAGCCCAGGCTGGCCTCGAACTCACAGAGATCCACCTGCCTCTGCCTCCCGAGTGCTGGGATTAAAGGCATGTGCCACCACCACCCGGCCAGAAAACAATTATTGAAACTCTTTATTTGACAATGCTGTTAGAACTAGAGTAGGCTCTGGGATAGAGTAGACTCTTTGATTAGAAAGTCGGACTCTCTTTCTTGAGTTGGTTATGAGTTTTTTGTTGGCTAGTGTGTGATTTTTTTTTCCCCCAGGGGTGTGGGGGAGGGCACTGTTTGTTTTTGTTTTTGAGCCAAGGTCTCACTTTATAGGCCAGGCTTGGAATTCACTGTGTAGCTCAGGCTGGCCATGAACTCAGCTGGCCATCTTGCCTTCTCCTCCCAAGTGCTGAGATTATAATTATGAGCCTTCAGTCCTGGCTATGCGGAAGAAAGTTTCCATGTTCTGTGGTGGTATGTGCTGCAGCACTTGTATTCTGGTCCTGCAAAGTTAGAGCTTGAGAACAGTGACCGTGCTGAAAGCAGTGCAGAGCAAAGGTGAAGGGGTGTTCATTAATAGGGCAGCTGAGTGTGTCAGCTCTTCTGTTGCTTTGTTTTTCTAAGTGTTGACACAGCGTGAACAATGGATAGCTAGGGTGGTCTGGAAATCAGTGAGTGTTCAGTAGCTGACTAAGGAGTGTTCCGGGGCTCTAACATGCCTATCTTTCTTTCTTAGGAAATTGAAAATGGCCCTTGAGCTATGCTAGGTCTATAATGGGAAGTGTCACAGTTCGGTATTTCTGTTACGGGTGCCTTTTTACATCTGCTACCTGGACAGTTCTGCTTTTCATTTATTTCAACTTCAGTGAAGTGACTCAGCCCTTTAAGAATGTGCCCATCAAGGGGTCTGGCCCCCATGGACCATTTCCAAAAAAATTCTACCCACGTTTTACGCGAAGTCCAGGTCGAGTATTAGATCTGCAGTTTAAAGCAAACAGAATGGACGATTTGATGAATAACCACATTGAAGATCCAGATAATGGCCTCTCAGAGTCCTCCTCTGAGCTGGGTAAGTAATCAGTGCTCCTTAAATCGTGTGTTGCTCAGGGTTAGAAATTTCCTATTGTTCCTATAAGTTACGTGGTTCTAGTTAGATCTGAGCAGGGAAGTTGTTTAAAGCTTATAGGAGCCCTTTTTATATAAAAGCTTATGTGTAAATTTTTGTGGGCCTGGGTTCCTATAAAAACTTGATGAGACTGGGGCCTGCTGAAGTCCATTGGGATTGAATAATCCATTTCCTTTACGGAACAGCATTAGTACTTGTTCTCTGGTCACAAATAATTTGTCTTGTGAGTGTAATAAAATGTGGGGGTTTTGTTAGTTCATTTATTTGTGTTTTTTTTTTTTTTTCTTTTTTTAAACAGTGTATCTCTAGCTGGCCTGGAACTCACTATTGTAGTCTAGGACAGAAATCTGCCTGCCTCTTGTCTCCCAAGTGCTGGTATTAAAGGTATGTGCCAACACATAATAAAGTAGTCTTAAAAATAATGGTTTGAGCAGGTGTTCATGGTTAGGGTACACTTGGTTTGCATTAAGTTGATAAGAATCTGATGTCAGCCTCAGCTTACTCATTTGAAACCTAAAACTGCAGACAGCCAGTTTGAAAATTACAGTGATATAATCTGATTACAATGGTGAAGTCAAGGCTTCAGGAGACCACCACATCAGAGTGGCTGTTGAGATCAGCTTTCCAGACCTAAGGCACTGACTGTAATTTCACTCTCTCTCAGGTATGATTTTCAATGAACGTGATCAGGAATTAAGAGACCTGGGCTACCAGAAACATGCCTTTAATATGCTTATTAGTAACCGCTTGGGATACCACAGAGATGTGCCAGACACCAGGAATGCAGAGTAAGCTCTTTATTGGCTTCTGATGAATTCCAGTGACAGTGTTTTAACGCCAGTGTGAGCAGTTCAGAACTTTGGCATACCAGAACAGTGCACTGGATTCTATTCTTGCTACTCTTGAAGCACCATAGTCGGAGAGTGTAGTGGTGAAGCTTTAGAGCTTGCTGTATGGCTTTGGACATTTCAAGTCAATTACCTGAACCTAAACTTCAAAAAAAATTATTATTGCATTTATGGCAACAAGGAATTAAAACTAGCGACTTAACTACTTTTTCATAATCTTCTGTGCTTCTTCAAAGACTTTTTGTTCTTGTAGTCAGTCGTTGCACAGACAGATGTTTGTTGAGCACCTTCAATCTGCCATGCAGTGCATAGGTCTGGATGGATAAGATGGACCCCTGGGCTCACAGGGCTTAGTCTCTTTGGGGCAGGTGAGGAAACCAGTTATTGCAGTAGCATGAGCTAGGGCCTAGATGGGGCTGGTGGAACAGTCTGGCCTCACAGCAAGTGGTTTCACTGGAGCAAGGAGGCCTTCCCCCTGTAGAGACAGCACAGTGGGCTCTGAAGTGAGTGTGGTGTGTGGAAGGGACTGACCCTCATCCACTTGGGCTGTGGCGGGAGGCTGGAACTAGGTGGGACAGAGGAAAGAAGTCTTCTTTGATAGCTTTGTTGTTGCTCAAAGCCACTTATCAAGTAGCTGCTGTCAAAGAATGTCACAGTTCACTCACATCTTTATACACTGTTAGGAAAAAACTAAAAACTTCAGAGACAACGTTTTATTATGTATTATTGTGTTTCCACTTGGAACCTCATTGAGAAGCTGGATGTCAACTTCAGAGTGCTACACATGCAGTAACTTCATGAAACTCATTATGTAACTCCTCTCCCAAAAGAAAAACCACTTTTTAAAAGATACATTTATTAACATGATGCAAAGCAAAGACTAAACCACAGTGAATTGTAAATGCTTAAAAACTGCTGTAATGTCTGAAAGAACCTGAACAAGATGGCAGGAAGTAACCCAAGACATTTGAGCCTCTGAAAATGTCAGATTTTCTTTTTTGATTGTTAAAGGTGTAGAGGAAAGTCCTACCCAACTGATCTGCCAACTGCTAGTGTTGTTATCTGTTTCTACAACGAAGCCTTCTCTGCCTTGCTGAGGACTGTGCACAGTGTTGTGGACCGAACGCCAGCACACCTTCTGCATGAGATCATCCTCGTTGATGACAACAGTGACTTTGGTAAGTGATGCTGTGCATAGTCACAATTCATCGAGGTTCTTAGTCACTGTGTGATGCAGCCGCAGTCAAGCTTACAGCTTGTCCATTGATTACAGGATGATTTTACTGAAATACTTGATCTTTGTAATCTGCTTACAGTGTTATCCAAATTTGCCCCTGGGGAATTTCCTCTTGGCTTGCATTTAAAAATGTCCATTATGAATTAAGCTCAGATTGATAGGAAGTTGTGAAGACTTCTGTTTGCCCTTCAACCAATTTCCCATGTTGGTTCTTTTATACTTATAGTACAGTGTAGAAAACAGAATTCCACAATGGAGACTATCCTGCATGAAGATTGCTAGCAACAGCAGTCTTGGGAAGCACACTGCATCACCCAGCAGCCCCTGATGCTCCCCTTTAGAGTTACACTCTGTCTTTGTATCCCTAGTACTCTTCCCTGGCATCTGGTGACCTCTGATTTTGTCATTTCAAACATGTAATCTAGATGGATATGCAGTACGCTCTTTGAGACTGTCACTTTTCATCTGTCACAGTGCTGTGGACCATGCTTATAGAATGAGTGTGCTGCTGCACTAGTTGTTCTCAGAGTGGACTGCATTCAGAAAGCTCTTAGATGCCAGTTTTCCGAGACTCACCACGTATTTTACATACCTTTCTTTACCTGTAGATTTTCATAAAGAAAAACTTTCTACTATTTACTCCATTCAGCTCTTAGCCTCCTTCAAGATGAGTGGGGATCCTTTGTACAGAGATGGGGACAGGAGAAGTGACTTGCTCAGGATTGTTGTTGAGAAGTGGAGTGGAGGTTCTACTCAATCTGCTTGGCTTCCAGCCTCCTCCCTTTAGCAAAACACTGCAGACCCAGTGATGGGTGGCGTGGAGACATTCTCCATGTACTCAACAACTCTTTAGACCCTCTGTAACCTCAGTAGAGCTCTATACCAGGATACTTACAGACTGATGAGTGAACACAACACCCATGAGACTGTAATACTCAAACCTGGGTAAATATAGGAACTTTATGGGAGAAATTTTGGAGAGGTTTATTGACATCAAAACTTATCCTTTTGTTGTTGTTGTTGTTTTGTTTTTTTGAGACAGTCTTCCTATGTAGTTCTGGCTGTCCTGGCACTCCTTTGTAGATCCAGGCTGGCCTTGAACTCAGAGAAATCTGCCTGCCTCTGTCTCCCAAGTGCTGGGGTTAAAGGTGTGTAACACCACACTTGGCTTTTTTTTTTTTTTTGGTAGTCTAGGCTGGCCTCAAATTTACTGTCAAGCCAAGGTGGGCATTGAAACTGCAGGCAAGAGCCTTCATTTTTGGCTTCATTTCAGACATTGTCTATTGAAATGCACATCTAAGGCAGCTCTTCCTCTTGGATAGGTTCCAACTTGCAATCTGGGTTTCTTTTTCCTCCTACAGAGGATGCTGGGATGTTTTACAGTGAGGCAGAGTCTAACACATTTCTTTGATCACTTATAGATCTTGACTTACGTGGCAGATACAATTTTAGGAATGGTTATAAGATGCCTTGGTGTATGTCTCATATGGTGTGAGTAATTATGGAACTGTTCTTTTCAGATGATTTAAAAGGAGAGCTAGATGAATACATCCAAAGATACCTGCCTGCAAAAGTCAAGGTCATAAGAAATAGGAAACGTGAGGGATTGATCCGAGGAAGAATGATCGGAGCAGCCCATGCTACAGGTATATCTGTGCTGTGGCTCTGTGGTTTTGGATGCCTACAGAGGTTCACAGAAAGGCTTAGCTACTGTTCTGTTGTTGTGAGAAGACACCATGAGCAGGGCAGCTCATAAAAGACAGCATTTGACTGTGGGCTTATGGTCTCAGAGGGTCAATCCATGACCATTATGGCACAGTAGCTGAAGCTTACATCTGAACCACAAGCAAGGGACAGAGACAGAGCTAATAAGGGTTTTTGAAACCTGAAAAAGCCCACCTCCAATGACACACATCCTCTGACAAGGCTATACCTCCTCATCCTTCCAAACAGTTTTATCCAATGGGGACCAAGCATTTGAACATGAGCCATTGGGGGGCCATTCAGTCCACTCGTTAAATTTCCTTCAAACCACTACACCATGTTTTCATTGGTTATTGCCCAAAGGAGAGAAGAACTTGTTCTGTTTGGGAATATTTTATAACTCTGACCTGCTGCCCTAAAGCACAGAGTACAAAAATCACTGCTAGAACCCTCACTGACCTATTTTAGTAGTGGCTTTTTAGTTAATTATTGGCCTCTAAAATAGGTTTCTTATCTTGCTGCTTACATAACTAGAAAAGTCCAAGCTAACAAGTAACTGAAATTTTAAAAATTTCATACAGAAACATATAAACTCCAAACTGCTTGACTTGAATTATGCTAATAGTTGTTATTGTGGAGTGCACAGCTCTAGGGTCAGGATCAGGATTTTACTTGGTAACTGTAAACAGTGTTTAACACTGATAGCATGGAGGAGAGAGTCTCTGCTGTTGTTGGGAGGTTTACAGGCCCCTCTCTCCATCATGTGGCACACACCAGTCTCCCCCTTACAGCAGAGAGCAGGTGCAGACCAGCCTTGTGTAGAGAGTCTACTCCGGTTCTCTTGGGCTTCACATGTGTCCTTTGTTTTGATCCTAGGCTGGCTTCCTACTTGCTATGTAGCTGAGGATGATCTTGAACTCGGCCCCTCCTTCTACCTCCTAAGTACTGGGATTATAGACATGTACCACCATACCTGGCTGGATCTCTTTTATGTTTACCTAGAAAGATAGAGGTATAAGGTTGGCATTCCTGATTTTCACTAAAATACTTTCCTTTAAAAAACAGACAAATGAGTCTGTTTTAAAGTAGCTCCCGGGCATATCAGAAGTCATGAGGTCAGTTCGATGAGTCCTGACTTGAGTCCTTCCCTCACAGCAGTATCACCTATGCCCTGCTGGGAACTGCTCTGCTTCAGATCCCACCCCCACCCCCACAAGGGTCTGTGATGACAAGCACTGGGCACCACCACACTCCCTGTAGCCTTGGTAGCCATGGCCCATTGCACTTGTACTTGGTTGGGATTTCACTTTGGGATTTGGTCTTTTTCTCTCAAAACCTCCTGTGACCTGGAGTGGACAGGAAAGGAGAGCAGACCTCTGCATCCAGTCAGAGCCAATGCCCTGCCTAGGTCAATGAGACATCTGCTTCTCCAGGGCTGTAGCCAAGACTAAAGGAAGTTGGCTCTGCAGGGTCATTGAAGATGGTGAGCTGGAGAAAACTCTGGAGCATTGGAGATTATGCCATGTGAACCGTTGTACTGGTGCAGTGCATATTTACTGTTACTTTTATGATCTCATTATCTTTGTTCAGATATGGCATAGGACCTGCCAGGTTCAAGACAGCCATATAGAATCTTACTGCATTAGTTAATTAACTTGGCCTCATTTTGAAAAAGTAGTACTTTCAGAATTAAGAAAAGCTATGAAGACATTTCTCCTTAAAGAAACCCTGACCTCAGCCGGGCAGTGGTGGTGCACACACCTTTAATCCCAGCACTCAGGAGGCAGAGGCAGGCAGATCTCTGTGAGTTTGAGGCCAGCCTGGTTTACAGAGTGAGTCCCAGGAAAGGCGCAAAGCTACACAGAGAAACCCTGTCTGGAAAAACAAAATAAAACAACAACAACAACAACAAAAAACTCAAAAAACCCTGACCTCATTTTTCACTGAGCACTGATGGTGTTGAGGAGTATGCATTATATTATGCTAGATGTTTTATGTACACATTGAGTTTGTGGATAGACAGGGAACTATGTGACTAATTTACTGACATCATTGAAAACTTAGGGGTATTTTTTTCAATAATTTGTTTTAATAAATCATGTAAAATCTATTCTGATGCTTATTTAGAATAATCCTACTCTCTGATAATTCCAATTTCTCAAAGAAATTTGGAATTATCAAAACCAACAGTTCTCTGGGCGGTGGTGACGCACGCCTTTAATTCCAGTACTCGGGAGGCAGAGCCAGGCGGATCTCTGTGAGTTCGAGGCCAGCCTGGGCTAGAGTGAGTTCTAGGAAAGGCGCAAAGCTACACAGAGAAACCCTGTCTCGACCCCCCCCCCCAAAAAAAAAACAACAGTTCTCAACCTTGCTCACATTTATCAAGAAGATGCAAATATAACAAGAAAACGCAAAGATAACAGGATGAAGTTTTAGTCATTTATATTTGCTAATAAGGCTGAAAGACTCCCTTAGAGACCTATGGGAAATAAGAAGTGAGCTGGAGGTAGTACAATGGAGAATCCAGGGGAGAAGGGTGATATGTGGGGATGGTGTCAAACTGTGGTTGGCACAGCAGTCCATCTTTGAAGGAAGTTACCATAGTGTAGTGGTTACCAGATCTCAGTGATGCTAAGCCATTGGTGACAGTGCATTTCTAGCCTCTAAGGCAGGAATGTACTAAATTAGATACTTTGAATAAAATGACTGTAGTAAAAGTGGACTCCACAACTGGCCAGTGTCACTGCAAGAACACAATGGGCCTGGCTGTCACTGGGAGAGGAGGAGTCTCTTGAGTTGCCTGACTGCTTGTTGGGGTCATACATGTAGTTTGTAGTCTTACCATGACAGTGTACATTTCAGAGAAAACACTTGGCCAAAGGACTTGTTTCCCTGAACCCAGTTGGGAGTGCAGAGAGTAGTTTCTTGGTGGGGGTGGTCATGGTTGGCCATCCATGGCCAGTACATAACATCCTTGCTGCTCAGCTACACCTTGACCAAGTGTGAGGTACCACTTCCCCATCTTCTCCCTTCACCTCTGCAGGAGAAGTCCTTGTGTTCCTAGATAGCCACTGTGAAGTCAATGTGATGTGGTTGCAGCCCTTGTTGGCCGTCATCCTTGAGGATCCACATACTGTGGTGTGCCCCGTGATTGACATCATCAGTGCTGACACACTTGCCTACAGCTCATCCCCAGTGGTACGGGGAGGTTTCAACTGGGGGCTGCACTTCAAGTGGGACTTAGTTCCTGTGTCTGAGCAGGGAGGAGCTGACGGGGCCACTGCACCAATAAGGTAAGAGAGGTTGGCAGAGTCCCACTAGCTTTCCTTAGAAAAGAACAGTGTATTAAGGAAAATTTCTTCTTTGTAAGAGGCAAGGGTCTTGACCTAACTTACCGAGTAAAAAAAATTTTGAAGCGAGGTGCTACAAAAAGAGACTCCATCTCAAAAACGCAACACATTTCTTCATTTTTTTCCATTTGTCTTTGAGACAGGATTTATCTGTTTAATAGTTCTGGCTGTCCTGGAACTCACTCTGTTCACCAGGCTGGCCTCAGACTCAGAGATCCACCTCCAGTAAATATTCTTAGGTGGCATAGTTTTATATAAGCCGAGCCTAGAGTTAAGAGTAAGAAACGGTCAGTGCCCCAAGTGTTGTGTAGTTTGTGAGAGAGGCAAATAGGTGACTGTTTGTGGGGTAGTGTGGGTACCCCTGTGTGCTGTAGTGTGTGTCAGACTCCTCTCCAGTCCATCACTACAGGCTGAGTATCTCTTTGTCTGAGATGAGAACTGTTTAGATTTCAGATATTTTTGTTGTATGTTGGAATATTTGCATGTCCCTAATTGGCTATTTTGGGAAGGAACCCAAGTCTAATTGTGTAAAGCACTTGTGTTTCACACTTTTTGTATAAGACCTGAAGGTAACTTGATGCAGCCTTCAGGAACCTTTGTTGCAGACAAGAAGTCATATCAGTCCTTTTTTAGTTTTTTTAATTTTTCATATAATATATTTTTGTCATATTTGTTCCCCTCACCAACTCCTCCCAGATCTTCCTCCCTACCCACCCAACTTCATATTCTTTCTTAAAAGACAACCTCAAGAACAAAAAGCACACACAGAAATACACTCACTCCCGAGTCCATTCTGTGCTGACAACTATTCCAGTGCATGGCCTGCTTTGGGTGTGGTTCACAGACTTGGTGGCACCCTATTGAAAAAAAGTCATTTCCCTTCCCAGCAACTCTCAGTTACAAACACAGTCTTGGCTGTCTTAGTTCTGATTCCGTTGAAGATATTTTTTTCAAAATGTTTTTCAGACATGTATAAATAGGTTTCGTTGTTTTGTTTTTTAAATACAGACTGGGCTCAGGTCATGTGACTGCCATACCTGCAGGACTGGGAATTGAAGCCAGGGATTTCTACCTGCTCTACAAGCCCCCTTACCAGCTGACACATCTAGTCCATGTCAATAGTTTTTAGAGTATCTAGTTATCTCCCAAGCTTTCAATCGTCTCTTTGAGAGTATTGAGTAGTTATTTTGAAGTCTGTTTGGTAACTTCATAATTAAAACTTTTACATCTATTTTTGTTGTACACGGTTTCTCTTTTCTGTGATTTACCCTCCCTGGTTGCCTGCTTATTTATCTGTCTGCTCTTCTGTTAGACATTCTAGAGTTCTTCTGTAGGCAGTGTGGGCCAGTAGAACCCGCACATGAATCCCTAGCTTTAGGTCAGGAGGTCAGATGCCTAGAGGTTGGGATTGAGCCTTTGGGTAATGCCTGCTGCAGGGTGCTGCAACTTCAACCCGAATTGTCTGTTGTTGGCAAGCTGCTGTGCGGGACGGTGGGGCCCTCATTTGTTAGGAGTTAACAGAATCCCTGGTCTCAGACCAGATGCCAGCAGTGGCCCCTCTATCCCACTCACATGCTAAGTACGATGGCTCTAATATCCAGAGTTCTAAACCCTCTAACATGGATGTCACTACTGGCACAGTCGGCCACTTGAGAGCCGCTGCTGATGCTTCTCAACTCCAAAAGGAAACGTTCTGTCCAGTGCCTCTGTTAGGCCATCAAAAGGAATCAAGTCACTTGAGTTGGGTGTCTATCAAACTCAAACTCAGTTACAATAAGAATAGAACTTTGATACTTAGAATGTAACCTTATGCCAGGTACTTATATAGCCCCAGCAATCCAGAAAATTTAGGTATGTGGCCTAGCTTGCTCCCTTATTAGATGAAAATGTTTCCTTTTTATCTGTTATCCTTTTATTATTTACCTTTTCTCTTATGACAGCTAATCTACTGTGTCCCAGAGTCACAGAGACTTTGTAAACAATAGGTAACTGGTTCTATTGAATGAGCACAGGCTGTGGTCCTTTTCTAGGTCACCTACAATGGCTGGAGGATTGTTTGCAATGAATAGACAGTATTTCAATGATCTTGGACAGTATGACAGTGGCATGGATATCTGGGGAGGAGAAAATCTGGAAATCTCATTTCGGGTAATTTTGGTTTTGTGTGTGTTCTATCATTAAATTGTCTCTAATGGAATATAATTGCAGTTTAGGGGTAAAGAGAACCTTCTAAGTGGGTGGGCCCCACCAACCTACCACCCATCTGGACCTGTCTGCAGAGTCCCTGTCAGCCCATAGCACAGTACTTATACATGTCTATTTATAATCTTGAAAACATACCACTATAGTGCTTTAAAGGGCAGTTTTTCTCCAAATTTTTTTAGGGTTGAAAATTTATATAAATATCATTAGTTCAGTTTTCTTTTGTTCTCTCTTTTTTTTTTTTTTTTTTTTTTTTTAGCAAAAGTAAATCCCATAAATGTTAACTGTATATACACTCTCACACGTGACACGACATGCATATGTTTTAAAAAGGTTCTTTTAAAAAACCGTGTGTTTGCACAAGCACACACCGGTGCTCATGTGGAAGCCATGGCATGACTTCCAGGAGCTGGTTCTCTCCTTCTGCTGTGTGGCTCCTGGAGATGGAACAGGAGTCGTCAGGCTTGGTGGCAGGCGCTTCTGCTCCCTGAGCCATCCTCCTAGCCCTGCCTGCAACCAAGTACTCTTGAATCTGAATCACTTGTATCATTTTCTAAATACTTTGTGGACTTGGGAAGGTGGCTCAGTGGTCAAACCACTCTCCCTATAAGCAAGAGTAGAGATGTCTGGGTCCTGAGAGCCTGTGTAAATGTCAGATCGGCATGGCTGCTCATCTGTAATTCTAGCTTTGTAACATAGACACAGCATCCCCAGACAAGTTACTAGCCATACTAGTGAGCTCTGGGTTTGATTGAGACTCTGCCTCCAAAGGATGTAGTGGAAGAGTGGTAAAGGGGGACCCCACCCCTTTAAAAGACAGATTATTTAGATCTCTGTGAGTTCAAGGCCAGCCTGGTCCACAGAGTGAGTTCCAGGATAGGCTCCAAAGCTACACAGAGAGACCCTGTCTGGGGGTGTGGGGGAGTACATGAAGAACAGAAGACCAGCTAATAAGCATAACTGTTTTCAAATCCTTAAGAGCAAGTCCATTAATGCAACAAAGGATGACAGCATAATTCAGACACATGGGAGCAAATGAATGTTTTCAGAATTTGTTGCATTTTTAATTTCAGGAATTTAATTTTTAAATGCCCCTTCTTCCTTCTGAGTAGATCTCATGCATAGCCACCATTCATAAAGGCTGGTGCATGGGCTGCCTCCATCTTAACTGTCAGTCGATGTCTGTCTGCTTCTGCCTAGATCTGGATGTGTGGCGGTAAGCTCTTCATCATCCCTTGCTCAAGAGTAGGACACATCTTCCGAAAAAGGCGGCCATATGGCTCTCCTGAAGGCCAGGACACCATGACACATAACTCCCTGAGGCTGGCCCATGTCTGGTTGGATGAGTACAAGGTGAGTGTCTGTCACCCCATTCGTGCTTGTTCTTCTTGGCTGGCCTCTGCTGCTGTGCCATCTCTCGGGAGTCACTCACTGGGTTTGGGTTCTCACCTGACTTCTGAGTGTGGTTCGTAAGCATTGGAAGCAGCTCTGTCTTAGTGCACTGATCCTTTTGTGCGCATCACAGTTTGGGACTCCACAGAACTGGGCTGCACTTCCTCACTCACTGGACTTCACTGCTCACTCAATGTTTCTTTCCATTTCTGTCCAACCTTATACAACTTTGTTTTCTTTGCAGAATCTTTATGAAGTATAAATTGCATGTTAATTTTAGAGCATTTTGTCACATCGAAAAGAAATACTGTGCTTTTCATGTTTCACCTCTGACAACAGCCCTAGACAACCACATCTGTCTCCTGGCTCCAGTCTTTCCTAGACCTCTCACATTTGTGCCCTTCTCTGTGGCTTTCACTTGGCATTTGTGTTTAGGCTGGGCCGTGTTGTAGCTCATCTCAGCACGTCCTTACTTCCCATTGCTCACGGATACTCTATCCATCTGGCCATCACCTGGGCATTTGGCTTGTTTACACATTAACTCTTAGGAAATTGCTGCTGTGATTATTTGTGTGCAGTTGCTGCTGTCATTGTAATGAGTCAGTCTTGAACTCCATCCTTGTGCCTTCCTGCTCGGGGATTACAGGCGTGCACGCACTAGCATGCCTGGCGAAGTACTAGAGCTCTTATTTTGGAGACAAAAGATGGATAAGAGGATGTACAGTAATTGCAACCCTGTGACTTAAATGGATATGGCAGCAGATGCCCTGACTGTGCAGTGCTGAGAAGGGGCTAGGAGCAGAGACAGGCTCAAAGCATGCCAAGGTTCTGTTTGTGTCCATCCCTCTCCTAACCCAGAGCTCTGGGGGTGTATGGCAGAGATCCCACAGTGTGGCTTGCTGACCTCTTGGTTCTGGCCACCCACTCAGGTTTGCAAGGTCTCACTCATTTCCATAGTCAGATGAATATAGACACTTAATGTGCTTGCTGTGTACACACTGCATGCCTGAGCAAGGAAGCACGGTAAGAACTCCATTGAAGAGACAGCAGTCACCCAGTCAGAAGGCTTGTCAGCAGTCATGTGACCGCTTCATGTGGAGTACAGTGGTGTGAGCTGAGTGCTGAGCTACGCTGTTCCCATGGCCCTTGCACTGGGCAGCAGCTTCTCCAAGTGAGCCAGGGCTTGTAAATGGTAAAACTCAACTCTTTAACAGCAGGGCTTGCTATCCCAGGAGAGACAGCTAGTGCTTCCTTGCTCAAGGTGTTTCAAGACCAGTCTCGTGAGTTCCAGGCCAGCCAGGGATACACAGTGAGACCTTGTCTCAAAAAAAAAAAAAAAAAAAAAGAACGAACGAACCCCATCATTAGGAGCTTGAAAGTGTGCCACTATGTAACTTTTCTGATGAAATCATAATTGCTTTATTGTATAGTGAAGTGTGTCAGTATTTGGAAGAACTATACAGCCGTAGACCAGTGTTTTCAAGTAAGTAGTACATGCTATAAAAGTCTTGCATGTGTAAAAAGAACATTCAGAGAGGAAGCAAGAGCAAATGGGAATCTCCCTGGTATGATTTCTTACTTTCTCTCATAATTAAAATATCGAAGTTACTGAGTTACATGCTGGACATGCTGCTGTGTAGTGGTCCCAGCATGGAACAGCTGAGGCAGGGCTGTTAATTAGAGGCCATTCTGGGCTGCACGCTTGCACTGTCGCAGAAAATTACAAATAACTTACACTAAATGTTTAATACAAGAATAACATAATTATTTGTAATAGCTTTGAAGATACTCCCTGTGTTTCAACTACATCTTTTTCATGAGGTTGTATTTTAAAGCAGTGAGTGGGCTGAGTGGTAAATATGCTTGCTGCACAGGTCTAGCAGTCAGCTTGATCCAGAATCCCACCTAAAGGTGGAAAGAGAATCAACCCCATAGAGTTGCCCTCTGATGGCCACAAATGCACCAAGGCACACACCCCTTCCATGTATCAGGGTAAACGTACATATGAACCACGTAAGAAAAAATGAGTTTCTAGACAGTGGTGGTGGAGGCCCACACTTTCAGTCCCAGCACTCAGAAGGCAGAGGCAGGTGGCCCTCTGTGAATTCGAGGCCAGCCTGGTCTACAAAGCAAGGTCAGGACAGCCAGAGCCACACAGAGAAACCCTGTCTTGAAAAAAAAAAAGTTTCCACTAATAAATAAAAAAAATTAAAACTGTTTGCTTTTGTTTTTGTTAATGGTATTGTTGGTACTGTTTGTAAGATAGGGTATTACCATGTAGTCTTGACAGGCCTGGAGCTGCTACACAGACTGGGCTGCTTTTTAACTCAGACATCTGCCTACCACTGTGTCTTTAGTGCTGAGATCAAAGGTGTGTGCAGCCATGTCTGGGTCAGTTTTAATTTTAACATGGTTGGTATCCATGGAATCCTGGATCTTCAGCCCATGTTGAGAATAGTAGAGGTCTGAGTTTGAATCACTCATCTCACACATAATCTGTTGTCTTAGTGTTCTGCTGCTGTGAAGAGACACCATGACCAAAGCAACTTCTATAAAGGAAAATATTTAATTGGGGTGGCTTGCTCACTGCTCAGAGGTTTAGTCCATTATCATGGTGGGAAGCAAGGCAGCATGCAGGCAGACATGGTGCTGGAGAAGGAGCTGAGGGTCCTACATCTTCTTGCAGGCAATAGGAAGTCAACTGAGACACTGGGTGTCTTGAGCCCATCTCCACAGTGACATACCTATTCCAACAAGGCCTCACTTCCTAATAGTGCCACTCCCCTGGGTGGGGGGCATTTTCTTTCAGACTACTACATCCACCGAGTTAGATTTTCCTCCAATTTATCCTCTGTGAAATCAAATATATTTTGAGTTTATGTTATGGTTAGTGACAGGCATGTGGAAAGTACCTATTCATATTTTGACATTAAGAAAACACAAGACTGTTTTTCCTCAAAGAATGTGTAATACATTTCCAGCAGCAAATTCCATTTTTCTTTTTTTTTTTAAACTTAGGAGCAGTATTTTTCCTTAAGACCCGATTTGAAGACCAAGAGCTTTGGAAATATCAGTGAGCGTGTTGAATTGAGGAAGAAACTGGGCTGTCAATCATTCAAGTGGTATTTGGACAATATTTACCCTGAGATGCAGATACCTGGCCCGAATGCCAAACCTCAGCAGCCCATCTTCATCAACAGAGGGCCCAAGCGTCCCAGGGTCCTTCTGCGTGGACGGGTGAGACAGCAGCGGTCCTTCCTATCTGAGGGCTCCACTGCGAGGAGCCTAGCAGGAAGGTTTTGAGGTCCTATGATAAATCTAGATTTAGTTCAGATTTCATTT
Organism: Onychomys torridus; assembly: GCF_903995425.1. Taxonomy (NCBI): domain Eukaryota; kingdom Metazoa; phylum Chordata; class Mammalia; order Rodentia; family Cricetidae; genus Onychomys; species Onychomys torridus. The sequence continues at coordinate 2,124,060 of NC_050445.1, forward strand.
CATTTTTGAGGGGATTTCTCTCTTCTCTAGTAGAAAAGCTTACAAATTTTAATGTGTTTGCTGTTTACACCAAGGTCAAGATCCTGTACTTGTTGCCTTGGAGGGACTGGGACCTTATGTAGATTATGTATCAGCTTCCAAGAGTAGAGACACAATCGGGGACAAAGGCAGTGTGAGACCCGAAATGCTCCCTTCAAAGGGAGAAAGCAGGAAAACGCAGCAGCTGTTACTGGTCAGTCTCAGCTCTAGGAACCAACTTCAGATAGAGATAGAAAGTGACAGTTAAGTTGGGATGACATGCAGTGAGATTTCACCCTCAACGCACTGGCAGTCTCCAGAGCTTAGCAGAGGTCACACTGTGGACCCTTTCCAACTGCACGTAAGGGCTCTGCTGTTCTGAGTAATTTCTAAACTGGCATTCTGGAGGCTGGGGAGATGGCTCAGTTGACAAAACACTTTGCAACTCAGTGTGAGGACTGGAGTTTGGAGACTCGGAACCCTTGTATACAATGGGCAGTTGTGGGGGTCCACTTAGAATTCCAGTGCTTGGGAGGCAGAGACGGGATCATTGGAGCAAGCCCAGTGAGCTCTGGGTTTATTTGATAGACCTTGCACCTCAGTGAACAAGGGGGAAAGCTTGTGCAAGCATGCACACACCCCCACACCTGTGCAAACACATGTACAGACAGAAAGCTGTTATTGTGGGTTTCCCTCTTTAAATTCCTAAGGCATATCTTCCAAATTTTGTATTTCAGAATTGAGCCTAGTACTTTTCTCATTGTTGACTTCATAAAACCCCAAATAACCATCAAGATGTTTAGTAAAGAGAGATATTTTGTGCCCTTATAGTTGAAATCCCTTTTAGCGTAATTCTAGATCTTTGTATCACTGTTGGAAGGTCTTGGTGGTTCTGTATATCCATGTCAGCATATACATAGTATACTTAAACACAAAACTGAAAACAAAATGTCTAAACAGGGTTTTGCTGTGTAGCCGAGGCTGGCTGGCCTCAAATTCATGATCTGCCTGCTTCAGCTCCATGAGTGCTTTGATTACAGGCCTAAGTCACCATGCCTGGCTTTATTTCCTGTCTTCCTCTTAGCTCCTGGGTTCTTATTTGGGACTGTGGAACAGCATTTCCACTCTAGGCACCAAGATGTCTGCATGGAAGTCCTCAAGGACACTTGTTTTCTTTTGCAGCTCTACCATTTGCAGACCAACAAATGTCTGGTAGCCCAGGGCCGCTCCAGCCAGAAAGGAGGCCTGGTGCTGCTTAAGGCCTGTGATTACAGAGACCCAACTCAGGTGGGTAATGCGCCCAGTGCATAGGCACTCTGGGGAAGGAAGCACATGTGGGCAGACTCCGGACATGAGATGTTTAGTGCTATGACTTTTCTTAAGTTGTAGGTTACAGATGACTTTAGAGACCATTTAAAATAACTGCTTCTGTTTTCTCCGTGTTCCTCTGCCTCTGGTCATTGCTTGTCAGTTGTGTAGACCTTTGTGCTTCTTACTGTGGTGTAGGGAGTGCTCTTCTTCAAAGCTGAAGTCCTCAGTAGATGAACCAGAGTCAGATTTTCCCGACCAGTTTTTACATCTCATTAAAGGACACCTCAACAGAGTTCATTGTATCCACTCTATTTCAGGCAGTCTTTTCCATATTAAAATGGAAGCAGATAACACTTCAGTTTGTCACTGTCATTTCAGGCTTACTTATACGACACCATAACCTAACAGTGATTTAAACTCACAGTTGTCAGGACTGGTCTGTGTTGATTGTACTCCATTTTGGCTATCACATAAGAATGGAAAAAATACCTGGGCCTTTTGATGAATGGAATGTATACTTGCACATTTCTAGAATATACTGCCTTAAAACAAAACAAAACATCGATTTATTACCTGAGTGTGCACACATGGAGATTGCAGCAGTCAGTTCTCTCTGATCACATGGGGACAGGAAGGAACTTAGGTCATCAGGCTTGGCAGCAGGCCTTTCCCGCACTGGCTCGTTGTTCACTGGTTTTAAATGTACGAGTTGTGGCCATGCAGGAACTCACTGATACTATAGCTACTAAAAGTCAAAGCATAATAAACAGTGCAGTTCCTCAGTGGCACGTCAGTGCAGGGTCTGCAACACAACAGCACAGGATTCAAGCAGGACTTTCTAGTACCTGTGGGAGAGATTATCACTGCACCTGTATCCATCTTATTTGAGGCCTGGGCTGGAACCCAAGATTTACATTCATACCCAAGGGAAACCCTGCTTCACAGCAGACATTGCTACCTGGAATTGGGGTGTGATATTCTGTAGAAGTGCTGGAACAGCTTATGCACGTTGTCACCCAGCAGATGAGGACTGTGGCAATAATCAGCTTTATATGCACTTGTCCACACCTGTGGCTCCTTGGAGCTTTACAGGTCTGTGAATTAAGAGAATTCTGTCACCAAACCCTAAAACTGGAAATGATTTACAATGGCATGATCACTTGAATTAGTTAAATCAGTCTACCACTGTCTGGGTTTCTCCCGGATAACACTGTGTTAAGTTGGCTGAGAGGAGAGGTTTGCTTTGGAAGGCTTTGTCCATGGTTGATACTCACCTTGCCACAGCAACCATGGTGGGAGCAAATGGCAGAAGAAGCCCCTTTACCACCTGCCCAGGAATGAAAGGGAGAAGAGGACAGTGCACCTCAGTCCCCTTCAAGGACACTCCCTACTGAACCAGAGACATCTCTTTAGGCCTTCCTCATCTCCCATTTCACTGTTTCAGATTGTTGAGGCAGTGCTCTGACTATTGTGTCTGCTGTGGGACCACAGAGAGCACATTGTGAAATGTTATTCAGGCCTTCATTCCAGTACTTAAGACAACACTTGTTTTTAACCCCCCCCCCCCCACGTTTTTTGTTACTAGATCTGGATTTATAATGAAGAACATGAATTGATTTTAAACAACCTCCTTTGCCTCGACATGTCAGAAACTCGCTCTTCAGACCCACCCCGACTCATGAAGTGCCATGGGTCAGGAGGATCTCAGCAGTGGACCTTTGGGGTGAGCAGCTTGTTATAAAAATGGGCTTTAACTAGTCCTGATGCTTCTACATCTTTCCTGCATGCTGCAAGAATGTTTGTTTTTAAATAAAAGCAGGTCCTTTTTTTTCTTGCCTTTGTTTTCCAGAAGAACAATCGGCTGTACCAAGTGTCTGTTGGACAGTGCCTGAGAGTGGTGGACCTGATGGATCATAAGGGCTCTGTTGGCATGGCAATATGTGATGGCTCTGCCTCCCAACAGTGGCGCCTAGAAGGTTAAGATGGACCCTGGCTGAAGACAACATAATTCACCAGGTTTTGTCACACCTGCCATAAATCAAGGTGCTTTATGAAGGATGCTGCTGACCCCACAACAGACAAGACCCCTGGTGGAAGGTGACTATCACAGGAGCAGAAGGTGCTTCACTGGGACTTGGGTTATTTCTGAGCTGCTGCTAAGGCATACTTGTTTATCCAGGGAAAACAGAAAATAATAATTCTAAAAAGTTGGGTCTATTAGTACAAACCCAGGAAGAAGACATTTCTATTTATTTTTGTTTCTCTTGGAGATGGAATGGTTTCTGTCTAATCAGGAACTTGTCACAGTTTCCTTTCATAGAGGACTTCATAGGTGATTTTTTTCTACTATTAATTGTTTAATGTTCCTAATAGATTTTAAAGCTAGTTGAATGCATATTACTTTTAGCTTCAGAAGGTATCATGTATATTTCAGAGGCATTTAACTATTATAAATTATTTTGATGACCTAATAGGCTGTCTACATTAAATAAAGGATCTTTTTGATCATTTGACTAGGATTTATGCCTATTCCATCTTCTGTGGCCTGGATGACCTGGGAAGTGGCAGTTCCTTAGCTTGACCTGAGTGAATTTGGATACAACAGTTTGCCTGTGAAACACTCTTCTATAAAACTGCTAAGTAGAAGTATCTCAGCTAGATAAAAAATTCATAAAAGTCTGTATTTCGTACTCAAGCACAAAAATACAAGGTGATTCTCCCTGCCTCAAATTTCTATTTCTTGGGTATAATCTCATATTGCAGAAGCTTGGTGATGTTATCTTAAAGCACAAAGCCATTTAAACCAAGTATTTTACCTGTCAGACTTCAAAGACTAGGAAGCAAAAGGCAGTGAGTGAATTCAAACTGAGCAATAGCAATGACCACGTTAAATACCCTTTTTACCTAAGGTTCCTTTAGAAGGTTAGACTGGATGAGAATGCAAGACCTACAATGCAGGCTACCTACAAGAAGCTCACTACAAAAATGAACAGATGGGCAGACATTAGAGTGAATGACCATCATCCACCATCTGAGAGTAGCTGTTAACATGAGGTAGAGTAGATTTCTACAGGGGTAGGAAGAGAGTTCTTCCCCTATGACAAAAACGAAGTAATCCCAAATACTTATACAGCTAATAGCTCTCAAATTCATGCTGCCAAAAAATTGAAACTTGTCAGGTATCTCTCTACAGTTATAATGAGACATTTCAGCATGCCTTCCAAAATCTGATAGCCACACAGGACACTGACACCTTGGCAGTACATGGTACTGCTAACACCAGAACTCATGTTCTCATGTACACATGACCCATGTCAGGTAGACTACAGTCCAAGTAAATAATAGTCAAATAAAAATCAACTATAACACCTTCGAATAGTTTAAATGGATTCACTTTGTCTTTGTGAGTCAAAGACAAAATGAAAATGTTTTAAAATGTCCAAAGAATGTGTATGCTACCAAATGACTTGGAAATTTTATAAGTACTAGTCACCTGTAATAGAGATTAAGTTCTTAGGGATTACTACCTTAGACGGAAAAAAGTAAATTTGAAGCTCAAGGCAGAAGTAAATATGAACTGTCAGAGGAGAGATGAAATAGGGCCCAACAGAAGAGAAACTTGAGGCATCAGCAACGGCGACCAGCCCAGTGAAGAGGAACTCTTTTGTTGGGGCCATAGCAGAGTACAGCTCTGGAGAGGCGGGCAGGTCTTACAAACCAGACTATTCCTTGCTCTTCAGCTAAGGAACTCAAACTGTCCACTCAGACGTTCACAGAAGCTTTTATTTATTGCCCAAACTGGAAAAAAAGTGGCAAAAACAGTTTGGTAGGATACGATCAAAGCTCAACAAAAACCATGGAGAGCTGCTTTGAGAATGAAGACGAGGGCTAGATGGAACACTTGCCTGTCGCCAAGACTCTCAGCCAGGAAGAACAAACAGTACAGTATGTCTACCAAAGGGCTTCATGAGACCCTCAGAAAAATTGGAAAACAACTTACAGGTTCCAAGGAGCTGAGTCCCCCGAGAAGTGACAAGGCCTTGAGGTTCCTCAACATCTGATAGCTTCCTGATTCTTGCTCTCAGGCCTTGGGCCAGGTTTCTATGAGGCACATGCTTAATGAGTGCCATTGTAAAGATGACTTGAATTTGAGATGAGATTGTACAGCTCGACGTGTTTATCTGTTTAGAATTCTGGACCCCTGGGTTATTTGTTGCTTTGTACAAGGTACCAACCATTACCTCTGATGATACAATTTTAATCTGCACAAAAGTGTTGGTGGGAGGATGGGGAGAGCTGGAAGTGGAAGGAAAATTCCTCAAATAAAGTACATTGATAGGTAACCTCATTCAATGTGAAAGTGATCTTGTGCAAAAGCAAAGGATCCTGTACAATCTCATATAGTCAACTCAGGAGCCTTACACTCAGAACCCTACCCAGGGCAGTCCAGCAAGAAGACAAGCATGGACTTGGGAAATGAAGCAAAAGTATCTTCATTTGCAGAATATGACCAAGTATGCAGAAAAAAATCATAGAAAGTCTCCAAAAATACTCCACAGACTGTTCCTGGACACAGTGATCCATGACTTGTCAATATAATAGAAGCAGAAATGCATACCCATACATTTTGCATTTGCAAATAAAGTATTCAAGCCAGACAGCATGGTGGTGCAGAGGCAGGTGGATCTCTGTGAGTTCACCAACAGCCTATCTACATAGTAAGTTTCAGACTAGCCAGGGTTATATAATGAGACACTCCCCACCCCGCTGCAAAAAAACCAACCAACCAACCAACCAACCAACCAACCAACCAACCAAATATATAGTATTCAATACATTACTTTCAAAGAGCATCTGCACATTAGAGACTTTCTGTAAACCACAAAAAGGGGAGTATAAATAAGTGCTGTACATATGTGCGGCACAGTTGGAGGCTGAAGTTGGGGGACACTGTGGCTGCGGTCTGCAGGACACAGAACAGATCAAGGCTAATATGCATGTTCTAGGGCTGCAAAAAACAGACCAAGGTTAACATGGCATGTTCTAGGGCTGCAAAGAACAGACCAAAGCTAATATGGCATGTGCTAGGGGCACAGAACATAAGGCTAATATGGCATGTTTTAGGGGTGTGAAGAACAGACCAAGGCTAATATGGCATGTTCTAGGGGTGAGAAGAACAGACCAAGGCTAATATGGCATGTTCTAGGGCTGCAAAGCTATTCTCTGTCAAAGCTCCAGGTGGCCTTTTTAGGTGATAAAATAAACTGAAAAGACAGAATTCTGGAGGACTTCTACCAATTCAAGATCACTGTGCTACTGACTTAAGGGCAAGGAACCGACTATATGAAAAAACAGGCCAGTGTGGCTAAGTGACTTCTAGTCAAGGAGCCAGTTCACTGCCTGAAGGAAACTGAAGTCTACACTTGCTCCAGGGATTCCCCTCTACCTTCCATACACTAAGAAGACACACAGACCTCTGCTCTCACCTGCCTTTTACATGAGCCCTCGGACTGAACACTGGGCCTCATGCCTGCATGCCAAGCGCTTGACCTGCTGAACCATCTCCCTAACTCCAAATCTGCACATTTTACTAGAAGAACTGGCTATATCTGAACAAAACTGAACCTTACTTTTCTCCCCTCGACTGAACACAAATTTATTTCAGGACAGATACAGATCTGAACAAACCATGAAAAGTAAAGCTTTTGGAGAAAAATGCAGAGTATCTTCAAGATTTCAGTATAGGCAAAGATTTGCCAAACAACACACTAACCTTAAAATATTAACACCATGGGACTTAATCAGAATTAAGCACCTGTTCAAGACAGAATGAGAAAATGAAAAAGCCTGAGACTTGTATTCCGTCTCCAGTGTTTTACAATGCACAAAAGAACTGATTGAACACTTAAGGTGGAAGGGGTGTGTACACACAGTTAATCCTATGAAAAATTGCTCAATGTCACAGTCATTGATGAAATGCACATGCCATTTTACGTGCATTAACGTAAATGGAAATACATGGAAATGTGAGATGTGGAGGTGGGTGGAAAGAGCGACAAAGGCTGCAGAGTCTATCTTAGGCCTTCTCACCAATATCCACAGGAGCCAGAGCAACTAGTACATAATGTGACAAGACAAACTAGCTCATTAAAGGAAAGAATGTGGCAAGCAGTTAACTTCTTTACTTGTGGTAAAGCAGGAGTACACTGGTGGAGCTATTCTCCTTATGGCTAGGATTGAGCTTTCAGTCTTAAATTTTCTACCACCTTCCAAGTAATATCAGGCACATGGAGTGCAAACCACAGCAGGCAGAAACTCTCTTCAGACTCAGTCATGGGGACTGAAGGACAGCATTCCTGAGAGAGAAGCCCTCATAACATCCAGAATTCATCCTGGAGCCTAGGAGCAGATTGGTAGGGCTGCTTTGAAGAAAACAAGTCTCGGTATGAGGCTTCTATGGAGCCACTGAGTGTGAGCACATTGCCAGCCTCCTGTGTGTCAATCTTGGAAGCAATGCTTGGTAAATGGTCACCATACTGGTGATTTGTAAGAGCAGAAAGAAGAAAGAGAAGGAGAGCTAGGGATGGTGTGGGGGGAACTGAATGGCTTGGGAGTTTGTGAGTAAAGGTGGGCATATGTCCCAAGAGGAATTTAAGACTGTCCCGTAAAGAGTCCATGAGGAAAAGGAAGCAGGGTACTTACTTTATTTTTGTGGCTAGAATGAAACTGAGTTGGAAGAATTCTCTAGAAAGCAGCGTTCAAAACTTGATCCCTGTTCTGAAGAACAGGGAAACTTCAAAACCCAAACCAAGAGCGCTGCACAAGGAGATGCCGACACCTGTACAGCCACTCTAGGGAGACTCTGCACACCACATACAAGCTCAACAAGACTAGACAGCAGACAGGGCTGGCAATAGACCAGAGGACTAGATGGGGTGCTGAGAAGTCAGGTTCTGTTTCATTAGGGAAATCTCAAGGCACCTTTAGTAGTGACAGGTGACATTTTTCAGCATGGTGCTAGGCTCCCCATCCATGGCAGAGCACACAGAAAGAAGCAATGTTAGTCTGCTCACCTGGTAGGGAACCACTCCGCTTGGCATCTGTGTCTGGTGTCCTTGGTATACAGCAAAAACTTTTAGTTTGGTGGATGAGGGGGGCTCATCTCAGGAAAGCAGGGTGGTCCATAAACAAGGGTTAGAGACAAGTTTAAAGGAACAGTGGTCAACACTGTCACTTAGTATAAGGAACTGAAGAACGTAAAGTGAAACTGTTTTTGTTATAGAGACAGCTCTGTGATGCTGGGCCCACTATGCCCCAAAACGTTTACATTCGGTACATGGTGCCAAGTGTATAGCCAAAGAATAATTACAAGTAGCTGATGCATTTGACCAGCCTGGGCCAACATGGAGCTGAGGTCTTGAGACTGCACCTGTTTTCAAGCTTAGGACTCACCATGAGGGTTCAGAGTTGGAACCTAAGTGGCCATGGAGAACACCAGTGCTGGCTGCCCAGTGGCCCGATGTTGGCACTGTACACTGTCTTCTGAAGTCTCCTACACACAACACAGCCTTTCCCATTTCTCACCACCCTGGCACACTGTTCAGATGACTAATCTGATGGTTAAGATTGTCTTGATGAGGCTGTGAGGAGCCAGCATCACGCTAATAAACACAAAGACATGTCCTTCCCTCAGAAACCTGATGCTCAATGTGTGTGTAGGCAGAAAGAGATGGCATCAAGCTCTGAACCCACCAGATTAGGAAAGGAGGGGGCAACTGGGAATTTGGATTCTTAGTAGCATTTTCATTCCTGAGAGATGATCTTGTTTATGTACATGTGGCCTATGCTGGCCTTAAAATCACAATCCCCATGCTTCACGTGTGATTTAAGGCATGTACCACGATATCTGCCTCTTAGCAGCTACCTTAAGTTAAAAATTAAGTCCATTAATTGTGATAGGTCTCTACCGCACAGAGTAAAACCCAAAAGTAGCTCGAAGAAAAGAAAATGAGACAAAACCAAAAGCTGTCCAGGTGGCCTAGCACACACCTACAATCCTAACTTTTCAGGAGACTGAGGAGAGGGGGCGAGGCTGCTTGAGCTTGGGCAGCACAGAGAGACTTCATCTCGAGACACACCCATAAACAAATGAATAAGAACAGGCTTTGAACAAGCAAGTAAGCATGAAGAGTGATCTTTAATCTGCTGTGTTGTGCATCTAACACAAGTTCTCTTCCTTATTTGACCAAGAGAGGGGAGAAGCCCACAGCCAGGGAGTATGGCTAAAATTACGGCTGATCATCTAGACTCTAGCAATTCTGACAGACAGCAGCAGAACCAAACCCCAAACATGACCACAGCCCCCACACAACACAAGGCAGATTCTATAGATGTAAAATATTTTATTTGTAAATGGTGATCTTCTAAATCTGTGTCCACAAATTCCAAAACCCATAACACTCTGTATACTTCAAAAAATTCAATTTTTGCCAACATTAGATACTATTATACAGAACAGAAAACAACGAGAACCCGGTAGGACAAATACTGGTAGGATGTCAAGAATATTGTACAAGAGAAGAAAAATATTCAAGAAACAAATTTCATACAGCTATTTATCCAGAGAAAAATATATACAATTGATTTATTCTGTAAGATAAAAATACATCATGCCATATACATTACAAGCTGAGAGCAGCGTCACTGAATGTACGCACAGCTCACAGTCCACTCAAATTGTGCACACAAAAACTTCATTTTATACTTAGCCTGTGAAGTGTCAGTACCAGAATTTTAAGTACAAAATAAAAAGCTAACCTGGTTCAAATGCTGATTAAGTTTCTACAAGCAAACACAAAACAGTGTTTTTTTTTTTTTTTAATTAAAGAAATGTAAACAAACAGTTCATACAAACACATTTTTAAAATTACATCTTCGAAAAACCCTATTGCCGGAGTCCTGCAGCTGGGAGCATAATCACATCTCTCACTCTCTCTTGCTCTCTTTTTTTTCTTTTTCAATTTTTTATGTTAAATAGAAGGCTAAGGAGTTGGGTTAGGTCCCTGCTACATGACTCTATTATGTTTACATAATTCTGTGTGGTTGGAAACAAAGTTCTAATCAAAACTACTTTTGCTGAAGAAAAAAATTCAGCCTCCATTTGGGTGTGTGTTTAAGCCGTTATTCACAGTTATCACAAATTGTAAGCACAAAAAAACCTGACTGAAGAAGTAGGGATGCAACAATATAATATGAAACATTAGTTTAAATCACCAACAGCTATAAAAGTTGTAGTTGTAGCACACGCGCTGCTCTGTCAGAAGTTAGGTGTAGAAAACAAGCACTAAGAGACAGTTTCCAAAAGCCCAGACACACCAGGGCAGAATTTTGGTTATTACATAATTATAATGGCATATTTAATAACACAAAATTATATTGTAACATCCCTACCATGGTTATAAGCACCCGAGCTGCTGCAGCGCCTGATAGCATTTGGTCAATAACTATTTTTATACTGTTTTTCTCAAAATATTTACATATTTGTACAAAGTAACAGGGTTTGTTAGTTCTGCAGGTAACAGCAGCAGCTTGGCTTTCTTCTAACTTTTATTTAAAAATAGCTTCATTCACTTATTCAATAATAAATACAAAAAGTTTCTCTTATTTTACAGAAATCAAAAACTACAATAAACTGACTCATGGAATCAAGTATTCAAATGTATTTAGTGCAAGTTATTATCCCTTAGCTCTATCCCTAAGGAAGTCATCTCAGTACATTCCTTGATCAGTGGTGTCCACTTAGTTAAACTCAGGGCCTGCCCCTGTCAGTAAGGCGTGGCCAGCACTCTGGACAGCCCCCTTCGCTGGTGATTTCAGTCTTACATTCATAGGAAGGCCCCCACCCTGGGGCAGGGCAGCCGCCGGCTCTTTGCCCCAGTAAAAGTTTCTCCTTAGTGAGACTAAACAAAACAAAACAAAACAAAAAACAAAACAAAACCCACCCACAAGGAAACAAAAGGAGGGAAAGAAAAGAAAAAGAAAAAAAAAAGTGCTGGACCATTCTGTGACTCTGATGACCTCAGTGCACAGCAAGGCAGCCTTAGCTGGCTTCCTTTGTGCTGTGCCTCCTTCAGACAAAGGCCGAGGAACCAGAGCTTCCAGAAGATGTTTTTCAAAAAGTCAGAAAACAAAAATATCTTTCTGTCTGTGAAATCCAATGAAGTGTTGAGTCGTCTCTTCCTAGGGACGAGCCGCCCGCTGAGATAGCAAGGAATGCATTCAGTTCATCCACTTCCGGCAATTCACCGCTCCACAGTGACATGGAATCTTGTGCTGGTCATCTTCAAAGTCAAACTTATAATCATAGCAGAGCTGCCCATGGCAAAGACATGGTGTGAGACAGGGCAGTGTCCCACTTCCATCTCCCTCATATTTCAAAACCAACAAGCAGAACAAACATAAGCCAAAGCAAGACTGGGCTTGTTGAAGTCCCATGGAACCTTGCAGGAGGGTGGGATGGGGTGAGGTACCACAAAAGGAAGAGCTAGAAGTGCCATACATCAACAGGAAGTAGATTTTTGGGATATGCTGAGTTTCTATGTCTTCTCATAGTGTTCTCTCTCCACCACTTTGGACAAGAGGAGGACCGATACGCCCTTAAATCATAGAAGGCTCTCCTACTTTGGATAGAGATGAAAACTTGTCCTTGTCAACATCATGTGGATGGAAGCCTCTAAAGAAGCCACCTCTACTTGAAGGTCCTACAGACTTATTAGCTGACTACAATTTGCCACTATGGAGAGAAGGAACATTGCAGATCTACCATAAAAATGATCTGGGGCTATGTCCAATCCCGTTCATTGCCTTTACTACCAACATCTGTACCTGGTCTTTGTGACTATGACATAACAGTTTAGAATGTGAATGTTAACTTCCACCATCACAAACCTATCTTCAGATAGCATCTAAAACTTACCAAGACCTCATGTCTCACCAATTAATGTACTGATTGAGCATTTTCTTTTGTCCTGTGATGACAAAGTCAATGCCATCTTTTCCATAGTGGAACACGATGGAGTTCAGGATACCCTTGAATCTGTTTTCCAACCATGGACACTTGTATTTGGCTCAGGATAAGCTAGTGTTCCCCTCAGAGAAAGAGCTGTTTTGGATCAACATTCAAAGGCTATAGAATTCTTACTCAAATTCCAGGCCAACAAACTGGGTGGGAAGCAGTATGGCTCCCACCAAATAATCTTTATACCCTTGCCTCCTCCATCCCATAAAACCATAAAGGCACAGTAAATCTCTTGGGACTTTCCTAATTAAGACATCAGACATTATCTGGAAGACAACATAGGAAGGAAGAAAATTGCACCTGTAGAGCAGCTGTGCTGAGAAAAGAAGCTATAGCCTTTTCTTAGGTGTTTGCTGAGTTCTTCCCCACAAGGAAGGAAATGATATATCTCCATTTTACGGAAAACAGGCTTGGCAAAGCTAGAGGGTGTGTGCAAGATGACACAAAGAGGAGAGTCACCAGGCTGGGTTCTGCAGGGCCAGTCCTGGAGCGATGCGTCCGGGGTCCTGGCACCTGGATGTTCTTACACGCCTGTTACTGTGAACTGTACAGTGAGCCTTAACCTAGCATGTTAATTTAAAAAGCACATTCTAAAAAGGAACAAGTAAATAGGCATGATCTTATGCTCTGCCCACAGACTGGGCTTCATCATAGTGAACACATCCAGGTTTCCCAACACTGCAGTCTTTTCAAGAGCTTTGCCATGAACACCAATTCCAGACTTAGGGCACTAGATTCAAGGTGCTGATGCCATGTGTGAAAGCCAGAGTTGGGAAATGTAAATGAAGCAATTAATACTAACAATAATCTTAGATGGAAAGCTAGACCAAAGTCACCTCTGAGATACTAGAAACAAATGTCAAGTCTTACATGAAACATTTTAAAGACAGAAAACACAAAACAACCATATTACATATATGATGTAAAATTTTCTAAGTGTGCATACAGGAACACGTGGCTCCCCAAACTTGTGCATACAGCCCTTCCAATAATACATCATATGCATTATCAAATCCATGCAACTGCCTGAGGTGGCAATTCCATGCCTTAGCTGTCAAATCAGTGGCAGGGGCATGTCAGACTGTCCAGATTAGGGGACAAAGGAGGATCCTAATACATGTGGTGCTATGTGGTGGGTTTCATATGGCTTTAAGAACTATCACATGGAAGAAGCTGGCATTTGAATGCTTGACGTGAGATGAACAGATGGCAGAACTCTGGGAAAGGGGCATGTTTCTAAGAATAATGTGATAGGAACCCCAGAGCCATGAACTGTTACATCCTAGAACAGACAATAGGTAGATTCCCTCTCCACCACCCTTACCTCTTCTCCTTTCTGGATTCTCCTGTTGGAGCTGATAATAATCTTGTGTCCTCTCTCAAAGGTCACTACTTCAGCCACACAGTTAGGGGCACACGAATGGTTAATATACCTGCAGGACAAATCAGAAAACTGAATGTGATAAAAAAGAGGAGCTTTCTCTTCTAAAGGAAACTAATGACATTTTCATTGATATGTTAACAAAGCAAGTGTGAAGACCTCCACTCAGTCCACTGCATAGCCCCACTGGGGACAGTCCCAAGAAAGCCCTCTGGACCAATGGTCCTTCAGCCTCACCTTGCAGGCCCTCCTGTGAGTGTGGCATCGATCACGTGGTCATTGTCCATGCGGAACATGTACACGCCTCGGTTCTAAAGAGAAGGCAGGCAGTCATCAGTGTGATCGGAAGCTCCTTCACTTCGCACTCATAGTCTGTGCTGAAAGCACCCTGGTCACATTCCTGTGGACCCCACCAAACACAGCCGATGCATTTATGATGGGTCAGTGTGAACATCAGATGGAGTGTTTGTACAGCTGAGGGTATTAATCTACAGTTACATATGGGCAAGGAGCCCCAACTACAAAAGATGACGGTGAAGGGAAGAGATGAGAGCTATTAAGAGTCTGTAGCTATGGCTTCTGTTCACACCTGAACACACATGGCAGTGCTCTTCAGATGTCTGTCTGGTCACTTTATACAGTACCTGGGACTCATAGAGCTTCTCTTTCCTGTTTGCAACTTCATTTCGAATAATTGTTCCAATGTACTCAATGACCATGGTGTGTTTTTCAATGTCTCTAGCAGCATACAAGCCCAATCCCTAAATGGAAGGAAAAAAGGATTGTACATATTCTAACAGATTCAACAGACCTTTATTCTCTTCCTAAGAATGTACTGCACTTGGAGTCTTATCCAAAGCCATATTTAAGATTTCACCTACATTCAAATGAGGGCCACTGACTATTGTTTTCTGAAATTTAAAAATCTGACAATCAGTCAGGCAGTGGTGGTGCATGCCTTTAATCCCAGCACTTGGGAGGTAGAAGCAGGCAGATCTCAGTGAGTTCGAGGCCAGCCTGGGCTACAGAGTGAGTTCCGGGAGAGAAACCCTGTCTTAAAAAACAAAACAAAATCTGACAATCCTGTTCCTTTCAACTTTACATCATTACATTGTTCTTGTGTCCTTTTTTAAACTGTCCTCAGGCATGGATAGCAGGCTAACTATCTTTGAATGATCAAGCTCCCACAGAAGGATAACTTAGGAAGTCTCTTTGTTCTGCCTTTTACTCTGGAAAGACACAGCAGAAAGGACCTCACTAGATGTGGCCCCTCAGTACTGGTCATCCTCACCACCAGTACAGTGAGCCAAGTAAACTATAGTTGACAAGCTGCCCACTCGCAACATCCTACACCATCAACACCAAGTGGATTAAGACAATCTCTGTAAATGCTATTGTGGACTGTCTGGCTGCATTTTCCACTAGGCTTGCTAAGTTACTATCCACCAGGTAAACTAGTGCCTTCTGTATGAAGTTAGCCCAAAGAAACTCCATAGAATAAATACATTCAATAGAACAGGAAGGAGGAGAACTACAAAGGATTATGAATATTACAAAGTAGTTTATATTTGAATCTCAGTTTCCTAGAAATAATGGAATAAGACAAAACAGAAAACATTACTTTGCTCTAATTACTATGAAAGGTGGAGAAATGTACAGGATACTGGCCCCTAACCTCACTATTGGGGTTTGAACCTAGGGCTTCATAGGTGCTAGAAAAGCACTGAAATACATTTCTAGTTCTTTATAAGTGTTTTGAAACAGGATCTCACTAAGTTGTCCAGGTAGTCTTTGAACTTCAGGTCCTCCTGCCTCCAAGTGGCTGAGATGACATTGGAGCTTTATTTGGCTGCTTCTACTGTCTAGGCCAGTGCCTCATAAATCTTGTAATGCACTGTCTTAGAAGTGGTAGCAAACAAAGCTGTGGGAAAATATTACACGTACAAAAATACATATTCATAGATAATCTGCATTTTCTTCCCCTAATTTGGGTTTGTGCTTTTGATTCTGACCAGGGAAGAAACTATGGAAAAAAAGAAGAGAAATTGTGGAGATCAAGTGCTGCTCATGGCATCTGCAAGGCTCCTCACTGGAGCACACAGGAAGGAGTTGGCAAGTCAATAGATATCTGCATGTCACAGACTTGTTTTTAAAAAAGAAACCCGCCAGGTGGTGGTGGCGCATGCCTTTAATCCCAGCACTCGGGAGGCAGAGGCAGACAGATCTTTTTGAGTTCGAGGCCAGCCTGGTCTACCGAGCGAGATCCAGGAAAGGCACAAAGCTACACAGAAAAACCCTGTCTCGAAAAACCAAAAAAAAAAAAAAAACCCACTTATGCAGTATAAATGGTTCCAGGTGTGGCTCCGATGTGAACCAGAATATAGAAAGAATGTGGGTGCAGATCAAAATTGTTGGGATCAGTATAAGCAAACAGTCCAAACTGATGCCTGTTCTGAGAACCTAAGGTACAGTAATAGCAGTACATGCAAGATCAAGTTTAGCACAGCAGGTTATATACTAAATGGCATTACAATAAGAGGCTATACAGTGAAAAGAAGTAAAAAAAAAAAAGTGAGTTTTTTTGTAATGATAAACTAGGAGAATAATACAACCTATGGTGTGTGTACAGAAAAGATATAAACTTGTACTTTGTCTATATATAAAACAAACCTTTGTAAGAAAAAAGGTAACTAGAGTTTCTAGTGGGTATATTTGATACGGGAAAACATCTAACACTGCAAGCTGGTACAAACTGAAAGGGACAAAGGCCATGAAACATGTAATTCTCAAAAAGGCAGGTCCAAAGGCCAGTCAGTCAGGGGCTGTTTTAAGACTCAGTGTCAGAGGCTGGAGAGATAGCTCTGTGGTAAAGAACATTTCTTCCTATTCCAGAGGAACTGAGTTCAGTCAACTCCCAGCACTCACAACAACAGCCTTTAACTCCAGTTCATGGGGACCCAGTGCTCTCTTCTGGCCTCAGTGGACACATACACTCACATGGTCCACATACCCACACACAGACACATGAATAAGAATACATTTTTAAAAAAGATCTCAGTGTCAAGTCTACACCTACCAACCCGACAAAAATATAAAAAGGTGAGAATACACTATGTAAGAGAAAACCAGAATAATCATAGACTGCAGAAAGATACCAGTAATTCTGGCCTTTTTGGAAAATATATTACTAAAATAAAAAGTAAATATAGTTTTTACACAGAAGCCTTACTTTTTGGCTTATACTCCAGATGACTGAAACTATCAATACTGAGATACTGATGGCACAGCATTTGTTGTGACACTGTTGATAGCAGCAAACACAATGGTGGAATCACAGTTCATCATCATGAAGCATCACACAATTTAATGAGAATACATTGGGAGGCCTCAGTTAATGTAGAGACCTCTGTGTGTTATTGGGGAAAATGGAGTCTAGACAATATGATTCTGTTTTTGTAAATGTATATATGTATGTGTTCCTAAGATATAAGCACAGAAACACTTAAGACATCTACTACCATCACCATGGACACCAAAGAAGTGAGCAAAGAAGGGAATGCTAAGAGAAAAAAAGACAGAAAGCCAGAACTCTCCATAATGCTTCAGGTTGTGTCAATGAAGATGGCTCAGTGGATGAAAGTGCTTACTGCCAAAGCCTGACACACTAAGTTCAATCACTAAAGCTCAAGTAAAGGTGAAAGGAGAGACCTGACTCCCAGAATTGTCCACTGACCTATACATGTACACCATGGCATATACACCCTCATTCATGTCCACAGTAAGAAATACAATTTAAAAAATGATTCAGATTAATTATGACTTGAAGACACAGGCAAGATCCTGTCAAAGAAAGACATTCCTCAAGAATGGGAACAGGCACAGAATGAATAATCGCTATCTAAAATGCAAATGAGGAGAAAAGCAACTAAACCCACAGAGAAAGGACACTGCATGTGCACATAATCTCAGAGGGTCACAGCAGAGAGAAGAACATGAGACAGACTTCAGACAAAATGATGACGAGTGAGAAGAGCTCTTAGCTGGCTGCTAAACATGTATAAGAAAGACCGGCCAATAGAGTAGGGCATTTCAGAAGAGCAAACAAGGAGCCCAAAATCAGAAGTAGGGAAAAAAAACCCTGAAGAAGGCAGATGCTCAGCTAAGTAATGACATTGGTTGAGCCCCTCCAGAGCTGGGTGTCTGGGGTGGGCAGGCCCCTAGTCTGTCAGTTTCAGAACTCCTAGCTGCTGCTGAGGGTCTCAAGAGATACACTTGGAGACCAACGGTGGTCTCTGGATACAAATGGAGAGAAAGCCAAGGACAGGAACAAAGAAGGATGCTCAGGCTGAAACAATTATTCACCAAGAGAAGAAGAAAGTGATAAAGAGGGCCTTATGCTGGGCATGTTTACAAAATGTCTAAGAACAAGAAGATTCTAGAAACTACCAGTAAGGAGGAAAGAGCCTGCACTAAACTCATAAGAATCTCTACTGTACAAAAACACTGGTTTCCAGGAAGGAGCTGGAACTTGGAGGAGGGTGGGGTGAATTAACAGGATCTTATGGCAGGATGGATCTGAGGACACAGATGGACTTGGGCACTGATAGATGCTATTCAACAACATAAGGAGCCTGGGTACTGCAGAAGTTTACCAAGTAGAAGCTTTATAATTTCATTCTAGGACAGGAGGAATGTTGATTAGACATGTCAGTATTAAGATCAGAACTCAGGAGGTGAGGACTACAGGGTTAACTTTAAATGCTTACATTTAGATATTCCACTGTCTACCAGAAATGTGCAATGATTTCATGAAAATGCAGTGCTCTAGAGATGTAATTTCCAAAGCTGCAGTGTTACATGCAATTATTTATCAAGTTTTTGTTTGTTTGTTTAAGAGCAGCCCTGGAACTCATGATCTTTCTGACTCTACCTTCCAAGTGCTGGCATTTATTTTTACTTTTTCACATGTGCTTGTAAATAGCTCTACTGAGCTGTTCAAAACTCAGCGTGTGCAAAATCCTGTTTCCCCACAGTCTTTAACAAGACATAAAGATGTGAATTCCTGAGGACTGCTTTCTACTGGAGGTCCAGCACCAAGTTCTAAGGTTACAAACTACAGTCCTCATGTTGCAAACTGACAAGGTGGAACACAACTCTTAAAGCAAGATTCCAGTGCTGGGATGAGCTCGGTGGTAGAGTACTTGCTTAGTATACATAAGGCCCTGGGTTCAAATCACAGAAACACAAAAACAAAAACAAAAGTCACACATTCCTCACCTGGATCCTAGACCGGGCCAGATACACGTTAGATTTCCATTCAGTCTTCATTCTCCGGTACTGGGATGACTTGGAGTGTACGAACTGTTTACTGTAGGGGGCGTTCAGCTCGCCAGTGACTGTGCTCTGAAAGGACTTGGAGGTGCTGGTGCTATTCAAGGTGTGAGGCCTACAGATGACGATGTGCCAACAGGAAAATAAAAGGACAACTGAAGACACCTCTGAATAGTGTAAAAGCCAAGCCATTAAAAGTCTTACTGACAGAAACACACAGAAAGCTGCCTAGCAGAGACACAGTGCGTCTTCTGAAGTTGTCAGGCACATACACAGCCAGAGACAGCAGGGTTTATAAGCAGCAGACAAATAAAGCACAAAACCCACTAAGGTGCCTAGAAACCCTGGGCTGTACTATGTGAAGATGAAACAAGATACCTTAACACAAACCTCTTGACATGGGCGCTCATTTTGGGTTCAGAACGAGCACAACCTGTGGGGTTAACGGCAAGGGGTAGCTCCATGAGAGGATTTCGGCCATATCGGAAGGTGTAGTTTTCACATGCTTCAACCCCAGGTAGCTTTTAAAAAAAAAAAAAAAAAAAAAAAAGGAGAAAAATACAGAAAAGGTAACTACTCATCTGCTAATCTGGCCAAGGATATAATCTACAGCAGGCCAAAAGATGGCCCAGGGTGAAAACAACCTAGAAATATTTTCTTCCCCATCTGAGATGTATTTAATATAATGAGCCTGCACTCATAACTATTTGAGTAATGTGTAAATCCAATCCCAAAGCAAAACTTGGTAAGCCCGGGCCACTTTTCCTTGAGAAGATTAATCCCCAGAACCAATACAACAATCAAAGCCCTCCTGAATGTGAATTAGGATCTGATGTTTCAATTTACAAACAGGAAGCAGTGGTCACAACCTAGTGATTTAGTTTCTGGATCACCCTCACTTCTGTCAGATGTGATCATGTCATTCTCATTGTTCTAGCAGTATTGGTGGTAAATTTAGTTTTACTAGAAAAGTAACTGATACGTCCAAAGGTCTTCTTTACTCCCCCCTCCCTTTTTTAAAAAGAATTTATTCTGTTTATTCCTGTATTTATGGAGAGGGAGGCAGGGAGAGGAAGGGAGGGAGAGAGAGAGAGAGAGAATGAGCGTGCATGCGTGTGTGTGTACGTGTGTGTACACGAGCGCCATGATGAGCTTGTGGAGGTCAGAGGACAAAGTGTGGGGTTGGTTATGTCCTTGCACCATGTAAGTCTTGGGGTTGAACTTAGGGTTGTCAGACTTAGTAGCAGCGCCTTTACTTACTGAGCCGTTTCACCAGCTTGGTCTTCTCTTCTACAAAGCTATTTGTTTGTTTGTTTGTTTATTATTTATTTATTTATCCATCTATCTATCCATCCATCCATCCGTCCATCCATCCATTCATCTATCTATTTATTATTTATTTATTTTCCCATTCTGAGAGTCCCACGTAGGCCCTCAGGCATTTGGAGCCAGCATTGTACTATTGAATTAGAACCTAGAACCTTAACCTTCTTTTACTTTTTCTAAAACTCTGAGATTGGGGAACCTAGTGAGACCCTGACTGATCTTCCAATCATATGTCTATTTCAGCATCCTAAGTATATGCCATCACAGGCCTTCACCACCAGGCCTGGCTCTAGAACACAGTTCTCTTGAAATATATTTCTCAAGTGTTACACAGAGTCATTGTCAACCATACCTACATTCAGAAAGACACTAGCCACTGCTGCTGCAACCTACTGCCCTCTGGGACCACCTGCCTCTTGGACAAGAGCAAGAAAATGTCAAGAAAACTTAAGGGGAAAAACATTCTGCAAAACACCAGAACTTCATCAGGCCAAGGGCATCTCCTTAACTATGTGGATAAACAGGATGTGGTGACACTTAACTGCTCCTCTGAGAGAACTAAACTCTCCAATTAACCACCCCCACTCCTTTCCCCATAAGAATGGACCAGTCTTAGAAAGTAGGAATGTTTCCGTGGATAGCAGAGTGAGCATGCTCGATCAGACTGTGACCAGAACACTTACAGATTCTGCTATCCGTGCCACTGCGGAGACAGTCAAGCCAAACAAGTCCTCTCCTCTCAGGTACGCAGGGAAAAGCTGCAGCATTTCAGAGTTCTTCCTCACACACGCCACAGGCTCCAAAATTTTATCCCAAACATCTACATATAAACAAGAAAATAATTTTATGTTGAATTTCCTTTTAGCTAAAGAAAGAGAAAAACTGGACACCATACAAAATTAAGAGAGGATGAAGAAGAGTCATTCATAAAGACCTACTAGTTTTCAAATAAAACCTATTGGGCAGCAATGTAACAAACATGTTTGTTAAAAGGCAGCAGAGCCTTTTTTTTTCTCAGTATTTTATTATTTGTTTGTTTGTTTGTTATTTTTGTTTGTTTGTTTGTATTTCGAGACAGGGTTTCTCTGTGTAGTTTTGGTGCCTTTCCTGGATCTTGCTCTTTAGACCAGGCTGGCCTTGAACTCACAGAGATCTGCCTGACTCTGCCTTCTGGGTGCTGGGATTAAAGGTGTGCGCCACCACCGCCCAGCCTGCAGCAACTTATTTTTAAGACTCAATAAAATCTGGGTGAAAATTATGCCACCTTATGGATGTCAAACAGTAAACATGAAAGAAGTTAGTGAATTCAACTGGATATGTAACCAAGAAAACACTTGGTTAAAAGTGACTAATTCAATTAGTAATGGCTACAAATAGGCATTCCCTCAGATGAGAATTAACACACAAAACTGTGCCATGTTTTTAAAATGATGAAAACATTTTAAAAGCTGCTCTTGCCAGGGTGGGTGGTGGTGGTGGCACACACCTTTAATCCCAGCACTCAGGAGTCACAGCTAGGCGGATCTCTGTGAATTTGAGGCCAGCCTGGACTACAGAGTGAGTTCCAGGAAAGGTACAAAGCTACACAGAGAAACCTTGTCTTGAAAAACCAAACAACAACAACAACAAAAAGCAATTCTTTAGTACTTTCTACATCAATAAAAATGAAAAGATCGGCATGCCCAGGAATACAAAATGAAGTTTCTAATTCCCAGTTCTAAATCTGAAGCTGAGATAGGACAATATCCTAACCGTGCTTTAGATACAGCCCTGCTTCCTCATAGTGGACCCTGAGAGGAGCTCCAAGGTAAATGACACACAGACCTTATCAACTCTTCTGTTCAAGCCTGTATAAACTGCAGAGAGAAGAACAAGGTGTGGTAACACAAAGAGGCTAAAATTTGCATTGACCAAAAAATCCTAATGACATTATCATGGAAAAAACAAACACTTGACATAAAACATCCATTTGCCTGACAATAGTACACAAGTAGATCTTACCTTTAGGTGATGAATCACTTAAGACCAGATCCTCATGGCCTTGCTCTACAATCCTGATGACAAACACTGGCCGCCCATCTTTCTCCTCAATGGAGCACAGGTAGCGGCAGCGCCGGTTGGCATAGCGTGTGCTCCAATATAACCGGCTGGCTTCATAGCCCACTGGAAAGAGTGCTTTAGGAGAGTGGAATGCTTGCATCTGTTGTGGAAGCAGCTGACCAATGGTGTGGAAGATGAGGCTTCCAACACGAAAGGTATGGTCCCGTTCTCCCCGCTGAACTATGCTAGCAATCTGCCGCACCTCATCGCGTTGCACATAGACCCTTCTGAAGACTGCAAAGTAACTTAACTCTTGCTCGTGGATTCCCTTTGGTTTGTGCATGGGGCAAAGCATTGTTTTGTCCTTAAAAAACATGCATTGTGCTTTAATGGCGCAAGTAAAATGATAAATGTTGGTGCATCGAAATCTGTGACATCCACTGGTGGCACCTGTCTTATGACAGAAGACACATTTCATTTGTAGCCCTCTCCTTAGTGCTAGCTCAACATTTATTAAGGCACCAGCCTGTGTCTCATAGACCTCTGTGGACCACAGAGCACAATTCAAGTGGACCCACAGGTCCAAGTCAAGGTTGAGCAGCCTTGCTGGTCCATCTGTTAGCCCATCACCTTCTTCGTGACAAAAGCAACACTTTCGATAGTCTTTGGGCACAGGGTCAGGTTTAAGAGAAGTGCCCAGTTTCCTTAGAAACTCATCGATTTCATCTTCACAAGGTGGTTTAAAGGTCCCCTTGGGAATGACAATATGAATACTCCACTTCTTCCACTTCATTCCTCTCCACTTTTTATTGAGTGGTCTACAGTCTTCAAGGCCACCATGAACAGTCCTCAGGCGAGGCTTTAACTTGACTGTCACCTTGAGCTCATCAGGCTTGGATTCTACTTTGGCTGCTTCAAAGGCTGGAGGGAAGGTTATAGGAGGTGACGGAGGAGGGGAAACTTTTTCCTGGAACTGAGGGAGACAATGTACGTCCAAAGTGGAGATGTTGTTGCTGTACTGGTGAAATGCTTTGGAAGGCTCCTTCATAGGGGACTGTGGCAGTGGAGGAAGGGATTCCTGGGTAGCAAAACAAAACAAACAACAACAACAACAACAAAAAAAAAAAACCATGAGAAAAAGGAGGGATTCACATGTCCTTAAAGCAATTCTAGTGAGAAATTTAATGGAATATGACTTAAGGCATAGGTGAGTAAATTTTTGGGCACAGTAAGTAGACCTGAAGATGGTTATTCATGAGTAACGGAAGCTGAAGAAGGGGAAGGGCGAGGGGTTCCCTGTGCCTTTCCTATAAAGTCACAATCTGGAGAATGTTCTGCTCTTGAACTTTCTTGGGATATCCCCCTTCCTAACTGTAACAAAAAAAAAAAAATGATTTTAGAAGATCTAATTCAACTTGTACAACAGATCAATGTTTCTAAGAACATGGTAGCATCACCTAGAAAGGATTCATCTCTACTCATTAACTGTTTTGTCTGTTAATCTTGGGCTTAATCAACTAGCATGGAAGAACAGAAAGAAAAGGAGCCCTGTCAGTGAGTAAATCCCGGGGATTCTCTGAGCCCTTCACCTAAGACCGGCTGCTCAAGGAGTTGGGCCAGGAGAAAAGTGCCAGCATCTTTCAGGTGTGGGATAGGCCATCAGAATCAAAACAATAAAGCCATATGCTCTCCTCCTCTCATATCCCCAACCTAAGAGGTGCCTCATATTAAATCCACCCCATGTAGCATCTTAAGAAACTACATGATAAAACCCCACTCCTACTCTCTAGGAATAAATTTTAGTTAAAAGCCTAAATTTATTTTTCAGCTTGGATTATATTGTACCAGGGATGAATGAATACATGTTAAAAAGTAGTGTTTCTTGAATATTCTTTTGTGAGAGTCATATTAATGAAATTATCTTGAATATTTCTTGACTGGTGGTATTACTTTATGGGAAATTTTTCCTTCAAAATACATCATTAAAAATGTATCATTTGGGTTGGGGATTTAGCTCAGTGGTAGAGTGCTTGCCTAGCAAGCACAAGGTCCTGGGTTTGATCCTCAGCTCCAAAAAAAAAAAAAAAAAAAAAAAAAGTATCATTTGAACAACTACATTCTTAGATATACAGAGCAGCTAGACATGCACAAAATGATTTCCCTTACAATGCAGGAATAGACAGAATTTTCTGTTTTAGAAACCTTTCCTACAGACCAGTAAGATACAAATAATTAGTAAGAAGTTTTTAATTAGTATAATGCAACATTCTTATATCAATAATCTATCTAATTATATACTCTTAAAATGTAGTTGAGCTAGGGGCTGGAGAGAGATAGCTCAGCAGTTACGAGCACTGGCTGTTCTTCTAAAGGACCAGAGTTCAGTTCCCAGCACCCCTGTGGTAGCTTATGACTGGTTGTTACTTCAGTTCCAAGGGGTCCAATGTCCTCTTCTGGCCTCCAGAGGCACCACACACATAACATACATATACATTCACCCTACACATTTATACATGTAAATAAAATTAGTCTAAGAAAAATATAAAAACTTTTTCTTAAAGAAAATATAATTCATCTGTGTATGGTGGCACACACTTGTAATCCCTGCACTCTGAAGTCTGAGACAGAAGGGTAACTGTGAGTTGGAGGCTACCTTGAGCTACACAACAAAACTCTTCTTTTTTTTTTTTTTTTTGAGCTGACGATCAAACCCCGGGCCTTGCGCTTGCTAGGCAAGCGTTCTATCCCTGAGCTAAATACCCAACCCCATAAAAAGTGCTTACTTTTTTTTTTTTTAAAGATTTATTTATTATATATACAATATTCTGCCTGCATGTGTACCTGCAGGCCAGAAGAGGGCACCAGATCTCATTACAGGTGGTTGTGAGCCACCATGTGGTTGCTGGGACTTGAACTCAGGACCTTTGGAATAGCAGTCGGTGCTCTTAACCACTGAGCCATCTCTTCAGCCCCAAAACTCTTGCTTAAAACAAAAAACAAGATAGATGGCAGACAAGCAAGGGTCCCAGGTAGGCACTAGACCAAGGCAGGAGGATTATGAGTGCAAGGCAGGTCAGTGAGATCCACTTCAACAACAGCAATTAAAAGAGGAGCAGGAAATAGTGGTAAAGTAGTCAGCTAGCATAGATTGGGCCCTAAATTCAAACTTCAATACCACTAAATAAATGAGTAGGTGGAATTTGCACCTTTTACTTTTTGTCAAATAGGTTATTTAATAGGGAAAAATATAGCTGAAGGCTATTTCAGGCTTGTCTGTCAACTCATTCAGTATCTGACTAGGATTTCCCTATAGGAGCTCTCTGAGGGAGAGACATGTAACTCATAAGGTAGAAATCCCTTATTACATACTTTCCTCACTTTACCTTGTTTTCTGGGTTTTTTGCTTGTGCAGTTGATGAATAAAGAATAAAGCAGTTATTACTACAAAAGACAATATCCTTTTCCATCCTTTTGGTGTTTTCTCGGGAACCCTGAAAAGCAAAGGGAAACATGTGGGACCTCAGTAAGACACAAGCCAATGAAACCAGTACCACAAGGACTGCTAATTCTCAGATATTCAAAACTGAGTGTCTTCTTTCTTCCAGTTGTGATAGCACTGTCCCAGTATTCACCATCTGATAATTTTCCACATAAAAAATAATGCAGAGCTGGGCCTAGTGGTACACGCCTTTAATCCTAGCAGTTGGAAGGCACTGGGAGATAGAACTCTGTGTCTTAAAGACTTAAAGACCAGCCTTGTCTAGGACAGTCAGGGCTATAGAGAGACAATATCTTAAAAAACATAACAAAGATTGAAGCAGAAACTACACCATCCATATCTCACTCTAGTTTAAAAATGTTCTCCTTATCATGAGAACTTAACAGTCTGCTGTAGCTATTTGGTTTGAAGTGGAGCACACCTAGTATGTGCTTGTATATCATGTCCCATGAAGCACTTTGTCCTGATGCAGTAGTCATTGCCAAGAACATGGAGGCAGGGTGGGTCATTAGAAGAACAGTAAAGTACCTTGTTCACAAAGGTCAGATCTTTGAATGACTTCCGCACACCACTTCCAAGAATAACCACTTTGCAGTGACAGCACCACTGCGGTCGGAGTGAGGCACTTTCTGCTATACCATGACTGGAATCTTCATAGCCAGAAAGACCTACAGGCAATGGACTGTTGTTAGCAATTGAAACTGACCAAAGATACAGGTGACACACAGCATAAAATTAAACTGTAACAAGCAATTACAACATGGATTATTGACTTACTTTATATTACGTTTTAACAAAATCTTCTAAGCTATGTTGACAAGGCATCTAATATCTGACACTGAGGTAGAAATAAAGGAAAATAACCACTCCCAAATAACTGGAAAAAGAAGCTAGCAAGAAAGAATCAAACCAAAGCAAAACACTAAGATCCTCAAATGTGTACAGTATATCAACAGAGACCAGACCCATATCTTTACAGGTAATGGAATACTGCGAGTTCTGTGGGAGGCAAAGAGTAATGGGTACAAATGACTTATGTGATTTACAGCATCAGAGAGAAATGAAAGCCAAGTTATATTTTGAATAAGGACTGAAGGATCAGAAGAGCGGGTCTACATACAGAGTGCATCTCCTGAGAGAGAGGTGGAGGTCAAGGCAGAAAATGGAAAGAGAAATAAGAAAGAAGTAGCCAGCAGCTTAGATTGCAAAGAGTTAAAAACTTTAACAGTTAACTTTTAAAAAGAGTTCAAAGATGAGAAACGAGAAGCAACCAGATTCTAGTAAAAGTTTAGGGCAGCCAAATTCTTACAAGGAATCTGGGGGATGAGGAGGTGGTGAGGAATTGGCTAGCACTTAAGATGCCAGTAAGCTAGAGGATAAGTAACTTCATGGCGGGCCTGAGGAAGAAGTGATAGTTCTCAGATATGGGGACCTAGGCATCCCTGTGGGAAGGACGCCTTGCAGAGGGTGTGTAAAGGCAAACTGAGGAAACAGACAGCAATAGCAGCCAAGCAGAACAAACACCACACTATCTACGGCCTCAGCTGCAGTCAGGGTTACAGTCAGGCTTGATACCAGCATGGTGCGATGGGCCAGAGCATAGAAACTCACATCACACCACAGAAAACAACAGCCAGAGAAGGTTAACTTATCAAAGGTTACACACCAATACATTGCCGATTATTTGCTAAAAATTAAATTAAATTTCAAAAAGAGTAGGCTTAACTTTTGAACCGAGAATGGATTTGGGGTTAACAAAAAGCTCACTAGCTCACCATTGCTTGTTGGAGGAAATGGTACATTAGGCTGCTTCAGCCGGTAAGAGCTTGCTAATCTGGGAGGATTTGCAGATCCTGGTGGAGGCCCACGAAGAAGCAAATGCTGTCGATACTCCAAACCTGGGTTTACTCTGTGGCTACTGACCAAACCCATGGATGGAACATCTGGAGCATTACTAACCTCATAGCTATTAGGAATTCGCACGTGAAGAAGGTCGGAAAACGCAGCCACAACACTGCTAATGTTCTAAAACAAAATTTAAACACTGTATTACTCATCTAGAAGAAAAGCGAGTCACTGAGGAGAACTAATAAGGATAATACTATCTTTACGATATATACAGTATGAAAGACCCCCAACTACTTTTATTTAAACTTATTTTCATGAACTAATACAAACAAAGCCTTCATAGACAGAAATCTTCAGGATTCCAACTGGCATTAGGATCTGTACACAGTAAACTATTCTAGCTACCTTGTATCTGACAGGCCTAAAAGACACAACACAATGAGAAGGCCCTCAAGGTACTTATGGGAAAACTCACTTCTATCTGGCAAAAAGTCCAGCACAGCCCACAACAGTTCTGCAGGCAAATCATCATACATTGTACTGTAAGTCTGACCTTCAACAAAACATCTTTATAAAACTTGGAGTTTTTAAAATAAATCCTTTATAGGTCATTAGTGCTATCTGTAGAAAGTTTCTATTGCTTTTATAGACTCTATTATTGACTATGGTTTTTGCAACAGTGAGCTTTTATAACTGACATTTGTGGAAAGGCTTCTTTCTATAATTCTCTAAAGTATACATCCTTTTACAAGAGCACAGGAACTCTCAACTCCTATTTCTTTGGCTTAGGCTCAAATAAACCTCATACTTATAACAAGTACTCAAGAACAGCCTGGATGTCTGAAGTGACTGTCCACCTGACGGGTATCTTTTGTTCTGATACCTTGAATTTTGTTTCATTGTGAGTCACTGGAAGAGCTTTAATAACAGGACATACTCCATAGCATAAGAAGCAATGTCATCTTTTACCTCAGCAGCTGTAGGATGCAGGGTGATTGCTACAGATATAAGACCCGATCTGGGACCATTTGGGGATGAACCAAAAGGTGAGGTAAAAAATAAAGTGCCTGGCTCAGTTTTGATGTCATTTCTTCTTGATTCTGAACCTAAAAAGGGTGGAGAAGAAAAGAGTATTCATAGCTTTCAAAGTCGAAATATTTACAATAGTAACTTGGTAGACTAAATTAGTAAGGGTAATCTCTTACTTTTCCCAGAAATGCTGGGAAGAATTGGAATGATGGGGGATGGCACTGGTTCTGGAGGCTCTTCTTTTACCAGTGACAGATCTGGGTACCTGTTCACCTCTACACCAACCACACTCTCAGGAGAAGATGAAGGAACAAAACTGTCAGGAGTATCCCGGTCACCAAAGTGATCCTGTATCCTGAAAGAGGAGCACACACATTATAATGTGCAATTCCACTGGGGTTTCTCACCAGTCCCACAAGCACCACAGGAAGGATACTCTCAGCCACAGAAATAACATAACAGCAACTAAGTCAGCTATTGCTTTGCTAAGAAAACATAGTAAATAAGTTAACCTGCAAAACAGTGTAAATGGCTATTCCTTTGACAAAGCTTTAGATTGAAGTTTAAAGCCTGCTAGAAGGAGATGTTCAGACTACAGCATAGCATGAGAAAATGACAACTTTGCCAGGAAAAAAAAAAGAAAAAGAAAAGAAAAAAGAAAAAGTCACTGAGACTAGGAGACAGGCTGAGGCTGTGCTGACTATACAAGTTTGTATTCCAGTCACACCTCATGTGACTACAGATACATCTATTCTGCTGCTGTATAGAGTGGCAAGATGAGAGAAGACAGAGTCACTGTGGAGCTGTAGGCTCTTAATTTTCTTAAATAATGAAGTACAATTAAAAGAAGAAGGGGGTAGGGGAGCAGACTCTTTTGTCTCAATCAAGGTTCTGGTTTACCAGGGAGATGGTGAGGCTAAGAGTTTGGAACATTGCCATGGATCTTCTACCTTCCATTTCTCCCCTCATACTTTAAAAGATGTGAAAAGGGCTGCTGGACACTCTTATAAAATCCAGGTATTAAACAGACACCTGTGTTAGATTACTAAACACATACTCCCTAGTATGAATCTTTTCACAAGGCTGGAGAAAGCTTTACTCTACTGGTACAACTGGGAATTCTTAGCTGTGAGGTAAAAGAGAAAGGAGACCTGGATTCCAAATCCCAACAAGTGACACTTCCATGTGGCTACAGAAAACTTCTATCCTGTTGATGTTCTATCCAGTGACAATTTTTTTTTTCAATAAAGTAAGACACTTAGACTAAATGGACATCTCAGAACACAGAGATTCATCAGATTTTCTACGAAGAGATCAAAGTCTAAAGAAGTTCACATAGACTATTAACTAGTTGGGTAGAAAATTATCTACTAAGAGAAGCTTATTCTCCCAGTAAGATTATTGGATGCAAAAGAACTAATACAAACTGGTGACGAGCTTCCTGAAGCAGAGACACGTTTTCCCATTATAGCACTCCAGTATCTATCTATGAGGGTTGATCTCTCATTTTAGATGTCTACAAGTATGAATAAACCCAACAAATCCCACAAACAGCATAGAAAAGAAAACTCTGAATATTTTGCATGGAAGTTTTCCCATAACCTTAATGTCTATTTGATTTTCATGGTTTATAACGCTTAAGTTATGAAGACTTTAAAAATGCACAAACTAATTGCACTTCAACAGTTATGATGCCTTGGACAGTTTATATTCAAGAGTACTTTATACTTCAAAAGCTTTCATATACTATTCTTAAACACATCATACTAAGCACATATTTTAGAAGAAGCAACTAAATTTCTTTTTGGTTTTTTGAGACAGGATTTCTCTGTGTAGCTTTGGAGCCTCTGCCTCTTGAGTGCTGGGTCCTGCGCCACCATTACCCGGCTTTTTTTTTTTTTTTTCTTGAGACAGGGTATCTTTGTGTAGTTTTGGTACCTTTCCTGGATCTTGCTATGTAGACCAAGCTGGCCTTGAACTCACAAAGATCCACCTGGCTCTGCCTCCTGAGTGCTAGAATTAAGGGTGTGAGCCACAGAAGCCTGGGGAAGCAACTAATTTTTAAAAGTAGCTTCTAAGGCCGAGAAATGTTTCAGTGGTTAAAAGTACTGGCTGCTCTTCCAGAGGATCTATGTTTAATTAATTCCCAGTGTGCACAACATGGCTAATAACCTGGAACTCCAATTCCAGGAATCCAGTGCCCTATTCTGGCCTCTGTGGACACCAGGTATGCATATGGTATTCAAACATACATGCAAGCAACAGACAGACACACACACACACAAAAAAAAACAAACAAGCAAACAAACAACCCAGCTTCTACCTTAATTCTTCATGATTATTATGAGGTGGTGTTGGAAGTGAGGCAGGAACATCCACTGTCTTTGGGCCTTGAGCAATGGCTCGGGCCAGCATGTCATCCTGAGCTCTAAAAGGCAGCTGAAATGGCTTCGGTCCGAAAGTTCTGGCAACTGCAAAAACAAACAAATAGAACTATAGTATGTAGGGCAAAGTTGATACACAGATGGAACTGTACAGTTCTGTGGAAATTTTGATATACACAGCTTTCAATGGAAGACTCTTCAGAGGTATAAGTTTTGGGTGCTATTATCATACCTTCATGGCTCACCAACACGCCAGCTTTTCCAGCAAGTTCTTCAGTCGTTGCAAAACCATTTGCCATCTTCTGGCAAGCCATAGGAGGTGGTGTAGGAGGAAGAGAGGCAGGGGGTGTTGGAGGATTACTTAAATTATTCTGCTGCAGGAGACCAAAAAATTTTAAATTATATGCTACTGAGCAAATATTCATTGACCTTGCTAAAACCTAATTCTGTGAATTTTTAGCACAAGGAAGCAAGACTATAAAGAAACATAATTCAGAGGCATTTCCACTTTCAAATGCACAAGAATAAACACACACATACACACACACACACAGGTTATCAAAATGAGATGTTGTTACCCATTTGCCTACTTGGCCCAGCTTGAGCATTCAGCTTTGAAATGAAGAACCTAATTTTTTTTACACTTAAATTTTATTTTATGTAACTTTTCTTAAATTTCATGATTACAACAACCAGTGAAATGCAGCTTTAAAATTGAGTAAGTTGCAAAAAGTAGTTAAATATTCCTTTACTCAAGTTTCATTAAAATATGTCCTACTTTTATAAAAATGAAGAGTTTGTCATGTTTAAGCTATAATTGCAATTTACATCTCAGATATGAGAACCTGGACTGTCCAAGATCTTTAAAAGAAGTAAAAAGAAAAAAAAATAAAGTTATCAAATATACTAAGAAATGCAGTTATGTCTCTCAGCCTTACATTTGTCACCAATTTGTCATTTAAGTCTTGGTGGCCCCAAGGAATGCTAGCACATGTAATAACCACACATAACAGTGCAGTGCAAGGGAAGGAGCTTACACTGAGGAGTTCTAACTGATGAACAGGCCATGAGGACAACAAAGGGAGCATGGAAACAGTGATCTTAATAACAGAAGAAAAGCCACCAGGAAAACACACACTCTCACATAGTTCTCAAAATAATTGTTTTAAGTCAGATACAAAGTAAAGTGATCTTATGATGCAATCATAAAAATACTTTTAAAGTAGTATTAACTTTATTGACTTTATGCTATTTTGGTAACCTAAGAATTAGTGCATAATTTCAATTAGCACCTGAATTATTTGATGAAATATATTAAAACTTTTAAAATTCATTTTCCAAAGTAAAATCTAACCATGCTTTTATTCCCACTATGTACCGTCAATTTGATTCATTTTAAGAGTTAACAAAGGCTACGAGGAAAAACATGTTTCCTTTACTATGGGAAGATATAGTGGATATTATCCACCATTTGTATTATCTCTAGGAAATTTCAAGCATATATATTACAAAAACACTTAACCAGATACACTTTTATTCTTGTAGCTGAACCTAACTTTCAGTGACACTTGGGAGACTTCATGTAAACTAGATGCAAAACTAAGCCACACTCCCAGTGGTGGGAAGCTCTCAACTGCGAAGCAAGGCGGCACCCTGGCAAAGAAACATACCTTGTAGATCAACTGAGAATAGTAGTCTGAGACCCCTTCAAGGGCGGCACTGCCAAAAGTTCCTAGAAGTCGAGTCCCACTATTAAATTGGCCACTGCCATAAGGAAGAAAGTGCGCAAAGTTCACTCCAATGATCGGTTCCATTAGAGGGAGCAGAGAGAGCTGCTATTAAAAAACACATTTAAAAGTAATGTACATGATTAACATACATGGAAGTGTTTTGGGGCTTCCTAAGACCTGAAGTCAAATAAGGATTGTGAAAAATAAGACTTAAAAATTTCAAGATTCAATGCTGGGAACTACAGAATCTCTGGGATATACGTCAAGTTTTATTCCCATCTGGTAAAGAGATGCCAACAAGTGCCTTACCAGAAAAACATGCTCCTTATCTTTGTTCAGTAAGAACCAGGCCATGAACTGAGGCCAGGCACCATCAATAGGAATGGGGGTTGGGGGGCGGTATGTCCGCTCCCCAGTTTTGTAATAACCACAAAGGTGTAATAAGCAGAGCTTAAATGAGAGTCCATGGCTGCATTTCTTTGGGTCCAGAGTCACAAGAAATGGGGGGGGGGGGGGGAAGAGAGATACAATGTTTCCTGGTGTTGAGGCTGCTTTTTCTGAACATAAATAAATCTTGACCATCATCTACCAATCCATCTACTGGAATGTAAGTCTCAAGTGCCATTAAGATATAGTGCTGAGTTTGCTAGCAAACAAAGTTTATTTTTTCCTTGTCCAGATGTCCTTTCTCCCTGTAGCTCCCTATTTTAATTAGGAACTAATTGTAACAAGGTGAACGCTTCCATTTCATAGAGCGGAAAAGCACTTGCTCTCTCCCCTCCTGGAAGTGGCAAGGGCTGTTCTGACAGCTCACCTGTTTCAAGTGGGTGAAGGAGTCAGAGCGGGAGTACACAGCCTGCTTTTCCTCTTCATCCTTCTTCCTTTTCTTTGAGCGAGGTGCTGCTTTCTCCCCCGTCCTCTGAGTGCGTTTGCTTCGCTGTTTCTTGGTTTCACTTCCTCCATCTGTTTTTGGCAACTGGCTGTTGCCACCTCCAAAACCACCTTGCATTTGAGCCCCCAAAGTTTGCTAATGTAATTGGAAAGGTTAAGAAGTAAGTAACTACCCACATGTTTGATTCTTAGTTCATGATAGACCAGCTCCATCTTGTGACTCAGATTTCTGACATGGCATTGCATGTTAAGAAGGGAAGTTACATAGTGAAGTTGTTTTCTGAAAGTAACTGTTCCCCCTTCCCTCTGTATTCAGGTATATTAAAATATGAAAAATAGCCAGCCTCAGCATTTTAGGAAAGTTTAGAACTCCTAGACAGAAGAATGAAGTATGACTCCTCACTGGTCTATGCTGGAGCTAAGGAGGCACCAAGCCAGATGACTGGGTAGATTCTGTACAGTGGCCTTGGCAATTTATTTTTGGTCCCAGATAGGAACTAGGAACTGCTGCAATCTGAGATCTGAAGCTAATTCACAGGTTCCAGGAACATTTTAAAGCCCGTGCATCTGAGTTGAGAGAACAGCTACCAGAAAGCAATCAATAAGATGTCATACTGGCCTCAAACTAGTGTGAAATCCTACATTTGAATGAAAACATAATGGCTACATACTTAGACAGTCAAAATAAGAGAACACAAATAACAAATTAATCTTTCCTTTGCTTTTTCTAAAAAAATAGATTCATTTATTTTGTTTATAGATATGTATTGATGTTTTGTCTGTATGTATGCACTGTATACACACCATATATACCTGGCCTAAGGAGGTCAGAAGAGAGCATTGATCATCTGAAACTGGAGTTACAAATGCTCCCAAGCCACCAAGTGGGTGCAGAAACGAAGCTCGGGTCCTCTGCAAGATCATAAGTTCTCTTAACCACTAAGCCATCTCTGTGTCTAGCTTCCTTTCCTTTCCTTTTACCTTTATGGTTATGAAGAAGTGAGAATAATACAAGCCTTGAAAAACAATTTTAGCTAATATCAAAACATAGGAATATTTTTCATGCTTTCTCATTTCTAAAATTAATATAAATGGTTTGCTACAGATAACTATAATTGCAAAACTTAGTACAATCAATTCTGCATATAAATTTTGAATGTTTTGAAAATTATAGTTTATAGTTATGTTCTAAGTAACATCACATGGGTGGCAAAATTATAGATGAAGGGAAATAGAGCAATGATTTTAGCTTATGAGCCATACAGTCTGTCTGAACTGCCGGCTCTGGTCTAGTACTGCAAAAGCAGCCATATGGTTTTTAATAAATGAGTTGGTCAGGGTCCAATAAAACTTTTAAAATTCATGGACAAATTTAAATTTCATAAAAATTTTTCATTTATCGCAAATGACTACTTTTTCTTAGGTTTCTCCCAACCATTGCAAAATACAAAACCTATTCTCAGCTCATACAAAGGGAGGAAGTTGAAGCAGGCTTACATTGCCTATGCCTGGGTAGATCCCTGATTCTCCAAGAGCAGTATCAGAGAAACTAAGCAGCCCGAGACTGATTAGAAACACAGACTCTCTGATCCAACCCTACACCAAATGAAGCAGCAAATCTCTATCTTAAAAGGGCCACCATGACTATGTAAGCAGTCCTGCAGTATTTCCCCAGCATTAGTACATTGTATCACCAGGGGACTCTTGCTCAATGATGCATTCTGATTTAAGACTATAGTAGTACAAGAAATTTGGTATGTTCAAAAACCACCCCAGGTAACATGCATATGTTGCTGGTCCTTAAGGAGTCAACCTTCAGTAGCAAAGGCCTATGAACTCTGTAAGTGGCTTATGAGAGAATGACCAGGCAAGCATGTTAAGTATATATAACTCAGCCACTTTAAATGCTTTACAGACATTATCTCGAATTTTCATAATTATCCTTAAAAAGCAGGTATAACTATATTTTAAAGTACAAGTTTAGAAGATCACAAAAGATTTCTATTTTATTCTTTTATTATTTTGATGTTTTGAGTAAAAGTTTGACTTTGTAGCTCAGGCTAGCCTCAAACTTGCAGCAATCTTCCTTTCTCAGCTTCTTGAGTGCTGAGATTACAGG
Source organism: Onychomys torridus (assembly GCF_903995425.1). Classification (NCBI taxonomy): domain Eukaryota; kingdom Metazoa; phylum Chordata; class Mammalia; order Rodentia; family Cricetidae; genus Onychomys; species Onychomys torridus. Next base: position 2,160,044 of record NC_050445.1, read on the forward strand.
TGGGTACTATCATGGACAGCTCACATGGTTTTTGTTTTAATTGCAAGGGTTTACACCTAATGCTCATCCTAATATATGGGTTTCTGCTTTTTATACTTGACATGTGCCTGCTTCCCCATGCAATTAAACATTCTTGTATGGCACAAATTTTAGTATGACCATGCTGAAGGTAGAGTCTATGTGAGTAATACCACAGCAAATGTGATAGGAACACACAGGTATCCATACATATCTGTGATTGGTCAAGTTCAGGAAGCTATCTACAAGGTTTCAGAACCAAGTTTCACAAAAGAAATTAGGAAAAGATAAGGGAAAAGAAAGGGGTGCAGGACATAGGGGAACAGACAGCACACTGGGCATGAGACCAAGGACCTGGGAATAAGGGCATTCAGTATTCCTAGAGGCAAAACACCTTGGAGACAGCAACCAGGGATTGGGCCTGGGTAGCATATTTGCTGGTAACAACTAGAAAAGCACAACCACAAGATGCATTGTATGCATGCATGAAACTCTCCAAGAAAAAATGAAAAGAAGAGGTCACAACTGCAAATTAGATAAAAGTAGTAACTGCTGAAGCAATGCTCAATCTCTACTGAATGACAGGAGACAACAGAGAAAAGATTACAGCCAGCTAATACAGCCAAGTAAGACAAGCTTCATTATTCTTAAAATTGCAAATCTGGACAAGAAAAAACACTATTCCACTTCAATTAAAATGTGAGAATTCTAATATCTAAACTAAACAGCACCCCAGGGAAGCTGTGTGAATGCACTAAAACCATCACTACTTATGAAAGACAGGAGCGAAGCAACAAGCAGACCTACTCCAAAGACAGAGAAAACTTCGTGAAACACCTTAATGAATTCACTGAAATGGGGTCTCTCTGTGTATTTAAAACTATCATACAAATGAAAAGCAAATCCAATGTTAACACTTAAAATGGGTAGAATATCGATACATAGAAAACTACAAAGATGGAAATCATATCCACTTCTAAAATCATTTTTATGATACCATAGGCTCCCTCCCATAAGGGTGATCCCTGAGAGTACTCAAGGAAAAGTAAGACAAGTACAGGAGCTGTCTTCTAAATTTTAAAGAGGCTAATGGAAATTATGCACTTATAAAGGTTCACACATACTTCCTTTGCTATAGTTAGTCCAATTTGGTTGTGATAACCAGCTGAAAGGCACATATAATGCATACTTTACAATAATATGTCTTCTTTATGTAACAAGTAAATAAATTACCAATCTATTTTGTAACTAAGTAAAAATAGGATTCCATAGAAATAAAGATAAAAAAAATGAGTAAAAAAGCTGCAAAATAGTTTTTAAAATTAGTAACTTGTTGATGCTAATCCACAAAAACAGCTTAAAAACAAAGGTGAGTTATAGATTGCACACCTGACACTTACCAATCCTTCTGCTGGGTTCTGCTTCTCAGCCAGTTTACTGTCCTTTGAAGAGCTGTCATCTGAAGAGAAAGTGCCCTCAGGTTTCTGGGTTAGAAGGGATGAAGCCTTTTTATTTTTTAACAAGTGTTTCAGTAGTTCATTTCCTGTATCTCCTTTGGTAACAGGGGCTCCAGAATGGGAAGGACACTGTCCTGAGGAGACAGGACAAGCCATCGTGTCTTCAAGCTTACTACTATCAGTTTCCTCTTCCACATGGGCCTCCTCCTGATGTGGGCATGGCTCTGTCTCAGCCTTTTCCAGCTTTATATCCTCAGCTTTGCTGGGGGGTTCTAGGGAAGGCTTGTCCGCCTCTGAATCAACATGTGTCTGTTGATTTGGAGTTCTTTTTATGAACTCACTACTGGGAAGTTTGTTTTCTGACTCTGTACAGGGCTGGCCTGTTGCCATACTGGGAGTGGGTGGCTCCACCGCCTCTTGTTCTCTTTGCTGAGGAAGCTCACTGGGTGTGCTCACTGTAGGAGTGGAGGTAACTTCTGAGATGCCTGGGGTGAGTGGAGCAGTTGAATCTGAGTGGGGAGTTGATGGTGCTTTGGTGGATTCTGCATCATCATCTTTTTTCTTTTTTCTTGTTCTTTTCTTTTTCCCTTTTTCTTCTGGGATTATGTCAGAATACAACTGAATGAGAGACTGGCTTGATCCTGAATAATTTTGGCCCTGGGTTACAGCAGGGTCTTGGCTACATGGGAGATTGCTATTAGCTACTGGAGGTGTTCCTGATAAAACTGGTGGGAATGGAGGCCTCAATGGAGAATGTTGAAAGCTGGACCCAGAAAGATTTCCATGCCCTTGCTTAACAGAAGGAAAGTTTGGGCTCCCACCAGGAGCAGATGGTGAATCTGGGACAAAGGAGGGAGGTCCTACTTGCCTTCGCTCATTGGTTTGCAAGAAAGTTTGGTTTGGCGGTGAATTAATAGAGCCTTGTTGGATATTCTGCTGCTGCAAAACTGTTCCCATTTGCTGCTGCTGCTGTGGAGACTGCTGCAGGGGTCTTGAGGGTTGCAAAAAGTCACAGGGTCGGTCAGAACCATAGAATGGCATCTGGGACACAGGGGTCCTGTTGACTAGTTCAGCAGCCACCAGACCATGCTGCTCCATTTCCATCCTCTGTTGCAGAGCCCTCTGTCTGTCTACTTCTTGCATCAGTTGGACTCGCTGCCTTTCCTGTTGCTCCCGTAAGCGTTCCTTCCGCTCCCGCTCTTGGAAACTTTCACTAAAAGGGTTGTTGTCCTCAAATTCCACTCGAGGTGGTGGTCCACTCTGTGGATTTGCACTTGACACTGCCCCTGGGGCTGGTGTGCAAGTTTTTAGAGATAGTTGGGTAATTGGGGGTTGAATCCTAGGAGGGTTAAGGGGAAGGTGAGCAGTAGCACTGTTAGGTTGCCATCCAGGTAAACTGGGCATTCTGGCAGGGCTGGTATGGCCAGAGATGACGGTGGTGTGCTGCTGATGCTGAAGCTGCTGTGGCACCATGGGGAAGCTGGGTTGGCTCATGGTGGGTGGAGGGGCACCTGGAACAAGAGGTGGCTGGGGCTGAACCCCTGGCATGAGGATAGGAGGGGCTAGGGCACACTGTTGCTGCTGCTGCTGCTGCTGTTTGATCCGATAATCTTCAATCAATTCAGCATGCTCTTTCTGTTGTTTACGAATCTGAAACAAGAAGAGTAATTATCACTCAAGCATATACAAGGCAGGTACCATACTAAAACACTGGTTGATAATTTTAGTGGCCCATGATCTGAGTTAGATCTCCGGAATCGACATGACAGAGGTAGAGAGCCAACTCCTAAACCTCGTGAGGTGTAGTACATTTGAGCATGTGCACACACATACAACGAATGTTAAATTTTTTTTACTTGTGAAAGTTCTTTGCATATTAAATATTTGCAAAAAAAAAAATCAAAATTAATTTTCTAAAATAAGCATTAAATTCATATGCCATTTAAACTACAATACACTTAACAGTAAGTACAATGCCACAGACGTTAGTTACATTAATGTACAAGGATAGAATAACTGAGAGCAGACTAAAATTGTAACCACTTAATAAGATTTTTTTTTATTTTATTTTTTTGTTTGTTTTTGTTTTTTGAGACAAGGTTTCTCTGTGTAGCACTGGTTGTCCTAAAACTTGCTCTGTAGACTAGGCAAGCCTTGAAATTAAGTGTTGGCATTAAAGGTGTGCACCACCACATTCGGTTAAGAATCCATTTTTTAATTTTTTATATTTTTTAAATTTATTCATTTATTTATATTGTTTTTTTTCAACACAGGGTTTCTCTGTGTAGTTTTGGTGCCTGTCCTGGATCTCACTCTGTATACCAGGCTGGTCTTGAACTCACAAAGATCCGCCTGGCTCTGCCTCCCAAGTGCTGGGATTAAAGGCGTGCACCACCACCATCTGGCTAAGATTCCATTTTAAAAGAATTATTAGTACATATGCCATCCCTCTCTTAGATTAAAAAACTGATAAACTCCAAATTTGATTGGTGACATATTCAAATTCTAATTTCTGAAACCTGTCTAAACTCTTAAGTGATTATTTTAAAATTTTTAATTAGATTTTTTTGTTGTTGTTTTTGTTTGTTTGTTTGTTTGTTTTGAGACAGGATCTCTATGTAGTACTGGCTGTCCTGGAACTCACTGTGTAGACCAGGCTACCCTCAAATTCAAGAGATCTATGTGCTTCTGCATCTTGAATGCTGGGATTAAAGGCATGTGCCATAACAACTTGAGTTTTTTTTTTATTTTTTTTATTCTTAATATATAATTACAAAGGTCAGTTAATTTGTTTTTAAAAATTGTGTTATGCACTATAGGAAAAGGACAATCAAGATGTAATGCATTTTCTGAGGCCCCTACCCTCTCATTACAAAACGGGGAAGAAAGTTACAAAGGGATATGCACACTTTAAAAAGCACTTACCATCTACATTTTTAACATACTTAACCCAGTACTTTTAATAGTAATCCAATTTACTTTCTTGGATTTCCCAGGCAAGCTAGTATATGTTTTGTCAAGTGAAAGTGTTTGGTCTCCTCTCCAGCAGTGTATAACTTTTACCATTTTATTCGTTCTTTTAAAGTGCTGTTGAAATCTGCTGTATTCACGTGTGGGTGCCCACATACCACAGCGTGGGTGTGGAGATCAGGGGATAACTTCTAGGAGTTGATTCCCTCCTTCCACCAGGTGAATTCTGGGGACTGAACCCAAGCCATAGGCTTGGCAACACACACCTTTACCCACCAAGCCACCTTGCCAGCCCATCCCTACCTCTTTTTGGTCTTTTCTATTCTTTTCTTTTCTTTTTTCGTTGTTGTTGGTTGGTTTGTTTTTTCAGACAGGGTTTCTCTGTGTAACAGCTCTAGCTGTCCTGGAACTAGCTCTGTAGACCTTGAACTCATCTCTGCCTTTTCTTCACTTCTAAAAACATCACTATTGGTGGGGATTATAATTTAGGGGTAGAGTGCTTATCTGGGATAATGGTTAGGTTGGCAACTTGACAATCTAGCATCACTTGGGAGATGGGCCTCTGGGCATACCTGTGGGGGATTATCTTTTCTATATTAAAAGATATTGGAAGATCCATCTTAATTTTGAATAGGGCCACCTGGATAGGGGATCCAAAGCTGCATAAAATGGAGACAGTGAACTGAACTGCTTCTTGCCTACAACTGTAATGTGACCAGCTTTCTAAAGCTTCGTCTGTAAACTTTTCCACCATGATTCACTGTGTAACCTGGAATTGTGAGGCAAAATAAATCCTTTCTTTTTTAAGTTACTCTTATTTCAGTAGTGAGAAAAGAAACTAAGACACCAAGTAAGTGCAAAGACTTAGGTTCACTCTCCAGTGTATAAAAACAAAATCTATAAACTACTTTCTTACTGAGATTACAGTGTGCTATAGGCAACCATGTGGTAAGGATGTGCTTGACTAATTTTTCAAATAAAGTATATTAGCTCATAAATAGGATTTCATCAATTGATTTGCAAAAAAAACTAAGGCTTTCATCCAAATTATATTGCTTCTACTAAGGAGGACACTTTTGATAAAAATTTCATCATAAGCAGAAAAGTGACTAACAATACATTATGTAATTATCTGATTAAAGAGTATTTGCCATCAATGAACATAGGTCCAGAGAATGAATCTAAAGAGAAAAGAAGCTCTCATTCTGTAGTGGCCCCAGTTTGTTAATCAATGAAAACAGTATAATCACCATGTTGTAGGTATATTGTGTTGACATCTGTGACTTGGAGGAAGACAGCTGAGTTCAAAGCCCTAATCTAACAGTTAAATAATGAGCAAGCATGCCACCTGATCTGGGCTAACTTGCCAGTCTCTTTAAGTGTTAAGTAGTGATAATAGCAATATCTTTAATTTGTAGACAAATCAAATGGGACAAGGCAGGTGTTTCCAGGAGTGTTCATTACACAGGGAATATTTCTATTTCTATAAACCAATACACTCTGAACTTCTTATCTGCAACTAGTATTAATATCTTGAGTTTTTTTAAATTTGTAACTTAAAACAAAGGCAAAGTTTAAGTCCTGATGTACAATTCTATGCATTATTATCACACAGGGAAATTATAGTCATTATCATAATCAAGAAAGTGTTCTAGTATAGAAAATTCCCCCAATGTCTCCTCTTTAGAATCAAACTCTCTGCCTGTCTTCCCCATAGTTTACTGCTAATATACTGTTCATCTTTGTAAATCTTGTTATTTCAATGTTACATAAATTATTGGAAACAGCTTCTTTTTGCTCAATGTAATACTCTTGAAATACAAGTTGTATGCATGTATCTGAAGTTTCATTCACTTTATTACTATGTATTATTTCAATCAAAAGGACGCACTAAACTTTATTTTTATCCCAAACCTTTGTGGTAGGAGGTGGTGCCTGCTGTGGAATAACCCTTCTGTATACTGTGTGAATGTATCTCACTGTGATTGATTTAATAAACAAGCTGACTGACCAATAACTGAACAGTATGAAGTTAGGCAGGAAAGTCAAATTGAGAATGATGGGATGAGGAAGGGCAGAGTTAGAGGAGATGCCAGCCAGCTAGCCGCCAAGGAAGCAAGACATGTAGAAAATGACATAACAAGTCATGAGCTACGTGGCCAAGGATAGATTAAAAAATGAGTTAATTTAAGTGTAAGAGTTAGCTAGTAACAATCCTGGGCTATAGGTCGAGCATTTAGAAGTAATATTAAGTCTCCACGTCAGTTATTTGGGAGCTGGTGGATGGGACAGAAACTTCTGCCAACAGGCGTCTTTTGTCCTTTTCTCTCCTTGAGATGGGATTTCATTGTGTTACATATGCTGGTACTTAATTAATGAACTCAAATAATTCTTCCACCTCAGCCTTTTCTAGTAGCTAGGACAACAGGTATGTGCCACAGTACCCAGCCTATAAACATTTATGGATAAACATTTGTAAGAATCCTAAGGTACTAAAACTCATTAAGGCAAATAACTGAGTGAACTCTAAACTCATCTAGAACACTTCATTTTAAACTTTTAAAATTTTACAACTTTTGACCTTAAACAATTCTTAGAAATACCTAGTATGTGATGAAAGAAAACAGCAAAAAGGTTTCATTTTTTTTTGCAAATAAATCCCTTTTCAAGATATTCTAGTTTTTTCGTTCCCTCTTTTGTGTTACTGTTTTGTTAGTTAGCTTGTTTGTTTCGAGACAAGGTTTCTCTGTGTAGCCCTGGCTGTCCTGGATCTCACTCTGTAGACCAGGCTGGCCTTGAACTCAGAGATCCATCTGCCTCTGTCTCTCGAGTGCTGGGATTAAAGGAATTCACCACCACTACCTGGCTGTGTTACTGTTTTGAAGGCACTTGAGAGTGAACTTTAGTATCGCACACATGCTAGGCAAGCACTGTACCAACGAACTATAGCTCTATCCTTCACTTCAGTGATGATTCTTAAGACCAAAAAAAGAAATAAGCATAAAAATATACTACGAAACTTGGGTGGTGGTAGCACATGGTGCACTGTTTGTGAGCTTCGTCTTCAAGAAAGCCTTAATTTGTCAAATGATGTGAGAGCATGTGTATGGCAACATGATTTGATTTTGTTTTTCTTAAAAGAAAAAAAAAAAATAGTGTCTTACTGTAGCTGGCCTGAAACTCATTATTTAGAAGGGGATAGCCTGAAAGTCATAGAGATCACCTGCCTGTGCCTCCCAGGTGCTGGGATTAGAGGTGTGTGCCACCACACCTGGTGCAGTGATTTCTTAGTTACAAAAGAAATAGCTACTTTATCCAATCATTCCAGGGTCACTGAAAGGATATAAACATAGTTCTAATCCAGAAGGAGAATTGTAAGGTCAGTCTCTTCAAGTGGCAACCAGTAAGCTAGTTAAAAGGCAGCAAGCATTGCTTGGACAGGACTAGGCAGCTACTTCCTTGGAAAGAGGTCCTCAAGTAGTGTAATTTGCATGCCATTTACCCTGAGCCAATGAATGAGTGCCACACCCAAACAGCTCTTCAACATGAATGACTTACACTTATAAACCTGTCTTACCTGCTCGAGCTGTTTCTGAACCATACTCTGCTGCTCAGTAACATGCTTGAGCTGCTCTGCATCCTCCTCTGGGAACTCTCGACCTGCCTTCTTGGCTGTGCGCTGTTTGGCTGAAAGGGCTTTCTTTGATTTTCTGTGTGCACCAATTTGTTCTTCAAGATACTTCTGTTGCATCTGAAGAAGCTGCTGAGTCTCCTGCAGCCATTCTTCATACTGCTTACGTTGAGAATCATCTGAGGGAAAAATCAAAATTACAAGTGTGTTAATTTTCTAAAGGGTCCAAGATTATTAAAAGTTAAACAAGTTCATTTGTAAGAAGATACAATTTCTTCATGAATATTTAAAGGCAAAATTGAAAACAAAATTCTAAATATTAGAGTTCTATATAACCATAAAGTATCAGCTTTTAGAAAAAGCATTTACTCAAGAAAGCCATAGAATGCTTAATTAAAACACTAGTTAACCTAATAATTTTAAGTTATGAAATTCCAATGTTTCAAAAGAATCATCAAATTATCTAATCCATAAACAAAACTGTATATTAAGTTATATGTACATTTTATTGATTCAATTTTACAGATCAAAGAGGCAAGGAAGAAAGATATAGCCCACTAACTTCCAGAGCATGGATTAGGTAGTCATTTCCCATGCTGAATTCTCTTAGTTTATAATATCTTCCCTACATCTTAGTAGTGTCTGGGGGAATATGTATATATATATATATATATATATACACACACACACACACACATATATATATGTGTATATACACACATATATTAAACATGGAGGTGAAACCCAGAATACTTTAGAAAGAAGCAATTTGAAGTTGACATTTTATAAAGGAAATATGTAAGTTGAAAACACTGATTAATTCATTTATTTTGTAATTTCTATGTCTACCAGGGGAGGTGATAGCTAACCAGGCAAACTCTTGCTTAACTATAAAGACTGGCAATGCCTCTCCCCATTACATCTTTGTCTCATACTAATATTCCCTCCTTGTTCTTTTAGAGTACTTTATCCCACTGATGCCAACTCTCCAAAAAAGGTTATCTCATGTAGAGAAAAATTCTGAGTATTCCTTTTTGACTGACTACAAGACAAAGAAAATCACAATCCTAGAGGACATTAGCTGAAAATAACATCAATGATAACAGAATATTGTCATACATTAAGATCCAACCAAATCCAATAGGCACAATACAGCCAGAAAAAGCCAGTTGGTTATAGTAGTTTACTTGTTTTTAATACAAATATGTATTCAAATTATGATCATAATTAATGCGGGGGAATTTCAAAAGGTCAGACTTTGGGTTTGTTCCTAAACCCAAAAGTTCTAGTATATGTATGAATGTGCAATCTAGTGCACTAAATTTGAAGGGTATTTGTCAAGAACAGGCTTTTTCACAAGGTTTCAGAAGTTCTGCTTCTGGTAGAATGAGACCTACCGCAAGGAAAGCCTTTCTGGTTTCTGGAACCAGGAGAGCAGAGGTGAGCAAAATGAAAGATAATGGTGAAAAAAGTTAGCTAAACAGTCTGAAGATTTCAGAAAGGTTCAGTTTGAGGGAACGTTAAATGCTATCCTGAACCACCTTGGGACCCCTAAGGACAGCTACTAGAAGGGTTCAGTGGCATCTTGCACACTTGACCTTCACACCATGCTACAACCCAGCTTCCTTTAAACATATCCCTTTGTTTTCCCCAATTAGTGTCCATGTCATAGACAGACTGTCATGAGAGCAAACGTGGTTTAATGCTATAGATTGGAAAGTGCCAGGTCTATTTTAAAAAGAGCAACAATGTTGAAGAAAATAGGGAAGATTATTTCCCTACACTAAAGTATTTATTTTTAGCTAATTCTTCATGCACAGCAGAAAAAAAAAGCAATGAAAACACATGCCTGGATGTAAAGATGCCTAGGACAGTGAATGCTGGTAAAAGAGGAGGGCACTCAGGCTCACAGTAACACTCCTACACTAACTCTTAAATTTCAAAACAACACAAATATAGTCAAACAAGCAATCCCCAGAAAACAGGTAACTTATTAGATTTATACTTACTGACAAAGCCTGGACCAAAATTTGGAGGATTAGGCCTAGAAATCTGATGTGTTATACTGCCATCCTAAAATAAGTAAAATTTACAAATATGTTTAATTCCATACTTCAGTTTAAGAGAGGAAAAAAATCTTCAAAATGCAGGAAAAAAAAAAGAAAAAAAAAGAAAAATTTTAATTTTCTAAAATACCTCTAAAGTTGTTCTTTTCATATAAAAACTACAATAAATTAGTTGGTCAACAGTTTAATATCTGAACAATTATGTCTATCTCCAAACTATATTTTCCATATTTAGTTGAAAATCAAATAATGAATTATTCATCTGAAATGAGGGTAAATCAAATAGTCACAGCTAAGCTAAAAATTCACATGAAATTTGATGTTTTGATGATGCCTACCTGTTTTCTTTTGTCAATAAGTTCATAAATACTTGTTCTAGATTCACTAAACAGTACTGTATAGAAAAGGCTAATTACAGCAAGAATTAATGTAGTACACTCAATAATGCACAAATTTTGATGTAAGTCTTGTGTTTGAACTAATGCCTTGCTTCTTTCACAGTGTGGAATAGCTGATAAAGTCACAATTTTCTGGCAAAGACCTGATAGATAGAACTTTGATAAAAAAACATTTACCCAGTTGATAAAAGTTGTTAGACGTGAACTGTGTTCAACAGCCAGAATATAGCATGTTCAATCTTACAGTACTGCAGGATAGCTAGTGCAACATTTGAAACAGCAGTAAAGAGGCTCAAGAACTTGCTGAAAGTGTACAGTGAATTCATAGGAAAACCGAGAATTTTTAAAACTCAACTATGCTTATGCCTTTCCAGTGTATCAAAAATTATCTGTATAATAAATATAAATTATAACCGGCCGAGTATATGATAATTCCAAAAGTACACAGAGCAAGGTCCACCTGCACCAAGCAGATACATGTTTTAAAAATCAACTCATAAAATTATTGTTCCCAGACTTGATACTTAGAGTTAATTATAAATGCTCAATATTCAAAAATCAAAGTCATCTCAAGGAATAATTATACCTAACAGAATGATTACTGACAATATTTTTCCCTGTTTCCAGCAGTTTTACATTTTTTTATTTTTACATTGGTGCATTACCTGCACGTATGTCTATGTGAGGGTGTCAGATCTTGGAGTTATAGACAATTGTTAGCTGCCATGTGGGTGCTGGGAATTGAATTCAGGTCCTCTGGAAGAGCAGTCAATGCCCTTAACTGCTGAGTCATCTCTCCAGCCCCGCAGTTTTACATTTTAAATGTGGTGGATTAGTTCCAATGAACATGATATGAAATGTCTTTCAGGAGTAATAAATGAGTATAAAGCCAGAAGCCCAAAGAACTTAATCTCCTTCCAGGGAACTTTCTATCATTAATGTGTGCAAGTCCTTGCAGAAATTCCAGTGTTTAAAATCTGTCTTTTGTTTACACAGCAATGACACATCTTTAATTCACTGTGTTGCCAGAAGATCGGCTCCTATATCTTTCTAGGAGGGGCCTCACTATGATTTGGGTTTGGTAGACTTAGGTCCAAGTGCCCTCCATAAATGAGATTCAAGAAGCATTACCTGAGTTACAGCATGAGGCACCAGGTTCTGGCCTTCACTGTTTTGCGTTCCAGCCACTGGTGGACCCATGAAAGGGAATCTGTAAAGGAAGCACACAGTTATCAAATGATGAGTTTAGAACCAGTTACATAGGTGCCTAATAATCTGAGACTTACTACAACCATTTCAGGGTGCTCAACAGAGCTCTTCCCTGAACTTCATCAAGTGTGCACCCAGAACCCTCCTATCACTATGGATAAAGCTCAGAATGATTAGGTATCTTCATGAGGACTAGTACAGCTGCATAAGAAGGCAGCTAAGCTATTCCATTCAGAGCTTGTGCTCTTAAAGGACTTCATATTTTTTAGGATACAATTATGGTGAAAATCTAGCTTCAATGCACAAACTAAGGAAATTTTTCTTAATTGCAATCTTTATTAAAAAATGAACGGGCTGACTGAACATGGTGGTTCATGAGGAGACTGAGGAAAGAGGAATACCACAAATTCAAGGCCAGCTTGAGCTACATAAGAGTTCCAAGTCAGCTTGGATTACAGAACAAGACATTGGAAGTTTGTGGGGCAGGGGGTTAAGAGGCGGTGCTAGTTAGCTCTTTTATATTCTAAAAACAAAAGAGGTTATCATCTCAAAAAATTTCACTCATTTGCATATTGTATCTAATGGTCAAACCAAGTTTAAAAAATAAAACTGGTGAATAACCTCTATTTAAATCCATCTGGTGAAACATTATTTTAATTAAACCAATAACTGCCACAAGATCATTATGGCTTATTTGAAAACATGTCTGTCCAACTGAGTCACTGAATGCTTTACATGTTAAGATATACATACCACACAATTTCCAAATATATTCCAAATACTATAAAGAAGCATGTATATCATGCTTTAGAGATTATATTTGTGATTTAGACTTTAGAGATTATATTTGTGATTTCTTACTCAGAAGTCTGATTCATTTATCTCCCTTCTCCCTACTATGGCTCTGGTCACTCACTATCTGCCATCATCAACACACCACACTACTCTCAGAAGGGACTATCTTTGTTCTGCAAAGCACTCAGAATAGTTACCAGTACACTTACCATGTGGCTGACAAAGTATTGCATGTCTAACAGACAGACACAATTATGTTGAACACATGACATGCTGAGATTTCTGATTCTGAAGCCCATGTTTTAAATTAAAAGCTAAAGAAAATTTAGCATTTCCTTGACTCTATCAAGTTAAAATATTATTTATTAGCAGTACTCACCAGTAGGAAACCTATCATTTTCCTGTTAAGTGTTGCACATACCTAAGAGGTCATTGTCAATCATTACCCTGAAATTGTAGTAGTTATGAAGCTTACTGCTAAGTTTGTTAATATACCATAATACATGTATATCATAAAGATAATCATATATTAGTAACTGTTTCAAATATAGTGCACTTCTTTTTCAATTTTGTATTTTTATTATATATCTGAGAAGAATTTCAAAGGTTTTAAAGTTAAAAAGGCTTATGCCATAAAAAGTTATCCTATGAGAGAAACAGTGCTAATAAACCCTGCTCAGTAATGAAAATCTTTACAAACTATCTCTACTTTGAACTGAAAAAAAAATGCATCTTAATCATATCCAGAGAATCTGCACAGTTCTCTAAAGCATATGCCTTTATCTTTAACCTATTTAGATTATATACTCAAATCCACAATCATTTACACTCTCTTTTTTAATTCTTCAACAAGATCATTATAATAACTTATGGATCTATAAGTCAGAAACAACAAACAATACAAACAACCATTCAAGGTACTACTAGTCAAAAATACAAGCATGCAGGCACCATTCCTAGACATTCCCATCCAGTAGGTCTGTAGTAAGGCAAAGAAACTGCATTTTTTAAAAAAAAGTTCCACATAATTCTGAAGTTGGGAATGATCAAGATTTAAGAAGCACTCCACTGGGGTACATAACCACTCCATAAGCTTCTGGAATGTACATACTCCATTGTTTTTTTGTTAGGTGTTAAAACTATCCAACTACCAGTATCCAAATATCCCATAAGCTGCTGTTTTCCCTTCTCTAATTCAAAGTCAGTCTTCCCAATGTGTACGTGGTATTTTATTCTGTTTGTTCTCCCCCACCCAAAAACAAAACAAAACAAAACAAAAAACCTAGTGGAAGTTAATTCCCTGCATCTGCATAACACTTTATGTATGATCATATCCACCTGAATTTAAATATTCTTCACTTTCAGAAGATAGATTTTTGAGGTTTATCACCTCTTTCTAAGAAGCAGTAGTGTTTTCATGCACATCCACATGCCCAAGAAGAAAAACAGCACTTTCACCTACCTGCTCATTACCATTGGTGGCATGCCCAGATTGTTCTGTGCCATCACTTTATTTATGCCTTTAAGAGCCACCATTTTAGCTTTCATGATAGGATCAGTAATTGCATCAAAATCTAAAGAAGAAATGTATTTTGATATTACTTATTTCATAGTTCAAGTTCATGGTTCAAGATATACGAGGTGGTAAACTTAAGTAAAACAACCATTACATAATTTATAGATTCTGATTATTTCTCGTTTAATAATCACTATATGTTCCTTGTATGCTACATGGGGGAATCCAAAAGTGGTAACAACCTAACTCTGAATTTAGCTGCATTTCAGGTACCCATAACTGAAGCATACTTTTAATACATTAGTCCTTCAGTAAGTAGAATAAGTCTGTCAATCTACAGGTAATCATAACAGTAATGTACAGGAATGCAATTCTTATTGGTTCAAACTTTTATAGGGCTAATTAGAATGATTTATTTGGGGATGTAACAAAAGGAATAAGAATTTGCAGTTACTTCCAATACTAAATAATTCCACTAAATTAGTTATCAGTTTTTAAAAGAAAATCTATCAACGCATCTAGGATACACCTCCATAATAAAAGTATTGAGAGGACACTGAAAGAATATCTCTGTAGAGGTACGTGGGAAAAGGAGCAAATGATGCAATTTGTACTGCAATGCTGATACAATGCTTTTTCTTTTGCTTTTTTTTTTTTTTGAGCTGAGGATCGAACCCAGGGCCTTGCACTTGCTAGGCAAGCGCTCTACCACTGAGCTAAATCCCCAACCTGATACTATGTGTTTTTGTTGTCACTATTGTTTAGAAGAAAGAATTCCTCAGATATGTGCCTGCTGATTTTTAATTCTTATAAGGCAGGGCACTGAAGAATATGGGCTGCATGGATTTGTAGTTTCTTAAAACTAGAAAATCAACAAAAATAAGTTCAAAGGAGCTTCTGTGGGGAAAACAAAAACAACCAAAAAAATTACTACCAAACACTTGTACACAAACAAGAAGCTTTATTTCTATCATAATTTTCTTAAATTTATCTTCTCACGAGTCTCAAAAAAGATCCATTGGTAACAATTGGCAGATAAAAACTAAAAAGAAGGACTAGTTTTCATTACCACTATAAAAAGCTGAATTGAACAAGGTTACAATTCAAAGTTTTCATCATTTTGACTGACCTGGGAGGAATCTAAAATTCCTCTTTTCAGTTTAAAGATCCAAGAAGACAGAAAACTCTCATTGATCTACTCCAAATGAAATTTCAGTAATGAAATCTTACAAACATGCTGCATATACCCAAATGCCCCCAGTAATGTACTTTGAGATACAAGGAAATTCCTACCAATGTTAGGGAAGAATGGTTCTGACCGCTGGCGAATCATGGCTTGCATTTGTCTTTGCTGCTGCTGTTCCTGCCTCTCTTGATCCAAAAGATCTTGTAGAAGCAAAGGCTGTTCCTCCAGAAGGAGTGGCCTCTCTCTGTTCTGCTGGGCTAATGTTTGAGGAATCATTAGCTGTTGTGGTCCAGACATGCCACTAGTGCTGGACTGATCTGTGAGAGGCACAGTTTGATTTGGAGGTTTCCCTGTCCCTAAATTATGGTTCACTGATGACTGACCTTGAATGAATCCTGGATTTACTGGCACACCCTGAGAAAAAACATGGTTTACCCTAGGGACCACTGTTACATTAGAATTCATGGCATTATCCAAAAGAGGGCCCGGTGGTGGTATTAATGAAGAAGGCAAATTTGAGCCATGAGTGGATGGTGAAATGGGCAGATTTGGTGGGGAAGACCCTACAGGCCTCATGTCTGAGTTATCACATTTCTCATTAGAAAGTAAACTTGAAAGGACTGGAGTTGTTCCGGTTATATCACAAGAACTCATCACATCCTGTGCAGGCAGAGGAGTAGACCCTTGAATGGTACTGACACCAGCGCCAGCATTTTCCTGATTGTTTCTTTTCTCAAGCATATCCGGATCAGTAGGCAGTGAAGAAGTCTTTTCTCTGTTACTCTGGTCTGTATGAGCAGAAGCTTGTGAGCACAGAGCATCACTATCACCTTTACAGTTGCCACTTGTCTTAATTGCACTCGGTGTTTCCTCCTTAGGGTGTGGAGATAAGGCTTCTGTCTTTATCTCACTGGTACCAGTGGCTTTTTTCTGTGACAAATCATTATCATTGAGAACAATAGTTTTGTCTTCTTGATCCCTTTTTTTTGGTTCAACTGATGCACATTGATTTTCTAGCTTATCATCAATTGGAACATTAAGATCTAATTCCTCATTGAACATGCTTTTTTTATCCCCTAAGTCAAGTTCCGGATCTGTATATGCAATGATATCAAATTCCCCTGACCTTAGGAGGTCATCCAGGTTAGGATCATTTGCTTCCAAATTACCTAAAGTGTCCAGGTCATCGCCCTTGCCATCCTCTGTGTCTAAATTTAAATTTTCTAGATCTTCATCATCCAAGTCTTTAACTTCAACTCCCTCAAGGTCTTTCACATCCAGTTCTTTCACAGAAGGATCATCAGAGTCTAGCTTTTCCTCTAAACCATCAGAAGACTGACTGGTTACTTGTAAGTTATCAGGTGTTGTTTCAGCTGGAGTAGATGTAGACAAAGGAGCCTCAGAAAATTCACCACCTAAGGGATGACTTAGAGGCCTCATGACAACAGAAGATTGGTGGGCAGCATGATCTTGCTCTTGCTGAGATGGTGGGACCTGCTCTAAATCTGGATGAACAGGTAGCTGGTTAGGTAGACACTGGGGAGGTCGTCTCACAGGGTCTGTGTGTCTGGGGCCTGGAAAATCAGGTCGGGGAATGAAATTTCCATGTCTGGGATGAGAGGATGATTCTATAACACTGCCAGGAGAAGCAGCAAATGGCAACCGTGACCTTCCTTCAGGAGCTCTATGCCTCAATTCAATAAATGCTTGGCCTAATATGTTATGCTGCTGAACTGGCAGACCCTGTGGTGAAAAATGCTGAGGAAGCCCAACTGGATTATTTATTGGTGGGTTATTTGAAGGTCTAGACATTTCCATAGACACTGATCTTCTTATGTGTGGAGGAATTCCAGATCCCTGTATTTGCTGAGGAGGCACATGGAAGCGATCTTGGCTTGGTATGGGACCATGGCTAGCTCCTGGAAATCCAAATCTAAAAGGAAAAAAAAAACCAAAACACCCAAATAATTAAGAATGATGGTCAATTTAGAATTGGGATGAGAAAGGCTCCAAAGCTACAGAGAAACCCTGTCTCGGAAAACCAAAAAAAGAAAAGGAAGAAGGAAGAAGGAAGAAGGAAGGAAGGAAGGAAGGAAGGAAGGAAGGAAAGAAAGAAGGAAAGAAGGAAAGGAAGACAGACAGACAGACAGACAGACTATTGACAAGCCCAATGGCAGTGAAAATGCAAGAGACTCTGAGAGGAACTCGGAGAAGAAAAGATCACAATCAAAATACATAATATATGAAAGAACTTCGAAAATTTTTTTTTAGTAGACAAAACTGGGATAGTGTGCTGGCTCAATGGGTGAAAGTGCTTAAAATGTGAACATCCTGAGTAAGATGCCCAGGACACATGAAGGACAGAACTGACTCCACAAAGGTGTTCTCTGGACGCCAGATGTATCCTGTGCCTTGCACACCCAAACAATTTAAAAAGGAGGAAAGAAAGACAGAAAGAGAGAAAACTTCTTCAACAAACGTAACAACCACATTTTGTATAACCTTTACACAAGCAAAAAATGCCTATAATCCTAGTGAGGTGGAAGTGGGAGACTAGAGCTTCCCTAGGGCTCACTGGAAAGCTAGTCTTGTCATATTGCTGAGTTCCAGGTTGAATGAGAGACCTTATCTCAGATATATAAGGTAAAGAGTGATAGAAGACAGACAAGCATCAACCTCTGACCTCCACATGCACATGTACATATATCACGCCCCACACAATTTTTTAAGTACACAAAACAGCAATAGGCACAAACTACAACTAAGGTGTAATAGGAAGGGAAATAAAGAATATAACAGATAAAGCGGCAAGATTAAATTGTGTGTCATGTTAAAGAGCTCTCTCCTTAAAAGACTAGCAGGTCTAGGTTTGTCATACATCTCAGCCCTCTTGACAACTCAACTGTATCAAAGTTTCTAAAAGGAGGCACTTTTCCAATTTTCAACTCTCTACAAACATCTTACAATTTAAACCATCACATCATAAGAAGCTTCATTAGGATGCAGTAGCTATAGTCTGAAAGATACGATTTGGCTGGCATGATAAACTAAATCAGGATTACAGGTATTCAATTGTCAATATTTAATGACAAAGGGTCTATCAAGAAACTTTAGAGTTCTTAGAGGGAAGAAGTTTATGACCATGATTTTATCTCACAGTGATGAAAGAAGCAGAAATCTATAATAACTTCTTGCACAATAATACTATTTTGTTTAGTTCCTCCTTACAACATCAACTTAAATCTAGTGGGAAATTAAAAGCATTACCTAAATCCATGAGGTCTTATCCCCATACCAGCAACCTCAGGGGGATAGGGTCCACGCTGATCTTTGGGGAAAACTGCATATCTAGGTCCTAGCTGAGGGATAACAGGCGTTCGAATGTTCCCGGGATAGGGAGGTGGAGGTCGAGTGAAAGCCTGGGTGATGCTCTCTGGCTGCCAGTGAGGAAGGGGCACTGGGTGAGGTGTGTCCTGAGGCCCCTTCTCCTGGCGACTAGCAATCTTCTTCTGCTGCTGTTGCTGAAGAATGATTTCACGTAACTTTTGCCGCTAAATAGAAAGAAACAAACTTATCAGGATTTATAATTCAAAACATTTAAAATACTCTCAATGTTTCCACTGTGTTACTACTACATTGTTTAAAATTTCAAAATGCTTTAAAGCATTGTAAAACACTACTTACATTTAACTACAAAATACACACACCCCAAAACCAAACAAATGACAACAAAAACTAGTGATTCCTGGGTCTTTTTCCTTGGCCAAATAACCACCATAAAAGAAAAGTTTTCGGGCTGGAGAGGTGGCTCAGAGGTTAAGAGCACCGACTGCTCTTCCAGAGGTCCTGAGTTCAATTCCCAGCACCCACATGGTGCCTCACAACCATCTAAAATGAGATCTAGTGCCCTCTTCTGGCCTGTAGGCATACATGCAGACAGAACACTATGCATAATAAAATAAATGAAAAAAAGTTTTCATATTTAAAGATATTCCAACAACTTCATGAAGAATGAAATTAGATCCAGGTTAAATCCAATTTAAATTGATGCTAATTTTGTTATTTTCATTTTTGCATTTATTTAACAAACTCTAAAGAATAATTTAAAAAAGAAACTTTAACATTGTTGTAGAAGAAATTACCATTTGTTTTCATGAAAAGCTTCCACAGATAATATATATAAAACATCTGAAAACACTGTAATGTTTACCTGTCTCAGTTTCTCTGTGTCAGCTTGAGACATGTTCACAGTGTTCTGTGTATCAGTTCCTCCTGAAGTTCCCACGGGTCCAGGAAGCTGGGAGACACTGGAGAACTGCTGTCCTTGTGAGCTTATGGGAAGATTTGAAGATGTGTTGAAGTTTCCTTCTGACCCAGGACCTGGACGGTCAATAAGATCATGGACAACTTGACTAGTTCCAAAAGAGTCAGACTGAGGCCTGGGAGTCATTGGAGGCTGCTCATAGGGATCACGAGCAGCAGATGGGGAAGCACGGCTGAATGTGTCTGTAAGGCCAGGCCTAGGTGGCCTGGGAGTCTGGGAGCACGTATCGGGTGGCCTTATCAAAGGGCCAGGTAAACCTGGTACTCGGTTTTGTGCTGCTTGCAAAAAAGGATCCTGGTTTGGCATGAGGGCTGGTCTCGCACTGGAGGACCTAGTAAATCCCTCTGATGTCCTTGGCCTTGGTGTTGCTGGTGGCTGAGAATAGGGAACAGAAATCCCAGGTCTTGGCGTTCCAAGATGATGAGCATATGGATCAGCATGTCTCTGATTTACCACAGAGGAAACAAACATGTCTGTCTGTGGAGAAGGCCTGGGAGTTGGTGGCTGCTGACTATATGGATCAATAGTGTTAGGCCGGGGAGTACCAGGAGGTTGAGAATAAGGGTCTGGATTGGATCGAGCAGTTCCTGAGGTTTGGGAATAAGAATCGATACCAGGGCGTGGAGTTCCTGGGGGTTGTGAATATAGGTCCTGAGATGCTGACCTTGATATGGTTCCAGGCTGAGAAAAAGCCCTTGAAGAATGAGTAAAAGAATCACTCATTGCTGGGTGTGGAGTTAGGGGAGGCTGGCTATATGGATCATTTGACTGACTATGAGAAAAATTATCTACAGGCCTCGGTGTCAAGGCCGGCCTTTCATAAGGGTCAATAGAGAGTCGTCTTGATGCTTGTGACACAGATCCATATGGATCCTGAGATGGAGGAGGGTGCAGTGGGGTCTTAAAAGGGCCATTATCCAGTGGGGCAGGTGTCAGCAATGGTCGTGCATATGGGTCAGGCAGCCGTTGCCTTTGAAAGGCATCTGCTCTAGGAGATGGTTTAGTAAAGTGATCCGTGGTTCCAGCTGCTAGAGAACCTTTTGTAGTTTGTTCTGAAACCACAGGGGATCGAGGAAGGCTAAAAGGTTTGGGAAACTGATCTGTCATCATGGGCCTAGGTGTATCTGGAGGTTTTGCATAAGGGTCACTGTTTGTCATAGCGGAAGCACATAAATCTCTGGCTGGGGATGGCCTAGAGGTTGATGTTTCATTCATCTGAATAGACCTCGGTACTGAAGATAGAGGCACACAGGTTTCCACGGGTGTAACAGAACTTCTTCTGGGAAAACTATGGCCCCCAGCAGGTGGTCTGGGAGTACCAACCATTTTTGCATAAGGATCTGCGGGAGATGGTGGTCTGGAGTGAGATGATCCAGGTGAGAACATCTGTGGAGAAGGTGGCTGAGAATTCTGGGACTGAGAGAGACATTCCTGAATGGGAATTCGGGATGGGGTTGAAGGAGGTGGTGGAGGTTGTGGCTTGACAAACACATCATCTGAAGGTGTGGAAGCGGCGGCACTGGGTAGGTGTTTGGAGAATAGGTCTTTTTGAAATGTTTGTGCAGGAGATGCATTTCCATTGCCAGCCTGAGGTGTCAAGGGACTCTGTGCTCCACTGCTTGGAGTATCTGAACCAGAAGGTACTAGAAGGTGCTGAGAACCGAGTTGCTGCTGCTGCTGCTGCTGCTGCTGCTGCTGCTGCTGCTGCTGCTGCTGCTGCTGCTGCTCATTCTTCACCTGTTCCAGCTTCTGTGTAGCTTCAATTTTAGCTTGTTGCTTACTTTTCTGGCGCATTTGCTGTTAGGACAGGAAAAAAGAACACAAAGAAGAAAACAACTGTCATGGAGAGAAAGGCAGCACCAAGATCATCACCTGATGTCAGTACCTTGCACACAGTTTCCTAGTTCATAAATGCTTAACAACAAAAGAGATATTATCATAGCAAGTACCATTTATGCCTGGAGCAGTATATTATCTGTAATAGTTCAATAAATATCTAAGACCAATTTGAATATATACTTTACCAAAAGGAAAATCTATTTTAATACTTCTCAAGTTCTATTAGGATCTACATTCTGAAATGACATAAATACCTCTCTTCCTCAAAAAGCAAAAATGTGATTTAAAATCCAAATCATCCAAAAAACCCATACCTGTCTAAATTTCCATTCCTGTTCATGCTCCGATTCTCTCTGCTTTAAAGGGTCTTTAAAAAGATCCGAATCGATGCGGGAGCTGGGATCGATGCTGTCTTGCTGTTGTTGCCTTTTCATAGAATCGTTTGACATCTGAACTTTATTAATGCGTAAAGCAGCTCTGTTATCTCTGGCTTTTTGCTTTGATTAAAAGAAAAAAACATGCCCCAATGTTTTTAAGATAAAAAAGTTGTGTTAAATAGTTGAAATATCACTCTTGAAAACTTACAGTCTCTCTCTGCTAAAAAAGAACCTGGATATTATCCAGTCTCCACAGTGCATGCTACTACCAGGTAAAGACATTTCTATATATGTATTTCAAGTATGGTAAGAAATCCTAGTGTGATAGAATATATTTTACTATAATTCAAATACATCGTTAGAACAAAGAAATAGCATGTCCCTCAATTTAAAGAAGAAAATAGCAAACTGATCCTCAAATTAAAACAGCTGGAAATCTGAAACTTACCATCAAGGAAAATTACACATAAGAAAAACAAATCCTATCATTACTAAAAAAAAATAATAATAAAAATAATTTTTTTTTTTTTTTTTTTTTTTTTTTTGCAAGACAGGGTTTCTCTGTGTAGCTTTGGAGCCTGTCCTGGATCTTGATTTGTAGACCAGGCTGGCCTCGAACTCACAGAGATCTGCCTGGCTCTGCCTCCCAAGTGCTGGTATTAAAAGCGTGTGCCACCACCACCA
Organism: Onychomys torridus; assembly: GCF_903995425.1. Classification (NCBI taxonomy): domain Eukaryota; kingdom Metazoa; phylum Chordata; class Mammalia; order Rodentia; family Cricetidae; genus Onychomys; species Onychomys torridus. Next base: position 2,182,514 of record NC_050445.1, read on the forward strand.
CCTGGCCTATCATTACTAAATTTAAGGTAAAACAATTCCTCAGCCCTGCCCCTCATTAGCTCTACCCAAAGTTATTATTATAACTGAAAACTGGTGCGTGGAAGATCTTGTACTTAACAATAACATATCCCCACCACCACCCCCCAACAAGGCTTTGCAGCTGTAGCTCCAGCTGAAGCAAGGGTTCACTCAAGCTCCTCTGGAGAAAATAAGTCACTATGTGAATTGTGAATTATCTTAATCATTTCCAGCTCTGGTGATATTTCAGAACTCCTTAAAGGAAGTGTGTTTCTTTCAAGATGTATAAAGATTCTTTTGTAAATCTCATACATAAAAAAAGAAAACTAATCTCATCTTCAAATGCAGTACTATCTGTTAAAGAGATAAGATGATATGAATTAATTGTGCCCTTAAAATACTCTGATCTGTTAAAAAATGTTGTTTTTTTAGTAAAAGAAAAGAAAGAAAAATAGTATAACTTTAAAATAAAACTAACTGCTAGTTTTCTAAGTATTAACAAGTATTTCTTTTCATTACTTCATTAAAGTAAGTTTCAAATATTGTGCTTAAAAATCTAACACACAGGAATTATTAAATACCACATATGGTGCTCTTTCCTGAGAGCTGGCTTTTCTCCACAACTTGGCAATTTGTTTCACTCGAGTAGTCCAATCTGCAAAAGCACAGAAGCCACACTTTCAGAAATATGGTGACACAGTGTTGTAGAAAAGCTACTAATAAACTGGTTATTATCTTATTCAGGTCATATTTTAATACAAAACAGGTTGAGTATTAATAATCTGAAAATCAGAAATCTAAAATTCAAAATGTTTTGAGTTCCAACCAGAAATCTCAGCTGGTGATTCAGTTTTAGCCTTAACAAAGCACACTCAAAACGCTACAGAAAATTTATCTTTCAGGCTTTATGTACCAGGCATCAGTAAAACAAAGGAAGATCTTGTTTGGGCTTGCATTCCAAGTCTAAGATATTCCTATGATGGGGAATGGAGAGAGAGGGGGCTCAGTGAATACCCGGAGCTCTTCCAGAGGACCCAGGTATGAGTCCTAGTATCCACATAGGGCTCACAACTGTCTGTAACTATAGTTCCATGGGATCCATAAACTCTTCCAGCCTCTGTGGGGGAGAGGGCACTCATGATCTCCCACACCTAGCTGGGGAGCTATTGACAGTTGATGGATCGAGGGGAAGAAGAATCAATTTCCTTTACAGGTATAACTCCTAGGAGATAGACAATGCTCCAGTGGCTGGATCCTATACCCAGGAGCATATAAGCATCACAAACGGGACTCAGTGGGTTGTTTTTTGTTTTGTTTTGTTTTTTAAAAGGAGGACACAAAGTTAGAAGGGGACTAGGGGGTGAATCTGGAAGGGGTGGAGGAGGAAGAATAGATAACTCTGATGATCAAAATACATGAGAATGTCTCAAAGAATAAAAAATGTACTTAATTATAAAAAATTGCATAGCATTAACTACCTCATAATTGAGCACTAATAGGACCTAGAAAACTGTCAATTTCATGAATTAAAGAAAGTTTTGGGAAATATACAAATGAACACAAGGCCTAAGTGTATTAAGTACTAAAGGAATCTGTGTCATGGGCAACCTGGTCAGATAAACATTTGATGAAAAAAGGACTTTCTAGTGTATTCTTCAAAACAAAGGTATGGCATTCAAGAGAAAGCTGTTAAATATCATAATACGTCTGTGACTGACCTGGGAATTCTTCCTTTAAATTAGGGAAATTAATATTTGTGTAGAGAACTGGTGCTACTGTTGCCATCTCACCAAGAGCCTCCTCCTTCTCCCACTTCAGTGTGCTCCTCTGGGCATTTGACATGGTATCATTTTCTCCTTCCATAGAGGGAGCTGGCGCCCAGGAGCTGTTAGGATCACTTGCAATTGCATTAAATGCGGGACTTTTATCCCTGGAAAAGTAACAAAACCACTTTCACTTCATCAACAAGGAAACTTTCTACTAATACTGTGTTCAATACTACTCTAGTTAAGATTGTTACAAAATAGCTTTAAATATGCTTGATGATCTTAAGGAAAACTCAGTTAATGTAACAACTACTAATATCATGCATAATAATTTAAAAGATTAAGATAGAACAAAGGTTGGTATAATTTAGATTTCTACAGAAAGTAAGATTTTTAAATACCTGACATCAGAATAAGGGGATTGTGCTATAGCAGGAAAAGTCCCCAATCCACTTCCAGGAGGCAAAGAATTATGTGGAAGATGAGGACTGGGTCCAATAAGGCCATTCATGAGTGGCATCCGGGAAAAAACATCTTAAAGGAGGAAAAATAATCATTTAATTTATTTTGTAAAATATTCATATGACAAGTGGCTTAAATACTTAAATATTTAATACTATTTTAAATTAGTAATTTTTTTCAACATTATACTATATAATACAGATTAAAAGGTGATGCACTTGATTACAGAATTTTGAAACGTGGTCTCCAACAATCACCCTTCCCTAATTATAGTCTATTAAATAAATAGTTTTATAGTCTAACAGCTCTAAGTTTTCATTGCAAGTCTAGAACTTGTTAAAAGCAGAAGTGACTTGTAATTCAGTCTGTAAAATGGAGGTAGTGTTATGTACATTGATTGACATAGTGTGTGTTTAGTCGTCCTGGTAGGCAGTAAATATTCAATACACATTAGCTACAAAAACAATGAATTATAGATTTGAAATTCAGATTCCAAAATCATTTTCAACTCTCTTTCCAAATAAATACTTTATCATCTTTTTTTTTTTGTGGGGGGGGGGGGACAGGGTTTCTCTGTGTAGCTTTGTACATTTCCTGGAACTCACTCCGTAGCCCAGGCTGGCCTTGAACTCACAGAGATCTGCCTGCCTCTGCCTCCTGAGTGCTGGGATTAAAGGCGTGCGCCACAACCACCGGCTCTTTTTAAATAGACACTGGACAAAATATAAGATTTCCTCAAGCTTCCCCATTACCAACAAGTGTATCACTACAATATTTACTATGATCAACCATAGTCTAAACTATTTAAAATAAGTTGTCTTTTCCCAGCAAAGGCATGGAACGTTTTGGTTCTCTCCTTTCAACTTGTGGATTGCAGGTATTGAATTCAGATAGTTGGGCTTCATAAGAGCTTTATCCACTTAACTGTCTTGCACATCTTTAATAAAACTTAAGTTTCAGATAATTAGGATAAACAAAGGCAGAGTGGTAAAAATATGCTCACCACTGTGGCTATCTATCAGGAATACCTCTTGTAAATCCACCATTCCTGGTGCTTTTCCTGTGTGCTAAGTACCATTCTGTAAAGTCTTACAAGTATTAACTCTGTAGCTTCAAACGTAAAGGCACTTATGTATTCCTCCATTTAAGATAAAAAGATTGTTAAAGGTCACATGAGTAAACGGGAATGCATCTCTCCTTCATTATTTACTTAAATAAATTTTAGAGACAAGAACTTGCCACATAGCCCAGACTGTCCTAGAACAGCAGTCTTGCCTCAGCCTCAGCAATATGATTCTCTGGGGAAAAAAATATCTCATTCTTCCCATAACTCCAGTTCGTAACACTAGAAAAATAACATGAATTCTTTCATCTATGGAGTTGACTAACTGCAACTGCCTACAAGTCAGAATGAGGAATGTATGTCACATTTCTACCAAAATAAAAGCCATCTATTAAACTGCCTAAATACAGGCACACACGAATGTACACATACAATGAGGGGAAGAAGGAGAAGGAGAGTATCCCTTTGCATATGGTTTTAATGCATTGTCTGAAAAATCTTGAGTTATGGATTGTTTGTTTATATTGTTTAATTCACTTAATTTTTACTCTCTCTCACATCAATTCAATAGATTACTAGAATTCGATTTTTCATGTGTATGTATGTTCACTTTTGTGTGGATGCATGTGTGAAAGTTCAAAGTTGTTGTCCAGTATCTCTCAACTGCTCTCCGTTTTATTTATTGAGCCATGGGTCTTTCCCAGAACCCAGAGTTCAATAATTCTAGCTAGTTTAGCCAGCCAGCTTCCTCTCAGAACCCTCACTCCTTGCTCCACCCAGTCTCTGCCTCCCAATGGCTGGGATTAGAGGTGGGTCTGGTGGGCTACCACACTCTCCCAGCTTTTATGTGGGGGCTGGCTATCTGAAATCTGATCCTTACACTTGTATAGCAACTGTGTTATCCACTGGGCCATCTCTCAAGCACATTACTACAATTTTTATTTCCAAATTGATTTCCAATATTGACACCAGAACCCTACCAAACAGGTTAACTTATAACATCATTTCATCAGTATGAGTCTTCACTGGTTCTGAGAATCCTGGATGAAAAGAGTTAACTTGAAGCATGAATCTTAAAGGTATTTATTAATGAAAACAAGCCTGGAGCTAGGTATTGGAGTGAAGACTGGAAGATCAGAGAAGCAGAATAAGCCACAGCCACCTCACCTCACTAATTCTGCAGCTGATCCTGTTTCCTCAGACTGGAGTCCTCATCCAAATGGATCTCAGCTGACTGCATCTCGAAAGCCTGAATGCTTAACCAGCACTAGTTCCTGGTCCTCACGCCTTATATACCTTTCTGCTTTCTGCCTTCACTTCCTGGGATTAAAGGCATGAGTCACATGCCTGGCTGTTTCCAGTGTGGTTTTAAACTCACAGAGATCCACATGGATCTCTGCCCCTGGAATGCTAGGATTAAAGGCATGTGCTACCACTGCCTAACCTCTATGTTTAATACTATGGCTGTTCTGTTCTCTGACCCCCAGATAAGTTTATTGGGATGCACAATATATCAACCACACCAACTGCCTCTGCCCAATTTCCATAGATGTCAATAACCTAGCACTAATATCCATTTCTAATTTGATCTTTCTAGGCACTCCATCTTCTGCTCTAGAAAATACAAAAGTTATCATTCTTGACTACCTGTCACTGTATGTATGTATGTGTGTTCGTGTGTGTGTGTGTGTGTGTGTGTGTGTACCATGATCACACATTTTTGTCCTTAAATTGGAACTAACATTATTTCAAACATTGAAATCTAGATGTTTTATGCAGCTCTACTTGAATTATACTTCTCTGTAAGTCAATGGTATAATTAAAGTCTACAATCTTATATAGGCTATAGGCTCAGGAGGATGGTCAACCTTTTATTCATCTTAAATTATGTAACAACACTGAACTATGTTTTCTTTTTCTGTATTTTGGGATTTTTTGAGACAAGGTTTCTCTATGTAGTCCCTGGCTGTGCTGGAACTCACTCTGTAGACCAGGTTGGCCTTAAACTCACAGAGATTTACCTGCCTCTGTCTCCTGAGTGATGGTATTAAAGGCTTGCACCACCACCACCTGGCTATTTTTTCTTTTTAATCATCCTAAAATTTTTTTTAAAAAAATAAGATTGCACAATGAAGTAATTTCTCTAACAACCTTTACAAATGCATACCTTTGTAACTGATTTATCTCTAAAATATATATTTCCAACTATAAAATACATAAAATTGTTTTTATGTATTGACAAGAAAAATATTGAAGAATTCTTAATCATTTAAAAGCATGAGAAAACAACTGCAGTGGTTCTCAACCTTCCTAATGCTGTGACCCTTTAACACAGCTCCTCATATTGTGGTGACCCCCCAGCCATAAAATTATTTTCATTGCTACTTCATAACTGTAATTTTGCTACTGTTATGAATCATAATGTAAATATTTTGGAGATAAGAGATTTGCAAAAGGGATGTGACCCACAGGTTGGGAACTGATGATTTTAGCAAGAAACAGTTAAAGCAAGAGTTTTGCCCAATTATAAATTCAATGTTTAGTTTGGAAAACCTCAAGGTACATTTACATTTAACAACTAAACTGGTCAAAATCTAAGTATTTCCAGTATTTTTGCTATGGAATTTTTTGTGTATTCAAAAAATGAACAATAAAGGCAATTTATTAATAAATTTAATTACATATGAAAAGTAGTACAAGGTTATAAAGATATCCTTACATATATAATCCAAAGCATTAGCAAAGGACATATATGTTATTCTTTTCAGTTATTAAAATATGCACTTTCTGGGTATGGTGGCGCACACCTTTAATCCCAGCACTCTAGAGGCAGAGGCAGGTGTATCTCAGTGAGTTTGAGTCCAGCCTGGTGTATAAAGCAAGTTCCAGGACAGCCAGGGCTATACAAAGAAACCATGTCTCAGTGGAAACAACAACAATAAAAACCAAAAACAAAACAACATGTACTATCTGTAGAATTCTAAACTCCTTTCCTGGGGAGTCGATACATATAGCTCTTAATCTCTCTTCCAATATATTCCTATAGATCTTAATTCTTGATTATTGTATTTCAGCTATCCAGAAAGGAACCCACAATTTACATTGCAAATTGTTACTAGTAGATAAAAGAAAATTGGCCATACAAAATAAGCAAGTTTCTAAAAAATTTCACAAGAATTTAAAAATGGGCAAAGGCTACCAAGTGACTCTGAATTTAGGTCCTATGATGAACAGAATGAGAGTCAAATCTTTGAGGAGATCACAATCTAAATAGACAAACTAACATCCCAGAAAGCATTTATTTATATTTGTGCCACACAAATGCAAATGAAAGCACATGGGGATAGGGATAAGCATGTTTCAGCTCTGAGGAAATATCAATAAAACTGAGACCAGATTCGTTGAGTTCAGTTTTGATGTATGGATGGTATGGTCAACCAAACAGAGTAGTCATGTGAGGATGTGCAGAATGGAAAGTGAGTTAGGGTGGAACTGGGGAAAGAAGACAGGCCAGGCACCATTACAATCTCACTACAGCAAAAAAGGAGCAAGTCTGTTCTAGTCTCAAGAGTTAGAGAATTTCATGGAGCGTGACTGGAAGCAGTATTTTTCAATCATTAGCAAAGTGGGTTTTCTTCTATAAGCTTGTGTCATCTAGCACTAAGGAACAGGGCACTGTGTGTGTGTGTGTGTGTGTGTGTGTGTGTGTGTGTGTGTTTATGTTTGTGTGTATGTAATAAAAAAAATCATGCAGCAGCTGGAGAGATACATGAATTAGTAAGGTGCTTGAAGAGCATAAGAAGCTGGGAGAGAGGGAGGGAGAAGGCTGAGTGGATAAAGGCACTGCTTGTTGCCAAGCCTCACTACCCAAATTAGATGCCCAGGACGAAATGATGAAAGGAAGGAACCTACTCCTGCAAGTTGTGCTCTGCCTTCTTTCCACACACGCGCCAGAGTGTATGTGCCCACACAGCTATACACACACAGAAATAAATTAGAAAAAAGAATTAATGGGACTCCAAAAATGGACCAGAAAGATGGTTCAATGGGTAAAGGCCCTTCTCACCAATTTGGACAATCTGAGTTTAATCTCTAGAACACATGGTGGAAAAAGAGCCTTGATTCCCGTACATTGCCCTCTAAATGCTACCCCCCCCCTCTCTCTCTCTCTCTCACACACACACACACACACACACGCTTGAGCACAAACACTCTACACACTCAATAGGTAAATATATAAAGCTGGGTATTGTGGTGCTCTCAACAACCAACCATATTAGATAGCTTGAGGAACCCATCTGAGGCTCATCCTGTGTGCACACTGTCACACATACTTACAAATACACACACAAATGGAATCATGCTTAGAAAGTAATAGCATACCCTGATTGTGCATTGGCAATAGCTGTGGTGGATGGGGAGGCTGTGGTAATGGAGCTGGCTGAGTGGTAGCAGGACTAAGTACAGCAGTAAACAAGTCTTCAACATCCTTTCCTCCAAGCTCTGAGAAAAATAATCACAGAGATAACATGACAATTATATAGGACTCATTCAATGGAGAATGCCATCCTTTTATAAAGTGAAACAACAGAATACAAACATACCTGGAATTTTATATAACTTTCCAAGAATTGCTCCTAGAATAAAAAAAATAGTAATAATTATCTATACCATATAAGGATATAAAACAGGATTTAATTAATAGAAAAATTATGAAAACAAGTCCAAACATAAAATTGCATGCAAAAAGCTTTGAAAGTCATATTTACTCATGTCTTTTAGAAAGCCTAGATGTAGGGCAAATATTTTACCATCTGTGACCATTTTGTCTAGCTCAGGACTGAGGATCCCATCTAGTTGCTCTTCACTTAATGGTCGTGAACTCTGACTGACACTTGGCTGAGGCAAAGAGGAAGCATCATCAGCAATGGGGCCAATATCTAAAAGAATAAGGTAAATAAATGAAAAGGTGAGTCCAGCACATGCACAAAATGGACAACATTATCTATATGCATTAATATACACATTGATTTAAAAGAAGCCTATACTTCTGAATTATAATTATCAGGATTCTAGTAGTACTTTGGATAGGCTATTACTAAACTTAGCTACAAAGTATCTATGAGTTTATATGACACTTGATGTTATTTTTTTTCTTCAAAGTAAGTACATTTCCTGAGGACAAAAGACACAACTGATTTCAACTTGGCAACATCTACTAAATTTAACTCTATTAGGAATCCATAAGATGCCATTACATGAAAAACTGTTCTAATTTGGAAAACAGTGGTATCATCAGGTCAACTGTAAAATACAACACGTGAAGCAGGTTACACTCAGTTATAGCAGGATACAGCTTAATAATCATCTTTTTTTTTTAAGCTGATCACTGAGCTAAATCCCCAACCCAATAATCATCTTTTGTAAATAATTTCAATTATAAATTATTTTAAAATATTTTATAGTATAATCTGAAAATATAAATTATGTTCATCACCTTATACCATCTAGTAATAGTAGCCTATCATCTATTTCCTCATACTTTCTCAATGTCATTAGTCCTACATTTTAGTCTGCTTTTATTTAATTTAGTATTAGAAACTATTTAGAACAAAACCATTCATTAAAATTATTAAGGAAGTCATTGAAAGCACTATGCTTTAGCTGTACACAAGAAGGAAAAAGCAATGTATGGATTAGTGATGCATTAGCACTACTAATAAACTCGCATGCACCTACAGGCTGCCAGCTGAGACCACTACTGAGAAAGACTACTTCTAGTCAGTGCCATCCATTGCTCAGGTCTTACCAAAAGGGAAGGGTGAGCTCCCAACCTGGAAAGTGCATAAATCAAGACCTACAAGACCCAAACCAAATAAAATGGATGATTGCCACAGAAGTGGGAAGGAGGGACACACACAAAGAGGAGAAAGCGCAGCAAGACTTTGAAGGCAACATGCCTTAACTCTGATGCAATTAGAAAGGTAACAAGAATGAGCCAACCTTCTATGTCCCCTCCTAAAGCCAGTCAAGGAAGATCAAATACTGGCTTCGACACAGCCCAAAAACAAAAACAAAACAAAGCAAAACATCAAAACCACTTCTGCTTCCATTATTGGGAAAAATAAAACTGTTCCACATCCATACAGCTCTTAAGTCACAGAACAAAAATCAGGCAAACAGTATTCATGTATACCTGAATGATCAACTGATTTTGCAAGATCATCTGAGATTATTCCAAGAATGTCATCATCTGTGTTTAAGACTTCAGAAATATCAGCTAATGGGTCATCAGCAGTACCTAAATATAGTAAGTATATGAAAATTAAGTATTTTCCTAGACATAAAATTCTAAAATGTCCTAAGTACCTAGAATATAGCAGCTGCTGAGGCAACTGGCAGAGTGATAAGAACTTAAGAGCATCACTAAATTAAAAGCAAAGATACTTATCTTTTGATTAACAAAACATTAAAAATTCAAATTTTGTTTTCAAGATTGATGTATATTGACAAAAGAAATAAAAATTGGAAGACCATTAAGCAATAAAAATAAATTCAAAATCTTATAAAATAAAAATTCATTAGTTAAGTGGCATAACTAAGAATGACATCTAGAAAATACAGTACAATTTAAAAAAAAAACCATGAAAAACAGATAGTATTTTGAAATTTCTAGCAAAGCACAAGCCAGGTATCCACTACAACTACTATTTCTTTTCCTGTTTAAATACTCATTAATTATTCACTAAACGACTGTTTTAATATCAAAGAACTGTGTCTATGGACAGCTTGGAACAAGATGGAACTGTTAACAAATGACCTGTTCTCATAGGGCTCACTTCCTCATTAATAACACTAAAGGAAATGAAATAGGCTCTGAGGGATCTATTTGAAGAATAGGCAGAAATGTCATTTCCAGAGATGACTTGCCATAGAAAGATTTTGTGACATTCAGTTTTTCACTATGACATTTCATACATGTGTATTATGCTTTGAACACATTAAACTTTTATTACATGCTCACTTACAACCCTACCCACTGGTGCCTTCTGTCCCCATAGTCTCTCTTATAATTTCTATGTACGTGAATACACATATGCACCTGTATATGCATATATATGCAATCTAGTTCCCCAAGAGAAAACATGATGTATTTGTTATCTAACCTTCTAACCACCTCCCCATAGTTTAAGACTCCTTTCTCTCCCTAGATAAATCCCACCGACTTTCAATTCATACACACACACACACACACACACACACACACACATACATACACACAATTTCTATACATTCATTTTCTAAATGTTAATTTTGGATGAGAAAAAAAAACCTGTGACATTTGTTTTTCTCATTCTGGGGTATTTTGCTTAACATGATTTCCAGTTTCATTTTCCATTATATGTATGTGCATGTGAGTGTGCATATGCAATGTTTTCTAATACAGTTATCTGTTGATGGACATCAGCCTACTTCCACATCTTTGGTATTGTGAGACTATAATAAATATAAATGTGCAAGTATTTCTGTGGGAGGCTGACTTCAGTTCTTTCAGGTATATACTGAGTAGTGAGTGGCACAACTGGACCATATACTAGTTCATAGTGATTTCCACAGTGGCCATACTACTTCCCATTCCCACCGGCAGTCTCTCAGAGTCCCATTTCTACTACATCCTCATCAGCACATGCTGCTGTTTTCTGAACCCACCCATGCTGACTGGAATAAGGTGAAATCCCAGAAGTTTCAATCTGCATTACCTGCCCCTCCTCTCATTTTCTGAGGCACTATGTAGCTTTTGCTGTCCAGGACTGCACATGTAGACCAGTCTTGCTCTTGAACTCAAAGAGATTTGCTTGCCTCTACCTCTCCAGTGCTGGGTTAAAAGGGTGTGCCATCACATTCAACAAGTTTACATTTTCTTGATGGCTAAGCATATTGAACACTTTTCATATATTTATTGAGCACTGATATTTCTTCTTTTGGAAACTGTCTAAGTCGCTTCCCTGTTGATTGACTAACTTTTCAGGGGGAGAGGGTGGTATTTAGACTTTAGTTCTTTTTAGATTACAGTGAGGTTTTTTTTTGTTTTGTTTTGTTTTGGTTTGGTTTTTCAAGACAGGGTTTCTCTTTGTAATTTTGGCACTTTTCCTGGAACTCACTCAGATGGACCTGCCTCTGCCTCCTGTGACTGGGATTAGAGGTGTGCGCCGCCGCCACCACCACCCAGCAGGGTTTAGTTTTTTTTTTTTTGTTTTGTTTTTTTTTGTTTTTGTTTTTTTTGTTTTTTTTTAGCTGAGGATCGAACCCAGAGCCTTGTGCTTGCTAGGCAAGCGCTTTGCCACTGAGCTAAATCCCCAACCAGGCTTTAGTTCTTTATGAGTCTATATATTAATTCTGTCAGATACATAGTAGAAGATTTACTCTAATTCTGTAGGCTATCCACTCTACTGAGTGTTTCCTATTCTGTGTAGCTCGATTTTTATTTCATGCAATCTTATTTGTTGTATGTGGAATTATTTTCTACACTATTAGTGTCATTTTCAAAAAAAATTATTTGCTTATACTTCTATAAAGTATGTTATTAGTAGCAGTTGGCATCAAGTCTCACAATAAGTTGTTTGATCCACTTTTAATTAGTTTTTCTATATTACTGAGTTTCATTTTTCTATCACAGAAATGCACATTTCTTAGCATTACTTATTTAAGATATTACCTTTTCTTCCACATGTTTTTGGATAGTTGTCAAAAACTGGGTTACAGGCTGGGAGGTGGTGGCGCACACCTATAATCCCAGCACTTGGGAGGCAGAGCCAGGTGGATCTCTGTGAGTTTGAGGCCAGCCTGGACTACCAAGCAAGTCCCAGGAAAGGTGCAAAGCTACACAGAGAAACCCTGTCCAAAAAAAAAAAAAAAAAAATTGGGTAACTGTAACTGTATAGATTTATTTCTGGACCTTCTATTCCATTCCACTGTTTCATATGCCTGTATTTTATGCCAGGATCATATACATATACATTCCATAGTGTAATTTGAAACCTGGTATAGTGGTACATGCCTCCATGTCAGCACTGTTTTTTCAGCTAAGGACTGTGCTGTTTGTTCAGGGGCTTTTGTGGTTTCCATTGACTTTTTCCCCACTTCGATGAAGAATTACACTATGACTTTATTAAAGAGCACAACAGTCTACAGACTTTTGGCATTAAGGTCAATCTCAAAATGGTAATTCTGTGGATCTGTGAACATCTTTCCCTTCCCTAGTGTTGTCTCCAATTTCTTTCTTCATTGTAAATCTTCATCTCCTTCATGAGGCTTGTATCTGTGTATTTTTGTACTAGTTTCCTAACTTCTCAGCAAATTTGTTATTAGTAAATAGAAAAACTACTGATTTGTGTATATAAATTTTGTCACCTGCTACTTTGCTAAAAGTATTTATCAAATCAGAGTTTTATGGGGAAGTCTTTTAGTACATGATTAGACTGACCACAAAGAAAGATAATATAATTCCTTTCTTTCCTATTTTCTCATCTTTTTTTAAATCTTGCTTTGTTCCTGTATATTTCAAGCACTGTACGGAATAAAGAGTGGAGACTATACTAACTCTTACCTGCTCCTCATTTCAGAGGGAATGCTTTCAATTTACCAAATTTAGTATGTTGACTATAGAGTTTTCTCTATCATATCCTTGTAACGTTGAGGTATGTTCCCTTTAAGCCTAATATCTTCATGAATAAAGAATCATGAAGAGATGTTGAACTTTGCTTTCAATGGCTTTGTTGAAGTTGTTAATAGTCTCTTGATTTGGGGGATGGTGGTGCATGCACTTCACCTCCGCACCTGGGAGGTGGAGGCAGAGGCAACAGAGTTCAAAGCCAGACTGCTGTTCGAAGCAAGTTCCAGGAGGGAGGGAAGGAAAGGGCGAGAGAGAGAGAGAGAGAGAGAGAGAGAGAGAGAGAGAGAGAGAGAGAGAGAGAGAATATCTCATGATTTAACTGATAGGTAATGTGTGACTAAGGATTTATAATATTCAGCATTTTCTAGCCTTTTACAGCATGATTTTCCAAGTATCTCCTAATTATCCACTGAATTTCTTCAGTACTTGCTATGTCTCTTTTTTTTAACCCCTAATTTCATCTCCTTTTTCATCACTCTGGATCTTCTGTCTTTTTTTATTAATATGGTTAAAAGTTTGTTAAGACTCTTTCTCTCTTAAAAAAAAATACATTTAGTACAGAGGAAGGAGGGAGAGAGCATGCACATGCCTCAGTCTGTGGGAGGATATCTGAGGAAAGCTTGCAGGGATTGGTTCTATCCATCCACTCTATGGCTCTTAGGGATCAAACTAAGATCATCAACTTAGCAGCAAGCAGAGGTAAGAGGATCTCTATAGAGTTGGAGGTCAGCCTGGTCTATACAGCAAGTTCTGGATCAGCCAGGTCTACACCAAAATAAACAAACAAAATAAGACCATTTACATTAAGGGTTACTATAGAAAGGAGTTTGCTACTTCAAGTAATTTTTGGGTTGTTTTCCTGACTGATCCCATCGTTGGTTCTTACATTTCTCAATTATTTAGAGAGCTAAATAAAGCAAAGCACAAAGTAGGTGAAGATACCCTAAGCACATGGAAATCAGCTATCCTAGCTGTCACAGAAGGCCAGAATGATTAAAGGAATCACAGGGAAAGTCAAAGAAACATATAGAGTAGCTACTGCAAGCCTGGGCAAAGGTTTGAATAAAGTGGTGAAGCCTAGGTTTTACTGTGGAGGTTGAGGGGAAGTACAGGAATACTGGAAGACAAGCAGAACAGACTGGTGGAGAAAGGCAGGGTGGGGGGGGGGCATTAGAAGACAGGAAACCTTGTGCAGTATAAATGGCAGGTAATTAGACATACGAAAATTTTAAGCTTTCATATGTATTTTAAATAAAGGCGAAATATTTTTTAATGGCATAAAAATAATACTTCAGGGGTTAGAGAGATGGCTCAGTAATTGATAGCACTTTTTCCACTGGCAGAAGATACAGGTTCAGTTCCCAGTACCCATGTGTCAGTTAACAACCAACTATAACTCCAGTTCTGTGAGATCCAATGCCCTCTTCTGGCTTCTGTGAGCAGTGCACACATGGTGAACAAAACATACAAGCAGACAAAATATCCACATACATAAAAATAAATAAATCTTTAAAAAATACACACACACACACACACACACACACACACACACACACACACAGAGGATTGAGGAGATGGCGCATTTGCTTACTGGGCAGGGCGGAGGTGGGTGGTGGTGGTGCTGCATGCCTTTAATCCCAGCATTCCTGAGGCAGAGTGCTTGGTTCCCAGCAGCTACATTGTAGTTTATGACTATCGATAATACCAGTTCCAGGAAATTCAAGCTCGCACTAGCACTCTCTCTCGCTCTCCCCCCCACCTCTAGTTTTTCGAGACAGGGTTTCTCTGTGTAGTTTTGGTGCCTGTCCTGATCTCACTCTATAGACCAGGCAGATCCACCTCCCTCTGCCTCCCGAGTGCTGGGATTAAAGGAGTGCGCCACCACCTCAGGCTCATCTTTTTCAACAGACACTGGATAAAATCTTATTTCCTAAGTGCACGAAGCATGCACATGTTAGACATACATACATGCAGATAGAACATCCATATTTGTATTACCTAAAAATTTAAATACATATTTATTTATATTTTAAATTAAGTACCTGTATGAAATACTTTATACAAATTGGTATATTTAAAAGAAAAAAAAACTACAGCTATGAGGGGGTCATCTATGATTCCCATTTGTGTGTGTGCACATGGGAAGGTGTTAAAGGGCAACTTCAAGTGTCATTCACCAGGTCCCATACACCTTGTTCTTGGAAATGAGGTCTTTCACTGGCCTGAAGTTCGATAAGTAGACAAGGCTGGCTGTCAACAAGCTCTGAGGATGTTCCTCTTTAAAACTTCCAAGTACTGGGATTACAAGCATATGTAACCATGCCAAATTTTTTAACATGAGTTCTGAAATCAAATTCAGGACCTTTAGCTTACAGGGCAATTACTTACTAAAAAGGCCCTTTTGTTTTTAAGTAATGAAAATCTACTATATAAAAATTATTATCATAAATTCTTTAAAGACTACGTTTTAAAAACTTTATCCCTGAGGCTGGAGAGATGGTTCAGTAGATAACAGATCTGGCTACTCTTCAAAGGCACCAGGTTTAATTCCTAGCATCCACATGGCAGCTCACAACCATTTCAAGTTAAACTCCAGTCTCAGGGGATTTGTGCCCTCTTCTGGTCTCCATGGGCATCATTTGCAAACACAGCACATAGACATACATTCAGGCAAAAACATCCATACACATAAAATAATAAATCTTATTTTTTAAGGAAGTGTGTCCTTAAATGAATCCCCAGGGGAGTCTTGGCCCTGGAGGAGATGGGAATGGAGGGGAGGGGATAGGGGGAATGTGGGGGTGGGGTAGGGAGGAGGGAGGACAGGGGAACCCATGGCTGATATGTAAAATTAAAACACAAATATAATAATAAAAAGAAAAAGAAAAAAAAAAAGAAAGTGTGTCCTTGTCTACATTAAATGTTCAAAAAGGGCAACTTTCTTTCATTAAACTTTATGTATAACTGAAAAAAACTACATTTATGTTTTGAAATGAATACTATTCCCGTCTTCTAAGTTTGGCCTTACTATAAAATCATCATGCCTCAAGAAATTTTATGTAAGAAACACTTACATCAACATCAGTCCTATCCTGTGTCCCCATGCAACTCAGACCTCACAAAATTCAAGTGCAAGTATCTTCCATTTAACTCAAGTCACGTGTCATAATATTTATAACATACCCTTGGTGCAAGCAATTTCAATTTAATGCTTCAAGCCACATGTCATAATATTTATAACATATTCTTTGAAATACCTAGTCATTATACAATGTTTAAAACATATGAATAAGAACTAATGAGTACTTAAAAACCAACATAAAATAAAACAAAGTATTTTTTGTTTGAATCTTGTAAGACTAAACAAAAAGTATGCTCCTTCTTTCCATCCTTCTTTGCTAATAATGATGCAGAATCATTGTTTATGTGCTTAAAGGATAAGACTGCCTGCAACTCTTTTAAGGAAGTCAAATCAAAAGTAAGAATTTGCATATATTATCCTTTGGTGTATAGGACAGCCCTAAAGATACAAAAATCTCCCGCTACTCAAATCCCTTAAATTAGTCATGTGTTATTGCATAGATAGATAGATAGACATAGATAGATAGACATAGATAGATAGACATAGATAGATAGATAGATATGTAGATAGAGATATATATAAAACCCTACAGCATAAGAAAGTCAACAGAATTTCATGACAGGACAATGCTGGGTGAAAAAAGCTTTAATTACTTAATAGTCAAAGTCATTATTTAGTACATGTCTACTTAAGATTTTTTTCTCTAAAATGAGTTTATAAAATTTAAGCCTAATAAATGGCAAAATAAAGCCTGCCAGAAAAATATTGTACTATAACTAATAGAACGGTAAGAGTCTAGAAGAAAAAAAAAAAGAAATAACATTGTGATTGTAACTTTTTTTTTTTTTTGAGCTGAGGATCGAACCCAGGGCCTTGTGCTTGACTAAGCAAGCACTCTTACCACTGGGCTAAATCCTCAACTCATGATTGTAACTCTGACATTGACATAAATACTTAAAAACACATAATTTTTGCTTACTCTCTTTTCCTCCCTTTATTTTTCTTAATGAGGCCTCATGCTGCTCAGACTGCCTTTGAACTTACAACATAATACTAGAGTGTATCTTGAACTTGACCCTTCTGCTTCCACTTCTCAAGTGGGGACATAGGCACGTACTACCTCATCCATCCAGTTTAGGAGGTGCTGGGGATCAAATCCAATGCTTCATGTATGAGAGCCAAAGATTCACTAACTGAGCTATATCTTCAACCTCCTTCATGACTCTATTTTTTAAAACTGCAATTAAAGTTTGTATAGATAGTGTGTGTGTGTGTGTGTGTGTGTGTGTGTGTGTACGTGCACACCCACACCCATGTATGTGCTTGTGTGTAGAGTGGAAGAAAACATCAGGTGTCATCATCAGGAAAATCCACCTCCCTTCAACAAGGAGTCTCACTGGCCTGAGCTCACCAATTAAGCTAGAATGTCTGGGCAGCAAGCCAAAATGATCCTCCTGTTTCCATATCCTCATTATTGGGATTACAAGGAAACACCACCATATCCAGAATTTTCATATAGGTTCTAAGGATCAAACTTCAGTCCTTGTAACTGCAAGGCAAACTATTTACCTACAGAGCCATCCCTCAGCTCTCCCTCTTTTCATTTTTAATAGTCCCTTATTTCCTACTTCTGTACAGTGGTTCTCAACAACAAGCAATTTTGTTCACTAATTATTTAAGAATAACTGAAGACATATATACATTTATTTACTTGTTTCTCTAGTTTTTTTGGAGACAAGATCTAACTATGTAACTCTGGCTATCCTAGAACTCACTATATACACCAGGCTTGCCTTGAACTAATAAAGACCTGTCTGACTTGGATTAAAGATGTGCATCACTATACTCAGGAGAAATTTTTGATAGTCATGACCTTAGGAGGTCAGAAATGACAATAAATATACTGCAAGACACTGGAGAGCCTCTTTTCACAACAATGAACTAACTGGCACAGAGTGTCTGTCAGTGGTGAGAAACTACATGAGATATATATATAATCTCATACTATCTACAATTTCCAACTGTGAACATTCATTTTGCAGCTTTTTGTTTGTTTTTCAAAACAAGGTTTCTCTGTACATCCCTGGCTGTCGTGGAACTTGCTTTGTAGACCAGACTTGCCCTCAAATTTAGAGACTGCCCTGCCTCTGCCTCCCAAGTGCTGGGATTAAAGGCACATGCCGCCACTCTCAACTTATACTTCGCAAATTTTTTTTTTTTTTGGGGGGGGGGGGTTGAGACAGGGTTTCTCTGTAGCTCTGGAGTCTGTCCTGGAATAGCTTTGCAGACCAGGCTGGCCTCGAACTCACAGAGATCCACCTGCCTCTGCATCCCTGAGTGCTGGGATTACAGCATGCTCCACCACTGCCCAGCCGTATTTTGCAATTTTTGGGTTGTGTAACTGACACTGTCATGGGTAAAGTATAAACTGAAAGTTTTCTCACACAACTCCTGATTTTGATGATTATTACACTGGTAGGTTAATTTGACAAGTCGTTTGAAAAGTTTTCTAGAACTTCCTACATTAAAAAAAAAAAAAAGCTACATTTACCAAATATAAGTTATATTTCAATAAAGTATATTAGATCAAACAGAAGTATTTCTAAGAAGTGTTTTATAATAACTAGAAGGTAAATGACATGTGGCATAAAGAAAATACCTGTGAATTAATCTACATACCCTGAGTTCCAGGTTTTCCTGAAGCAGAAGATGAACTCAGTAGCGGATCTGAGGAAGGATCCAAGAAACCTGTTTTATATGAAAGCTGAGCTGCATCTTCTGATAGATTATCTAAACTCAGCTTGTTTTGTCTGCTGGTATCTAGAAGATCTTTTCCAAAAAATGCTTCCTAGACAAAGATGAGCACATAAGAAAATTATTAGTTCTAAATTCTATAAAACTAACAATATCCTGTCATCATTTTGACAAGAAAAACTTTGCATTTAACAATATAAAAACTAAAGACTATAATATACAGAGATCCTGTTGATTTTGAATATACTGTGTTAAATTAATTTTGATATCTTTCTCAAAAACAAAATTAAACAAATGTAAAAACAATGTGTCAAAAGTGTTTGTAGAAACCATAAAATAATTCATTTTTCAGAGACTAATGTGCAATCAAATTTTAGAATTGATAGATGTTTTGGTGTTATTGGTTCTTTAATTCATAGCACAGGCATAGGCACAGCTTTACAAATGCCATCAGTATTTACAGATTACCTAATGTCTGCAGTAATCTCATGCTGAAGCATACACCCACATCAAAGGAATTATACTACGAATCTGAAGGACTTTAGCCCATGCACAGAACATTTGTGAACTATGAAAGGCTGCTGGCTTTCAGTTTATCTACTGAGATGAACACTTTTTCTCCATAGAGATAGTGCTTCAAAGTGAGTTCTTCTCAGAACTCCTCAAGATCAACAGAGAAGATAATAAGAGAACCTCAGGACTTCCCTTCATTTGTTTCAACCCAGCAACCCTGAATTAGGAGATTTTCTACTCGGTGGCCTCTCTGGAAGAGGGATTCCAGAGAGTTTGCAGGAGCTAGTAACATTTATCATATACCTGCCACACACATGAATAGAAGGTTCACAGGCACCTTTTTCATAACTCTTTAAGGAAAAATGGCGCCAGCATCCATATCGGGTAGACAGATCAATGTCCCCACTACAAAATGAAGGGGGGCAGTGGATTGTGTTTCTTGCAGCACTGGAGATTGAAGCTATAAGTTGAAATTCAGGCCTAACCCATGTTAGGCAACAATATTTTTCACTGTGGTATATCCCCAGACTGAAACATAGATTTTAAAATCCAATAGAGTAAACTAGTGAGATAAGTCAGCAGATCCAGGTACTTGCCATAAAACATGACAACCTCAGTTAATTCTTGGGAATCACACAGCAGGAGAGAACTGACTTCTGTAAGTTGTCCTCTGACCTCCACATGTGTGTCATTGGATATACAAGTACACAAAAATATTTAAAAGCATATAAACCCATATTACCAAAGAAAACTTCTGAAATATATAACCAAAAGGAAGAAGGCTGAAAGATAGGTCAAAATGCACAAATGAAGACTTCTGCAAGAACATACAATAAATTGCACAAAATTTGGAGGGAGGGGGCAGAAAATGTTTGTCCTACCTAGCTTTATGTCAACTTGACACAAGTTACACTCATTTTAGAAGAGGGAACCTCAATTGAGAAATGCCCCCCATTAAATTAGCCTGTGTGCAAGCCTATGGTGCATTTCTTTGACTGACAGTTGTGGGAAGGCCAAGCTCAGTGGGGATGCTGCCAACCCCAGGCTGGTAGCCCCCCAGGGACTATAAAGAAAGCAGGTTGAGGGGTTGAGAATTTAGCTCAGTGGTAGAGCACTTGCCTAGCAACACAAGGCCCTGGGTTCAGTCCTCAGCTCTGAAAAGAAAACGAAAAAGAAACAAAAAAAAATTTAGCCAGGCAGTGGTGGCACATGCCTTTAATCCCAGCACTTGGGAGGCAGAGGCAGGTGGATCTCTGTGAGTTTGAGGCCAGGCTGGGCTACCAAGTGAGTTCCAGGAAAGGCACAAAGCTACACAGAAAAACAGAAAAGAAAGCAGGGTGAAGAGGTCACGGAGAGCAAAGCCAGTAAGTAGTAGCCCTTCCTAAGGTTCATGCTTATACTGACTTGAGAATTTTAAGCTGAAATAAACCCTTGCCTCCCCAAGTTGTTTATGGCTATGATGTTTTATTACAGCAATAAAAGCCCCAACTAAGACAATGTTAATAGTACTAATTTCAGGACAGGCACTGGAGAGCTGAGGCATGGACTCAGTAGTGAAAGTGCTTGCTACACTACTGTACGGAACTGAACTAGAATCCCCAGAATCCATGTAATGCCAGCACAGTAGCACATGTCAGTAATCCAAGTGTGCCTACAGCAAGATGGAAGGCAGAGATGGGAGAATCCCCAGATGCTCATGAACCAGCTAGTATGTTACACACAGTAAAGCAGCAGAGAACCTGTCTCAAAAAAGATGCAAGGTGAGGACCAATATTTGAAGTGGTCCTTTGACTTCTCTCTATTCAAATACAACGACACACTTGCATAACTCCAACACACACACACACACACACACACACACACACACACCACTGAATTCTGGCAGATATTTTATATCTTATTTAAAATTTTCATTTTTTAAATGAATAAGCTATTTCACTATGAAATTGTATTTGAAAATCTATAAAGAATGCTAAAGAGTATTAAACATCTTTGTTAAGAAATCAATCACTGGTGTAATGCCTTAAGTATAAACTTCAGTAACCTGAGACCACCATTAACAATATTTCTAATGATGACTTTCTTCACTTTTAGAGTTTGTAATTCTCTAATGAATTGGGTAAGCTTTTCTGTTTTTGTTTTTATTTGTTTGTTTTCAAGTCAGGGTTCCTCTGTATAATCCTGGCTGTCCTTGGACTCAGAGATCAACCTGCCTCTGCCTCTGCTTATGCCTCCAAGTGCTGGGATTAAAGGTATAAATTTTTCATTCCTTAGAGTAAACATCAAAAAGAAGTTCCATGTACTTTTCAACTAGACATTGTGAGTACAGGCCTAGGATAAATAGATCTCTTTACAGACACATGATTACACACACACACACACACACACACACACACACACACACACACACACACGAGGCATGTGTGGATCAAAAAGACAACTTCTACAGGTCAGTTTTCTCCTTCCTCAGTGTGGTTCCAGGGATGAAACTCAGGTCATCAGGCTTAGGAGCAAGAGCTTTTACCTGCTGAGACATCTCAACAGATATTTTTAGAGGTTCCTTTAAAACCAGACATGTTGGCTATTGCCTGTAGTTCCAACACTACAAAAACAGAGCCAAGAAGATAAGCAGATCAAGATCATCTTTAGCTACACATCAAGTTTCAGGCCAATCCAGGCTACATTAAAACTGTCTTTAAAAATAAACAAAATACAAAAAACAATTAAACAAGAACACATGCATCAAAAAATAAAAATTTAAAAAAAAAAAAAAAAAAAAAAGCAGGGAAGGAAAGAATAGCCAAGAAAGACAGTACGTTTAAATGCTCTTTTGTAAACAGCTGGCTTCTATACTTTCTTAATCAGCTAAAGGAGTTTCCTAAATAAGGATTACAGATAACAAACAGACCAATAGGTGAAGGAGCAGATAACCTTCCTAGTACATCCCCAAAAGAAAACCATGAAAAGAGGTAAGGGGCCCAAGTGTGCATGCCTTTTATTCTGGTTATTAAAAATCTAAGGAACTCAGCTATTTAAAAAATTGCCCCAAACTTAGTGGTTTAAAGTAGCATTTACAGCCGGGTGGTGATGGCGGCTCGCGCCTGTAATCCCAGCACTCGTGAGGCAGAGGCAGGTGGATCTCTGTGAGTTCGAGGCCAGCCTGGTCTACAGAGTGAGTTCCAGAACAGCCTCCAAAGCTACAGAGAAACTCAGTCTTGAAAAACCCAAATAAATAAATAAATAAAGTACAATAAAATAAAAATCTAAGGAACCCAATTTCCTTATATACCATTCACTTATATTAGAAAGTGAACATGGGGCTGGAAACGGGAAGATGACTCAGTGATTAAGATTACTTGTTACTTTTCCAAAGAGTCCTAGCACCAATATGAGGGCTCACAACTATATAGAACTCTAATTTCAAGGGGTCCAACACCCTCTTCTGGTCTCTGTGGGCACCAGGCAATGATGTGGTGCACAGACATACTTAGACATAGAAAATACTCATACACATAAAATAAAGAATAAAATTAGCATTTTACATTACCCTGTCAAAAACATGCAATTAAGGTCTTTTTGTTGTTGTTAAATTGTTAAAACAGCTTTAAATGCAGGTTTAGGGGCTATGGATGCACTTCAGTTAGTATAGTGTGTGCCAAGATGTAGGAAACCCAGGTTTCAAGACCAGCAAGGTTATAAGAGACACTGTATATATGAAGGACAGAGGAAAGGAGGGAAGGAGAAGTTTATAATAGAGGATTGCTTTATTAGTTTTTAAAAACAGAATACATGAATACATATTACTCATAAGACCAACAGCCTTTTAAAAACCCTGCTTTAGGGGTTAGGGATTTAGCTCAGTGGTGGTGCGCTTGCCTAGCAAGCATGAGGCCCTGGGTTGGGTTCTCAGCTCCGGCAAAAAAACAAAATCTTGCTTTAAAGAAAAAATATCAAGAGCCAAAAGTCTTTTAATCCCATCAGTCAGGAGGCAGAGGCATACAGATCTCTGTAAGTTCAATGGCCAGCCTAGTCCAAACAATGAGTTACAGGTGAGCCAGGGCTGCATAGTGAGACCCTGTTTCAGAGGAGACAGACAGGGTATGGGGTAGAAGGAGGAGGAAGGGGAAAAAGAAGGGGAAAGGGAACGGCAGGGGGAGAGGGGAGCAGAGAAGAGGAAGAAAGCAGGAGAGAAGAGGACAGAGAAGTGCAGGACAAGAACAAAGAAATACATAAAGACAATCAACAACACCCCCCACCCACCCTCCCGAAAGTATTTTTCTACTGTTTAAAAAAATAGTACAGGAGCTGAGGAGGTGACTCAGTGTGTGAAATGCTTATTATGTAAGTATGGGGATTTATGCCCAGATCCCTAGGCACCCAAGATAAAGAAAGAGGGTCTATAACTCAGGACTGAGTGGGTATAGGAGAATTAGCAGAGACAAATAGATCTCAGAGGCTCATTATTGGTCAGTCAGAGTGGCCAAAAATGAGTGCTCTCTAAGTTCCGTGAAGAGGGTCTACGGCAAGAATCAGATAGTGGGTGGTGAGACGAGTCAGCAGGTCAAAGCATTTGTGCAAGCCTGACACCCAGATTCCATAGTGCAAGGAGACAACTGACTCCCCAGAGCTGTTACCTGACATCAATGCCAACACCATAGCAGGCACCTCACTCATAATAATAATAATATGAAGATGCAAAGTTTTAGAGGCAGAAATCAGATGTGAATTTCTAAACACACACACACACACACACACACACACACACACACACACACACACACACGCTTACTATCCATATACACACCTACAACAGACAAACAGAGTCTGATTTAAAGGATAAGCTCTGTAACAAGCATATAGACAGTTAAGAGGCTAGAAGTCTAGGGGCTGGGGAGATATCTCAGTAGGTACAGTGCTTGCTTCATTCCTTAAAAATTCTGGTGGGCAGGCTGGAGAGATGGCTCAGAGGTTAAGAGCACTGGCTGCTCATCCAGAGGTCCTGAGTTCAATTCATAGCAACCACATGGTGGCTCACAACCATCTTAATGAGATCTGGTGCCCTCTTCTAGCGTGCTGGTGTACATGCAGGTAGAACACTATATTCATTTAAAAAAAAATTCTGGTGGCCTATGCTTATAAATCTAGTGCTGGCTACACCTCGGGCTCACTGGTCAATCATCTTAGCTGATTCAATGAATCCCAAATCACAATGAAATACTCTGTCTAAAAGTCTAGCTAGTGAGTGAATGAATGAATGAATGAATAAATGAATGAATGAATGAATGAGGGCAGCTTTGTAACAACCCTGAGATTGACCAACAATGAATGTATATTCACATCTATACTTCCACAAACACACAAGTATACACACTAGAGAAAAAAATTAAGCAAGTTACCTTGTATTTAAAAATGTGTTTTAAGACAAACATGTAAGGGGTGTAGTGGCACACACCTTTAATCCTGGCACTTGGTGGTTGGGAGAAGCAGGTGGATCTCTAAGTTTGAGGCCAGCCTAGTCTACAGAGTTAATTTAAATTAGCCAGGGCTACACAAAGAATCCCTGTCTCAAAAGACAGACATGTAATCACTAGTAAAAGATTAAGGTTAAAAATATACGTAACTTGCCAGGCATCGGTGGCACGCGCCTTTAATCCCAGCACTCAGGAGGCAGAGGCAGGTCGATCTCTGTGAGTTCGAGGCCAGCCTGATCTACAAAGCTACTTCCAGGAAAGGCGCAAGCTACACAGAGAAACCCTGTCTCAAAAAAACAAACAAACAAAAAACCAACCAAACAAACAAAAAACCAAAAAACCTTAAGTAACATAATTAAGGTTAAAAAAATATACATAATTTAAAACCTTGTTCTGGCCAGGTGGTGGTGGTGGTGGTGGTGGTGGTGCACAGCTTTAATCCCAGCATTTGGGAGATAAAGGCAGGCAGATCTCAGTGAGTTCAGGGACAGCCTGGCCTATAGAGCGAGTTCCAGGACAGGCACCAAAACTACACAGAGAAACCCTGTCTTGGAAAAAAAAAAAAAAAAAAACCAACAAAACAAAACAAAAACTTTATTTATTTACTTACTTACTTATTTATATTTATTTATTTATTAGCTTGTTCTGTATCAAAGGAATGGTGTTAAATGCTAAAATTAAGATAGACTCTTAATGATCGTGTATTCCAAATCAAATTTTACCTGTGAATAAATAAAGAAGTGGGAAGTAAATAATGTACTAAGGAACTGAGATGAGGATGTTTACAATCTATATCCTGCCTTTAACATGACATTCTCCCTAATATATCTTTAAATTCTTCTGTGACTTAATGTTTACAATAGAAACTAGAAAGATTTCCTCTTTTATCTTTTTTTGTAGTCTACATTTACCAAGAATATTTTCTTTACAATTACAGATGTCATTTGGAAACCAAATAATACCACCAACAAATGTTCATTATAGCCAAGCATGCTAGCAAACACCTTGTAATGTAAAAACTTAGGCTGACTCAGAAAGATCAGGAGTTCAAGGCCATTTGGGACTGAATAGCAAGACCCTGTATCAAAAATTTACAATAATAATTCTTCCGTTTTCTTTGGCTTAAGTCTCTCATTAAGAAGTTCTATATGTGGTTAACAGTTCTTAAAACTATGATCTTGGCTGCTGAGAACGTTTTGAATTAAATTAACTGCAATAAATTGTATTGATATATGGAACTATCAAAAATTGTATTGATATATGGAACTATCAAAAGGAGTCGGGTTTGGCATGTGCATAAATATGTATGGTTTTAAAGAAGAATTTCCCATCCTGAAAGTGTCTTTGTTATAGCCAACAACACACTGAAAACTGAGAAAGAATGAGACGGGGGGGGGGGGGGGGGGGGGTGGTGGTGTGAGGAGAAGAGAATATAAACTTTATTGGGCTGGAACAAAGCTCAGTACAGGATAACTGCCTGTGTTCACAAGACTCTGGCTCTGATCTCCAGGACTTCACGTGCACACATACACACATTACTTCACAGGGGGTGGGGGAGGGTGGAATCAAACCACACACAAAAGCAAATTATTCATTCTTTGATGGAGCCTAGTAAAGTGAATGTCATTTATGACAATCGGAGAAAAAGTACACAGAAGGAGTAGAATGTTAACAAAACAAGCATTTTAAAAAAAGACAAAAAAAAAAAAAAACCCTCAAAACATTTCCTAAATTAGCAAACCACGTAATAAAATATGAAGCAGAATATTACTTGTAAATAAGCAGGAAAGGTTTCTTCAAGCTTATTTTTCCTTTTTCGGTATCTCTTCTTTATTTTTTCAGTGCTTTCAGCAACAGAAACAGGCTCATCAACTAGAGTATCTGGTAACTGCTCACTCCAGCCTGAAATAAGAGCCATGTTTATAAATATGTGGCACTTACTTTCCAGAAAAATACGGTAATTTCATAGCTTACCAATACGCATAGTTAGGTAAAAACAAACAAGTTTTTATATCACACAAATATCATAAAGCACATTTCTAAATTTTAAACACCTTGAAAATTCCATTCTGTATCTATTTAGTATTAGTACAATTCCTATCCTTTCTTTTTGGTGGGGGTGAGGGGTGAGTTACAGCTGACCTGGAACTATGTAGACCTGTCTGGCCTTGAACTCACAGAAATCCACCTGCCTCTGTCTCCCCAGTGTTGAGATTAAAGGTATATGCCACAAGGCCTAGCTCCTATTCTTTCTAAATGACCAGCATTCCCGTGCAAAGCAAAAACCTGATTTCCTAAATAGTACATTTATAGATTTCAAAGGATGAAAACACCAGATATTCAGGATTATGAGGAAATGGCTACTCACAGACTCCTAAAGAAAATTGAGTGGATATGGATAGCACCTTTTTGTAGGTAACACAGTTTGTTAAAAAGAAAAAGAAGGAGGAGGAGGAGGAGGAAGAGGAAGAGGAAGAGGAGGAGGAGGAGGAGGAGGAAGTAGGAGGAAGGAAGAAGGAAGAAGGAGGAGAACCATTACCAATCCAAACCACTAACGCATTAAAATCACCTCCTGCAGTGCCAATAGCAAGAACTTGTCATAGAATTTGAAAAGCTAAAAAAACAAATGCCTCCCGAGAAAACTCACAAATGGGATGTGGCCCTAAAGTTCACTGCAGTAAAACAAAATAAAAACAAACATGAATTTGTATAACATGGGCATGGGGTGGTGCTTTAAGCTTGAGGATTTTAACATAAATAACTTTAGGAAAGTAGAAACTCAAGCCTGAAGTAACAGATGGAAATTTCTGAAATAAATTACCTCAATGCAGCTATTAAAAATTCTAAATAATACCCTTCATATACCACACCTATGAAAACTTGAGCCAAAATGAACCTTTCCTTCCATTAAAGGAAAAAAAATCTAAACAGAGAATAAGTCCCTGCACCCAAAGAACGGACTTTTTAGAGGAGACATAAATGAATAAACAAACAAACATAACCTTTCATATATGGACAATTAAATACTGTAGCAGACACAGAGAGTGCTATCAAAAGGGTAGCATTTTATATTACATATCAATCAATCAATTACATGAAGATATAAAAGACAATTGAAAGTAGAAGATATAATATGAAATTATAAAATAATTAAACATCAAAAAGTTAACAGAAGAGTAAGAAACAATATTTGAAATACAATATTCAAATAAATTTACTATGGTTTTTATTAGAAACAACTGAAAATGCTGAACTAAAAAAACAGGTAGAAAGAAATTATCTGGATAATTGAAAACAGAGGAAACATACAAAATAGTTTTATTGCATATATTTAATTCTTTAGTTAGGGATTTTTTAAAATTTTGAGTTTAATGTTTTCGTTTTTGTTTTAAGGTTTATTTATTTATTATGTATACAACATGTTTGACTGCAGGCCAGAAGAGGGCACCAAATCTCTTCAGAACCTCTGGAAGAGCAGTCAGTGCTCTTAACCTGAGCCATCTCTCCAGCCCCTAATTAGGGATTCTTAAACACATGTTATGTCAAAAAAGAAACTTCTTGAAAATCACTACAATTCTTCCTAAAAACAGAAAGCAATTTCTGATTTTTTAAAATCCATTAAAGTTTCAAAGGGGAAAAAAAGACTACCTTTGCAAAGGAAGGAATGCCACAAAGACATGATGAAAACATCCTATTCCATCCTTACAAAAAAAAAAGCAGCATATAGTTTATGATCAATAGTGATGACAAAACACTTTTCAAAGTGAAAACACAAACTGGATCACTTTTTGGATTTTTAAGACAAGGTTCCTCTGTGTAGCCCTGACTGTCCTGGAAACCAGCTCTACAGACTAGGCTGGCCTTGAACTTGGGAGATCCACCTGGTTCTGCCTCCTAAGTGCTGGAATTAAAGGTGTGCACCATCACTTCCTGGCCACTGAAGCACTCATAGAAAGGTCTGGCTTATTAAGCAAAGGTGAAAAAATGTACTCATGTATTTATAAAATATGACCCTTAAGATTTGTTGGGTGGGGCTGGAGAGATAGCTCAGTGGTTAAGAGACCTGGCTGTTCTAGAGGTTCCATGTTCAATTCCCAGCACCCACATGGTGGCTCACAACCATCTGTAATGAGATCTGGTGCCCTCTTCTGGCCTGCAGGCATTCATGTGGACAGAACACTATATACTAAATAGATAGATAGATAGATAGATAGATAGATAGATAGATAGATAGATAGATAGATAAATAAAATCGATAAATGAATGAATGAATGAATGAATGAATGAATAAACAAACAAACAAACAAACAAATAAACATAAGAAAGGCTTTAAAAAAAAGATTTGTTAGGCTACCCAGTCACTTTCAATTAAATTAAATACCCTGTTAAGTTTAAGTAACATATTAAGTCACTACAACAGGCAAAGAGAGGCCTTTGTTAAAGTGGACAGAAAGTATCTGATCCTTTATTCTTTTTATTTAGCACAGTAAACATTTCATTGGGGTGAGTGGTAAGACCTTAAAGTCCTAAAGAAAAGGCAAGGAGTACAGCACATCATAGAATGTGAGCTTAACAATGCAAGATCCTGGGTGCCATTGAGAGCAGTGAATGGAAAGCAGGTAAATGGTGGTGTGTGCCTATAATTACAGCACTGGGGAGGCTGAGACAGGAATATCATGAGATTGAGGAAGCCATAGGCTATGTAGGGAAATGGCCACCATCCTGAACTATAAGACTAGACCCTATTCCTCCCCACCCACAAACACTAAAACAACCCCCCCCCCAAAAAACTCAAAAGAATATACTCTATTGGGTTGAAACCCAACTCTACAGCATTTAAATACATCCCCCAACCAGAAAGAAGCACAAGACATGTAGCAGCAGCATCATTTTAGTGACTGCTCATTCCAATAGAGTATCAATCCTAAGGAGTTAAACCAAAGAAAAACAGTACTATACCATCATCTCTGTTAGGTAACTGCTCAGATAAAGAACCTGAAGAATCTTTTCTGATCACCGATCTTTTGGCTTTTCCTTGTCCTGTTCGACTTCTTTGTCGTACCATAAATCCACCAATACCTATATAAAACAAAAATCACATAAAGTGGTAAATAATTCTCTCTAGACTTCTATAGTAAGAAGAATAGTTTTGTCTTTAATGGTGAACTTTTTTCTAAACTCACTTGTATGTTTAATATAAATTAATAATCTCATTTTTACATGTGTATGGGTATGTGACATGGAGGCCCAAGTATATGTGTGGGAACATATGTGTGTGTATGTGGGGGGTGTACAAAAGTGCACATATGTGCATGTGGAGGTCAGAAGCGAACTACTAGATTTTATCCTTGATCTCTCTTCACCTTATAAACTGTGGAAAAATATTTCACTTGAAACCAGAGGCTGCAGATTAAGGATCCCTTGTCTCTCGACTCCTAAATACATGGATTATATAGCACAGGGAAGCCCACCAGACTTTTACAAAGGTGCTCAGGACTCAAACTCTGGTCAGTCCTCATGATTCCATGGCAAGCACTTTACCTGTTAAGCAATACCTCCAACCTTAAAAATCTCATTTTTCTTTAAGTACAAGAGGTTGGAAGTAAAAATAAAAAGTCACTGTTATTACTTACATCAAACAATAATTATAACTTGCTGGTGTATGGAAAGAATTATTTGCATTTCCTGTTCTAGATAAGATCAGAGTACACACTAAATGGAAGATATTAAGAACTGATAAATTTCTGCTTGCCCTTCTGTAATTGTTAAGTTATAGCTCCAGAGAAGTGCACAGCAGACTGAATGCATGGAGAGCATGAAAACTGAATGAGAATTGATCAATCTAACCTCAGTGTTACTATCTAACTATCCCATGTCAGAAAGGCAAGAAGTCACATGACACATGAATCTCTAGAGCTAGGGAAACAAAATATGGAGCCAGGCTATAAAATTCTGTCTACTAACTAAACTTGGGCAAGTTATTTTACTCTTCACTACATTCATTGGTAAAACAGGTATAATATACAGCACCTACCCATATCATAAGTATAAGCAAAATTAAATCAGTAAAATGATTAGCAATTTTAACAGTGCCTGGCACTAAATCGTATATGCTCTTGTCATGATCTGTCTAGTAAAGTGCTTTGCAACACCCCTACAATAAGGGAGGTCACCCATGTATGGTAGAGGAAGACAGAATGAAATAGCATTAAAATTCTAAAGGGAATATACTCTATCTAAAAACATAAATATATTTGGAAACATAACACTTAAAAAGAAACCAGTTGCTATGACAGATGTGTTACTGACCATCTTGGAGAACACAAATGGAAAATTCTCACCTACAACCAAAAGGAATCTAGAATGTTCTTACCAGTAAGAAACAATCCACCAAAACAACAGAGATTGCACTAATCTAATACTTCATAACTGGAAACAGACATTACTAAATGAGCCTTGAAAAGCCTCCAACTTCTGGTGAGAGGTTTCAATACCTTTTATATTCTAAGGTTAAAAAAAAAAATGAAATACACTAGGAAAGCAAGAATTTAGGGGTAGAGAGATGATAAGTGATTAAGAACACTTAACTCCTCTTGCAGAGGACCTGTCTGGGTTTGGTTCCCAGTATCTACACAGCATCTCATGATTACCTCTAAATTACCTATTTTAGGGTATCTGATACCCTCAAGCGTCCATGGGCTCCTGAATTCATGTGGTACACATAAACTCACACATGCTCACACACATACATATAAATAAAAATGAACTAAAAAATTTAGCAGAATTTAATTACTCATAGTATGATTTGCACTACAAATTCAACAAGGTGTTTTGTTCACCTTTGTGTCTGCACAATTACTGAAGTTTTAAAACATAAAACTAGCCGGGCAGTGGTGGCACACACCTTTAATCCCAGCACTCAGGAAGCAGAGCCAGGTGGATCTCTGTGAGTTCGAGGACAGCCTGGTCTACAGAGCAAGATCCAGGACAGGCGCCACAACTACACAGAGAAACCCTGTCTTGAAAAACCAAAATAAATAACTAAATAACTAAATAAGAAAGGAAGGGAGGGAGGGAGGGAGGGAGGGAGGGAAGGAAGGAAGGAAGGAAGGAAGGAAGGAAGGAAGGAAGGAAGCAAGAAAGAAAGAAAGACAGAAAGCAAGAAAGAAAACTATTAGAAAATGAACAAATTAATTACAAAAATAGATGAATTGCTTTAAAAGATGAACATAAAAAAACTAAGTAACATGTTTAATAATGGTTAACATTTGTGATAGTGATTTATTGTCAAGTAGTCACATTTTCAATGTAAGGAATCCATCAGTTCCATGTAAGATGCTACACATAGTCTTGGTTATTTGAATTATAACTCATCTTTATTGCTGTTGTTGCAACTGTTATTAGTAAATTAGCCAAGTTTTGTTATATTGAAATGTCTAGCTTGGGGTCTAGATAGATGGTTCAGCAATTAAAAACACTAGCCATTCTTCTGGAGGACCCTGATTCAATTCCCAGCACACACATGGTGGCTCACAACTATTAATTAATTCTATCTCCAGGGCTGACACCCTCTTAGTGGCCTCTGTGGGTACTAGGAACTCATAAGATGCACTTGCACAAAACACTCATACACAACTGAAAAAGAGAGAGAGAGAGTGCATGTGTCTAGTTGACATACTCTACCTGGTCTGTATGGTTTTCTTTTCCTCTTTTTTATGCCATCTGTTCCTTCTGCTCCCTTCGTTTCATCATCTATAGCTTCCCGCTCAGGACTAGATTCTGATTTTCCATCACAGTCCATAAGTTCTCCTTCTGGAAAAAGTAAATGTATGGATGAAACTGGGCAAGTCTATCAAATATAGAAAATTTAACTGAAAAAGACAAACAAAAACAAAAACAACCAAACAAAAGAAGTAAAACAAAAGATCAGGAAGCCATTCTAATCCTATGTGCCAGGAGTTTCAGAGAAGTAAAGAGAAAAGGGTAAGTGCCTCAGGATGGGGATAGGAATTATGATGCAAGACCCAGTGTTGTGTTCCCAGGGAGTGTGACATGCTGATTAAGAAAGAGGAAACAAAGAGTTCATAAGATACCTATCAATCATGCAGGTGGTGGTGGCGTACACCTTTAATCCCAGCACTCAGGAGGCAGCAGGCTGATCTCTATGAGTTCGAGGCCAGCCTGGTCTACAAAGAGAGTTCTAGGAAAGGCACAAAGCTACACAGAGAAACCCTGCCTCGAAAAACAAACAAACAAACAAAGATACCTATCAATCAATTTTATTTAAATCAACTTGTCTTTAACAAGATAGAAGATCCAGGATTTACCTATTTAGTCCACTGATATAATTTCCCATATCTGTTAAACAATACACATTTAATAAATACTACTAAATGATAAAACAAGATGGGAAAATGATTATGGCTTTATTTCTGAGTCAGTTGCAAATAATCACTCTGAAATAAAGACATCAAAACTGACCATTCTTAGAAATAAACAAAGCTACTGTGTGCTATACTTAATGCTGCTACTAAAATTATTTTGTTACCTCACAAGTTCTGACAGGAAAACCTTATGGTTTCTATTCTGATAAAGAAACCATTTTTGAATCACCAATTTACAAAGCTTAGAGGAGGGCTTTAGGGTGACATTCCAGCAAACTAAAGTGATCATTCTGAATGCCCCTACTTATAAGCTTCATAAACACAATGCTCTTAGAGATTTCAATCACAAAAATATTTCAATACAAGAAAATATGCAAATGCAAGCCTAAGAATATCACTTGAAGAGAAGTGTCCAATCAAGAGGTACCTTAAGCAGTATGACTAACCCTTACAAATACATTTCTTTCGGAAGTTATTTTATATACTAATTCTTGCACATGTGTCTTAAGGAAAATAAGTGAGTATTACCTCGACTATCATCCATTTCACCATCTCTTGAATGCTCTGACTGGATGTCTGGAGGGGTCTGAAGGACAGCCACACTATTCTGATTTATAATCTTTAATTTCAATTTTGGTTTTGTCCGTTTTCTTCTTGGAACTGTAACTGTGAGGCTCTGTAACTGAGTCATCCCTGATTCAGTCAAACATACCCCATCCTGGGTATATGTCTTAGGTGGATCTAAAATTATAAAACCCCAGGAATACAACTTAAAGCTTTCATCTGAAACTGATAAGCTGATTAATATTCCAAAATCTACATGGCAAGAAAATATAACTACACATCCATTCAGCCAATATCTACAAATACATGAACTGATGATGTTCTGTTAACACAGAAAACCTTTTAGGACTATAAGCAGAAAAGGCTTATAAATAAATAAATAAATAGATAAATAAATAAATAAAAGCATTTTATCTTTCATGTATCAAGAACACTGAAGCTACAGATGCTGCTGCAGCTGCTCAGTACTAAGCCTTTTCCTTGTAAAGACCAAAATGTAAGGACCAATTTATGTAAGAGAAACAAAAGTACTCCAGAAGTCCATTGACTTACACAGAGAGGTGGAAATTTTGTAAAGATCCTGCACCCTCAATTAAACAATTAAAACCTCAATTAAAACAACTCTAATACAATCCAAATGTTTTGTATCTGAAATGCTGTCAATATCAGTTAAAAGAACAAATCTCTCATAAAAACTCATGTCACCGGTGATTCTAAGTTATCTGAGAAAAAAATTATAAACTATTCATTAGTACTAAGTGAATGCTTACATATGTAGGCTTTCTTTTTCTGCTGACAACTAAGCAAGCACAGTCCACAACTGAAGTCAAGGCAAGCAGGACACTAACAGTTAATCCAAAGAGGTATTCTTTTCATTATTTTCTGAAACTTATAGGAATACTATTTCAGCAAAAGGAGCTAATATGAACATTTTCTACATTAATTCTTGAAATTAGTAACAACAATTCACTTAATTCATGTAAGTATCAAGGCAGTTGTTTAAGAATCGGTATGTGCTTTTTCTAAAAGAAAACCAACTCAAATTTTACCTAGCTCTTTTACTTTTGTCACAATCTGAGCCACAAGTGAAGAGTCACAGCAGTCTGAGGAAGGCACTGAAAAGAAAAACAACAACTCAGGAAATATCTGAGAAAACAATGACTTATACAGGATAAAAATGTCAGTGTCTGTACATGTACCATTCAACAAATGTCTGAATACCATAGGATGTTAATTTTGTGCGTGTGTGTGTGTGTGAGGGGCTTCCTTCTACATGCCAGTCATGTGTTCCATCCCGCCCCCAAAAGCAGCTTTTGGTTTTCAAAGGAATTATTTCAGTGATTAGTTTTTTGTTTAGTTTTGTTTTGTTTTACTAATCTTTTGAGATAAGCTCTTACTTATATAGCTGAGCCTGGCCTAATATGCACCATGTAATGCAGGCTAGCTCAACTTCCCTATCCCACTGCCTCAGCTTCCCCAAGTGCTAGGATTACTGATGCACACGCTACTACACTTAGTTTCTGAAACAAGAACAAAACAAAATAAGAGGCATAAAGAAGAAAACCAGTTGAGAGTGAATGGGGGATTTCTGAATACAATTAATTCCAAGAGGTTAAACCTTGAAAGTAAAATTAATTTTATATCTGATGTGTATATATGCTTTATTTTCTCTCTTTATATAATCTGTTTTAATAAAGTTGGGATAGGAAGTGTATTATACCACAAAACAACTTCTATTTCACAAATCAAGGAGGCACAGAGCAACACAAACTCATAGTTCATGTTGTTCTCTTACCATTTGATGCAGGCATATAGGGTCTGCACATGCTACAATCAAAACCAATGTCTGCTACATTTTCCACTTCCTCCTCAGTATTTAAGTTTTGACAAACTGCATGCATCCACCTAAAAAGACCACATTTAAAGTAAGTGAATATTCTAGAAATTGAATTCTTTATAAAATCACACAACAGTGGTTGACAGTCAAACTTAAAAGTCCCAAGACTCAAATGTCTAAGTCTTTCCCCCTAACTATCCCAATTAACTCATAATATTCTTCCTTGTGCTGAATAGTAAAGAAAAGGAATGAGAATAAATATCAAGGAAGAAGCAAATGCACATTGTTAGAAGGACAGATCCACTCATGATCAAATGCTGAAAGACAAAGACTGCAATGAAGCCAGCCAGGCCAAGCAGGAATTCAGAAGAGTACAGATACAAGTGTATGTGTATGTGCCACCTTCCGCATCAAACTAGGAACAACTACGTATGTGTCCAGTGATGATGACCTTGCTTTAGAACAGTTTGCTAGTAGAGCGCTACAAAAATTACACAACTTATTTGAAAAGAACACTGTACCACTGATTAATTAAAACTAACACTTTGCATAGAGTGCTGAACTGACAACAAAGGAAGCTGTCTGCAGTTTGAAGGTGCACATACTAGTTAGGAAGACCAAAGGTAGTACCTAATATTCAGGTCTAAGATCTAGGAGCTTTGCTGGGCAGTGGTGGCGCACGCCTTTCATCCCAGCACTCGGGAGGCAGAGCCAGGCGGATCTCTGTGAGTTTGAGGCCAGCCTGGTCTACAGAGGGAGATCCAGGAAAGGCGCAAAGCTACACAGAGAAAGCCTGTCTCGAAAAAAAACAAACAAAATCTAGAGCTTTAGGGGTATGAGCTCTGGGATGGATGGGTGGGTGGGTGGGTGGGTGGGTGGGTGGATGGATGGATGGATGGATGGATGGATGGATGGATGGATGGGTAGGTAGGTAGGTAGGTAGATAGATAGATAGATAGATAGATACATAGATAGATAGATACATAGATATTTAGGTAAATAGATAGTGTGTATGAGACTATTTTTAGAATTTACCAGAAGATTCAGAAATTCTCCATAAGAAAATGCATATGCAAGCACTAATTATGCATCTAATTTCAAGAGACTGAGAAATCATCAAAAAGCCCCCAACTGAAAACCTTAAGTGTCTAATTTTGAAAATTTTAAAATAGTAAAATAGTATGGAAGCTTCTGGACAGACACTTTGCTCAGCCTGGAAGGAGGGGACTGGACCTGCCTGTACTGAATCTACCAAGTTGAGCTGAATCCCCAGGGGAATCTTTGCCCTAGAGGAGATGGGAATGGAGGGGAGGGGCTGGGAGGGAGGGGAAAGAACAGGGGAACCCATGGCTGATGTGTAAAATTAAAACACAAATATAATAATAAAAAAAAAACAATCTAGAAAGCAAAGTTTTATTCCCTAAATGTTCGATCAAGGGAAGTAATTTTCTAAGTTCCTTTCACTGTGTTTGAGAAAAAGGCTTGAGAAGATAGCAAAGGATATAAAAAGGCACAGTACCTATCACATTGTCTACACTGCAGAATGAGGTCTTCTTCTCTGTAATTTCGATAGCAGACAGGGCAGGAAGACAAGCTGGCACAAGGAGCACACTGTGTGTAATTGTTTTGCCACTCACATCTCAGACCTGCAGATGTTGCTCCACAGTGTCTGCACCAAACACACCTGAAATCCAAATCCCCCCAAAAAGTCTCAAGTTTATTTTATATTCAATTATGATCATTTGGAATGCTACAAGTGCACAGAGGAAATGTTACAAATGTTGAAATTTTTCTAATAAATTTTAGTAATACATATCATGCCAAATGTGTATGATTAGGCACATAACAAATACTTTATAAGACCAACATGATAAGTAGAAAGAAGTTCAGAACTTGAAAGAATGACAAAGTAACATAAATCCTAGGGTACCATTTGCATTTCCAGCCTCCTTTGGGAACTGTCTGCAATGGAGGGTCTAGGCAGTACGTATGATAACTTATGTCACAGTCATCACACAGCAAGAGTCTTCCTGGGTCAGTCGCCTTCCCACAGGCCTCACACACTGTGCACTCAAGACATCTCCAACCTTTGCTAAGAACCACTTTACTGATCTGGAAAAAAAAAATCATGATTTATTTATTTAACGTAGAAATCATTTTGTCTAACTAGTACTATGCAATTATTATTACTGTGCTTGACTACATATACAGGAACAGAAGCAGTAAGAAGTGTGGGTGGCACTACTCAGGAAGGCACATCTGCACACATTTAAAAGCGCACC
Organism: Onychomys torridus; assembly: GCF_903995425.1. Taxonomy (NCBI): domain Eukaryota; kingdom Metazoa; phylum Chordata; class Mammalia; order Rodentia; family Cricetidae; genus Onychomys; species Onychomys torridus. Next base: position 2,220,383 of record NC_050445.1, read on the forward strand.
TGGTTAGCACAAGTGGTGCATAGTTTAACACCATTTGAGCCCATATAAACTCTGTGCTTCAGATTGAATCCTAGTATTTTTACACATATGGTGACTGGATTTTAAAATTGAGTAAGCTGCCTTACACTATTGACAAGATTTGAAACTATATCAACAAAATCTCTATGTATGACGTCTCTATGAATTCATGCTTCTGAAATTTGCAGTCATGGTATGAGAACTTAACTACCAAATAAATAAGAGAGGGAAAAATTACCCCAAGAAAATACTAAATTCTAAGGGACATTTTATGGTCTTTTAGGTCATGAAGGTGGGACTTACAGAACTAACCTTTATGCTTTTTTTTTTTTCCCCCTGTTTCAAAGACATGAGTTGGCAGGATTTTTGAGAATCTCTAGATGTTGGAAAGATGGGGTTGGGGATTTATCTCAGTGGTAGAGCGCTTGCCTAGCTCTGGCAAAAAAAAAAAAGAGAGAGAGAGAGAGAGAGAGAGAGAGAGAGAGAGAGAAAATAAAGAAAAAGAAAAAGAAAGAAAGATCTTGGAAAGCATAAAGCTCCCAAGTCACAACGAAACAGCAAAGAATAAAGGTATATACTGAAAATTCATATCTTGAAAAATGAGAACGCCTAAAAGCTACTAGGGAGGAAACTGAATTGATTTCAGAGGAACAATTGTCCGTAAGAATGTCCTATTTATTACAAAAGTACAAAGGTACCTGGTTAAAAAAAACTTTCCATCAACTACAGATGTTAAAATAGAATAGTACAATGTCCATATTATACAAGAAAATACTTGTTTAAAGCACAATACTTAACTTAGCTAAATGAGTCACTAAGTAAAAAGGCAGAATGCCATTTACACACATATGAATTAGAAATTCACCTCCTGCATATTCCTAAAATTCACCTAGAAATATGTGGAATGCAGTAAGGACATGACCCAGGAAAAGGCCAATAGACTGTGTTCAAGAAAGTTAAGGATGTGCAAAGAACCATACCCTGGATGCTGTAGGCACAGATTAGAGCAAGGCAATACAGTATTACCCAAGTAAAAATGGTATTTGAGGGTTGGGGATTTAGCTCAGTGGTAGAGCACTTGCCTAGCAAGTGCAAGGCTAAAAAAAAAAAAAGAAAAAGAAAAGAAAAAAGGTATTTGAGAAAGCAATCTGGTAGGATAGTATATGTCCAATAGGCTAAAAACAAACAATAAAACAAGAATGGAAAATTATTATGATTGTATTCTTCTTGCTTTTAAAAACCAGAATAAGAATGAGTGTGAAGACACTAGTGACCAGGTAAGTGGGTATAGTCCTGAGACCAGGAAAGGGAATGCTAACAGAAGGGGGGAACTGCCATGCAACTTCCATGTACATCTAAGGTCAGAACCGTCTGTGTTCATACCACTGATACTGCTAAGGGCTAATTTGTTGGCTGCACCTTAACTTATTCAGAGTTGTACAGTATTTTAGAGACTATATGACATAGTGACATCACTATATTAACATAATACAAGAGAAACCTTGTCTTGAAAAATAAAAAAATAAAAGTAAAACTAATGTCTCAGCACACAGTCATAAGACAAAATTGCTTTAAGAGTAAATACCAGCCAGGCGGTGGTGGCGCACGCCTTTAATCCCAGCACTCAGGAGGCAGAGGCAGGCGGATCTCCGTGAGTTTGAGGCCAGCCTGGGCTACCACGTGAGCTCCAGGAAAGGCGCAAAGCTACACAGAAACCCTGTCTCGAAAAACCAAAGGAGTAAATACCTATGTTTCTATCCCTTTTTCAATACAACAGAAGGAAATTTGCATAATTCAAGACCACGGACTTTTTTTGGAGGAGATAATTTATTAAGGTAACACTTAAAAACAGTATTTAATGTACTACAATATCACCACATATGCATAACAGCAACAAATACTTGATTTAAATATTGTCATATTGTATAACAGGAACATGATTAATTTTAAGAACTAAGAGAACCATATTAGTGCTCAAACAAAATCAAAATATGTACGTATTTGTTGGGACTAGTGAAATAAAGTGGACTGCTGGCCGATAATCAGGTTGATCCCAAGGACCCATATATAAGATAGGAGAGAACCAACTCCCACAAGCTGTCCTCTGTGTGTGCACAGACACAGACAGATATGTATGTATGGATGTATGTATGTATGTATGTATGTATGTATGTATGCATAGATAGATACAATTCTTTATTAGAAATGCTTTGTTAACTCATTTAACTTAAGCACATTACCTTAATACTGACGCAATATGGATGGTAACACTGACCACACTGTGAACAGGCAAGTAATCTTCCTTCTGCTCCTTGGCCGAAACTGCCACAAACCACACACATATCCTGAAATTTAACAACATATAAAACTATTTTAAATTGCACATAAAAGCTAACAACACCTAGATATTAAAAATATATTTTTTTGAAGATTCATTTATTTATTATGTATACAGCATGTATGACTGCAGGCCAGAAGAAGGCACCAGATCTCACTACAAGTGAATGTGAGCCACCATGTGGTTGCTGGGAATTGAACTCAGGACCTCTGAAAGAGCAGCCAGTGCTCTTAACCTCTGAGCCATCTCTCCAGCCCCATTAAAAATATATTCGTAATTATCATAGTACTATAACCTAACTGGATGATACCTAGGCAATGGGACAGATTAATATGAGGAAGAATTGGAAGCAGAAGATTAAATTCAAACCTGATGCAAAGTGAACTTATCACTACTAGAAAACAACACAACCGTATTGTGCATAGAATTTTCTTCTTCATCTTTGTTTGATGAAATATCTGCAGCAGATACCTACAAAAAGCAAAAACAGGAAACATAAAATTATATTACTTACATATTCTTGTCCAAAATACAAATTTTGTCTGGGTCTAGACTAACAATTCTAAATAATATTAACTAAAAAATACTTTTACTCATAGTCAGGCATGGTGGTATATACCAATAATCACAGCACTCTGGAAGCTGAGGCAGGAGGATGGTAAGGTTGAGGCTAGCGTGGCTATATAGCAAGGCCTTATCTTAGCAAGATTTTTTTCCAATTCACTGAGTTATTACTTTAGACATACAAGTGCCACAGATGAGTACAAATGAGAACCCGAAAGCCTGCCTTTAGTAATACTTAATTACTCAGAAATTCTAATCAAGAAACTATAAAATTATAGCATATATAGGTATGTGCATATCACTTTTAGTCATACTTGAGGACTGTAATGCGATTAGTTGAAATTGGGATATATTATAATACACATAGCAGTCATCAAGACTCAGTACCTGGCTCAGAATATAGAAATAGCTTGTTATCAACCTTACATACATTACATGGGGAAATAGTAATAATTTAAACACAGGAGTCATAAGATACATTAAAATTAACTTTATTAGTTCACTATAACTTTTTAAATGTGACTCCCAGGAAGTTTTAAATTGCATATGTGTTTCCTATTCATTTCTACTAAATGGCACCACTTTAGAATATCACGATTAGCTTATCAAAATGTCAGTATTAGCAAAACAATTACCAACCATGGGTGCTCATTTCTGAACTTGATTATTTTTTCCCAAACCAACTAGGCAAAAACTGGATTCTTATTACACACCTTGCTCCTGCAAAAGCTCTGAATTAGACATAGTAATAGGGAACAAGGAAGTAAATACTAAAATAATAAAATATGATCCTCTTTCCAGAAAAAGGTTAGAACCTACAGTGAACATGTTACAGTCAAGGTCAAAACATAAAATAATTTTATTGGAGAATAGATGAAATTTCAGCTAAAAATATGTTAATGTAACATTTTAATTTCAAACACATGTAAAATAAGTTTTAATTGATAGTATCAGAGTGATGTTATGATCAAGGGGCAAACAGCAATTTAAAGTCATAAAAACCCTTGATGACTATGAGGGAAACCATTAATCAACCTAAATATTTAACTTGGAGGCATGACCAAGGCACAAATCAAGATTCTATGGTTAAAATATGTGAACTAGCAACAATCCTGCATCAGCCTCCCAAGTTCTAAGATTACAGGCATGAGCTACAACAAACTCAGATCATGCTTGGGGAGAAAGGTTAGAGGTGAAGCAGGGGAACCAGAGGATTTCAGAGGATCTAAGAGATGAATATCTTCACTGCTTTGATTATACTATAGTTTTCAGGGTTTATACACACCAAAGCTTATTAAATTGTGTATGCAAATATCTGTACCCTCATACCAACAATGTCTCAATAAGTCTGTTTTGGTCTGAGTTTGACTGTTTAGAGACAGAGTCTCACTATGTAGCTCCTGATTAGCCTGGAACTCACACTGTAAATCAAGTAAGCCTCAAATTCACTGAGACCCACCTGCCTAGACCTCCCAAGTACTATGATTAAAGGTGTGAGCCGCCATGCCCAGAAATAAATCAGTTTCAACACTCTCTCTCTCTCTCCCTTCCTAGCCTGGAACTCTACATAGATGAGGCTGGCCTTGAACTTAAAGAGATCTGCCTGCCTCTGCCTCCTGAATGCTGGGATTAGTGTGCACCAACATACAAGTTCAAGTATCTTTCTTTCTCTCTATATTTCTCTGTCTCTCTCTCTCAGTTTTTCTTTTTTCTTTTCTTTTCTTTTTTTTTTTTTTAAAGACAAGTTTTGTCTGTGCATCCCTGGCTATCCTGGAACTTGCTCTGTATACCAGGGTGGCCTAAAAGTCAAGAGATCAACCTGCCTATCTTTACCTCCCGAGTGCTGGGATCAAAGACGTGCATCACCACCACCCAGCTCAAATAGATTTTTCAATTTCAATTCTCACCTATAAGAAACCCCAAAATGTGCCAATCAGTAAACATTTATCAATCCAAAATAGTCATGCAATCTTGGCCACCATTCAAGTTTGTATTATTCTACAACCTTTCTAGTTTTTCCCTATAGGTCTTATTATAATAATTATAGCAACTGAAATAAAAAAGAACTTTAAATGCAATTCTAACAAATAGGGCTGGAGTGAATGCTAAGCAGACTTAAGAGTACATATTGTTCTTGCAGAAGACCTGAATTCAATTCCCAGAAGCCATGAAAAATGGCTCACAACCATCTGTAATTCCAGTTCCAGGAGGTCTGATTTCCTCTTCTGAATACTTAGGGGCACAAGGCACACATGAAGTAACATACATTCAAAAAAATACCCATACACATGATATGAAATAATAATCTTTAAAAACAGAATTTGGCCAGACGGTGGTGGCGCATGCCTTTAATCCCAGCACTCGGGAGGCAGAGGCAGGTGGATCTCTGTGAGCTAGTCCAGGACAGGCTCCAAAGCTACAGAGAAACCCTGTCTCAAAAAACCAATAAATAAATAAATAAATACATACATACATACATACATACATACATAAACAAACAAACAAACAAGCAAACAAACAAATAAATAAAATAGAATAAAAAGAAAAGAAAGAATAGTATATTTTTAATAAAAAAGAAAATACACTAAAAATTCTCTCTTGTAGAAGGTTGGCATAAATAGATGTCAAAGAAAAAGGAAGAAAAGGATAACAAATCAGAAAACAAAACCACCTGAACAGACTTTCAAACTAAAACTAAGTCCAGCCGGGCAGTGGTGGAGAGTGCCTTTAATCCCAGCACCTGGGAGGCAGAGGCAGGCGGATCTCTGTGAGTTCAAGGCCAGCCTGGTCTCCAAAGCCAGTTCCAGGAAAGGCGCAAAGCTACACAGAGAAACCCTGTCTCAAAAAACAAAAAACAAAACAAAACAAGAAAAAAATTGGGGGTTGGGGATTTAGCTCAGTGGTAGTGCAAGTGCAAGGCGATGGATGGATGGATGGATGGATGGATGGATGGATGGATGGATGGATAGAAAGGTAGATAAATGAATAAATAAGTGAATAAAATGAAGTCCACTATTATCAAGCAGAAACATGGCAAAATGTAAAGGTATGAGACTATTCCTGGGACTCTCAGGATAAAAACAACTTGCTACAAATGACAGTATTACCATTAACTGCTACTGGAATAATAAGAATGTAAGTCTCACCCCAGGTAATACAACAGCTCCAATTCCACTCTTTAGTTTAGACCTGCCTCTGCCACCTCGTCCTGACAGCCCTGCACCACGAGGTCTCCGCTTTCCTGGGAATCCAGACCCTCGGCCCTAATAACAGATAAGAATGAGTTAGCATTCAGTAAATGCCCAAAAGAATTTTAAAATCCAGAATTCAGTGAAATAAAACATGTTACAAATATTTAGCTTTCTTTTATAATTGGATGGTACATGTTAATAGACCAGACTTATTAATTCCATCTTTAAATATGTATCCAAAAATTATCAGTAAAACTACTAAAAACTTTAGAATCAAATGTTGCCTCTATCATTGTATGTGCTTCCCATCAGCAGGCCTTGACACTAATTTTGATTCCCTACACCTTTATCCTAGGTGCCTAGAACAACCAGACCCAACACAGCCATTTCTTTATGCACGGACTGTCTTCAGTACAAGATGCCAAAGAAAAACTCTCCTCTTGGTGATGAGAGTAAAAGGAACATTTATCGGGCAATTAGTATACACTGATCTGAGCAATTTTTCTTCTCAACAAACCCACTCCATTTTAGAGACAATTGTACTGAGGGTAAAATTTGTCTGTGACTTCCCCAAGGTCACTAAGCTTGCAAGTGGCCCACAGTCCCTAGTTTTTAGTCACTATTCTGATATATTACAAGGCAGCTAAGTTAATTTTTACTACTGTGAAGCAGTATTCTTCCTGTCATGAAAATACAATCAGTATCCTTTATCACTAAATACCTGTCATAGAAACTGAATATATCAAACTCACTTTAACACAATATTTAAATGCTTCAGGATTTTAATAAAATTGACATAAAGGCAAAATAATTACCCTTAAAAATAATGTTTCACTAATGTAAGGAAAAGTCCTATAGGAAACTACGTTAAATTCTGAGACCTTAAGCCATCAGTATCAACCAATATTAGAGCCCTGATCCCACCTTAGTATATTCAGAATTATATATTCCTGAATGAGGAAAAATTGCATATTATAAATAGATATTAGATATGAAGTTAGTCAGGGAACCTTTGTTCCTTGCAACAAATGGGAAGTAAGACACGTCTTCACCTGATACCCTTCATCAGTTTCATAAGCTGAAATCACTGTCTAGTGAGCAGAATAGGCTCAGGGTCAAAGTACTGTGTTTATGTTGAGAGAATCAAACACTGTATGAACAAAGGGAAAGGGGACTTGTATTTTCCCCTTTCTTTTTAATAAACACAAACACCTTCCAGCTCCAAATGGTCTTTCCTGGTCCTCTCTCACACTGTTCTTTTGGTCCTTTGAGAGGTCTTCAGCTCTGAACAAGAGATAGACAGGGTGGAACTGCACTAGACAGGTTGTTTTCAGCAGAAATGAGAGTGGTTTGTGGCAGAAAGGAGTGTGGTAACGTAGTAATTAAAACTCAGGATTACGGTAACCTCTCAGTTAATTTTCCCTAAAATCCATTGGTACAGATTAAAGATAAGTTAAAATTGGCAGCATTTGCTACAAAACCATCAAATGAGTCATATTTTACACTCTTAAACATTTAAACCTGGGTATGGTGGCACTTGGCTTTAATCCCAACACTTGGGAGTCTGAGGAAGAAGGATTTGAATGGAGTTCAAAGCCAGCCTAGGCTACATAATGAGACTATTCTCGAATCAACCAATTAATTAATTTTAATGAATATGCTTAAATTATGCCACATTACCTTGGATAATTACAATTATCTAGATGAGCATAAATTTGCCCTTCGAATTGTAATGCAAAATAAGAAAATATACTCTGAACGTCTGCTGAAATCTTTCACTAGTCTAACTTAAGTAGTTCTATTTCAGAAATACTAAATATTAAGGATGAGGGGAAATTACCTTCCTTAGTCAATAAAGTATTCTGATTTTCAAGATGATTACTTTTTGAACTTCTCCTGCTTCAAATTGTACCTGACTACTTTATGTCAAGAACTGAGAGAGCATCATCAAGCCATGACATGGGAATGCTCTGTGACTGTGAGATAAACATAAACAATGAAACTTCCTGACACTGTAGTATATTTCCTCTGTCTGTACGTAATCAGCTAAATTTTCTATATTGTAAATGATCAAGTTCCTAATTCCACTTTGGTCCATGTGACAAGAATTTTCCCTCTAAAGAAATATTTATAATAACAACAATAAAAGAAAATCAATCAGAAAAAAAGGGCATTAAAAATGTATCCTTATAATATTCCTATTTAACTACTTCCTCCTCTAGATCTCTAGGTGAAACATTTTATAAGGCAAGTTTTCAGATTTAAAAAGTGGCTCTGGAAGCTGAGTCTAGAAAAGAAAGGTTTAATTCTTAACATCCAATAGAACAAAACAAACCAGACAGAAATGATACATGAATGTAAATGCAAGTTTATTTACCACTTTGATGCTCCAAATGGCACTGCCAGAAAGCTGCCTGTGTTTAAAAATTTCCCGGCCTTCTGAAATGTCTGGGGACCAGGAAGGTGGGCTCACTGTATTATGGTTACTCCAAGCCCCCTAGGATATGGCAGGTGAGAAAATAGATGTATAAAACTCAGCAACATAAAAGATCAAAGCCAGCAACTAAGGAATTTTAGCAAAGCAAAAGCAAATGTAAACGTATGGAAAATTAGGACAAATTGCTTCATGTTTGAGAAAATAAACTTATCACCTAGATTGACTTTAATTTAAATGTTTGCAGGTATAATTTGAATGAAATATCTAAGTAGAAATATCAATACAATGAAGTGTAATAAAAATTAAAGTTTAGATAACAACAGCACTGACTCATGAACTATAATTACTTGAAAAAATAAAAATAAAAGTCAGTCACAGTCTAAGAATTAACACTAGAAGAAAGCTATTCAGGGGGTTATATTAATCTAACAAGTATGTCTAAACCAAAAGGAGGGTAAGGACAACCTTAGCAAGTGTTCTATTCACTGGTATAGACACCAAACCAGTAGGCTAAAACACACACTCAGAATGAAAGCATTCACCTTGGATGATTTTTATTTATAGGAATGCCATCTTACAGCAATTATACCAAAGGAGCTAATTTGAATAGCTATGAGATTTATTAAAGCAAATTGTCCTAAATTTGCAAAATAAAATAAGATGGCTAATATGTAAGAAATGGTGTCTCATTAAAACAGTTAAAATGAAGTTAAGGCATCTAGACATCTCACTTCCACCTAACTACATTCAGCAATCTCAGGTAATCTGACAAAGACACTAAAGAGCAAGAAGAATGTTTAGTTTATTCCACCAAGGCAATACTTTTAAGAAAAACAGAACAAATGACAATCAAAAAAGAACCTATTTTGAATCAGGCAATTAAAGAATACATACATATTTCACCAATTAAATGACAAAACAAGATCTTAAATCTTAAAACAAGATATATTGTACTTACCAGGTTTCTAGATCAACAAACTAATAAAAACCCCAGTAACATAATTGCAATCAACAATTTAAATAACCAAAAATAAGAGCATGACCTCCAACCCACACTGAAGAGATAGTTGACAAAGTTTGGAGGGGGAAAAAATTAAGAAACACAAAGAAGAAATTAATTCTACTTCCAACTCAAACTAAAGAACCACATGTCTTAAGACCAGCAATCTATCACTGTCTAGGATGATTAAGTTTTCTCTCTGCTATCAATTCCCTAACAACACTTCATCCAAGCTCAGTTAACAAGGACATACTCCTCTCAGACCACAGCAGCCAATAACTCCTGCTCACTACCCCACTTCCCATTGCATCTGTCTGTGCCATCTTCCTTGTCAGGGGTCCCTATTAACCTCCATGTTGCCAAAAGTCCATTCTATCTCCTCATCTTCACTCAAGACATTTCTCTTGATCTGGTGGTAGAACATCTACCTGACGATTTTTCTATTTCCTATGCAAGTTCATTCATTGACTGCTGAAGTCCTCAAGTTTCCTAAGAGCTAAAGCCCAAATCCTAAATGCACAGTGAAGGCTTAAAATGCCATCTTGGAAACAGTTGTCTTCTATTGTACATTCACAGTTTCTAATTCTAACTTTTGCTTAACATCTCTCCAAGGCAGTGTGACTTTTTTTTTTCAATTTCCTTAACACATTCATCTTGTTAAACAAAACTTCTGTGGTGGTTTGAATGAGAAAGGCCCCCATAGGCCCAGAGACTTATGTTTGAGCACTTGACACCCAGTTGATGAAAGTGTCTGGGAAGGATTAGGAAATGTGACCTTGTTGGAGGAGGTATGTCACTGGGGGCAAATTTTGAAGTTTCGAAAGATTTGCACCATTCCTAGTATGTTCTCTCTGACTCTGCTTGTGGAATAAGATGTGAATGCTCAGCTATTGCCCCAGTACCATGCCTGCCTTGGTACTGCTGTCATGATCCCTGCCATGATGCTCATGGATTCTAACTCACTGAAACTATAAGCCCCTAATAAGTTGCCTTAGTTATGGTGTCTTCTCACAGCAAGAGAAAAGTAACTTAGACAACCTCTAACATGTATCACATCTAAAATCTCTCCAATGGAGGGTTTCATTTGCTAGTCTTATTTTTAGAATGGCATCTAGTCCTCTGGTCAAAAAGTGTTCTCTGCCTTTCTCTTCTGCTTTCTTTTAACCCTTCCAACCAAATCATTGGCAAACCTGGAATTTATCTCATTTTTCCTCTGGCCAATACACTCTCCTCTACACTTCCACTGCCAGAATCCAACCTGTCCTGCCTGCCACCATCTTTCATGCCATCTGTTCTAACAATCATTTCTTTGGGTTCCCCTCCCACCTTGCAAGAGTCTCAAGACTTCCTCTGCCAAGCAGCTAGATTCATTCTAAGAAATATAAATCTCACACAGCAGTTAACATAGAAGGCAAACTGCTTCCCTCTACTCGCATCATGTATCATCCACCTTTCCCCCATTTGTAATTTCTTCCTGCCCTGGCTTCCTAACTACCCTTCAAACATACTGCACTCTCCACACAGCCAGGGTCCAACTGACACAGATACTCCACTCTTGGAATCTTTTTCAAAAATGGCTGGCTGCTTCTACCCTTCAGGTAAGACCTTGAATGTTTCCTTGACAGAAGGACTTCCCTAAGTGACCCAACATCTTCCTTACTGAATCTACAGGCTGTTCTTAACGCATCATCAACTGAGATGCTCTACACCTTATTTTATGTAGTGGTAGTCAAGTGTATAGACAAGTTATAGCTCAACCTAGTCCTCTCACTACTTCCACTGGGCTTTCACTAAGGACATTTTCTTACTGTACATCTTAAATTTTTCCTGATCTTTTAACAATACATAACTACCATAAGTTACCAAAAAAAGTAACACACCAAGATAAAAAGTATGTTAAATTTTAAAAAGTTAAATTTTTTCATAAATAAGAATTTTCTGGTGATTATGAATTATTCATCACAATTTAGGTTACCTTTGATGCCAAAATTGCATCTCATTTCAAAAAGCATTTACATTTCATATAACATGGAAGAAACAAATGAAGAGCTTTCTAGACTAAGAATGTCTAGATATCAACACAGGGATAATTAGGAAACTACTTGGCTGCTATGAAGAATTTATATAATAAAAGCTTGATAGTTACGTAATGAATTTTACTATGTATATTATCATAGGACACTGGAACATAGTTATATGCAATTTTAAAAGGAATTGAAGGAAAATCATGATTACACGTATATATTTTAGCCAGGCAGTGGTGGAGTGCCTCCCAGCACTTGGGAGACAAAGGCAGGTGGACTTCTGTGAGTTTGAGGCCAGCCAGGTCTACAAAGTGAATTCCAGGACAGCCAAGGCTACACAGAGAAACTCTGTTTCAAAAAAACTTAAAAAAGAAAAAGAAAAAACGTATATATCTCTCTTAGAACTTAAAACTGAAATACAGCTGTAATTATGAAAATTAAGTTATAAATCATGTTTTAGATCCCAGCTTTGAAGATACAAACTCACATAAAGGACCAAGAAAAGGTTATCTGCCACTGACAGATATATACTTGCCTACTATGCTGTGTTCTGCCTAGTAGCATCATTGCTCTGTAATGACTCAGGCTGAGCTATAAGCACAAGGACAAACTATGCCCTTTTTTTCTTGGTTGTGTCAAGTATTCTGCTCAACAACTATTAAACATTATTTTTCTCTTCCATTATTATTTTTGTATGAATGAAGGAATTCATCAGTAAACATTGCATTGTTCTATCAAACACATTAATCCTATCTAGTGGGCTAAAATTTTTGATTTCCTTACCTTCAAAAACGTTACTTATCTAACAATACACTGATACTATTAAGCTAACTACAACTGGAATTAAGAACAAATGAAAGTTCAAATTACAAAACATCAGGAGACTAAAAATTGAGAGGAGCTACACAAATCCAATAGATTGTCAATACTACTCAACTGAGATTGTATTGGTTACAGAGAATAATTTTCCAAATGATTTAAGTGAGCATTATCTTCCTTAAGGAAACTTATGAACATATAATGTAGGTTACAGGACTGCAGGATAGAAAAAAGGGGACAATAATGGTCAGTGAAAAGAATGTTGTAACCAGCTTCCTGTTTCAAGTGTAATCTAATCTCAGCTTTCAAGAGACAAAGCCACGACTGCTCCAAGTTTGAGGCCATCCTAGGCTTCAAAGTAGGAGCCTGACCAACTCCTTTCCCTCCAAAAAGGGATAAGAAAGTAAACAAAAATTACAGTAAGCCAATCCTACTGTCATGTGTTGAATATAATCGTTGTTATTATTAGATCCCAAGGGAATATGTTTGTCTTACAAACAACTAGAGAGGGAGTGGGACCTACAAGTCAACTTCACTTTTTTTTTTGAGCTGAGGATCGAACCCAGGGCCTTGTGCTTGCTAGGCAAGCGCTCTACCACTGTGCTAAATCCCCAACCCCAACTTCACAATTCTAAAAGCCTGAGATAAACTCTTTCAACACACTTGAAAAATAATTATAATTATAGGATTATGAAAATAAATACTTGAAGAAAGAGATAGAGCTGAAAAATGACAATTTACAGAGACAGAAAATAAAAGTTTATCAGCTGTCTTTAAACATACTTGCTCACTTATGCACAAGAAGCTATAGTACAACACCTTATTGTAATGACTTGAAAGTGTCTTTTTCACAAAACACCTCATTTCTACAAACCAACTTCAGCCTCAAGTGGTAGCACTTTAATTCTGCACGGGGAAGGCAGATGCAGACAGCTCTTTCTTTGAGCTAGAGGCTTGCCTGGTCTACACAGTGCACTCCAGACCAGACGGGGCTATAGAGTGAGATCCTGTCTCAAAGAAAACAAAAAAAGAACAATAAAGCTCAGTCGTAAACAGAGTAAGAAAGTAGACCTGATTGTGATTGACAGGGCACTGTAAGAGTAAAGCCACCCATTTTATTATTCAATACTTTCTGAATACAATTATGGCTCATGCTCATTTAGTAATGATTTGGGGAATGGCGTTAGAACCATCACTATCAGCATAATAAAACAAAAAGTTTGGTGTTTCATGTGCCTTCAGTTCAACATTACAAAGGGCTTATCTTATAACTCATATATGCAACACACTCACAGAATTTTGAAAACATGATTTACTATTATTTCAGAATTTATAAACTAGAATGGACAGATATGACAAGACATGGTAGCACAAGCCTATGATCCCAACAATCAGGGAACAGAAGCAGGATGAGCAATACACCAACCTCAGGGGCAGCTGTGGCTATATAAAAAGATGCTGAATCAAAATAAATTAAGAAAAAAAATTTTTTTTAGACAAAGAACTTTGAGACTTGAAAAATGAAATAGAGGCTGAAATGTAAACAAAATAAGGAATTTTATCAATTAAAACTTTTTCCATCCTACTTCCTGACACTTTTTAAAAGCTTTCCACATAGTATTCTTTTCAACACATTACAAAAAACAAAAAACAAAACAAAATTTAAAAAAAAAAACAAAAAAGCAGTACAACAGAGGAAAGCAAAGCCTCCTCCTCAACTCATGACTCTTCTTCCAAGATTCAAGTCAAACTAGAACCTCAAAGGCCTTCTTAGTTGCCTAGGAAGGGGCAGTACATAACATTGGGAAAGAGGTTGCAAGTCAGGTATGGTGATCCACATCTGTAACCCCAGCAATCTTGAAACTAAAGTTGGAATATAAAGAGTTGCAGATCAACATGGGCTATATAGTCAGTTGTCCTCGCAAAAAGTTTATAATGCAGTATCTTGGTAGGAACCAAAAGTGAATGTGAGGTTCAAATTTCTTTTGCCAACTTTTTGGTAAGAAACAGAACTACTTACCTGTTTATAGCTAATTTTATAAAACAACAAAAAGATTGGGCATGGGTTCTGATTTGTGAAGAAAAAAAGTATCATGGGTTAAGAGAAGTCAAGTGTCAAAGATCATATTCACAGTGTAGAGGGCTGCCACATGAAAGTATCCTAGGGCTGGGAGATAGTCAGGGTGCCTGCTGCCAAGCACAATGCGCTGAGTTTGATCATTAGTACCTTCTGACCTACATACACATAGACACACACACTACTGTTTGAAATACTGTAATTCACTGCATACGTCTTTCCCACAGAACAAGAGCTAGTCCCTGGGTGTAACTTGTCTTTAGAGAATAAAAAAAATGCATAGGATTTGTAGGAGACAAACTAGTCCATTAAAACAGAATTTTCTTAAGTGTCTTTACAGCTCCAAAGCTAGTTAAGATTAATATATTCCCATTACATAAAAATTACATACTATCTCACTTTAATCCACTTAAAAGGAACTGTAATTCATCCCTAAAATATAGAATCTATAGTACTTAAAAACAATTGCAAAGCCTAACAAAGAGAAGGAGCTTAGAATTTCGGCACTTGGAAGGCTAGGAGTTGGGTATCCCAAGGGAGCC
The DNA here is from genome assembly GCF_903995425.1 of Onychomys torridus. Classification (NCBI taxonomy): domain Eukaryota; kingdom Metazoa; phylum Chordata; class Mammalia; order Rodentia; family Cricetidae; genus Onychomys; species Onychomys torridus. Next base: position 2,235,393 of record NC_050445.1, read on the forward strand.
TGAGTCTTGGTAAACTCTCTGGAAAACAAACAAGTGGGTGCAACTTCAGTTCAGAGGGCTCACTCAGCACATTAAAGAGTTGCTAAAGAAGAATGGTACGCCAGGCAGTGGTGGCGCACACCTTTAATCCCAGCACTTGGGAGGCAGAGGCAGGTGGACTACTATGAGTTCAAGGCCAGCATGGTCTACAGAGTGAGATCCAGGAAAGGTGCAAAGCTACACAAAGAAACCCTGTCTCGAAAAACCAAAATAAATAAATAAATAGATAGATAGATACATAGATAGATATAAATGAATAAATGGAACAACGGTACATTTTGAGATTGTTTTATCTAAAACTAATGAAGGAAGTCCTACCTTGAAAAATAATTTTACAAAGACTTAGCACTTTATATAGAGAAACAAACATCAAAATGAGAAATTCACCAGCATAAAATTTCATTTGTGCATTTAAACACACACACACACACACACACACACATTACAGGAGAAAAGAAAACATTATCACTATAGATTCATAATTTCACAGTGTGTTTTTAAAGCTCTAACATTTTGGAACTAATAACACCTTAAAATTTGATTTATATTAGAAACTATAATCAAATAGATTATATTTTTTATATTACAAATTTTAATAAATTACATTCTCAGTTAAGAACATTTTTAAAATACTATACTCCTCCCAAAACAAAAACATTGGAACTGAATTCTGTGGATGGAAAACTGCCTTCCAAACCAAAGCTAGATGTGATTTTCACATTTGAAATGGCTGCTGCAATATCATCCTTGTTATCATTAATATCATCCTACCTGCTTAGAGCGGGGTCTTCCAGGAGAAAATTTTCTTTTGGTAATAGCTGGTTTACCCATGCCAATTTTTGGAGTGACTGAGATGTATGTTGTAGGCATGATGTTTCCAGCAGCAGAGTTAAGAGTTGAAGGGTAACCGTGCAGCATGTCGCATGAAGGCAAGTCTAAACAAAGCGTTGAGGAGGAAGACACATCTGCCTTGCTCAGGTCAGTTGATGATGAGAATGATGATTCCTCCTCAGCTGGTAACTGTACAGATTTGTCTCCTTGGCATGAACTATCTTTGACACAACTGTCAACAGCAAGAGTCATTTCAAAATCCACACACCCTGTGGGAAATTCAGAATTTTCCTTCTGCTCCACTACATCTTGTACTCTCTCTACCACCTTACAAGATAAGGAACTTTCACCGTGAGCAGACAGTAAGGCTTCTGGTGCAGCAGACCCGGACAATGACTGTGGAGGGCTTGGGTCTGCTTTAGATACCACCTCAGGTTCCTCTGACAACTGCAGGTCTTCTTGTGGCACAATGGTCTGGTGTGGAAGGACTTCAACATTTTCTGTCACTTCCATTCGGTCTTCACTTCCATCTTCCTCACAAACATGAACCCCTTTAGAAAGACTTTCCATTTTTTCACTATCAATTTCAGGAGAAACCTTATTTGCCATTTCAGGATTCCTATTATTGTCAGATGATTCTACAAAATTTAGAATACAGGTAACATTAACTCATATGCAAATTGTAAAACGCGTAAGCTAAACTACAACTTTGAAAGAATTCAAGAAGGGAAATTATTGAAGTCATTAAAGCAAAAATTCCCAAATGGTTTATGGATTAAAATCAATCATGGCTTTCTGAAAACATGTCTTAGTAAGATTCCTAGAGGTAAAAAGTAATTTCTAGTTAAAAATAAAACAAATCAAAAATCAAGAGATTACTGATATATTTTTATTATACACATTTATGATTTAAGCATTTACAGACTGAAAACTATGTATGGGAAGTTAACCTCATTTTAAAGTTAGTTTAAAAAAAAATCCATGATATTAAGTAAAATGTCAAACTCTTAAAAGGAAGACTGGTCTAGAACATAAGGATACAATGTAGAAACAGTTGTGATATAGCTTCTGATAAGTTTTTCAGCACACCAAGACTTGCTTAGATTATTACCTATATACGTTAGCATATCTAGTACATATATAGTATTATAATCCTTGTTTATCCTCATTGTCACAACTTTAAACACTAATCTTGACTACTCTATTTATATGTCATACTCTAAAATATGTACAACTGGAGTAGAGTACTAATTTATTAAAATTTTAACTGAGCTGGGCATGGTGTCACATGCCTTTAATCTCAGCACTTGAGAGACAAAAGGAGGCAGTTCAAGACCAACCTCCTTTACATAATGAGCTCTTAGTCAGCCAAGGCTAAATATACAAAGTGAGACCTAGTCTCAAAACACAAGCAAACAAATAAAAGTTAGTTTGATCTTATTTAAGAGAAAGAGGTCTCAGTTAGCATGAGGCCCAAATGTCTCTAAAAAGTACTGCTGAAAATTAGACATTTATTCAAAATATCATTGAGGCCGTATCAATGAAGACATTAGACTCTTCATTTATTATTTTCAAATCAGTGACTAAAATATATGTATGCCAAAATGAAACCTCACTTTTCATTCCTACAGTAGAGAAAGACTATATGTGAGGATAAAAGGAAAACATCAAATAATAGGTCTGCTATTACTAAACATGTTAAACAACCCTTCATTCTAGTAGAGGAAAAAATTGATTGGGCTATTGTCTTCTAACCCAATTAAATTAGACAATCTGAACAAACAGCTTACCAGAAATGAGGAGACCATTTCTGTCAAGGCTTTCTGATGGATTACTTTTCTGGGGCTCTTCGGTGTACACTTGAGCTGCTACAAATAAAATATTATGGAATCTTTAAGCAAGGAGTCCACAATTCTCTCTCTACAGTAACTGAATAAGAGTTTTACTTTAAAATGTCAATTTCCAAAAGGAGCACAAAACATGCTGTTATTATATTAGTCAGTGATATACAAAGATACAATTAGGAACCTGTTTATATACTACAGATCTGCTATAACCTATTTTCTCCAGTTATATCTACATGAAGTATAACTTTTAATGGGACTTGTTAAAAAAAAAATGTGTACATATAAAAACTTGAAAAACTCCAAGACTTTTCTTTATTTGTTCAAAGTATATAATTTAACATAAAGCTTCATCTATAGTTGAGCAGTGGTGGCGTACACCTTTAATCTCAGCACTCGGGATACAGAGGCAGTTGGATCTCTGAGTTTGCGACCAGCCTGGTCTGCAGAGTGAGTTCCAGGACAGCCAAGGCTACACAGGCATAACCTGTCTTGGAAGAAAAAACCTTCATCTACAATAAAAACTTTCAAAAACTCGTAATTTAATTTTACTAAATATACATGTTCAGTAAAGCTATTATCAATACTGCAAAATCTTAGCTGAAATATCATTAAAATACCCTCAATAGCACAGCTGAAATAACTTCACATAATGAATTTTTCATTATCTCTGCAAGAAACACATCATAATCTACAATAGGTTTAGTTCACAATTATAAAAACACAATGGATGGCTTTTTAATGAAAATCACTTGGTCCCTAAACAAAGCACATATTTATTAATAAGACTAGAGTATGGCTAAACTATAAATATAGTTTAGCTGAAGATGATTTTTCTAAAAGGCTCCTGTCTACCACTGAGCCACATTTCCAGGCCTTAAAAGGTTCCTCTCATCAGCCTGTGTTGGGGCTTGCCTTTAATTCAAGCACTTGGGAGGGAAAGGCAGATCTCTTGAAGTTGAGGCCAGCCTGATCTACAGAGGAAGTTCCAAGATGGCCAGGGCTACACAGAGAAAACTGGGGTGAGGTGGTGGGGAGGGTGGGGGCACATTGGGAAGGAAAAAAAAAGGCTTCTCTCTAAACAGTTTCTAAGTATGCCATACATACCTTAGCTCATTTTCATTCACATTTTAGAGGATATTTATATATTACCAATTTTCTTCAAAAATACAAAGATACTTACCATCAGGAACAATTCCAGATGTGGGCTGGTGATCATTGACATCTTTATTAACTGTTGGTTCCAGAAATACCACTTCATCTTCAATTTCCATTCCATTGGAATAATCTTAACAGAAAATGATAAATTCCTTACCTCAGGGTAAGTATTTTCTTTTTATTATCCAATCCAAGAACTATGTCCTTATTTTAATAAGGATAAACTGTCAACAGCAATGTCTTTGTTTACATTTGAAAACATAGGCACTATAATCAACAAGGTTGATTGTGTGTACATTTAAAACAAGCTTTACAGGCTGGGGGCACAGGTCAAAGGTAAAGATAAACAAAGCTCTATCTAGGTTCAATATCAAACACTACTAAACAGAAAAAACCAGAATTTTTATATACATACATAGATAACCATGTTTTTTTAAAAGGACATTCTATACTGTATACTGATGCTGTTAATAATAATGATTATAATACTTAAGCCTTTAAGCTAAGGAACTGTTGGTTCAAAGAACATAGCACACCTCTGCATACTAGACATGGAGTACAAATCAGAAGGAGGCTGGAATTTATTAAGTCACTAGATTCCGATGGCCAAGGTAACAAAAACAGATAAAGCTGAAAAACTGAAAACCAAGTGTGGGAGTACATATTAATACTGCAAGCACTTGGGAGGCTAACATAGTAGGTTGATGAGTTCAAGGTTAACCTGGACTACATAGTGAGACAGTCTCAAATTTTAAAAAAAAAAAAAAAAAAAAAAAAAAAAAAAAAAAAAAAAAAAAAGGAGGAAAGGAGAGGGGAAGAAGAGGCTTATGAAACTGAAATGAGGTTTGATACAAAGACTTCCTTCATTTCAATGAAGTAATATGTTGGTTACTAATCAACAAGTAGCTTTTTTAAAGTGCACACGTGTGCTACACACACACACACACACACACACTTACCTGTAGGTAGTTCAGGCATCTCTAATTCATTTCCTGGATGTAAGGAATCTATCTCAGCTCCTAGGTGTTTACAATACATGCAGATATATTCTTCTTTGAACTGAGAATCCAATTCATGCTCAGTTGGTTTGTCACATTCTAAGTGAAACCATCTGTAGTAATAAATATATTTAAATAAAAATTTCTAATTTAAAGCCAAATTCCTACTGTAGGAAAGGGAATGATAAGATTAAAAACTAGAAAAGATGGTTATAGGAGTTGGAAACTGCCAAAAGTTTTCAACACTTAAGGACAGCATTACAATTACATTGACATATTTTTCCTTCATTATTTTTAAATTATCTTCTCTTGAATTTTGTTGTTATGCTCATTTTTTATCTTGCCTGTTCTTTCATTAAGTCTTTCAGATTCCTAAAAAACATAATTTGCTGGGTCTTTTGAAATGCACCTTTAATCCCAGCACTCAGGATGCAGAGGCAGGCGAATCACTGAGTTGGAGGCCAGCTAGGGCTACATAGTCAATCTCCATCTCAAAAAAAAACAAAAGTGGAGGATCAAGATCATGATGGGGAAATCTACAGAGACAACTGAACCAAGCTCACAGGAACTCACGAATTTTAGACCAATAGCTGTGGAGCCTGCATGGGACTGGACTAGACCCTCTGCAGATGGGAGATAGTTGTGTTGCCGAGTCTGTTTAAGGGGACCCTGACAGTGTGATCAGGATCTATCCCTGGTGCATGAGCTGGCTTTCTGGATCCCATCACCTAAGGTCGGACACCTTGCTCACCCTGAGGCAGGGGTAGGGACTGGGTCCTGTCTCAACTGAATGCACCAGACTCTGCTGTCCCCCCATGGGAGAATTTACCGTTTTGGAAGAGGGGATGAGGAGTGGGATCCAGGGGACCAGAAGGAAGGATGAGAGGAGGATCTGTGGTTGTTATGTAAAATGAATAAAAAGAAAACCTAAAAACAGCTCCATTTGTAGCAGCACACAGCAGAAGGGCTGGCAGAGTGCAAATGGCCCCAAGAACCAGCGAAGCAGCTGGACAGGTGGCTATTTCTTACCTCCTACACATGTTACAGTGCAGCATGTCTTTCTGCGATTCTGGATTGAAGCACTTCCCACAAAAAGGACATAAATTATCCTGTTGTTGATAACAAGTGTCGCATATCAGACAGTTGTGATGCCACTGAGCACTAGATCGGGTACCACACTCTATACATATTCTGCAATTCTAGAATGAGAACAATAGAAACAAAAAAGTTTATGAGACACCAGGCGATGGAGACACACGCCTTTAATCTCAGCACTCGGGGCAGAGGCAGGCGGATCTTAATGAGTTCCAGGCTGGTGTACAGAATAAGTTCCAGGACAGCCAGGGATACACAGAAAAACTCTGTCTCAAAAAACACAAAACACCACTACCAACAACAACAACAACAAAAAGGTTATTGTACATTTGTACTTACAGTTCTGAAGTAAATCTTTTGGAAATGAGCAAAACATTTATGGATTATTCATTACTTTTCAAATGAATTCATTTATGAAAAAGCAATTTGTCTCAAAGGGTGGCTGATCTCATAAAACTGCACTAAAACCGAGAGAAAATTTTAAATAGAGATTGAATAATAAAAAACAAAGCAAACATGAAAGAAACCAAGATGAAATATAATCTAGAACTAGAAAGAAGATCTACCAGCGGATATATACTCTTAAAGAAAACTGATTTTCCCTCTCCATGCAGTTACCAACTGCCAATAGCTCCTCAACTAGAGTGGGACTTCATCATGCCCAAGTCGCCTCCACATGGTGGGCTTTTTTTTTTGTCTGCTTGATGCTGTGCAGGTCTCCTGTACACCCACACAATTGCTGTGGATTCATATACACAACTATTATGCTGTATATGGAAAATTCAGTTAACTTATGGTTGCTTACTGCCTCTGGCTTTTATAATCTTTATGACCCTCTTGTCAGGCTTGGGAAAAGAAGTTGTGATAAACATAAAGACTATTTGGAGAAAGATAGCTTGGACTATGAAGAAAAAACTAGGCCACAGCAATGAAACTTTTTGCTCAAAGAACATAGCACACTTCTGCATACTAGACCTGAAATACAACTTGGAGAGAGGATAAACTTGATTCAGATGACGAAGGTAACAAATATACCTAAAACTGAGAAACTGAAAGCCAAGTACAGTGGCTCTGTTTGTAGCTGACTACACTCCAGTGGAAGGCCATACATTCAAGAATTTATGAACAGCAAGCTAGTCTCTCTTGGCTTTTAAAAAAAAAAAAAAAGAAGTCACAAAGTTGGGTGTAGAGAAGTGGAGTGGATCTGGGAAGAATTGGGGGAAGTGGAATAAATATGATTGAAATACATTTTATGACATTCTCAAAGAATTTTGTTTTTTGGGGGGGCTGAGGATCGAACCCAGGGCCTTGTGGTTGCTAGGCGAGCACTTTACCACTGAGCTAAATCCCCAACAAGAAGTGGAGAGAAGAAGCAGGGAATAATTTCTATAAAACATAGCTCCTGATCCCACCATTGCACAAAGCAAAATGATGATGCTATTATTCCATTTACTCCTTGGTAGCTTAGGAACTAAAACAGTCAGGACTACACAGTGATACTGTTTCAGTAAGTAAAACTCTTACATGACCAAAAGAATAAGTCAAAAGACAAAATGACAAATTAAGAAAAACATGTACATCAAACAACACGTGATAATAGCTTGTATATTTCTAATTTATAAGAACTCTTGAAAGGACCAAAATGTTTACTAACAGACCAAATACAGAGGCAAAAACTGACATTTAAAGTTAAATAATAAAATAAACAATCATCCTCATTCACCAGTGAAATGAAGAATTAAAGTATCATCTTTCAACCATGGAAGACAAACATTCGATATTAGAAAAAGATCTTACTGGAACAAAAGCAGCAACAGCAGCAACTCTCTCAATGTTTGGCACTGCAAAATGCACAGGTCAAAACTAAACACACATACAATCCAGAGGCAGTAATTTTACTTATGAGAATTTATGTGACAATTTCTCTCAACAATACTAACACATACACATGTACAAAGTTACACCCTTCTAGAGCATTTGTAATGTGAAACCCTGGAAACTACTTGAATAACACAATATTCAATAACCACCTGAAAAACACAAAACATTGGTCAAAAAAACTATAGCATAGAAACACAGAAAAATGTGGAAATGGTTATTCAAAAATCTATGAATTTATATAATTTCTATGTTAAAAAGTACTTCTAATTTACTTTACATAAAAAGGAATATGCAAAAGATTATATATAGTGTGCTTTTGGTGTAAGAAGAAGAAAATAAGAAAACACAAATGAAGGATAAACCTGGAAAACAATGAAGTTAGCTACTTCATTAAGATTAAGAGGAAAGAAAAAAGAAGAGAAAAAACACAAAAAACAAGAGATTAAGAGAACCAGGATACAAGTTCTAAGAAAAAAGTAGTGACAATTCTCTCATTAGACATTTGGTAAAAATTTTTACTACTGGAAAGTATGATAAATCCTATATATTATTTTTTTTAATCTGAGAGAAAAGAAAGGGGAATAAAACCCAAACTCATTTTTACTGAGTGACTGAATGAAAGTATCTATGATCTTCAGTTCAGAATTCTTACCATGAAAGAAAATGTTTGCAAAAGAAGGCAAAAAATTAAGTAGGATGAATCAGAAGTAGACATTCAAGTTCAGTATTCCCCATTACATGTCATGTGTGAGTATAAGTATACGCATGATCATGTGCACGGTCTCTGTCTCTCTCTGCCTCTGTCTCTCTCTGTCTTTCTCTCTCTGTGTCTTTGTCTCTCTCTGTCTCTCTCTCTCCTTCCTAACTTCATCTGCTCAAAGGTTTAAAAAGAAGCACCGTCCAGAAGAATACTAGTAGGCATTGCCTGAGTTAGGCTGCTTATTGGAAGTTAAATAATTCCAAGTCTGGAGCAGGTGAGATTTTAAGAAGAGTTTAGAACATCTTAAAAAATATGTAATGAAGTATTTAAACATGAGGGCCTGACACAGAGACATAGCAGACAGTTTGAACACAAAAATAATTAAATAAAATATGTCATCAAAAATAAGGATTCGTGACTTACTCTCGGTAATAACTTTTTAAGTTGCTTTCATGCTTACTCTGTGTAAATGATAAATGGTAAAGGAAAGTTATAGAATGATGGGAACAATCATCAGAGAGAACACAAGACCCCTACAACACAACAGCTGAATCAAGGTTAAATGGTCTACATGTTGTCTCCAATTTTCATTTAAAATAATTTTCAGGGGGCTGGAGAGATGGCTCAGAGGTTAAGAGCACTGACTGCTCTTCCAGAGGTCCTGAGTTCAATTCCCAGCAACCACATGGAGGCTCACAACCATCTGTAATGAGATCTGGTATAATGACCTGCAGTCATACATGCTGTATACATGATAGATAGATAGACAGACAGACAGACAGACAGATAGATAGATAGATAGATAGATAGATAGATAGATAGATAGATAGATAGATCTTTTAAAAGAAAAATAAAATAAGCCAGGTTTGAGTTCCAGGCCAACCTTGTCTACCAAGTGAGTTCCAGGAAAGGTGCAAAGCTACACAGAGAAACCCTGTCTCGAAAAACCAAAAAATAAAATAATTTCCAAGTAACTTTACAAAGAAATCTGTAATATATAAGCACAGAAATTCATATACAAAAAACGGGAGAAAGAGCCAGATGGTGGCGTACATCTTTAATTCTAGCACTAAGGAGGCAGAGGCAGGCAAATCTCTGAGTTCAAAACTACCCTGGTCTACAAAGTGAGTTCCAGGACAGCCAGAGTTAAACAAAGAAATTCTGTTTTAAAAAATCAGGAGGGCAAGAGGGATGGAGGGAATGAGGTAGGCAGGGAGGGAATGAGGTAGGCAGGGACGGAAAGAGGAAGGGAGGGAGGGAGGGAGGGAGGGAGGGAGGGAGGGAGGGAGGAAGGAGGAGGAAGGAAGGAAGGAAGGAAGGAAGGAAGGAAGGAAGGAAGGAAGGAAACAAACAAACCCACCTGAGTAATGGCATACAGCAAAGATTCAATGATTGCCTTGCTTTGTACTAGTAGGAAGCACCTCTTCTACACTAGAACCCCCTAAAGGGAACAACCCCTGCCTCATTGAGGCCATACACAATGTTTTATACATGAACATTGTAACTAAAAACTACAGAGAAAGAAAATTTTTTAAAAACATTAATAACACAAACTGTTCAGCTTTCAAATGACTCAAAGGATAAACCTTCCAACTAAAATCTCTGTGATAGCAATGAAGGTGTACATTGTAGAGAGAATGCTTCTCTGGTAAGCCAGTCCCCAGCAATGAAAAAAATACCATGGCAGCTAAGTTGGTACCGGTTCTATGCTGAGTGTTATGAATGGACTCTTTAAAAACCAATATCACTATGAGGTAACACTCAACATTATAAAAACAGAGTTAAGGAAGTCATATAACTTGCCTTTAAAGAACAGAAGTTAGAAAAACTATGTAACCACTGCTACACTCAGTAGCACCATATGTAATTGTCATACTGGAGGAGGATGGTAGATTATGATAGAGATCAAATCAAGGAGAAGAGGCCAAAAGAAAGTCAAAGAATACCTTGAGAAAGACACAATATTCCACAGATAATCACTAAGATAATTATAACAACAAAGAAGATAATGATTTGAGAGCAAGAAATAAGAATTAACTAGCTGTCTAAAGAGAAAATAAAGAACTAAATATACTATAAAACAGTTAAATATCTAAAAATAAAACAACAAAAATAGCTCTCCAGTTCTGTAAATGGACTACGATCTCAGTGACCAAAATGTGTTAGTCATAACTAACTAATCAGTACAGAATCACAATCATTTCAAAGCTCTCAAGCAGAAAAAAAAAGATTTAAATTAAAAATATAAATAAAGAAATACATAAACGACTGGGTGGTTGGGCAAACTACTGGGGGGAGGGGCACAATTCACAGAGGGCTATACTGTGGGAAAAAATACTAAAAAACAAAACAAAAAAACTAAACGTATCATAAGTTTGAAATTAACAGAAAAGATACAAATTTCTTTCTTTTTCTTAACATGTAGCCCAGGATGACTTTGAACTAACTGGTGATTCTCTTGCATGTGCAGGTATGTTATCACCAGGCAAGGCAAGACATGCATTTGGGCAATGAAAATATAATGTTTATGGTTTAATTTAAATCAAGCAAAAAAAATTTCATTATAATTGATTTAAATAGTTAACTTTTAAAATGCACATCTGAAATGGCTGCAGAATAAAAGGACGGTAAAAACTACTGGTGAACAGGCAACTTACTCATGTTACTGGATAAAGGTCCAAAGCAGGTGGGGGTGGGGAGCAATTGCACAGGATGGAGTAGTTTTATACTAATAAAACAGTGGCCCAACCTTTTACTAAGTCAAAGCCAAACATGTATGTTTGGTTAAAGGAGGAAAACACAAGGAAAAATTGATAAAACAAATAAACATGATTAATTTTATTAATTTTTAAATATGCTAGTCAAAAAAATGAAGTAAAAGGGTTTTATCTATCTAGAAAGTTAATAAACACAAACAGAGTTTTAAAAGTGACTATTACAAATGTGGAAGCATTTGCTTAAAATCCTACACCATCCCAGACCTGCAATCCGAGCATTCAGGAGGCTGTGGTAACCTACAGATTTACCACTAGCACAGTCTACACACCAAGTTCCAAGCCAGCCAAAACTACAGGATGAGTGCCTGTCCCCAAAACAAAGCAAAAAACCCTACATCAGTTAAATTCTGAATACAATTTAGGAGTAAACACATTTCAGTTACACACAAAGTTACCAAAAGGCTCAAAAGCAACCAAAGTTATAACCAAGGTAAATTTATAGCCTTAAATATCATTTCCTTCAGAAAGGAAAGAAAAAGAATTATGAATTTACCTTTTTATTTCAGAAAGCTACAGCAACCAGAGGCTTGCATGTAGCGAAGACCAAAGTATAAACATGTCAAGCAGTGTAGTTTTCTTCTTAGCTTAGGTTTTCTCCTTAGGCAGAAAAGGAACTGGAGCTACTAAAGCAGCTGGGTCTTCAGCCCACAGGCTCCACCTCCTAGGTAGCAACACCTGACCAGAGTTACTTAAAGCATCTTGCTCTTCAGGTGATGAATCCTTCTGTTCCCATTTCACCTCTCACATCTCACCATTCCAGCTACTGCCTAATAGGGTTCACTGGGGCCTGCTCTGGAATGTTAGATAGAATGCAGCCTCTGGTGCCAGGTGCCAATCACTTCAACAAGAGGACTGTTCTCCCCTCTGTTCTTCAGCCACTGCTGCACCAGGCCTGAGGTCTGAGCACCTTCCTCATCAGCACCCTCAGCCTTCTTGCCTTAAAAAGTGGTTCCAAAGAGGGTAAGGGGGCCAAAGGAGGACTGCTCAGGCAGTTTCATGACTCCCTTCCACAGACCACACTCCCTCTCTAGCTCTGATTAAAATCCTGACCGTTCTGTAGGACACCTCAAGGTGGGTTCCATCACACTCACTAGCCCAGCAATGACACACCTCCAATTCTACATGCCGTGTTCACAGACTCACTGCATGCTTCCAAACACAGTACAAAATGCCAAACACACAATACACTGAACAATAAGGCCAGTAAGAGATAAACCAGAAGCCCTTTCTTCAATGAGCCAATGGAACAAGAACATGGAGCTGAAGGAAGATAGCTCTATAAAAAACGAACGAACAAACAAACAAACAAACGAAGCAATTATGAACTGGAACTTTTTCATAGAAATATTAAAGTTAGGAACTGTGGTTCACCTGTGATCCCTGCACTAGAAGCTGAGGCAGCAGAAACACTAAGCCAATCTGAACTACAAAAAGTAAGACCCTGGAAAAAGAAAAGTGGAGGGAGGGAGGGGGGAAAGTAAAGGGGAATATGACAATAAAAATGAATGTAACTACTGATGTCAGGGATGCCACAAGGCAGACTACTGTCCCTGCACTTATTTACACTAATCCTGGGTACTGTAAAAGATGTTAAGAACAAAGGGAGGTTTTTTTGTTTTTTGTTCTTTTGTGGCAAAAAGACCAGATGCCTGAACAGCACAAAAATGTGCACCACTGCAGACAATGTCATAATCCTCATAGCATACTCCTATCTTGCACATACCTATTTATAGCAGGTAAACTACCAACAACAGCACATCAATAAACTTCACTGCAGAACTGTGGAAATAATGGATATTGCCATTTGTTAGTGACTTAGTTATCTCATGAGACTGAAGCTTTTACAGAGTTGTATAACATTACAAATTTTAGTCCAGAGGCTATTTTAAACTTGGTCTAGCTAGAGCCCACCTTTTTCACTGTGGTTTGCTCTTGATGTGGTGCTGTGTCCAATATGCGAATGAACGTAAATTCTGGTGCTTGAAATGAACTGGTGCAGCTCATACAAACAAGATTATATGGCCCCTTAATGGAGCTCACTCTATCTGCAAGGAACCAAATGCCCTGCCTCTCCACCACTGACATCTGCATCTCCAGTCTGTTTCAGAGACAAAGAGATCAAACTCAATCAAACCTGGATTTGTTTCCAGGAACAGCAGAATATTGCAATTGAAAGAATGAAGCATTAACACTGAATGGGTACCCTAGCCTGCTACCCATAATCTATAGGAAAGGAGTGCCCACTGTTCTAATCATCGGCCTCCCAGGGTAGAATAACATGTGCTTGGGAAATCACCAGAGCCTGAAACTGTGTTCTGACATGGCAGGTACCCTACATATGTGTTCAATACTTGAAATGTGGATGGCACAAATTTCAATTTGGTGTGTGCTGTGGGTTTTTTTTAAGAGAAATCAGATGTGTGAAGAATTGGAAAGAAAGCAAAGCTCTCAATCTTACAATGATTGTCTTTGGGTTATATGAAACACAGTTTTGAATTATGTAAATATGATTTATATTATGTTTCTGTTAGACAGCACTGGTCTAAAATGTAAATCAAAATGGTCATGGAAATAAAAAACAGTCTAGTATTCAAAGTCTACCTGCTGGCCTTTTGCAAAGTGATTAAAATAAAATAATATGCAAAAGGCTTGTATTATCAATATTATTTTTATACAAAAATTTTGTGTCAAAATAGTTAAAGTCAAAAAATGGGATTTAAGGATACATCTCCCCATTAAACTCAGTCTTGGCAAATTAGCTTCAAAGGAAACCATGTGTTAAATTATATTAATATTTTTACTCAATTGTGTTTACTTTATAAATTCTATTTGGTCTTTTATTATATATTTTTTATTTTTTTATTTTCCGGAGCTGAGGCCCGAACCCAGGGCCTTCTGCTTGCTAGGCAAGCGCTGTACCACTGAGCTAAATCCCCAACCCCTTGGTTTTATTTTTAAATTAAGATTACAAGAGCTGGAGAGACGGCTCAGTGGTTAAGAGCACTGGCTGCTCTTCCAGAGGTCCTGAGTTCAATTCCCAATAACCACACAGTGGCTCATAACCATCTGTAATGGGGTCTGATGCCCTCTTCTGGCATACAAGCATACATGCAGATAGAGCACTCATAAATAAATACATAAATAAGCAACATAAAAAATTAAGATTACAATAACTACAATGGGTGGTAGTAGCACATGCCTTTAATCCCAGCACTTGGGAGGCAGAGGCAGGTGGATCTCTGTGAGTTCAAGGCCAGCTTGGTCTACAGAGTGAGTTTCAGGACAGCTAGGGCTACACAGAGAAACTCTGTCACAAACAAACAAACAAACAAAAGATTACATTAACTGCCAGGCGGTGGTGCATGTTTTTTAGTCTCAGCATTCAGGAGGCAGACGAAGGCAAATTTAAGGCCAGCCTGGTCTACAGAGCAAGTTCAAGGACAGCCAGGGCTACACAGAGAAACTCTATCTTGAAAAAGTCGGGCGGTGGTGGTGCACGCCTTTAGTCCCAGCACTTGGGAAGTGGAGGCAGGCGAATCTCTGTGAGTTGGAGGCCAGCCTGGGCTACAGAGTGAGTTACAGGAAAGGCACCAAGCTACACAGAGAAACCCTGTCTCGAAAAACCAAAAGAAAAACAAAAAACAAACAACAAAAAAATTGCAATAACTGAAGTAAATGGGGGGGGGGGTTTACATATGGATCTGTGCTACATAATTTGAAGACAGGATATGAAAACCCCCTGTCTACAAATAAGCAGGGATAATTTACCTATCCACTAAATCTTCACCAATTATAAAAACCTGAATTTATTATTAGCTAGTACAGATATCAGAGGAAGACTATGGAGAATTGTAATGACAATTTTCTATTTTCTACTTTTACTGAAAAAAATTTAAAACTTTGTACTTCTGAATATGTAAGTCTCATTGGTTACGTACTTGGTACTACAAAAAGAAGTAGTACCAACACATCCCTCTGCCTCTGCTTCCTGAGTGCTGGGAATAAAGCCCACAATGCCTGGCTTAATATAACCTTTTGACTATCAGCACTAACAAGTTTTAGAACTTTAAAAGGGGTCTCACTCTGTAGCCACAACTATCCACCTTCCTGTCTCACTCTCTTGAGTATCTATCTACCAGTCTCACAGCTCTATGATTTGGGCCTCTCTGAACCTTTGTGTCTTCTGTTGTCTGTGGAGATACTGATAAAACATGGGAGATTCATGCAGCCGTCTGAGGACTTGCCTGTCCGCAGCAAGAGCAACTGAAGGAAGCAGGGGATACATATCAACCCAGAGGACGAAGCGGCCACAGAGGATGCTAAACTGCCATTGCAAGAACCAGAAAACACAGCCTATGGATGTTAAGGAAAAAGTGATGAATGAAGCCAGCCAGAATGGTTCACATCTCCAATCCCAGCACTGGGGAAACAAAAGACTAAAAGGTCATGGGAGTTTGAGGCCAGCCTAGGTACACACACATACACACACACACACACACACACACACACACACACACACACACACACACACACACAGAGAGAGAGAGAGAGAGGGGTGTGTGTACCTAAGTAGGTAGAGTTGTCAGAAAGTGTCATAAAACTGAAAATTAAGTGAGGCTGGTTATGTAAACCAATATTGAAAAGTAACCTATTAGATGACAAAGTTTCAATATATAAGCAATTAAAATAATACCAGAAATATTCAGAGACCTCATTTAAACCTACAAACCAAGAGAATCTGTTGTAATAACCATGATTGTACTTTCAGGACTGAACAGGAAGCAAGAGGCTGATGACTTCCAGGACAACTTGTGCTTAACAAGACTCTATCTCAGAGACAGAGAGAGATACTCAGAAAGCATCTAAAACATAAATATCCAAGTCAATAACCACTTATTTTAAACTACCTACCATGGGATAGTACGAACATCAAAATTGCATCATTCTAAGTACTTCACACAACTGTACAGGGAAACACAAAATAACAGGTGTATATACAAATACTACAGCTATAGAAATCTAAGGTAGGTAGTAATCAATCTAAATACAATATATTTTATCTCTGGGTTATAAGTTGGTAAATTTTAAAATACGTAAATTTTAAAATTCTCTTACTTCAGAAGATAACTAGGAATACTGATGATCAATATAAAAGTTCTTTCCATAAAAGCATCATACAAAAAAATTAGTTGATAAATTCATAGCATATTTTAAAAACTGCCCCAATTTATAAACAACCCAAATGTTTGCCAACAGGTGATTCAGTAAAAACAAAAAAAAAAAAAGGGGGGGGGGGGGAAGGAGCATGTAAGTATGTGTCTAGCTATCTAAAAACAATTAACATTGAGTCAAAAAGGCCTCCACCTCCCAAAGAATATAAACCATTTAAAGCCATTTCTACAAACTTCCAGAGCACGAAAAGTAATGAGCAAAGAGAGGCTACATGGGAAAAGCCAGAGAAGAATGTACATAAACAAGAAAGAATTTCCAAGGGGTATCAGGAATTTTCAAATTTTAAAAGAAAGGGCTCTTATAATGAAAATGATGATGGCTTCATGGTAGAATGTATGTGTCAAATTAAATACTTCTAAAAACATTTAGTTTCAGTTGGGTGTTAGTAGCACAAGCCCTTAATCCTAGCATTTAGGAGGCAGATGCAGAGGAAGGCAGATCTCTTAGTTTGAGGCCAACCTGGTCCACAAAGTGAATTCCAATACAGCCAGGGCTACACATAGAAACCCTGTCTCAGAAAAGAAAAACAAAACAAAAAAAAGTTTCTATATATAAATTGTATATATAAAAAAAAATCAATATGCTGTCTTATAAAGGTGATGATAATAAATGCATTTGAACAGGAATATGATTTGTCTGTAATACATATAGAGGATATTTAAAAACAAATTAAGAAACCACTTACTTTGCATTTCCAGCCATTGGTTGGTACTGATTTCATAACAGGTTGAAGACAAAAAGTATGATATCCTTTGTCACATGTATCACATACCAGCATCTTGCTATCTTCTCCCGATTGCCTAAAAAATAAGATAGCATTATCTTTAAACATATGCTGTCACATAAGTATAGAAGAAAACAATCAACCCTAAAACTGCACAGATCATAAAAAAAAAAAAAAAATTTCAGTGACTCTTCCATTTTTGTATAGAATGAGAATGACAAACCCCTTCATGAATCCAAAAAAGGTCATACTACTTAAAGCTTTCTACTGTGGTTAATTTCCTTAGTCATTTTAGATTTCTACAGAGGAGGAGATGTTAACGCAACAACCTGCAGGGCAGTGGTGGCGCGTGCCTTTACTCCCAGCATTCTGGAGGCAAAGTCAGGAGAACTAAGTTCTGTGAATTTGAGGCCAGCCTGATCTACAGAGGGAGGTCCAGGACAGGCACGAAAACAATAGAGAGAAACCAGGAGGAGAGGGGATGGGATGGGAGGGGAGAGGACAGGAGGGGGACGGGAGGGGAGGGAAGGAAAACCAACAACCTTTCATCATTTTTTTTTTTTTTAAATCTAATACTCAGTCTTTTGGGGGAGTTATAACTGCTAACTATGCTGTGTTGAAAGGAGCAAATCATGACAGGATGATCTGGAAAGACAATGGCACATAACTAAAGAGGAAGACTAAGTCTGATGTCAGATCTGTCACATGTATGTACAACGTGGTTTTTTAACTAGGTGACCATCAAACCAAGTTTCAGGAATAAAATGGGAGTGAAAATCATCAAAGATTATTGTAAGGTCTAAATAGAGTACTCGTTCAAAAAGCTTAGACTGTCCATTAAACAGTAAGTGCTAAATATTTAAGGAAAAACAGAGCTTTAAAAATAAAAATTAAAAAAAAAAAGAAAAAAAGCATCAGGGAGGCCATGAAGATCTGTCCAGCCAAGAACCTCTGATAACCTGGACTTGTTCAGGCCCTTCCAATCCCAAGCCTCTAAATAAAATGGTTTGTTTGATATGTACAACCACACACCAGCCCTGCCATCACCAATAATAATAACAACAATAAAAGCAGGGCTACCAAGATGGCTCAGTAGGTAAATGCACTTGCTTACAAAGACTAACCATCTGAGTCCAATCTCTGGAGCCCCCATACAGGTAAAAGGACAGAACCAACACCACAGAGATGTCCTCTAACACACACACACACACACACACACACACACACACACACACACACACAGAGAGAGAGAGAGAGAGAGAGAGAGAGAGAGAGAGAGAGAGAGATCTGAACATGCTGTCCACTACTAGTAAATAAAATTCAGAAACTCAATAAAAAAATAATCATAATTATGAATTACACTTGAAAGTCTTTCTCCAAACATTCTTTTACACCAAAACTGGGCCCCTGCTCTGCAGAATAATCTGTCTTGATGCTTAGCAACACATTACAGATTCTCAGATACTAATAACTTAAGACACATGGGAAAAAATGAGACTTTAAAAAGAGCTGAAAGAAGAATTATGAATCAACTGTGAGGATAAGTAAATCAAGAAGATGTGCCATCAAAGCCTCTGATTATCAGTTTAACAACCTCTACGAAGTTCTATCGCTGAGATCTTCAACTACATGGACAGACTTGAGGTCATGTATCTCATATCCCTTTTCAAGAAACTAAGTAGACATCCAAATTATCAAATAAATATTAACTAATATTCTTCCTAAATTTTAGCAAAAATATAAAAGCAAATGGTTTGATTGATTTCATGATTCCAAGATACTGATTCTGACTGTTCTTGTGAAATAACCAGTAAATCAGACTTACTTTGGCTACCTTGGGCCTTACTTTCTCCTGGTTACAAAATGGTCTGTTTGCAACAGATTTTGCATCACTGAAGATGCAGCTAACATTCTCAAAATGCCATACTAGCTATACACATGGGTTGGGAGGGGGAATTACAGAAGAGATTGGAGAAATGACCAAAGGCTGGAATACAATAGATAAAAAAAATTAACTCCAAATGCTTAATTTCCACACCACGCTTATTAAAAAAAACTATTCTAACTAGAAGTAATTGTCTTTCAAATGAACATCAAGATTTTATCAAAACAGTTGGCAGTAGCAACTGTCTATCCTAAAACAAAAATTCAAACATACCACTGATTTGAAGGCTCAAAGCTTGTAACTTATTTCTGCAGTTACAGCTTCATTGTCTTATTAAATCTCTTCCTAACTCCTCTCAATATAAGTTTTTTGATAATCATTTGCTAATAATCATAATTATTATTTTTAAAATAATATCATTTATTAACAAATGGTAAGCATGTTGAGTTTCATATATATTTCAAAATAACACAGGTATTAGTCAATGTCTAGTAGTGCAGGACATGGTGAAATTACTGTGACTATAGCTTGTAATATAAGTAACTTTTATCATATTTCATAAACTTTTAATATTTAACAAGGTCTCACTACAACTCAATACAAACCCTTGAGTTGAAATTAGAAACTTACTTGCAGTTCTGGCACACTTTGCACTCAGGACACTGCCAACCCGCACGTTTTAATGGAGTAACAGCTATATCCAGGCACATCCCATGGTAGTGCTGACCACAAGTAGTACAAAAGAACTGATCTAAGAGATCACCTGGGCTGTCACACACCGCACAGTTTGCATCTTCCTTTGCTATAATTAACAGCAAAACAATGAAATGTTCGTGTTATAATTAAATATTTTTCTAACTTAACAGTTTAAAATCACTTGAAGGGAATTTACATGGAAATCTCTCAGACATTTGAAGTTAATCATATATACCAAGTTAGAATATTGTAGTGTATTTAAGTTTAACCATATGAAATTAAATAATGTAATTTTGCAAGTATTTATGCCTATATATATTTGAAACCATAAGCAGTTCTTAATTTTATACTTTTAATACCAATGACAATGCTGGTCATTTAGTTGACATTCAGTACACGTATTAGAAAAAAACAAGGGGATGAGGGAGTTGGGCAATCAACAGAAACACTTATATTATTAAAATAAATATTTTATCCATATTAAATACTTGGAAACAACATCAAGTAATACAAAATTAGGATGCTAATATCAATTAGATTAATGTTTTTCTTAATTAAAAACAGACTACTCTAATCAACCTAGAGGTTTTATTAATACTAGAAAATATCTTATAATTACTGATAGAAAGTATATATTCATTTGCACATGAATACAATTCATACAGCAATTATATATTCAACTATATTGATTTCTAGTTACAAAAGCACTAAAATCAATATACTTATAGCCATCATCTACTCCTAAAACGGATTAAGAGTGCCAACAGTTTGTTGACTATTTAAACAAAAAAGTGAGAATAAATTATGCTTTTCACACCAATGCAAATAATGTGAATATGCCTCTATAATAAACTTAACAGAACAGTATTTTCTCTTTGTTCAATCCAACCTAATCCGCTCTGGTTAAAAGCACTTTCTACCTTCTTTGTGGTCAAGTATCTTGAAACTGATTAACAATCTATCCCTTTTACTTTAGTGAGAAGTCAAAGATATTGTCCTGCCAAAAGCTATATAGTAAATAGGTTTTGTAAGCCATAGCAGTGTCTGTAGTACAGACTTAAAGGTTTTTTATTTTGTGAGTATTATTCCTAGCTTGAAAGAAATAAAAACGAGTCCTATGAATTGGACAGCAGGCAGCACACCTGACATAAAGTCAAGCTACACAATCACCTCATACCTGAAACTTCTTTAATAGGGCTACAAATAACCACATGAAATACAACAGTTACTTTTTAGACTGTGCCTTATTGACATTTAGCAAAATTTACAATTAATCACCCTCTCGTTTACAGTTCCCTTTCTGTGGCAACTCAATTTCTCCTTCAGTTCCCTACAGCATTTGGTGGGGGATTTTATCTCTATAACTACTTTGAACACTGGAGTACCCTAGAATCCATCTTGATTTTTCCCTATGGTTGTACAATCCCTTTGATGTTCATAAAATGCTCATACTCAAGCTGGACAGTGAGTGGTGAATGCCTTTGATCTCAGCACTTGGGGAGTTAGAAGCCAGCCTGGCCCACAGAGTGAGTCCATATCAGCAAGGATTACACAGAGAAACCTTTTCTCAAAAAAACAAAATAAGTGATATTCAAAAATTTGCATTATCAATTCTAGACTTCTTTCAAAAACCTCAACCCTTTATTATTAAGCCTTACACAGCTCAACAGCCAGATGTTCTAAAAATACTAAAACATCTCCTTTTTCTTCAAAGAATGGATAAAACCAGGAACAACATTTTGCCATTATCTATCTCCCTGTCACAATACACCAGATCTCAATTGTATTAAACAAACAAACCAAACAGAGGAGTGCAGGAAGGGTTGAGACAGTGTTTGTGTATGTATCCCCCTGGCTGTCCTAGAACTAGATCCGTTGTCCAGGCTGGCCTTGAACACAGAGATCCACTTATCTCTGCCTCTGCCTCTGCCTCCTCCTGAGTGCTGGGATTAAATTCGTGAGCCACCCACTGGCCAACTCCATTAAATTTTCTACAGTTTTCCTTCAGTTTAGCCTATATATTTTCTTAATACTGCAATATCCTGTAAATAAAATCACCCCTACTTATGATTCTATTCTCTCTAACCCATCATCTGGATATGCAAAGCACAACTTCAAAATCCTAAATGTAATCATTGTATTCTGCTTAAATTAAGAATCAATTAACAGCCAGCCGGATGGCTTGGCCAGCAGGAAAGATCAACTGGCAAAGGTGGTTGCTGCTCAGATTGGCTGACCTGAACTCAATTCCTGAAAGCCACGTGGTGGAAGAGAGCACCAACCACAGCAAAAGTTGTTCCCTGGCTTTCACACACAAACACCTTGGGTATATGCCTGCCACACATACATGCATACAAAATAAATGATGTTAATTTTTTTTAAGAGCCGACCAATGGAGCCAGAAATGATGGCATACTCTTGTAATCTCAGCACTTGAGAGGCATACGCAGAAGGATCAGGATTACAAGGTTGGCCTCAGCTGCAGAGAGGGCAGAGTCGGCTTGAACTGCCTAAGACACATTCTTATAAATAACAGGAGTGCCACAATTTACATATAAAAATACATAAATCTCAATACATCCTTTTTTCACCTAAAAGAAAAGTTGGAATTTAACTGAATATTCCTTTTCCCTACATGCTTGAAAGAAATTTCTGTTAAAATATTAACTACCATACAATAGCACAAAACCTTGAAGGACAGAAAGTATATTCTTTTCTACTTTGTACCCCCAATAACCCAGGATAAATTACCTTATTTAAATGTATTTTAACTTTTAAAATCATTTTTAAAAAGCTCTTTAATTTCTGGATATTTAAAATAAATGATTAAGCCAAACATGGTGATGCATGTCTTTAATCCCAACACTCAGGGAGGCAAAGACAGGTAGGTCTCTGTGAGTCTGGTCTACAAAGTGAGATCCAGGACAGCCAGGACTGTTACAGAGAAAAAAACTATCTCAAAAAAAAACCAAAAATAGCTGGGCGTTGGTGGCGCACGTCTTTAATCCCAGCACTCGGGAAGCGGAGGCAGGCGGATCTCTGTGAGTTCAAGGCCAGCCTGGTCTACAAAGCGAGTTCCAGGAAAGGTGCAAAGCTACACAGAGAAACCCTGTCTCAAAAAAACAAACAAAACAAAACAAATAAATAAAAAATATAGCTGGGCGGTGGTGGTGCACGCCTGTAATCCCAGCACTCAGGAGGCAGAGGCAGGCGGATCTCTGTGAGTTTGAGACTAGCCTGGTCTACAGAGCTAGTCCAGGACAGACTCCAAAGCTACAGAGAAACCCTGTCTCGAAAAACAAAACAAACAAATGAACAAACAAAAAACCCAAAAATGATTAATTTAAAAATAAAGTATAGCAATAAAAAGTGATTAATTTATAATAGAATTATAGCAATAAAATAAATGATTAATTTAAAAATAAAATGTAGCGATAACTTCAATTAATAGAAGATATATTATTTTTCTTAATATTAAGAAAGAGTGCTAGTATGTACCCATAAAAACTAAGCACTTTTAAAAACGCATCCTCTATTTTTGCCAGTCCATTTTTTAGAAATTGGGAAGCAACTGACCATCAGTTCATTTTACTTTGATATTGGTTTTCCAGAAACACTTTACAATGTTTCTGTAAAACTGCCAAGCATTTGTGACTCTACCACTTTAACTTGCTACAGTAGTTACTGAGTGGCTGGTATAGT
Source organism: Onychomys torridus (assembly GCF_903995425.1). Taxonomy (NCBI): domain Eukaryota; kingdom Metazoa; phylum Chordata; class Mammalia; order Rodentia; family Cricetidae; genus Onychomys; species Onychomys torridus. The sequence continues at coordinate 2,258,955 of NC_050445.1, forward strand.
CCAAATTGAGATGTACACTAAGTATAAAGTACATATGAAGTGCCAAACTCACTGTAGGGAAAAAAAAAAAAGAAGAAGTATGTAGGACTTGGTGCATTAATTACATGTTGAAATATTAGTGTTTTAAATAAGATAATTAAATTAATACTAAAATCAATTGCAAATATTTTTTCACTTCTTCAAATATGCTCCCAAATATACTAAAGTTATTTATATTGTTCACATTAATTTCTATCACTAACACAATTTTATATACAAAAATTCACTCTGTAACTACTCTAGATACTATTCTTGAAAAGACTGCTGTTTATTTTGTGCTATTTTCTCAGTAACCCCTTGAAGACAATCTTGTCAATCAAAGAGACACATCAATGTGAAGTAAAAGACAATAGTAAAAAGGCACTATGGAAAGAAATGAGAGCAGGCAAAAAGCAAGCACATGTAGAAACACCAAACAGTCCTTCTGAGGTCATGTGTAAGAGGATGTTGCTGCTGATGCATCAGAAGTAAGAGTACCGGGTTAGAGAGATGGTTAGGAGCCCTGGCTGCTCTTTCAGAAGACCCAGGTTCAGTTCCAAGCACCCATATAGGGGCTCACAACCATCTGTAACTCCAGCTCCAAAGGATCCACCACCACCTTCTGGTGTCCACAGCCATTGCATGCACCTCATGTTACAGAGATATACATGAGGGCAAAATATCCACACATAAAATAAAAATATGTTTTGTATATTTTCATAGAAAGAAGTACACGTATATATACATTCAAGAATTTCTGCAGGCTACAGAGACATTAAAAAATAAAGCAATAATAAGGAAAAGAGAAGCAGAAGCATTGGACATAGAAGCTGAATGAATGAAGTAGGACAATGCCAGGACAAAGCCATCTCTGGCGGCCAGTGCCTGAGCTGCAGTGGTGATCACCTCTGCTTTGGGGTAAGATCAAGTATAGTACCTTACCTACAGTTATGAAACAAAGAGAGCAAAGGGGGGACAAACATGCTGAACTTTGCTCTGATGTAGGCTGTTCCAACTGGAAGGTAAAGGGACCATAAGAAAGGCCAACAAGCACTGCTTAAGAGATGGCTCAGTGGGTAAGGACGCTTATTGCCAGACCGGACAATGGAGACAGTCTAACTAGCACATAAAAAAAGCAACGGTAAAGAGCAACAAGTCTTTAATCCCAGCGCTCAGGAGGCAGAGGCAGGCAGATAGATCTCTGTGAGTTCAAGGCCAGCCTGGACTACAGAGTGAGTTCCAGGAAAGGCACAAAGATACACAGAGAAACCGTCTCAAAAAAACAAAAAACAAACAAACAAACAAAAAAAAAGAGCAACAAGTCAACAGTGGGGAGGGGGTGCTTAAGGACAAAACCAGCAAAGTTTACTAATTCTGCCAACAAAGTGACAAATACCATCTGCCACTCTCTTGACTGGAAGGACACTGCTGTGTGGTCTGCTTTATCAACTGAACCTGTGAAGAAAAAGTAAATTATAGATGCCATCCAATATGCTGAAAAGAATGGTCAGAGAACTCAGAATTTAGATGGCTGTGCACATCTGCAGCTTGGGTTGGAGGTGAGGTGGCGCAGTGGACATGAGAGAAATACAGGCAGATCCCCAACTGTTCAGCCTGTCTAGACAACCTGTGAGTTCTTGATTCAGTGAGAAACTCCATCTCAAAAGATAACATGAAGATCAATAGTAGGACATCCACATTAACTTCTGGATTCTACTACACAAATGCACCCACACCACCACATACATGTATGCACATGTGTCAGGTGATCAGAAAGATGAACATTCACAGCACACTGTTAAAAATCTTCAGGAAATAAAGATTGCTTTATTGGGCACTGGTTTTATACCACTGGCTTAAAGACAAGGAAAGAAAAGAGAAAAATAGCTTTGCAGGGTATTTATACTGCTGGCCTGCTACTTTGAAGCAATTTTTCACTATTTCCACTATAGCATGTAGTGTCCACTCTTCGTATGGAGTGAAATCCTAAAATAATACTATGAAATAGATTAAATACTCACATTTTCTTCCTTGTATCAATTTCTGGAATGGTCAAATGTGTGGCTCAAATATTAACAAATGGGTATTCTGGGAAAGTATCGTCCTCAGTCAACATTTCTTTCATACTGCTACACTCTACATTCCCTTGTCAAATTTCCTCACTGAACTTTGGTTTCACCCGTTGTTCATGTATTTTTATGAGTCTCTGGTAAGTCTACTTTGGAAGAAGTCAGAGTACCAATGATCAATTTCAATATTCCTTTTAACTTTAAGCTGCCAGCATACTCTCTCATCATCAGGATGATAAATGACAAGTAATCTCATCAATTCTGATAGTTCATAATTTTTCAAGTTGACTGAAGACCAGTAACCACTAACAGTGCACATGCAGAACATGACAACCAGAAGAAACAGTGACATAATTACTTAAATTTCTAAGAAGAATTAACTACATAATTAATCCTCAAAGCTACTGTAGTGTATTAAAGTTCTTTTTCTTCCAGATTTAATAGGCATAATCTAAAACACTGTTAAAACTTTAAATCAGTTATTTGTCTAAATATAATTTCAAATTACAGTTTGCTTTAGCTATAACTGTATAGTGAATAAAAACATGATTATATTTGCAAACACAAAGTAACTCTGACTCTCTCTATATAATTAGGTACAAAACAAAGATAAAGAGTAATGCTCAAGCCGGGCAGTGGTGGCGCTCACCTTTAATCCCAGCACTTGGAAGGCAGAGCCAGGTGGATCTCTATGAGATCGAGGCCAGCCTGGTCTCCAAAGCAAGTTCCAGGAAAGGCACAAAGCTACACAGAGAAACCCTGTCTGAAAAAAAACAAAAAACAAAATACAAAAAACAAAACAAAACAAAACAAGCCGAGCAGTGGTGGCGCACACCTTTAATCCCAGCACTAGTAGGCAGAGCCAGGGGGATCTCTGTGAGTTCGAGGCCAACCTGGTATTCAAAGCAAGTTCCAGGAAAGGCACAAAACTACACAGAGAAACCCTGGGTTTTTTTGTTTTGCAGGGGGGGGGGGGGGGGGGACGGGACAACTCACAGAAAAAGAGTAATGCTCATGTTAGTCTTGCTATTTGAAATTATTTCAAGTTAAGCCTGAAGTAGCTGTATTTGTATTTCATAAATGTGAAAAAAGATAGGGGAAAAAACCTCTAAAAAATTGCTAAGCACACACAGAGGGACAAGCATAGGTTAAAAGATTAATACATTAATACAGTGCTAAATAGTAGATAAAAGCTAACTTCTAAGTAAGCGGTGACATTAAAAAAAAAAAGAATGACTAAATCATTATCAAAAATTCATAGACTGAAAATTAAATCTGCTAGGAGGAAAAAAAAATGTTCCTAAAATAAACATGTTCTTCAGCTGACAAATGACTCAACAGGTAAAGACATTTGCTATGCAAACCTAGTGACAGAAGCTTAATCCATGGAACCCATCTAAAGATGAAAAGGAAAAAATTCAACTCCACAAAGTAGTCCTCTGACTCACATGTGTCCTATGCATGGACACACAAATATACACACAGTATAAATTAAAACTGTAACTGAAAAATATATATGTATGTATGGATGGATGTATCAGTTGCATCCATATAGCAAAAAAAACAGAAAGGAATTATAATATCATGTATGCATTAAAACTCAGAAATTTTCTTAGAATTGTAAAACACTAGAAGAAAAAGAACGCAAATACCACTGCAGTTTAGGGATGAGAGGGATGGACTGTGAAACCACACTACAGAAATGTCTGTCCCACTGCACGTCCACAGAAAAAGATCAGAAAGTGGGTAATGCTCCTAGAGATGATATCCTGACCAACATTGGAGACAATCAGCTTTACCTTCTCCCACTGTCAGTATTCTTCTGTAAAAGACACTGAAAGTTATTTAACCATTCCATGAATTGCTCTTTAGAACATGTCAAAAATACTATATACTCAGTATGTCTTCCACAATGGTTTAAAACTTTTTAAGCATAAGAATTTAGGATATGAAAACCTGGAATTTCAGAGAAAATAACTTTTTTAGAATTAATACTAATAAAATTAGTGGTTAAATATTTTTCCTCAAAAACCTACAGTAAATCTGGTATAGTGGCACATGCCTATAATCCCTCTGCATTCAGGAGGCAGAGGAGGGAGATCTCCTCTGAGTTCCAGGATAGCCAGAGCTACAGGGGATTGGAGGTGGGGAAGTGAGAGCAGCATAGGACACAATACCCAACAGCAAAGATTCCTCAGACCATTAGGATTATGTATCATCTTTTTAATATTAATTCCTTTATTGTTGATAATTTCATCTTTTTAATATTAATTTCTTTATTGTTGATAATTTTATATTATTACCTTTTAAGATGAGTAAAGTAACTTTCCAAATTGACACGTGATATTTTAAGTAAATACCTAAGTGAATTTACAACTACATGGGTAGTACACTTACATCTTTCAGGAGCTTGGTCAATATGTTCTGGACAGAGAAGAAAGAAGTGACTGAAGTCCTGAAAGGTGCCCGCCCCTGCAGCACAGGGATAATGGTACATCTGGGTACATTTCTCTTCACAGCATTTGATAGTGGCTCCAAGGTGTTTGCAAAATGCACATCGCTGGAAAGAGAAAAAGGAGAGAAATCATTTTAATAAAACTTTGAAGAAGGGATAACAAAATATCTATACCTTACTATTAAGACAACTGGAATCTATTAATGAAAAAAAAAAGGGGGGGGGGGGAACCAGTTAAAAATGCTAATCATCGGGTTTGGGATTTAGCTCAGTGGCAGAACGCTTCCCTAGCAAGCACAAGGCCCTGGGTTCAATCCTCAGCTCAAAAAAAAAAAAAAAAAAAAAAACTAATCATCTTAGAAACCTAGTTCATTCATATTCTACCAAATGATAAGAAAGTTAGTATTTCACTTTTCCTTGTCAAAACCATTAAGCTAAAGTAGCTTTTGTTGTTGCTGTTACATTGGTAGAACAATTTTTAAAGCAGGTTTAGAAAATGATGGATATACCTCATTTGGTATAACGTTTGCCAGGATGCAGAAAGCTCTGAGGTTGAAGCCAGCAAGGCTACAAGAGACCTTGTACATATGTATGTATGGGGGAGAACTTGGGGGAGATGGCTCAGTGGTTAAGAGTACTTGTTGCTCTTGAAATAAACCAAAGTGCAATTCTCAGCACCCACATTGTAGTCCCATTTACAAAGGATCTAATAGACATATATGTGGTGCACATAAATGTAAATAGTCAAAACATTCATACACATAAAAGTAAAATAAATAAGTCTTTTTAAAAAGAAAAAAACCAGGTTTATAGTAGAGGCTTCCTATAATATCAGTATTTGAATCCCACTATATGAGATTACACCTTTAGAAAAAAAAAAAAAAAATCAAATGCCAAGCATGGTGGCAAGCTTTTAGTCCCAAAAATCAGGAGGGCAAAGGCAAGTGAATATTGGTGAATACCAGACCAGCCTAAAGTTCCAGGACAGCCTGTGTGTCTCTGTGTGAAATAAACTAGTAAGTCATAAAGTAATGAAAGACCCCTATATGATTAAAGCACAAATAAAAATTTCATAGCCAAGCATGATGGTGGATACCCATCTCTAAGCTAACACTCAGAGAGTTGACGCAAGAATATGGAGAACTAAAAGAAAGCTTGACTATATTATGAGATTGTCTCAGAAACCTTGGTGGAAGTGGAGAGGTAGTAGTGATAATGATGACAATAATATGGGGGGGGGGGGACCTACAAACTTAACTAGGGCATTTAGTTTCTAGTTCTATACAAAAGCTGAGAATTACTTCCTTAATCTCTTACAAGTAGTAAAAAAAACAAAAAAAAAAAGCAAAAGAAGAATATGTAAGAAGTCACCCCAAATTATCTCATATTTTACTTGTTCTGTTTCCACTGTGAGAATTTATTTTAGCTCCTACTCCATAGATTGCTAAAGCAGAGAGCTATCTATCTGCCTGGCACATACATCTACTTCAGCATTTATGTCTTTACACAATTATTTTTTCATGCTATTCCAAGATCTTGGAGTGAAGGCACCAAACAACATTTTATATATATAGTTCCAGAACAGTCAAGGCTGCTACACAAACAGACCTTGTTTGCTTAAAGAAGAAAGGAATGGAGGGAGGGAGGGAGGGAGGGAGGGAGGGAGGGAGGGAGGGAGGGAAGGAAGGAAGGAAGGAAGGAAGGAAGGAAGGAAGGAAGGAAGGAAGGAAGGAAGGAAGGAAGGGAGGCACACACACACACACACACACACACACACACACAGCTTTGACACAGAAAGGCCTAGTAAACACACGCTCATTCTCATACACCAAACAGACTTCATTTTGGTAACAGTGTTACTAAAGGTGGCTCATAAAAAGCCTAGCTAAAACAACTAAACCCTCATTTAACAGAGGAAAGTGGACTCTGAAAATATTATTATATGCCCTACATAGTAATACGATCAATCTACATTCTGCTAATCAGGGAATAACAGCTTTTTAATTATAATTATTTTCAGCATTTTTCTATATAACTAATATAATCATATACTATTGAACATTTCCTCACTATCATCAGTCCACTACAGTAAATACTGTAAGAAAACAAGACTATTGCATTGTCTCCTCTTCAATTTGAATTCAACTCCAGAAACCACTCAATATTGCTAATTATATTTGTCACACTTTAATGTTGTGAATGTCCAAAAACAGACTAAGTATACAAATTGTAATTCTGTTTTTATACTTAGAACGATTACTTTGTGAAAGACACAAAACAAAAAATGAAGTTTCATGTCTCTTTATTGCTATAAAGTATAGTAACAACTGTTTCTAAACGAGTTATACCTAGCTTTCTTTGGTATATTAATAGATTCAAGATTATCCATTAGGAAGCCACTTAGTCTACATGTCCCAGAGAAAGACCAAAAAAATTAATCAAAAAAGTACAATCAATTTGCAGAAAAAAATTATAATAACTCATTGACATAACAAAAATATTTACTGGCAAATTGATCCCTTTCCCAAAATCTAAGTCATTTTAACACCAACATGTTCTTTTAATTATGTCTTCAATGAAAAACTTATCTGACATTAGATATTCTAATATGAAAAGTATTAGAATGTATCAAGTACATTAATTTACACTATAAAGGTATCAAGAAAAAAGAAACACAGAACTGTACTAAAGTGAGCCTTTCAAGCCCATCTGCTAGAATTACATAGTTAACATAGAGTACCTGACATTGGATGAAAATGTGACATACCTTTCTGAACCATATGCCTTCCTAAACCATAAAAATTAGCTGTGAAACTACAAAAAAGATAACAAAGAATGAATTTTCACATGCAACTTCTCTATTGTCACCACTCACGAACCACACCCATGCAGGATAACACATATCCAGAACCCCAGCACTCAGAAGGACTAACTTGCATTACACTACACAGTGAGTTCCAACCAGCCTGGGCTAGAGACTTTATCTTGAAAAATGTAAATGTAAAAAAAAAAAAAAAAAAAAGCTTAGTTCTCTGTGGTGATGGGGTCAGAGGCACTAGATACAGAGGCCAGAAAATGGTGGAACACACACCTTTCATCCTAGCATTCCTAAGGCAGAGATCCATTCGGACCTCTGTGAGTTTACAGCCACCTTGGAAACAGCCAGGCATGCTGACTCAGGCCTTTAATCCCAGGAAGTGATGGCAAAGCAAAAAGGTATATAAGGTGTGAAGACCAGAAACTAGAAGCTTTTGGCCTGGTTAACTTTTCAGGCTTTTGAGAAGCAGTTCAACTGAGATCCATTTGTTAAAGGACACAGAGGCTTCCAGTCTGGGGAAACAGGATCAGCTGACGAAGTGCAAGGTGAGGAAGCTGTGACTTGTTCTGCTTCTCTGATCTTCCAGCGTTGACCCCAGTACCTGGCTCCAGATTAGTTTTTATTAATAAGATCTTTTAAGATTCATGCTACAGTTCTCCTTTTCTATTTTGCATAAACATTAAAGAAAATAAAGGACAGATAGATAAGCAAAAATAACGCGTAATAATTCGTTATTAATACAAAAACAGTTTTTAAAAGTCAGTGAAAGCCTCTATTAGTAATTGTGTAAATGATAAAATTATATCATTTTATATCAATTATAAAAAGTACTTCCAAAACTTAAGCTCAACTAAAATAATGACAACCAAAATAAACTGGCACAAACTGGCACAGAACCAATAACAAGATTTCAAAGACTAAACCTTTGTCGTAAAAGGCTGGCTCACTAGTTAAGAACTCTGGCTGTTCTTCCACAGGGCCTGAATTCAATTCCCAGCACCCACACCAACAGCTCAGAATCAGTCCAGTTCCAGGAGATTCAACACCTACTTCTGGCATACAAGAGAAACACAGACATATATACAGACAAAACCCACATACTAATAAAAAAAAGTTTAAAAAATTTACAGCTGTGTCATGAACAAGAAGTTCAAAAATTTTCTAAAATGTGTTTAACTACTATATGTCAACTATAAAAACACATTTCAGGCTAAGTGCTCTAAAAAAATATCAGTTATCACTAATGGTTCCATATTACCATGAATATGTGTGTGTGGTGTACATAGTTCACATATGTGGGTGCATGTTTATGTGTGAATGTATGTTCAAAGAGAAAGTGAGGGCTACAGTTGACTCTGGATATTTTCCTTGATCACTCTCTCTGAACAAAGAATTTACTAATTCCAGTTGGTCTATCTAGCTTGCTTTTATCCCAGGAGTGCTGACACTACAGGAGGATACTATGCCTCCCAGCTTCTCTTTTAATTCTAGAGACCTGAATTGTGGTCCCAATGCTTGCATCACAAGTGATTTATCTACTAAGCCGCCTCTCCAGCCCCCTATATTATTTTTAACCTTCATCATTCATTTCTATGTCACTAGTATTCTCACAATGTAGTAATAAAGAGCGTAGATGAACATTGAGGAATACAGCAGGGTGATACAATATTGCCCAACAGACACAAGGAGGTCTGTTCAGTGCCCAAGGGTAGGTTTGGGGGATGAGGAGGATGGTATATGATTATAATCCCAGCTACCCCTGAAACTGAAGCAGAAGATGACAGTTTTGAGGTTCAAGCACAGGCTAGGAGAAAGTAAGAGAGGGTGAGGGGAGAGAAAAACTAAAGACAATTACATGGAAATTTGATTCAGAAGGTCAATCAATAAATGTTCAACAAGAACACAAGAAAAATGTAGGTCAGAATCAAAGACATTATTCTAGTTGAAATTTTATGATTTAAGAATTAACATTGAAGCATAATTCCAACTTAATACACAAGAAACCTAAAATACAGTCTTTGTCATTTTCACAAGGTATTGCATTCCTGCAAAAGTTCCTACAGGCTTAATGTCTGTCAGAGTTGTTCTCTGAACTTCCTAAAGATCAGCTTCAAACTAAAACAGCCCATGTTGAAGAACAGCAAAATTTTAAGATAACAAGGGCAAGTGAAAACTTTAGAGAACACACAAACAAGACAGAAGAAAAGAACATTTCCAATTAACAATATCAAGGAACAGCAATACTGAATGACAAGGAGGAAAACAAGTTTCTGTATAACATTACCTGCAGGCTTGGAATACAGTTCAATGGTACACCTATTACCTGGCATGTGAAAGCCCTAGCCTAATCCAAATATGACAACTGAAAGAATTATTTGGAAGTAAAAGTATGTAATGTCTGTTGAGCTAACATTTAAGTTCACACATGATATAAACAAATAAATATCTCTACTAAAAGGCAGTAAATTTTCCAAAACTGTATATTTGATACATTCATATATACTTTATGTACAAACACACTTAACATTTTATATGTTCATGTGTGTGTGTGTGTCTGTGTGTGTGTGTGTGTCTGTGTGTCTGTGTGTGTGTGTGTGTGTGAAGGAACATAGGCACACTGGCATCTTCAATTCAAGAGAGAAAACAGCTGGGGTGTGATCATTGATAAATACTATCTAAAACTGCAGCTATAACTATATCAATAACAGAAAAAATAGAATTCAAACTAAACATCAGAGAATAGGAAAAAGGTAATAGTGGATGTTAGCATAACTCTTTATATACTATAAATGTAAAATAAGAACATTATTAAGGTTGATAAATGTAACAAATATCTTCAACATACAAAAAGGATTGAGACTTTAATATAACTGTCAAACCAAGAGGTTAAAAGAACTTAATAACAAGCAAGTTTGATTCAATACTCACAAAAACATACAGATACATACAGATGTACATAAAATTCTCTAAGTATTCATTACATATGTGAGCATAAATAAATGGCCAATGTACAAAAGAAGATATATTTTCTAGGCCATATTTAATAAAGTAAGTGTGTCCTGTGACCTACATACAACAAAAACTAGAAACTTGGAATGTAAAGATAAATTCCATATCCACCTATTGGAAACATTAAAATCTCATTTTATATGACAGGGGAGTTTTTGTTTTCTTCAAATAAAAGGGCTGGTAAGATGGCCTTTCAGGCAAGGCTGTTTGCCATCAAGTCTGATGTCCTCCTGATTTCAATCTCCTGGAACCTACCTGGTGGAAGGAGTTAACAAACCAACTCCCACAAGTTGCCCTGTGCCCTCACCTCTTTCTCTTTCTTTTTCTCTTCCTCCCCGCCCCCTCTCAATATAAACTTAAATACCAAAAAATGAAAAATTCTTGCAATGATAAAAGGAAGTCAACATCTTTGAAATCATAGCAAGCATGGTAGTTAAAAAAGTTTGAAAATACAAACCCCTAATTTTGAAGAAACAAACTGAAATTAAATCTTAAAATTCAAGGTAATAAACCAGGCAGTGATGACACACCCCTTTAATCCCAGCATTCAGGCAGAGGCAGGCCAATCTCTAGAGGTCTACAGATTGAGTTCCAGGATTGCCAGGGCTACACAGTGAAACACTGCCTCAATATTTAGGCAGGCAAACAAATAAGTAGATAAAAATTTAAGCCTAAGATTTGTTCTCTAAGAAAGAAAACATTCACTAATACTTTGTTTAGAAAAATGCGTATGAACTGAACATGAAATGCTCCAAATGAAAGCCAATCTATGTAATCATTTTGTGCCAGCCTGAAGTAAGGATTATGTCAATGATGGTGATCACCCTAATCTGTACACTGCTAAATACATATTTCTAATTGATCTACTTTGGGGTGGGGCAGGGAGTTAGAGGAACTAGAGAGAACCTGCTTGGCCGCTATTACAGAGAATCCAAGTTCAATTCCCAACATCCACATGGCAACTCACAACTGACTTTAACTCAGCTTCCAGAGGATCCAATGCCCTCTTCTGATCTCCTTAGGCACTACATCATATGGGCACCAATATACCTGGCCAGGCCTATCCACTTCTTGATTAGGCCTTCAGAGACCCTAAACAGTTGATCTTGTGGAGACTTCTGGCCTAAATAATCAGATGTTATATAAAGACCTTAGGTTTATGCTAATTTGTTATACAACAGTGGGTAATAAAAACACTTCAAAGCCCTCCTTGTTTTAATTTCTATCAAATTGGGGTTATATTTCTAAGGAATTTTAAATTTTTACTTATATTACAATGTTTTTACTCACACCATAAGTAACTGATTGGAAATAAATTAGGTAAGGGCTGGGTTGGAGCTCAATTGGTAAATTTGCGTATCAAACACAAAAGCCTGAGATCCATCCTTAGTACCACCACATTAAACAGGAACAGTGGCACACATATACAAAATCAGTACTCCAGAGCTAGAGGGAGGAGGATCAGAAATTCAACATTATCTTCAACCCCATAGCTATAAGCCAGCCCAAACTAAAAGAGAACCTGCCACAAAATAAAAATAAGAAAAAATATTTGGTAGGTTTTCATAGATAATATAGGAGAAACATATATTCTAAGACCACAAATGTGCCCTATACATATTAGGTCATAGAAATAAATACTAAGTTCTCCAGCTGGGCCAAAGTGTGTGTGTCTTTTCAGATAACTAGCCCCTAATAGTTATACCATTTAACACGACTGTGGTGTTTGAATGAGAATGGTTCCCATAGGCTCCTAATTTGAATGTGTTTCCCAGTTAGGTTTCAAAAGAAGGGCAGAGTCCAGGAGACACAGGCCTGTCACCAAAGAAGCAACAAGCAAGATACCAGCAGATCAGTAACAGCATGGCCACGTGTCAACATATAGATAAATATGAATGGGTTGAATTAAGTTGAAAGAGCTAGCTAATATAAGCTGAAGCCATAGGCCATACAGTTTGTAATTAATGTAAGCCTCTGAGTAATTATTTTATAAGTGGACGCAGGATGGTGGGTGGGAGAGATTTGTCCAGAAGAAGGTTCGGGTGGGACACAGAAACTTTCCTCTACAACCAGCAATCACAAACAGCTGAGCCTATGATCCATCCCATACGGCAGGCATCTGAAGACAGACAGTCCCACCAACACATTCTAGCTCCAGGACCACAGCTATAAGCACCATTTATCCCAAGTGTGACTTAGATCCAGGGATACAGGACACTGCAGCAACCCACAATGTTAGAACTATAATTATTGTAGGCAAAATCCTCTACATTTTATTAATTCAGAACCATGACAATTCTGGCACCATGGATCCAAGTATCTCTTGGGCTGAAGGACCCCAGAGACACTGTTCCACATTCTGCTACACAGGGACAGCAATAAATGTATAAACAGGCCAGTGCCACGGGAACTAGATTCAACAAGACCTGAGGACACTCTTGCGCAAGCTTGTATCTACTGATAATTCTTACACTTACCTTCATGAACAGTGCAGTCTTGACTACTGAGACACTAACATTGACTACATACACAAGAATAAAACAGGTTTACACTTTTAAACTCACCTATAACCAAAGAACCTACTCAACTAGCACACTAGATCTTACCTAAACAAAAAAATATTTTCCTGTAAAAGCTAGACCTCAAAATGGGAACAATTATTACATCAAGGAAGGATCACAAGAAAAAAAATACTCTAGCAATGTAACTGTTAAAAAAAAAAAAGACATGCAAGAAATACAGTAAATACTTACAACACATCCCTATGGAGAGGAGATCTATGAAATGTCTGAAGAAAGACTCAAAACAAACATGAGAGAAACTCATAAGACGCAAGAAAAAAACACGTAATATAGCAGAATGAGAGAGGAAATTCACAAAACTAGTGGAAAATTAAGAAGGAACAAAAGCTGAAATTGAAAACTTTCACCACTGAGGAAAAAAAATACAACAAAGAGCAACCACAATAGAATAAACCACTGAAAATAAAGAATGCCTGAGATGCTGAACAAGTGTGTTGAGGAAGGAAGAAATGGAAAGGAAGGAAGGAAAAAAAAAGTCAGACAGGGAATGAACAAAGACTATGTATGAGTCATGGGACTTATACCCATTGAACCTATATTCATAGAATAGAAATTCCAAGAGGAGAAAATGAACAAGGCTCAGCTGAAAACCTACAGTCTCCAGAAAGATACACACATCAGAACTTCTAGAGTAAAATGACAACTGGAGAAGTTGGTGAGACTGTGACTCCTCCAACATTGTGGAACACAATCAAAAGAAGGTCAGTTTTCTTATTCTCTAAGTATTAGTATGCTATTATATAAGGCTGAGCTAATCTGGGGGGTCTGAGAACAAAGAACAAATCACAGAACCTGAAGGAAACACACCGAAGTCTCAGGATGAGAGAGCTACAGGCAGCTGTGTAAAGGGAAGAGCGCTCAGCTACTTTAATAACACCATGTTAAAAGGATCATTTATCACAATCAAGTTGGTTTCATTCCAAGGATACAAGGATACTTCAAATAAAATTTAGTGATGGAAAAAGAAAGAGAAAGAAAAACCTGATTACATAAAGTACAAAAGGCCTTTGACACAGCCATTCATGACAAAAATCACTGAAGAATCTGGGAAGAGACCAACATACAGACAAGACACCAAAATTAAACAGGAGAAAATTGAAATATTCTTCAAAATCAGGAATGAGACAAGACTTCTTCCACTCTTATTCCGTATAGAGCTTGAAGTCTTGGCTATGCCATAAGAAAAGAGAAAGGAAAAATACAAATAGGAAAGAAGTAAAATGATACCTATTTCCAGATGATAAGTGTTAGACACTTTTGTAGATCTGATAAAAACACTTTCAGCATTTCAGCAAAGTAGCAAAATACAAATACAGCATGCCAAAAAAAAATGTATTTTCAAATGTTGATGATTGGGGAGGAGGGGGGGAGATGAGTGAAGACAGGACAAAACTAAAGTTGGTCTACATATCAGTTCTAAGTCAGGAGGGGCTACATAGTGAGACCATGGGTTTGGGAGGTGGTTGATTTAACTAAAATTCATATATGACGGCATTTTAAAAAATGGAATAAACAAAGGATGATGAACAACTTCTTCAATGACAACTTAAAACACTGTGAAAAGAAACTGAAATAGTGGCAGAAAACAGAAAAAGCATCCATGCTCATTCAATGGCAGATACTGTGAAAATGGCAATATTACCAAAAGTGGCCTATACATGCAATCTCCATCAATTTTCCATTAACATTTTTCACAGAAATGGAATAACAATGTTATAATTCAAGGGACTAATCATGTCTCATAATGAAATAGAAACTAATAAAAGTCACCACCATATGACTGACCAGAGGACCCATTTCCCAGTAACAACTTCAGGTGGCTTACAATCAGCTCTTTAACTCCAGCTCCAGGGGATCTGATGCTCTCTTTTGTCCTCTATAGGAACCTGCACATCTATGTCATACACGAATGCACCGCCACCGCCCCCCCCACCCCCGCAACAACACAGACAGACACGGAGAGACAGAGACGGAGTGGAGTGGAGTGGGGTGGAGTGTGGAGAATGGAGGGGAGGGGAGAACACTACCCAAATAAACAACCTGATAATGTACATCAAGGAGACAGATAAAGAACAAAAAAGCTGAGAAGAAACTGTTACAAAGACCAGAGGATATGTAAATAAAAATATACATAAAACCAATGAAACTGTAGGTACTTTTTAAAGGCAAATAAAGCTGAAAAACATTACAGCCAATTAATGTTAAAAAAGAGAGAACATGCCTCTTGTTGGTGGTGATGGTGGTATATGTGTTTAATTCCAGCACTTGGGAAGCAGAGACGGGAATCTCTGAGTTCAAGGCCAGCCTGGTCTCAGAGCTTCCTAGACAGCAAGGAATACAGAGAGAAAGCCTGTCTCATCAAACAAACAAACAAAACACCAAAAGCTATATATGAAAATCAGTCAATGCTATTCTGAATGGAGAACAGAAAATCATTTCCTCTACAGTATGAAACAAGAAGAGTATGTCTGTGTGGGGCTGGGGGGGGGGGGGTGGCACCCACCTTTAATCCCAGCACTCAGGAGGCAGAGACAGGTGGATCTCTGTGAGTTCGAGGCCAGCATGGTCTACAAAGTGAGTTCCAGGAAAGCCAGAGCTGTTGCATTAAGAAAACAAAAACAAAACAAACAAGTAAATAAACAAAAAAGGACGCCTATTTAGTATGGCCAAAATCTTAGCAAGAGCAATCCAAACAGAAAGAAACTGAAGAGGAAGAACTCAAATTATCTATGCTTGTTGATGACATGACTGTAAGTAGGAATAGCTAACTGCATCATCAAAATTTGTTTAAGCTAGTAACTGCATTCAGGAGTTTTAGTATACAAAAGAAGCATAATAGTAGGGGCAGTATAGTAGCTGAAGTGTTACAGTACTACCCAGCATGCACAAGGCCCTGGGTTAGATATCTAGCACTGCATAAGCCAGGCATGTGCTAAGCTACACCTTTACCAGCACTCTAGGTGGTGGCAGGAGGATCAGAAGTTCAAGATCACTCCTGTTTATGCATACTAAGTTCAAAGCCAGTCAGGGATGCATAAAAATATCTGTTAAAAAAGTAATAAAAAATAATACTAAATACACATAATTCAATGTCACAGCATAGATAGTGAGTACAATGTGATTTGTGATTTAAAATTGTAATTTGATAAAAAAATAATAATAAATAAACAAAACATTCCATGATGCCACACAAATACAGTATGTTCTTTTTCTCTTTTTACTTTTTTAACCTCACTGCCATCCATTAAGTCTTTGTTTTTTTAAGGTCAAGACAATCAAAAACTGGCAAATTGCAATTGTAATTAACAACACGCTGAACAGGAATTCAAAATGCCTATGATCTCTGTAGCAACAACTCCACTGCAGTGCAGCAGAAACCTCACATTACATGAAAATAAGTTGGTATGATTGTTACTATCCTCAACTCAAAATTTTATTTTTAAGACTCTATCTAAGATTTGAAATTCATAGAATTATCCTATTATGAAATTTTTATCCCATACAGAGACAACCAAACCAAACTAGTGGGAACTCAGGAACTGTGGACCAATAGCTGAGGAGCCCCCATGGGACTGGACTAGGCCCTCTGCTTAGGCGAGACAGTTGTGTACCTTGGTCTGTTTAAGGGGCCTCCTAGCAGTGGGATCAGGATCCATCCCTGGTGCATGAGCTGGCTTTTTGGAGCCTAGTGGGCCACCTTACACAGCCTTAATTAGGGGCTTCGACTTGCCTCAGCTGAATGTACCAGGCTCTGCTGACTCCCACAGGAGGCCTTGCCTTCGTGGAGGTGGGAATGGGAGAGCGGGAGAGGGAGATCTATGATTGGTATGTAAAATAAATAGAAATTTTCTCTTTTTTTTTTTTTCCTTTTTTTCCCGTTTTTTTTTCGAGACAGGGTTTCTCTGCAGCTTTGGAGTCTGTCCTGGACTAGCTTTGTAGATCAGGCTGGCCTCGAACTCACAGAGATCCACCTGCCTCTGCCTCCCCAGTGCTGGGATTAGGTATGTGCCACCACTGCCCGGCAAAAATTTCTTAATTAAAAAAAGAATGTTGCTCATTTATTCATTTTCTTTAAATATTTAAAAAATGAGGTTGAAGATTTAGCTCAGTGGTAGAGCACTTGCCTAGCAAGGGTAAGGCCCTGGGTTCAATCCTCAGGTTAGAAAGAAAGAAAGAAAGAAAGAAAGAAAGAAAGAAAGAAAGAAAGAAAGAAAGAAAGAAAGAGAAAATATCAGTAACTAATTAACCAAAGGACAGATTTTAAAAAGAAACTGTAATTTGCTGTACCCAGAGTTCCCTTGGGGGTGGGATGAGCAGGCCGATGGCTAAGCAGTAAAAGTATTTGCACCAAGCCTTGAGTTGATCCTCTGGGCTCCAGCACACACTTGTTAGTGAGCATATACAAAAGTAAATAATATTCATATGCATACATGAACAAATAGACAGGTAGATTAATGTAATTTTAAAATGTTTAAGTCTTGTAGTAAGTAATAGGCCTGAAATTCTTTTTGTCTTTCCAACTCCTTACATGGCCTGAAACCCTTTTCAACACTCAGAATGTCAATCTCTTAGTTTTTGTTTTTTAATGTACTGAAAAATGCCTCCAGGGAAAGTAATGGTTCATATCAGTCCTACCTCTGTACAGCCCAGGCTGTGTTGAGAGTATGGACAGTATGTAAATTATCTCTATTGATATACTGAGTATGCTAATAAACTTGCTTGAGAATCAGATAACAGAGCCAGCCACTATAATAGACACAGAGCTAGGTAGTGGAGGCACACACCTTTAATACCAACACTTGAGATCTCATGCCCTGCTTGGGAAGCACATACACTCTTAACGCCAAGAAGTAATATGGCAAGGCAGAGAAAGACATATGAGGCAGGAACTCATTCTCTTTAGGCTGAGGATTTTGTAGAGGTAATAACTAGTGGCTGGCGGTTCTGCTTTTCTGATCTTTCAGCTTTTACCCCGATATCTGGCTCTGGGTTTCTTTATTAAAAGACCACCTAAAGCACTTGCCTAGCAAGCGCAAGGCCGTGGGTTCGATCTTCAGCTCAAAAAACAAACAAACAAACAAACAAAAAAAGTAAAAAGAGACAACCTAAGAATTGAACAATTATCTAAAAGTAATTTAGATAGACCCAAGCAAAGTTCAAAAACAATTACAAAAAAAGCAGCACCGAAAAAAATTTACAATAGATACACAATAGATAAAAGATTATCTGTCTAAAAAGAAGCTGAAAATAATTAAACTATTGAGAGAAGCCAATAAATTCCAGAGTTGACAAAGATGTTTAAATTAGGAAAGATGTTGAAATTGTAATTATAAATGTATCCCATGTGTTCAATGGGTTAACGAGAGACAAGAAAGATATAATAAAAAGATGAGAAACTACTTTCCAGAAATAAAAACATACTACAAAAACTATATTGGAGATGACAAAGATTAGAAACTACAGGCAAGGTTATTAATTTGAAGACATAAACACAAGAATCTTAAAGAAGAATCCAAGAGGAAAACAGAATCTTTAAAATGTTATTGAGAGGCGTAATATAGTCAATAGAGGTTGAAGGCCAGACATGGTAGCACATACGTAGAAGCAGAGAATCATTTTTAGTTTGAGGCTGCCTGGTCTACATATCAAGCTCCTAAAGAGACACCTTGTTCCAAAAAAAAATAAGTAGAGGCTGAAGAGATTAAGAGCAAGGGACTCATGTCGAAGTTCAGAACTCAGGATACATGGGTAAGCAGATCTCTTAGTTCAAGACCAGCCTGGTCTACAAAGTAAGTTCCAGGACAGCCAGAGAAACCCTGTCTAAAAAAAAAAAAAAAAAATCAATGAATGGGATGGATAGGATGAGATGAGATGGGATGGGAGGGGAGGGGAGGGGAGAGAAGGGGAGGGAGGGAAGAAGGGAGGGATGGATGGATGGATGGATGGATGGATGGATGGATGGATGGGTAGATCAGTGGATGGATGCCTAATCCCAACCCTTGAAGGTAAAGGTGGGGAAACTCTTGAGTTCTAGACCATTTTGGTCTACATAGTGAGTTATAGCCAGGGCTAGAGAGAGACAGTATTAAATTAAGTAAACAAATAAATAAATAAGGAGCTACATGGACATGTAATTAGTAATTCCCATTTCTAAAATGGATCATTTTTATTTAAGTGTAAAGTATTTAAGTTTTAAGTTAACTGAAAAATAATCTTATACAAACTACCCTTGGTGTAATTCTCAATTTCATGTTTTGAGGGTTTTCCATTATAGTACAATTTAATAAAATTCTTCCAAATGAAACTTTATCTTTGTATAAATGTTAGAAGATTGTACAACTGGGCTAGGGATATATGAAGTCCTGGATTCCATTAAAGCACCACATAGATACTGAAGAGGAAAAGGCACAAAATCAGATATTCAAGATCATCTTCCACTGCATATTAAGTTCTCAAAAAACAAACAAAACCAGAACAAACAAAAAAATTGTTTGTGGTTTAGAGATTTGTTTCTTCTACTCACTTCTGTGCTCCCTGAGACAACAGCTTTGTCCACGTTCACTAATAATGGTTCTTCCATTTGGCATATTCCCAGTGACCACTCCACACATCGATGATGAGCCCAGCAA
This sequence comes from Onychomys torridus, assembly GCF_903995425.1. Classification (NCBI taxonomy): domain Eukaryota; kingdom Metazoa; phylum Chordata; class Mammalia; order Rodentia; family Cricetidae; genus Onychomys; species Onychomys torridus. The sequence goes on from NC_050445.1 coordinate 2,278,535, forward strand.
GTGCCTAAAATAGAAAAAGTAACAAATTAATAAGCACTGAAGGTATTGCTGCGACTTGGGAGTGGTAGCACCTGGCTGTAATATTAGCATTCAGGAGGCCGAGGTAGGAGGATCCACTCAAGGCCAGCCAGGGCTATATAGTTTTATGATTTCCAAGCTAATGAAGACTATAGGGTAAGAATTATCTCAAAAACCAAACAAACAAATCAAAATGTGTAACTATACAGTGTATCTTTATGTGATTTCTGAAACTGTCCCAGACTGTGACTTGGAAGTGAGAGTACCTATCTGAGTACCTTTCAGGAATGCAGAATTAGAGGGCATAATTGCCCCACTAAATCAATATGTCTTGTGCTACAGTTTAACAAGCCTTCCAGGTGACTCTGATGTACACAGAAATTTTGGCATTATTGAATTGGCAATTATTTCTTTCACAAGAAAAATTCACTTAGTCATTTTATTTGAACACTGTTCTGTTTAATATTTTTACATAAAATGAAAAGAACTATTTAAAATGAAGCTGCTGACTGACAAAGCAAGGGGCATGGAAAATTAACACCATCGACACTTACATTCCTCTCACTTCCATCCAAGAACACCCATCTGCTTAAATTCCCCATTGTTCAGCAACTGGCCCACTATCAACCATCAGTCAAACTGCAACAAGTGATTGACTTAAATACCCAACAGCACCATATCCTGTGAATCACCAAGCTATTACAGTAAGAAAACTACTTGAGGGGAAAATTTGCACTTCATTTCTACTGGACAAAGGTCTAGCCTAAGATGTCCCTAAGTTTTCACAGGGTTCTTTAAAGTTTTCTCTTTCAACTGTCAAATGCTTATGACAATCAAATGCCTAATCAAGCACATTTAATTATGACACTTTTGTGTAATATGATCTTAATTATTTCTACAATTTACTATTGAATAAGCACTAATATAAATGCTTCCAGAAACAAGTGAAAGCTGCTAAAACAGAGGGCCCCTACCTGTGGAATCAAATAAGGCTTGGACATCAATGGCATCAGGAAGCCCAACCAGACTGAGTTCATCCCATAACTTGCCAGCCTGATCCTCAGAAGATGTCTGGGTGCTTACACTTACACAAGAAACTACATTCTGTTGAGGAGATCGTTCTCTGAAAAGAAAATTAAGATAAAAGCTGTGAAAGGAAAACTTGAAAATTCATTTCATTTTATAACAGTGTATGTATGTCAAATCAGCTTTAATTATTAGTTTACAATGATACAATTTCAAAAATTGATCTGTTCTTATTATTCACAATATTAAAGTGGGTGTTACACTATTTCATGTAAGCAACAGTTAAGAAAATCGGGGAGGTGTGGGGGGGGGGGGGGCACACACACTTTATCCCAGCACTCGGAAGGCAGAGGCAGACGGATCACTGTTGAGTTGGAAGCTAGCCTGGGCTACAGAGTGAGTTATAGGAAAGGCACCAAGCTATACAGAGAAACCCTGTTTGGAAAAACAAACAAAGAAACAAACAAACAAAAAAAAAAAAAAACACAGAAAAAGAAACAAAAGAAAGAAAATCTCTCTCAATTAGAGGAAATATGAATATGACAATTACAATTATAAATTCATTTTTCCATTCCTTACTATAACTTTTACAAGTAACTCATTCTATCCAGGAACTATGTCTTAAAAAAATACAATGAAAAGAGAGGAGGAAAAAAAAGGAAAAAAATACGAGATTTTTTTTTTCAGTCTTACTTATAAAACTTGAGAAATTTTTCACATGCATTTTAACACAAAGCTGGCAGGTAACTTTTTAAGCAAACAGACTATTTCCCATGGGAAATGAAAGCCTATTTGAATGTAAAAAGGGAGTGAAAGGAAGTGAACATGTGAGCTGTAGCTTTCTGATGGTCCCCAGGACGTCAAGAGCTGGTCTGTGGCACAAAGCTGAATTAATCTCACAAATTAAAAGCAAAATACACACTGAAGGAATGGGGAATAAGAAAGACACCATAAGAGATAAAAGTAAAGAATTAAGTGTTTTATCATATGGAAGACTGGGGTCCTGGCAAGCCTCAACACTTTAGCTAATACTTAAGATTATTTGGTAAAGAAAGACAATTCTTGTGTTGAACATTAAACATGGAAAATAAGATAATTACCACTAAAACCTTCCCCCTAATAATCTATTGCTTAAGCTCATGGCATTTTGTGAGTTATGATTTACTGGATATAGGTCCTAACTCACTGAACTTCTTCTGTATGCTGTATATTACAAGTCTTGTTAAGAGACAATCGGCACAATAACCAAGATACTAAACATTTTACACCTGGAATTACTTGAAGAAAAAGGAATAACATAGTTCAATAAGTACACTTAATTATCAAATATATTTAAAATAACTGGTAATTTTAGCTTAGTATTAGAAATGCATTAAAAGGTTGAAAATGCTATGCTGAAGGTTAAATTCTTCTCATTTTTAAAAATTTCTACAGGAAAATAACAAATTCTTTCCTATTTCCATTTCTACAAATACTATCAATACTATCATTGTTTTATTGGAATAAAGAAAGGCTAACTGGGGGTTGGGGATTTAGCTCAGTGGTAGAGTGCTTGCCTAGCAAGCGCAAAGGCCTGGGGTTCAATCCTCAGCTTAAAAAAAAAAAAGGAAAGGAAAGGAAAGGAGGAAAGGAAAGGAAGAAAGGAAAGGAAAGGAAAGGAAAGGAAAGGAAAGGAAAGGAAAGGAAAGGAAAGGAAAGGAAGGGAGGGAGGGGGGGGGAGGGAGGGAGGGAAGGAGGGAGGAAGTCTAACTAAACATTACATTAGTGGTAAGAGAAATGTATGATTTAAAAAATAAATAAATAAAATCAATGGGATGGCTAACTAGTCTACTACTAATCAGTTCCTAACCAAAGCTTGGTCAAATTCAGCATTTAAGCGTGAAAGCGGTTTCATGTACATACAAACATATCAGATTTCAATGTCAATTCTATGGATGACAGCAGTCAAGTTTAGGAAAGAGAGAAAGAGAAGCCAGTTGGGGAAATGACTCAGCAGCTCCATAATTCTTGTTTGTTATTTTGGGGTTTTTGTTTGTTTGTTTGTTCGAGGCACAGTTTCTCTGTGCAGCTCTGGGCCTTTCCTGGAACTTAGGCTGGCTTCAAACTCACAGAGATCCACTAGCTCTGCCTCCCAAATGCTGAGATTAAAGGCATGTGCCACCATTGCCCGGGCCATACTATCCTTTTTTTTTTTTTTTTTTAAATTTATTATATATTGTGTTTTAATTTTACACATCAGCCATGGGTTCCCTGTTCTCTCCCCTCCTGACCCCTCTACCACCTTCCTCTCAGCCCCTCTCCTCCATTCCCATCTCATCCAGAGCCAAGACTCCCCTAGGGATTCATTTAAACCTGTGGATTCAGTACAGGCAGATCCAGTCCCCTCCTTCCAGGCTGAGCATGTGTCCCTGTGTAAGCCCAAGATTCCAAACAGCCAGCTCATGCACTAAGGACAGGTCTGGGTCCCACTACCTGGGTGCCTCCCAAACAGATCAAGCTATTCAATTGTCTCACTCATCCAGAGGGCCTGCTTCAGCTAGGGGCTCCACAGCCTTTGGTTCATAATTCATGTGCTTCCATTCATTTGGCTATTTGTCCCTGTGCTTTTCCAATCTTGGTCTCAACAATTCACACTTTTATAGTCCCTCCTCTTTCTCAACAATTGGACTCCTGGAGCTCCACCTGGGTCCTGGCCGAGGATCTATGCATCCACTTCCATCAGTTATTGGATGAGAGTTCCAGCACGACCATTAGGGTGTTTGGCCATCTGATCACCAGACTAGGTCAGATCAGGATTTCTCTCAACCATTGCCAGCAGTCTACAGAGGATGTATCATTGTGGATTTCTGGGGACCTCTCCATTGGGGACCTCTCCATCACTCTGCCTATTCCTGTTCTCATGTGGTCATCATTTATCATGGTCTGTTATTCCTTGTTCTCTCTTTCTGTTCTTGATCCAGCTGGGAAGCTTTTGCAGAGCAAAGGACACGGTCAACAAGACAAAGCTACAGCCTACAGAATGGGAAAAGGTCTTCACCAACCCCACATCTGACAGAGGGCTGATATCCAGAATATATAAAGAACTCAAGAAATTAGACATCAAAATGCCCAAGAGTCCAATTAAGAAATGGGATGTAGAACTAAACAGAGAATTCTCAACAGAAGAAGTTCAAATGGATGAAAGACATTTAAGGAATTGTTCAACATCCCTAATTATCACGGAAATGCAAATCAAACGACTCTGAGATACCACCTTACACCTGTCAGAATGGCTAAGATCAAAAACACAGAAGACAGCTTATGCTGAGAGGATGTGGAGCAAGGGGAACTCTCCTCCACTGCTGGTGGGAATGCAAGCTTGTACAGCCACTTTGGAAATCAATATGGCGCTTCCTTAGAAAATTGGGAATCCATCTCCCCCAAGACCCAGCTACAGCACTCTTGGGCATATACCCAAGGAATGCTCAATCATACCACAAGGGCATTTGCTCAGCTATGTTCATATCAGCATTGTTTGTAATAGCCAGAACCTGGAAACAACCTAGATGCCCCTCAACTGAAGAATGGATGAAGAAAATATGGTACATATACACAATGGAGTACTACTCAGCAGAGAAAAACAATGACATCTTGAGGTTTGCAGGCAAATGGATGGATCTAGAAAAAATCATCCTGAGTGAGGTAACCCAGACTCAGAAGGACAAACATGGTATGTACTCACTCATAGTAGGATACTAGATGTAAAACAAAGATGACTAGGCTGCCACACAACTCCAGGGAGGCTACCTAGAAAACGGGACCCTAGGAAAGACACAGGGATTGCACAATGACAGAGAAATGGATGAGATCTACATGAACAACCTGGGCAACAGTGGGAGTAATAAAGGACAAGGTTCGAGGGAAAGAAAGCTTAGGGGAGCGGGAGATCCCAGCTGGATCAAGAACAGAAAGAGAGAACAAGGAATAACATACTATTCTTGAAAAGGACCTGAATTCAGTTCCCAGAACCCATATCAGGCAGCTAACAGCTGCATATAACTTACCAGAGTACCTAACACCTCTTCTCTTTAGGCAGAGACACACACACAGACACATAATTAAAAATAATAAAAAAAAAAAAAAACTTTTAAAAGAGAAGCCAAGTAAAATACAAAATTTCAAGCTGGGAAAGAAAAGATTAAAAGAATTCTTAATTAAATTAAGAAACCATGCTAAAACCTTTTACCAAATATGCTTAAAGCCAGGAGCGGGGACTCATATATTTAATGCCTGCATTTGAAAACAAAGGCAGATGAATCTCTATGAGTTTGAGACCAGCCTGGTCTACACAGACAGCCTGTGCTACATAGTGAGACTTGAGAACCAAAAAAAAAAAAAAAAAAAAAAAATCAAATCAAAATTATTTAGCTATTTATACTTCAATGATAACATACATTTTACAAATATTTAAAATCATTACTAAGCTAAATTAAGCCATTTTACTCCTACAAGATTGCCAAAATTCTCAGTATAAAATAATGAACTTTTGGGGTTGGGGATTTAGCTCATGGTAGAGCGCTATTATCATTATTTAATAAACTTAGTAAGTGGTAATTACATATAATTTTCACTAAGCTATATCTATTTTTATAAAATTATCCAATCCCATAAATTTTCCATTAAAAATTCATGAAAAAATAACTTATAAAGTAAGTAAATGATTCCCAATTCCATTTCCCCCAAAAGAATATATTATAATTGCCATTATTCAAGACAGAACACAAGAAAAACACAGATATAGCCTGACCTACTCCATTGTATGTCCTAACTACTGGTAGACATTATAAGCTTGCTAGACTTTTGATATATCTTATTAACATGGGAGAATTCTGTAGACAGCAAAAATAAAGTTCTTATACATGATCTAGCCTGAAAGTAGAAAAATTGTAACTACAAATACAGCTTCTAATTTTCTTTAAATTGCTCCACCTATAAATTCTTTAATGAAATAAATCTTTGTTACTGTTTCTCCTTCCACTTTGAGTCTTCAAGTACTGGCACCAATTCTAAATGAGTGCAACATAACAATGCTTTAACAGTTCAATTTCTATAAAGGCCAGAGAGACTCTTAGAAAATTATATCCTCTCCCTCAAAGTATAGAGTTGGTTAGCATTCCAAGCTAAATTAATTTTTTCAGTATTTTTTTATTGTGTGTATACTTGAGTGTATGTATGCACACAAATGTACGAGAACATGTGCAAGTCAAAAGAGGGCACTGAAGTGTGAGCCACAGTGTGGGTGCTGGGAACAGAATCTGGATGCTCTGTAAATCAGTGGTAAGTGCTCTTAATCACTGAACAATTTCTCCAGCCCCTAAATATTTTTTGAAGGGGTGTTTGTGTGTGTGTGTGTGTGTGTGTGTGTGAGATGTGTGTGTATCTGCACATGTCTGAGGGTGCCCCTAGAAGCTAGAAGGAGTAGTATAAACCCTGGAATTCCTTACTGGTGTCAGTGAGCCATTTAACCTAGATACAGACAAGAAAACTCTGTCTGTAAGAGCAGCAAGTGCTCTTAACTGCTGAGACATCTCTGTGGCCTCTCAAGATAAATTAATATGAACATTTTTTTCCATCAATTACAGAAACTTCTATTCCCTTAACTATCAAGTCCACATATAGAGGCCGAGACTCAGTTGTAATAAAGACCAGAAACTAAGCTATTACCCGCTGAGGAGTTAGTGAAAACAAGCTCTTAATCAAGAGGTTGAAACAGGGACGCCTTTAATTCCAACACTTCGGGAAGGAGCCGTCTCCGTGGGACAACACCAAAATGGATCTGAACACTGTCTGAGGCCAACCCAGGTCCCAGCTGCCGAAACCCAACAACTTGGAAATGTTGGTGAAACTACCCTGCTCAGTTGTAATCCATCCAGGAGAGGATTGAGAATTGTACAGTTGGCAGTCTGAGAAAACAACAGCAGCTGAGGAGTTGATGAATGAGCAAAACGTGACCTAAGAACACAAAAGGCGCCGCCCAGCTACCGAACCAGATTACCAGAATAGTAAGTATACACATCACCAACTAAGAACAGGTAAGTAAGCTCCCATCTCCAGGCAGACAGATCAGGTCTCTAGCCCCTAGGCCCTACCCATCAGAGTTCCAGTGACCAGAAAGCCACCTTTCCCTGCTCCCGGACCAAACACCCCCCCCCCTCCAAAAAAAACTAACCCATACAAACCTAACAACCACTGAAACCATGAGCACACACTACACCAACTGGGAACAACTAACTGCTCCCAGAGACAGAACCCACTAACATTGATTTGACTAAGCTGCTCCCAAAGAAACAGAGCCCAACAGCACCAATTTAACCAAGAACTCCTAATGAAGCAGACTACCAATTAGAACAAGAGAGGCACCTTCAGACACAGACATTGCCTGCACCGAGCAGAGGAAGAGATGAGTAGACGCCAGTGCAAAAATACAGGCAACAACATAAAGACCAATATGACAACATCAGAACCTAGTGATTCTAACACATGCAAGACCTGAACATAGCAAGGCAGAAGAAACAGAAGAAATCAATCCTACATATGACTTTAAGAAGATGATAGAGGCCCTTAAAGAAGAAATTCCCTTAAGGAAGAAATGAAAAACTCCATTAAAGGGGAAATGAAAACCTCCCTTAAAGAGGAAAGGGAATCAAAAAATTCCCTTAAAGAAATGGAAGAAAAAACAAAAATTTGGAAGAAATCAAAGAAGGCCAATAAAAAGTAATTAAACAGATGAAGGAAACAATCCAAGATCTGAAAAATGAAATTGAAATAATAATGAAAACACAAACTGAGGGAATGCTGGAAATAGAAATCCTGACTAACAACAGGAACTACAGAAACAAGCATGACCAACCAAATGCAAGAGATGGAACAGAGAATCTCGGACACTGAAGACACATAGAGAAAACAGATGTGTCAGTCAAAGAAAACACTAAAGACAAAAAAGTCATAACACAAAACGTCCAAAAAATTTGGGACACCATGAAAAGAGCAAACCTAAGAAAAATAGGGATAGAAGAATACCAACTCAAAGGCACAAGGAATATACTCAACAAAATCATAGAAGAAAACTTTCCTAACCTAAAGAAATACCTATGAAGATACAAGAAGCTTACAGAACACCAAATAGGTTGGATCAAAAAAAAAAAAAAAAAAAAAAAAGTCCTCTCGCCACATAATAGTCAAAACACTAAACATACAGAACAAATAAAAAATATTAAGAGCCTCAAAGGAAAAAGAGCATGTAACATATAAAGGTAAATCCATCAGAATAACACCAGACATCTCAATAGAGACTATGAAAGCTAGAAGGTCCTGGACAAATGTTATGCAGACACTAAGAACCCACACTATTATACCCAGCAAAACTCTCAATCACCACAGACAAAGTAAACAAAATATTCCATGATAAAACCAGATTTAAACAATATCTGTCCACAAACCCAGCCCTACAGAAAGCACTAGAAGGAAAAATCCAACCTAAAGAAGCTAAACACACCCATGAAAACTCAGGCAATAGATAATCCCACACCAACAAACACCAAAGAAGGACAACACAACATGACCACAGGAATTAACTAACAATCACTGGTCATTAATATCCATCAATATCAATGGTCTCAACTCACCTGTAAAAAGACACAGACTAACAGAACGGATAAGAAAACAGGATCCATCCTTCTGCTGCATACAAGAAACACACTTTAACTTCAAAAACAGGCACTACCTCAGAGTAAAGGGCTGGGAAAAGGCTTTCCAAGCAAATGGACCTAAGAAACAAGCTGGTGTAGCTATCCTAATATCTAATAAAATAGACTTCAAAATAGATCAGGATGGACATTACATATTTATCACAGGAAAAATACACCAAGATGAAATCTTGATTCTGAACATTTACAAATACAAAGGCACCCACATTCATAAAAGAAACATTACTAACGCTTAAAACCCACATCAAACCCCACACCACTCTCACCAAAAGACATATCTACCAGACTGAAACTTAACAAAGAAATAAAGACCTAACAGAGATTAGGACTCAAATGGACTTAATAGATATCTAAGGAACATTCCATCCTAACACAAAAGAATATACCTTCTCAGCACCCCATGGAACCTTCTCAAAAACTGACCACAAGCTTGGTCACAAAACAAATCTCAACAGAAACAAAATCATTGGAATGATGTCCTGTATCTTATCAGACCACCATGCTTTAAAGTGAGACTTCAACTACAACAAAAATTATAGAAAGCCTACAATCTCATGGAAACTGAATAATGCCCACCTGAAACATCAATGCATCAAGGAAGAAATAAAGAAATTAAAGATTTCCTAGAATTGAATGAAAATGAAATTACAACATACCTCAACTTATGTGAACTATGAAAGCAGTGCTAAGAGGAAAATTTATGGCTCTAAATGCACACATAAAGAAGATGGAGAAATCTCACACCAATGAATTAACAGCACAACTGAAAGCTGTAGAACAAAAAGAAACAAACTCACCCAGGAAGAATAGACGCCAGGAAATACTCAAATTGAGGGCTGAAATCAACGAAATAGAAACCAAGAGAGCAATACAAACAAAAACAAAAACAAACAAACAAAAAAAGAAACAAAGAGTTGGTTCTTTGAAAAAAATCAACAAGATAGACAAACCCCTAGCCAAATTAACCAAAAGGCAAAGAGAGAGCACCCAAATTAACAGAATCAGAAATGAAAAGGTTCTTTATGGTTCTTAGTTGTTCTTTTGCAGAGCTACCAGCTTAAGTCGTGCTGGGATCAAGAAAAATGGGCCTTGGTGTTTTGTGATCCTGGAGTTGTGTCCTTGCCAGTGGATGCCCACACACTTCAGAAGAGAATTTGACATCACTGCTGCCGTTGTTGCTGTTATAACAGTGGCAGCCACCGCTGCTACTGTTTCTGGGATTACCATTTCATAATTGGTTACTACAGCTAGCACAGTGGAGACCCTGGCAGCAAAAGTAGCTACCACAGTTAATTAATCTTTCATTATATTGGGCATGATAAATTTAATTCAATACTTATATCCATTTTGATTGACTCAGAAAGTTATAAATTTATAAACTCAAGTTCCATTTGCTTTTGGGATACCATCTCACAAGGACACCAATTTGCAGTAAGGCTTGTTAAGAAAAGGAATGGCTTAGTTGCCTTTAGCCTACTGGCTATGGGTGAGTTAGGATTTCTGTTGGTTTGGCAGCTCACACACAATTGAGCCAGCATGATAAGGAGAATTCAAAAATGGGTAATGCCTGGGGGGTGCTCACCAACCTAAGACAGAGCCTGCGTGGCCAGGGCAGGCATGTAACAGATAAGGTGACCTGCTGACGGCCCATGCAAACTAAGTCAGAAGCTCATTTTTTAGTAAAAGGGGGAACCTGTAGGGCCCTGGCCCCTGTTTTGGGTAACTGTTGCCTTACTTGCCAACCACCCTGATATCCTCCCTGTGCTAATTCTCTGCCAGGTCCCACCCTCCTGAATGTTTAAGGGAAGTTCCTTGTCTGTATATCCTGCATATTGAGCGTTAACAGCTTAGATGCAAGACTGTAAAACACTGGTAGCGAATTTCTGCCTTCCGGGGTTCTCCCATTGTGCTGTAAGCCTGTATTTAAGAACTCCTCCCTCCTTCAATAAAAGGCATTCAGTATTTAAAAAAAAAAAAAAGCCAAGCTACAAAGCAGTAACCAGACTTCATGGGAGAATCCATGCCTGCCAGCCAGACCTCCTCCAAGAATATAGAAAACATTCAACATTTTGTTTTTTAAAAAAAAAAAAACCTGTAACAATACAGGATTTTGTTGTTGTTGTTGTTCTTTCTCTGTTGCAGAATATTACTTTAAGGTGTGTGTTACTTTTGTTACATGTTGCATTTGTTTAATTCTGTAAAGCTGTAATACTGCGTCTGTCTAAAACACCTGATGGTCTAACAAAGAACTGAATGACCTAGATGGATGGATTCATGGATGGATGGATGGATGGATGGATGGATGGATGGATGGATGGATGGATGGATGAATAAAAATTTTATAAGTCCACATATTAAAATTACCTTAATACACAACTGAAAAAAGTTTAAAATCACACTCCACAAAAGTTTTAGGTAACTATAATGTGTTCCCATGTCTATGAATAAAGACACACATATGGCTATGCAAAAATTTTATTGTTTAAAATAATATCTTCTGCAGGCTATAGTGGCACACACCTTTGATCCCAGCACTCGGAGGCAGAGCCAGGCAGATCTCTGAGTTCGAGGCCAACCTGGTCTACAGAGTGAGATCCAAGACAGGCACCAAAACTAGACAGAGAAACCCTGTCTCGAAAAACAATAATAATAATAATAATAATAATAATAATAATAATGACAGGTATGGAAAAGAAAGAAGGGCAAAGAGGGAGGTGACATAAATATAATGAGATGTTATAAGTCAGCTAAATATTCTCCAAAACATATGAATTCATACATTGAGAATGAAAAAAAATAAATTAAAGAATGAATGAATGACAAGGATGATATGAATACTGCTATAGGTCATATAATTTGCAATTAATATTAAGCCTCTAAGTGATTATTTTATAAGCGGCTGTGGGACCGCAGGGCCAGGTAGGGCCCGAGAAACTTTTGGCAACACCACACCAATTTTGATAAATTATAAAATTAAAAAAATGAGACTGTTTTCTGGGTTAATGGTAAATCAGAAAGCACTGCATAAATGTGTAAAATACAAAAGCTGTTCAACAGAAACAACCTCAACTGTAAATTCATAAGATCCAAGGTAATTAAGTGAGAGATCATTTTTCTCTATCAACAATGTAAATTCAAAATTGCTTACTTTCTTTTTCCTCTTTGCTTTTGTGGAGCAGAGTTCTGTATTTTCTCAGAGGTCCCGCCGCTGTTGTCATCAATGTCCTTGTTAAGAGGTTGATCTTTCCAAGGTAATGTAAGTCCAGGTGTTACTCTGAATTGTTTCAAGTCTCCTTGTCCTAAGGAACTTTTCTCCCCACAGTAACAAAAAGCGCAGAGTTGTTCACTGGTAAGAATGAAAAGTATCTTTATATGATGACCTTAATTATATTTAAGCTAAGTTTTTAACAGTATTTTCCATAATCTATTTTGTGATTATACCATGAGAACAATTGAAAAAACAACAATTATACATTTTCAATTTTACTTTTCTACAGTATAATTTCTTTCAAGATTAATTTTTTTACTCATATGTATATATCTGTAATGTGTTACAAGCAATTGTAAAATCACCCAACACTGGTATTAGGAACTGAAATAGGATCCTCTGGAAGAGCAGCAAGGAATCTTAACCACTGAGCCACCTTTTCTGGCCCCTTGGGATGGTTTTAATAATCTATTTATTATTACAGTACGAGGATCAAACCCAGAGCTTTATACACATGATATACAAGTGTTCTAGCACTGAAGTACCCCCAAGCCCAGGATGACTTCATACAAAAATCTTTGTGAGTTCAGGTATACAAGCATACATGTACCTTCTCATGAGTGAACAGAAGCATGAGCATGCCATATAATGCACATAGAAGCCAGAGAACAATCTAAGGTATCTTTGCCTTCAATCTTTGCCTTTAACCTTGTTTGAGATAGGGTCTCTTGCATTTGTCCTAATGTGTACACCAGGTTAACTGTCAGCCAGATTCCAGAAAAGTTCTTGTCTCTATCTCCCATAAAAGCACTAGGATTATAAAATTGTGTGCTACAACATCCAGCTTTATGTGGGTTCTGGTGATTCAAACTCAGGTCTCATACTTACATGGTAAGTACTTTATTCACTCAGCCATCTCAAAATAAAACATAAATATTAAATCTAAATATCCATCTCATCAAAAAGAAAATCTAAGTATTAAATCTGACACCCACATATTTGGGCTCTATAAAGCTTATGCTAACAATGCTTATTTAGTTGTTATAAACCACACCATAATATATATAAAGAAAAATAGGAAGAAAAAAAGTAAGTTTTTGAGTTGTTAATGTATTTAGAAATTTGGGAGAGTAGTTGGATAAACAGGAAGAAAACAAAGATTTAAGACTGAGATGTTAATTTCTATGATGATATTATAGCAGATACATGACATTATCCATCTGTGAAGATCAATAAACCCTATCTCATCAAGAATGAGCCATAAGGTGAACTAAGAGCTTCAGTTTTTAAAAAAAAATGTAAAATTATTGCTATATTAACGCCAAAAATATCACACTAGTGCACAAGACGAAAACTACTGGGGACAAGCAAGAACATAGACATAGGATCATTCTGCACTATCTGCTCAAATTTTCAGAAGCCATTAACACTTAATAAGAGACCCTGATCCTCCACAATATTTTTTATACTGAATATGCATGCATGGATGCATGCAACCATCACACACACACACACACACACACACACACACACACACACACACACACACAAAACTGTGTGTGAGGAAGAGGGTCTCACTAAGTAGCCATGGCTCACTATGCAGACTCTGCCTCCCCTGGTCCTGGTTTTAAAAGTGTGTTCCATCATGTCTGGCCAAACATTGCTTTTTAATAATTAAAGAAAATATTCCAAAATAAATATTAGTCTGCTAATTCTAATGTATTACAAATGATCAATATCACACAGATAGTAATCCTTCAGTCAAAATGCAAATCAGAGTTTACAAAATACAATGATAAAACACAATGAAATTTTTGTAAGATGAAGCTAAAATCCTAACTAAAACCAACTATAAATTTGCAGATATCAAAGTTTTCTACAATAGAGGTCGCTTGAATTTAAATGACTAGTAGAAGCTGGAGAAACGGTTCAGTGGTTAAGAGTATTTGTGCTTGCAGGGAACTTGACTTTTGTTGCCAGCACCCACATAGTAGCTCACAATCATCCATGGAATACACGTGGTATACATACATACATGCAAACAAAACACTCGTATACATAATATAAATTTTAAAAAATCTTTAACAGAAAATATATTAGAAATAATACAACAGAAATCAATGAAATAAATACAAATAGAAATTAATGAAATAAAGACACCCAAAAAATCATAGCCCAAATTCCTTAAAAATATCTCTGGTCGCCAGGTCCATGCCTTTAATCCCAGCATTCGAGAGGCAGAGGCAGGTGGATCTCTATGACTTCAAGGCCAGCCTGGTTTACAAAGAGAGTTCCAGGCCAGCCAGAGCTACACAGACACCCTGTCTCAAGGAAGGAAATAAATAAATAAATCTCAGAAAGAACAAAGCTGGCAAAATGCAAACAAGTTTCCTAGACTGAAGAAGAGAAATAATATATAGACAACAAATAATAAAATAATGAATGCTACTTCTCTTTAACATAATGGCAGAAATTCTAAGCTAACTAAACTTGACAACAGAAATAAATAAAAAGCATCTTAAAAAGAGAGGTAAAATTACTTTTATTTGCTGATGACAAAACTAATATCTGTATTCAAAACTCTAACGGCTCTGCCCAAAAATTCTACAACTTAAAAATATTCAGTCAAGTTACAGAACACAAAATTAACATATAAAACCAGTATGCTAATAATGAGCTATTTGAAAACTAGAAAACAATCCCAGTAACAACAGCAGATAATAGTTGTATGTAAATTTAACCAAGTAACTGAAGACTTACACACTTGGAACTACAAACATGTAAGAAAAAAATCCTAATGGTAGAGAACAAACCTAAAAAGCAAATACAGTACACATGCCTGTAATCCTAGACTCAGAAAGCTGCAGCTGGAGGATTACAAGCCCCATGCTGGCATGGGCTACATATTGAGACCACAAAGCCAGGTGACAAAGGGAGGGACGGGAGAATAAAGCTAAAGGCATCACATACTCAACTTCAACCACACTACAAAGAGATTATAAAACTATGTATCAACAAGGAACAAGATAGGAATCTGAGAAATAAACCCACACATTTATTATCAATCTATCTTTGCTAGAAATGGCAAGAGTATACAATGAGGAAATGGGTAGTCTTCCATGATAAGAATTGGGAAAATTGGAGAGCCATGTACAGAGAAATAAAACCTATCTCATACCATATGAAAATCCAATTCAAAATTATTAAAGACCTCATTAGACCTGAAATTTGTAAAAGTACTACTCTTCTATTTTGAAAATATTTAAAGCCTCAAAATATTGAGGGAAATTAAATAATGTAGAGCAAATAACCTATATACTACTCTACCTACTTCACCTAGATTCACATTAGAGTTAAAGAAATCAGAAATTAGTACAATAAGCAGTAGTTAGGGAAGACTCTTTCAAAGGGTAACTCAAAACTAGATAGGGTACATTCAGAAACAGTGGGAGATGAACCTAAAGGCAGACCACTAGGGCCTTACAGAAACAGAAAGAACTAAAATGTCATATTTAAATATTTAGTGAAGAACAGATCTGACTAACATTTAACAATAATTTTTAAAACTAAATTACACTATGATATGAGAAGAAGAAAGTAAATAAAAAGATAATTACAGGGGCTGGAGAGATGGCTCAGAGGTTAGGAGCACTGGCTGCTCTTCCAGAGATCCTGAGTGCAATTCCCAGCAACCACAATGGTGCTCACAACCATCTATAATGAGATCTGGTGCCCTCTTCTGTCAGGCATACAAGCAGGCAGAACACTGTATACATAATAAATAAATCTCAGGGGGAAAAAAAGATAATTACAGTCTCCTAAAGACAACAGATTCAACCCAGACAGCAGATCAAATCAAGATGATAGGAAGCTCAGGAGACTAACCAAATATGAAGAAGAGACAAATTAGGGAGCAACTCCGAAGAAACATGGTAAATACTGGCACCATTTGTTGAAATGTGGAAGCCAGAAAGGAAAGCAGATCAAGAATAAAGGAAGCACCATAAGAGAAAGCAGTGTGGGACACACTATGGGTGATGTAGCTAATACATTACTATATGGAAATATAAACTAGACAGAGGAATACAGCCTCACTGGAAATGTAAATTTATGGCTCATAAGGACACAAGCAAGATTCATGGCTGTCAGATTGGATGCACTTTCTTGAGAATGAAGACAGGCAAAAAGCAGACAGGAGACTCAACAAATCTCAAAATATACAGGTAAAGCATATTCACAAGATGCAACAGAGTATAGAATGAGGAGGGAGGGGTGTTAAAAGCAAAATAATGAAAACATTTTATTTAGGAGGCTGAGAATATTCAATTAACCATTACTTTCATAGTCTTAAATCAGGACTTCAAAATAGAACCCCAAAAATATAAGCTATGAAAGCTGAACTACATACTAATAAGTTTTAATATCCCACATTAATTCTTTAAAAAAACATTTTTCTTCTCATAAATAAAAAAAACTTTTATTGGGCCAGGTGTGGTGTTTCACAGCTTCAAGGGACAGAGACAGCAAATTTCTATAAATCTGAGGCTAGCATTTTCGACATATTGAGTTCTGGGCCACCAAGGCTACATACTAAGACCCTGTCTTTAAAACAAAAATAAATTTTATCACTGTATTATTTATTTATTTTATGTGCACAAGGACATGTGTACACATATCACAATCAGAAGACATTCTACTGAAGTCAGCTCCTTCTTTTTCATCCATGTGGATCCTGAGGATAAAACTGAGGTCATCAGGCACAGAGACAAGTGCCTTCATCTTCTGAACCTGTATCTTCTTCAGTCCCATTTTTTCTTTTAATTTATAGTTACATTTTAGCTATTTAGTGTGTGTGTGGAGAGGGATCCTTTCTTAAAGAATGAAGAGATGATAAGAACAACTATGTTAAGTGTATGTATAAATAATCCTTTTTTAAAGGTTCTTAGAAACATTTTTTAACGTCAATATTTTGCCTACATGTTTTGTATATGTACCATGTGTATGCCTGAGCTTCCACAGAGGTCAGAAGATGGCAATGAATCCCTTGAACTGGAGTTAGACAACATGGTGATGTTTGTGCTAAAGCTGCCAGAAAGAGCGGTCTCTCAACCTCCCAGATCTTAATGCTTATGTTAGGTGCTCTTAGCTATTTCTTCAGTTAGAAATAGCATACAGTTAGCATCTGAGCCAAGCAGGGTGGTGCACACCTTTAATCTCAGCACCTGGGAGGCAGAGGAAGGCAGATCTCTGTGAGTCTGAGGCCAGGCTGGTCTACAAAGTGAGTTCCAGGACAGCAAAGTCTACACAGAGAAACCCGGTCTTGAAACTTTAAAGACTTATTTGGAATGGCTAGATCACCATCTAGTATACTCCCTGCTCTCCAATCACCAAAATCCATAGCATAGCCAACATCTATGCCAACTACACCACAGGGGTGTCAAACTTAAAGCTACTAAAATAATAACAACCCATCCAGATGCTAAGCCCAATCCCTCCATTTTCTCTACAGTCCCATTTAAGACCCCTTTACCCTGTTAAACTGTCGCTACCCAGTTCTCTTCATTGTCTAACCTGATTTTGGCTTCTACACCAACAGAGACCAGGGAGTTTGTAGATTCCTCAGATACAGACCGCTGAATAGCTGAGACTGGCTGTTTGCTGCTATCCACTTCTGCTTCAGCATCTTCTTCCACAGATTGTTCTTTGATTTCTGCTTCACAGTAAACAAGAAAATATAAAGAGTCATTTTGTGTTTAGTCAATGAAGAATTTAACTACAAAGCATATACAGTAATGGAAAAAGAGTAAAGTAAATGACAACACTTTATAAATAGGAAAAGTTCATATACATAGTGTCAGTTTGCTACTTAAAATAATCAGCCTAATTTAAAATGTAATCCACTATGCCTTAAGCCCACAGTACAATTGACTTAGGGAAGTTTCAGGCGAGAAGTAACTGTTTGGAATATTTTCAGGATTATAACAGTTGATCTATAAATTAAATGTATTTCAGTGTAGTTCAAGTTTCTTTGAGTTTTATAAATTGAGACTACTAATTTGAAACAATCACTATGCATCCTAGCCACTTGCCATTCTAAAAGCTATATACTTGAAGAGACTGCTCCCTGATTCTGCTGCCCTTTAAAATTCTCCTCAGGGTTGTAACTGAAGAAAACTTATACATACTTTTCAGGAAGCAGCCTAATTACTGTAAGGCTTTTATCTGACTTTTTAAAATGTGTATAGGTGTTTTACCTCCATGTATGTGTACCACATGCATGCAGTACCCTCGGAGGCCAGCAAAGGGAGCTGGATCTCACAGACTGCAGTTATAGACAGTTATGACACATTATATGAGGGCTAGGAATGAAACCTGGGTTCTCTGCAAGAGCAATAAGTGGGTTTGTTTGTTTGTTTTTTTAATTGTTTGTTTGGGGTTTTTTGTTGTTGTTGTTGTTGTTGTTGTTGTTTGAGACAGGGTTTCTCTGTAGCTTTGGAGCCTGTCCTGGACTAGCTCTGTAGACCAGGCTGGCCTTGAACTCAGAGATCCACCTGCCTCTGCCTCGCGAATGCTGGTATTACAGTCGTGAGCCACAACTGCCCAGCTGCAATAAGTGTTCTTAACCCCTGAGCTATCTCTCCAGCTCCTGTGAGTCTTTTAAAAAAACACCTCTACTCCAACATTACTTTTATCTTTAAATAAAGATATCCACTGTCTTTCATACTGCATTACCAGAATAGAAACACTTCTCCTCTACCAATGTTCCTGACATAACTCTACAGTCTTAAGTAAATCTTGTTTTCTAATTGGAAATTTAGACCTTTCTACACAGTCCCTGAACAAACAAACAAACAAACAAACAAACTTGAGAGTATGTCTCAAGTACCAATTTGACCATCTATTTAAATATTTAAATATTATATAAAGGGTATTTCTCTTTTATTCACTTGTCAAACTATGCTTCACCATATGCTTCATAAAACTTTTCATGAGGATCAAATGATTGACACAGACAAGGTGTCACATGCTGGTAAAATACAGCTCTTGAGAGGCTAAGACAAAGGAATGGTGGGTTCTAAGTTACTCTATGATATATAGTGAGTTCCAAGACAGACTGGACTATAAACTTGAGGTGAAAAGAAAGGAAGAAAGAGAATGGGAGGGAGGGAGGGAGGGAGGGAGGGAGGGAGGGAGGCAGGGAGGGAAACAGGGAGAAAGAAAGCCATAAATGAATCAATAGCTAAGAGAGAGAAACAGAAATAAAGTCTTAAGTGAATAAAATAACTAATAGTCTACTTTCTCTTCAGTTGATTTGTTTCCACTCCCAAATTCAAGTACAGCCTGAAGAACTTAATTATTATCCAAGTTTTAACAATCTCCTGAGCTTAGTAACCTTTAAGCCTACATATATAGCACTAGCTCCTTACCAATACCCCAGATCATACTTTACAGCACACTAGACCATCTTAGCAGCTTGAACAACGAATTTCACTTGAAACTTCAACTCTCACCTCTCACACCAGTATTTCAATTTTATTTCCCTAACGTCAACATGAACTTTAAGAAAGCATTTGGAAGATTAAAAATTAGTAATTCTAAAAAACATTAGTTATAAAAAGTACATAAATTATAATAAGCTCTATCTAATAAAATTGGTGACATGAATGGGTTTTCACAGTTAAAACATCATTATGCCTTTTTAATAATGGATATGGGGAAAAAATTGGTCATTATTTTATGATATCCTGTGTACCCTACAGACAATTTTCATATAAAATACCCAGTATCAAAACAATGTACATATTTACATCAAATATTAAGAAACCAAAAATGCAATGAATACAATGGAATTATAAATTTCTATGTAATAAATGAACCCATGACTAAAAGAATACATCACAACGAGAGAAAATCAATGCATCCCCTCCCCCAAATTAGTATATAGCTCAAAGCACATAAAGAACTTGAAAGATGCACAAAATAAAGTCTTGTTAAAACAAACAAAAAAAATGTGCAAAGTGGGTACTGGGATCAACCAGAGAACCTGTCCACAACCAAGCATGGCAGTCACAAGACTACATTTCTCCATCACATAAAGCTAATGGTTTGTTCTTGACAAATTTTATTTCTCTGTCCTATGGACTAAAACAAGCCTAACAGCTGACCCAAGCCACAAAGCTGCCAATGAGAGCAATACTCCAAAGCATGACACAGAAAAAAGAATGGAAGAAATCTGGGTTCATAAGCAACCACACAGAGAGTAATGAAGTCCCATCAAACACAACCTTTCATGATCAAAATACTGTGGTGATATTTTGCCTATGATTTAACAAACAAAGCTTGCCTGAAGATCAGAGTGCGGAACTAAGCCACTAGTTAGCCACAGAGGCCAGGCAGGGGTAGCACAAACCTTTAATCCTAGCACTCAGCAAACAGAAGCAGACAGATCTCTGTGAATTTAAAGCCAACCTGGACTACATGAGATTAATCCAGTCTAAAAGAGAAAAGAGGCAAGCAGTGATGGCTCACATGTTTAATCCCAGTACTTGGTTCCCAATACTTAAGGAGTCACAAGCCTTTAATCCTAGCACTAGGAAGGTTGAGACAGGAAGTGATATGGTTGGGCAGAAGTCTGTGTAGCTGTGGCTTGTTTCCTCTGATCTTTCAGCATTTACCCTGATATCTGGGCTCTGGATTTTTATTAAGAAGACCAATTAGGATTCAACCTACAAAATACTAAAAAGGAGTCAGGTGAGATATCTTTGGGGATAAAGACTTTGATATACAAGCCTACTAACCTGAGTTCAATCCCAGAACCCACATAAAGGTGGTGGGGGGGAAGACTCCACAAAGTTGCCCTCTGAATACTGTGACACTGGAGAGGGAGGGTGGGAGGAAAATAAAAGTTGAGGGGGGGGGGGTATCAAAATTCACACTCAAGTTAACATTGACAGTAGTATCAGGAATAGGGAACTGGCATAACAAAAAAATTAAATTAAATTAAATGAATTTGTTTATGAGACACTAACAATGGGATTTTAAAATGAAAGTAGCTGATCTTTTTAATGCTGTATCAATCTCTGATGTGACTGGAATCAAACAGTAACCACAGAGCCTACAGCTTTAGTGAGATACCTAGAAGTCAGATGTCAGTTTATGATGCCTGCTGTCTTCAGCTTTCCCAATCAAAGAGAGAAAGAAATTCCATTATGCTAGCAACTTTCTGCCTGTGTATTATATGCTAATTATTAGACAATGACATCTTTTTATAAAATGGCTTTATGGGAACACTTCATTTCTACTCAGTGCAGCACCAAAAAAATCTCTGAGATGTATTTAGTGTACTGTTCTTCATATGACAAGGGGTAAGGCTGAGAGGAAGGATGTACACATAAAGGCGATGTAAACAAGATGTGCTGTTCCCCTGCTGATGGATTTACTTATCCTTAAGAAATGGAATCAGGATGAATTCTAATCAACAATGACAGCAATATCAATCTTAGTGTTCTCTTTCTCAGTCCAGTGGCTGTATCCAGGATCCTAACCTGGACTTGCTAAAGAAACAGGAGGACTGGAAAACTGGGTTTTATTTCTTGTCTAGACTTTTTTGGTTTAACTTTAATCAGTAAAAAGGAATATTGTAACTGCTTACTAAAAAGCAAAAGATCCAGCCACAAAACTTAATAATGGGTATCCCTAAATTATTAATTTATCCTATACTCTTCATATGGAAGAGTAAGTTAGATTTTACTATCTGTCCCATGCAAGGCAGGAAAATTATACCCTCTATAACCCTCCCTCTTTTTGCAAGACCTAATCTTCAAAATTTGTCAGAGTTTTGCAGTGAAAAATGAAACATACTGCTATAGTTGAGATGACATCAACTAAAGATCCAACCTGTGATCTCATGCAGAATATGTCTGTTTTTTGTTTGTTTGTTTGTTTGTTTGTTTGTTTTTGCCAGAGCTGAGAACCGAACCCAGGGCCTTGTACTTGCTAGGCAAGCACTCTACCACTGAGCTAAATCCCCAACCCCAGAATATGTCTGGATGAAGACTGTAAAGCCCAGTGATAATGATGACATATTCCAGCCAGCATTTGTTTATCTATAGAATACCCAGCTGGTGTGGCTTATAAATGAAAAAGTAACCACTCACCTAATAACATAGTACAGGCTATTTTATTTAACTGTACAGTTTTTGCTTTTAATGCTTTTATTTGCTCAAGTTACCTGCAGCCCAATTTGTAGACGACAGAACTGATAATTTTCGTATCTGAAACCCAGAGAAGAGGAGGGGAAAGCATGGAAGATGGCTCAATCAGTAAGTCCTGCTATGCAAGAATTAAGACTTGAAGTCAGTTCTCTGGAATCTATGCAAAGGGCTGGGTTTCTCTAATATCATCATTTGGGAAGCAGAAATAGTCAGATCTCTGGAGCACATAGCCAACTGGTAGTCTCCTGGTTCAAACTGACCCTGCCTCAAAAGTCTGCATGTGGAAGCACCATACATATGTAGTGATTTTGAGACCCTGTCTCAAAAATATGAATGAATGAATGAATGAATGAATGAATGAATGAATGAATGAATGAATAGGTAGGTAGGTAGGTAGGTAGGTAGGTGGGTGGGTGGGTGGGTGGGTAAGCAAGTAAGTAAGCAAGCCAGCAAATGAAGGAAGGAAGGAAGGAAGGAAGGAAGGAAGGAAGGAAGGAAGGATGGAAGGAAGGATGGAAGGTGGGGGCCAAGTGGTGGTTCACAACTCTAATCAAACCACTCAAGAGGCAAAGCGTGATCTGCATTAAGGATCCAAGACAGCCAGGGCTACACAGTGAAAGCAATCAAACAAACACACCAAGGTAGGGATCAATAGAGAAGACAGTGGCCATCAACCTCCTATGTATACCATCACCTCCTAGACACAATTGTTGCCCGTGGATACAGTCACCTCCAGTGATGGTTAGTTTTAATTATCAATTTGTTACAACCTACAATTATCTGGGACCAGTACTAATGAAGAATTGTTTAGAACAAATTGACCTGTGGCCATGTAGGTGGGGAGCTGTCTCAATGGTTAATTGACATAGGAAGTCCTGTATTGTAGTACCATTCCCCAGAGAGAAGAAAATTAGCTGAGGTGCTAGAGAGATGGTCCAGTTGTTAAGAGTGCTTACTGTACCAACACATGGCAACTCATAACCACCTGGAACTCTAATTCCAGGAATCCAACACCCTCTTCTGGCTTCTGTGGGCACCAGGCATGTATATGGTACACAGACATACATGCAGACAAAACACCCATACACATAAAATAAAAACAAATGAATAAATGAACTATTTATATATAAAAATCATTAATTAAAAATTTTTTTTTCCCAAAGAAGACAGCTGAAAACAAATAACCAAGGATGTAT
This sequence comes from Onychomys torridus, assembly GCF_903995425.1. Lineage (NCBI taxonomy): Eukaryota > Metazoa > Chordata > Mammalia > Rodentia > Cricetidae > Onychomys > Onychomys torridus. The sequence goes on from NC_050445.1 coordinate 2,301,942, forward strand.
ATATAGTCTCTCTTCGCTCGTGGCTGAGGATCTGATGTGACCAGCCGCTTGTGTCCTAGTAAAATGACAGACTGTAACTTGGAATAGAAAGTGTAATGAGACCTTTCCCCCTGCTAAATTTCTTTTTGTCCAGATGTTTTATCACATCAACAGAAATGAAATTGGACTCCTCCTAACTTTAAACCAGACCTAAATAACCATAATCAGTTTCATTCGGTCACAAAAATTATCTCTAGCCAGAAAGGATAGGGGAGCAGGGAGCTAGCTTTAGCCATCACCACTCTCTAGCCACTAGGTGGCACATGTGCCATGTAACTAAACTATGCAAAAACCTAATCCCTAGTAAGGAAGCTCCTTAAAAAATAAATAAATAAAAATTTTTTAAAAAGCTTTTTAAATACCTGCACTTCATTAAACATAACTGGTTATATGACCTGCATTTTGGGGATATAAAGAAAAATTATTTTAAGGGGGGGGGGGGCTGCAGAGATGGCTTAGAGGTTAAGAGCACTGACTGTTCTTCCAGAGGTCCTGAGTTCAATTCCCAGCACCAACATGGTGGCTCACAGCCATTTGTAATGAGACCTGGTACCCTCTTCTGTATACATAATAAATAAATAAATCTTTTTTTTTTTAAAAAAAAGAAAATTTATATCTAATCTCTAACTTTATGTAACTACACATCCCTTCTTTTAATCCTTTAAAACATCCACAACTCTCATTTAATGCTAAAGAGTTAGTTTTAAGACATGTATACTAAACAGACATTCTACCACTACCCGTGGCTCTTGATATACAACCACATACACATGCACTGTCTCCTAACTTTGTGCTATGGAGTTAATATTGCATTTCTTTAGACCAACAATTTATAACAAAATTCTGGGCAACTACTACATACAATGGAATGTATTTAAATGGAGTCAATACAAAAATGAAATCAGGATACCTAGTCTTCATAGATTTCTCTCAGAAACAGAAAATGGCAGCAAGAACAGTAACTGACAAGATAGACGTATGCACATTTGAGCTGGGAATGTAGCTTGGTAAGTACAGGATTTGCCTAGCATACATAAAACCTTCTATTTTGGCACCAAGCTAAACCAACCAAGCCTCGAATCCCAGCACTTAGGAGGGAGCATAGTTTGAGCCAACCCTGAACTAAATGAGGCTCTGTCTTTAAAAGAAGAAGAAAGGGCCGGGCGGTGGTGGTGCACGACAGTAATCCCAGCACTTGGGAGGCAGAGGCAGGTGGATCTCTGTGAGTTCGAGGCCAGCCTGGGCCACAAAGCAAGATTTTGAAAGGTGCAAAGCTACACAGAGAAACCCTGTCTCCAAAAACCAAAAACCAAAAACAAACAAACAAACAAAAAAAAAAAAAAACAGAAGAAGCGATGGGAGGGAGGGATTGATCAAAGGTTAAAAGGGCATACCACTCTTGCAAGAGGATCTGAATTCTGTTCTCAGCAACCATTATCAGGTGACTTAGAATCATATATAAAGTCTGGGGATCCAATGTCTTTGACATCTGCTGACAAATGCACTCATGACCACATACTCAAACACAGATGGCCCAAAAATATTTAATTAATGTTAATTAAGTGGATCCCTAGAAATACTATCCAGTCAACACAGCCAACTGACTGCCTTCACTGAAAATAAATAAATAAATAAATAAGTTTGAGAAATTCCTTGAAAAGTAAGGTGGCAAAAACTGAAGAAGAAAGACATTTGGTATTGACCTTAGCTCTCCACAAGCACTCTCAACACACAAACACCCTTATAAACATATGCCTCCCCAAATACACACAAAAGAATTAAATCTCAAAATTAAGCTTCTCAGGTTGGGTTTGTCTGTACACTTTTTCACTGGAGGCATACTCTAAATGTAGCATATAAATTTTGTTAATATTATTGGGACATCTTACTGAGGAATCAATTTGTCAAAATGAAGACTAAAATAAACCTGAAAATTTAGTACTATGAAATAAGGAGTAAAGAAACATCCTAATTAATGAAAATAAGACACTTTCACTTCAGCCAATAAAACAAAATCATTTCCTTAAAAAGCTAAAAAAAATTTGACTTTGGGGATTTAGCTCAGTGGTAGAGTGCTTGCCTAGCAAGCGCAAGGCCCTGGGTTAGATCCTCAGCTCAAAAAAAAAAAAAAAAAAAAAAAATGAGGCAGGTGTGGTGGCACATACCTGTAAACTCAGGAAGTCAAGGCCAGCTTGGGCTACATATCAAGTCCAGACCTTCCTGGATTAAATAGTAAAATAGTTTTAACCTGGATAAACTCTACTGTTGTAGAATATGATTTTAAGGTGTGTTACTTTTGTTTATGTTGCATTTGGTTAACTCTGTGAAGCTGTGTTACTGTGACTGTTTAAAAAACCTGGTCTAATAAAGAGCTGAACAGCCAATAGCAAGGCAGGAGGAAGGATAGGTGGGTCTGGCAAGAAAGAGCATAAATAGAAGGATAAATCTAGGAGAAAGGAAAGGAAGACTCCAGGAGCCAGTCACCTTGCTACACAGCAAGCCACAAAATAAGAAACAATGGAATACTGGAAAAGAATAGGAAAAGCCGAGAGGCAAAACCTCCGTGTGATTTGTTTGGGAGCTGGGTGGTGCACCCCCTAAAAAGAGTAGAGAACAATAACACTCTACAGATGTACTCTCAAATTTACACAAATTAGAGCACATTACACTGTAAAGTGCCTCATATAAATATTATCACAGAGTTCAAGCATGCCCTATCTTAGAACACTACATAGTACATTACTTCAAAGCATCCCATTTTCCAATAGATTTTAAAGATTTAATCAGTGGTACTAGATTCTGGGTGGAAAAGAACATATCTTGATTTTTAATAACCTACAAAACTTAAAATAAAAGTATTAAGAAAATGAACAGGGAAAAAGAATAGGAACTGAGATGATTGGTGATGAACATACCTTGCAAGAATTGTGAAAAGGTCTTTAGAAAGAGTGCTCACAAACTTGGGTCTGCATAAAGAAAGGAATAGTACCTCAAATGCAAAATGTGACAGGAAGTAAATGTTTTTTAAACTTTTAATTGATCTTCGGTTACTTGTTTGCCCAAATTAATGATTGCAACACTGCATTAGATGTATGTTTATGTATTTGCGTATGTGTATTACAGAAATAAAAAGAATGTCAGCAATGGAGCAAAAGGAGGAAGGAGTTTTAGCACAATAGTGATTTTAAAGCTGAACTTGGAAGGGGCTAGGGAGATGGCTCAGTAGATAAAATGTTTATTATGCAAGCAGGACAGGTCAATATCCCCAAAAAACACAGATGTAAAACTTCTTAATGAGTATGGTAGCACACACCTTTAACCCACCTAGAAAATATTGTGATCCTTAATATCTATGTACCAAACACTAGGGCACTACAGCTTAAATCACATATTGAGCATCACAAAGTGATAGTGGGTGACTTCAATACCCACTCTCACCAATGGACAGATTATCCAGACAGACACTAAAAAGAGAAATGCTGGAGCTAACAGACATTATAAACCAAATGGACCTAACATATTTACAGAAATTTTCACTCAAACACAAATAATATATCTTCTCAGCACCTCATGGAACTTTCTCCAAAACTAACCACATACACTTGGACACAATGCAATTCTCAACAGATACCAAAAAAATAAACATGAAATCACACCAGGCATTCTATCTGACTACAACAAATTAAAGCTGGATATCAGCAACAGAAAGCTTACAAACTCACAGAAACTGAACAACTCATTACTGAAAGAAAAATGGTCAGGACAGAGTAAAAAATAAAGCTTTCCAGAATTGAATGAAAACATAGACAACATGCCTCAACTTATGGGAACACAATTAAGTGTCTACATATAAAAAGAAAGAGAAACAGAAATCTCATATTAGTAATTTAATATCACATATGAAAGATCTAAAGCAAAGAAGAAATAACAGCAAAAAGGAGAAATGGCAAGAAATAATCAAACTCAGGACTGAATCAATAAACCAGAAATAGACAAACAAAAATAATCAACAAGGAATCAATGAAACAGAGCTGATTCTTTGATAAAACCAGTAAGATTAACAAACCTTTAGCCAAATTAACTAAAAGGTGGAGAGATAAGAACCATATTAACAAAATTCGAGATGAAAAAGTGGACCTAACAACAGACACTGAGGAAATCCAGAGAATCACAAGGGCATATTTTTTAAAAACCTGTACTCCCCCAAATTGGAAACTCTAAAAGAAATAGATAATTTTCTCAATATATACCTCCTACCAAATTAGAATCAAAATCAGTCAAGCAATTTAAACAGACCTATAACTCTTAGTGAAATATAAGCAATAATTTAGTATTTCAACCAAAAAAATCCCAGGGCAAGAAAGATGGCCTTTGGCACAGACTTCTATGAGTATTTCAAAGAGTTAAACCCAAAACTCCTCAAATTATTCCACAAAAAAAGAAACAGAAAGAACACAGCCCAATTCCCTTTAAAAGAACACATTTACTGATAACCTAAACCACATAAAGATTCAACAAAGAAAGAGAATCATAGAATTATAGTCTCAATGAAATACTTGCAAATTGAATCCAAGAACACATCATCATCTACCATGATTAAGTAGGCTTTATCCCAGGGATGCAGGGATTATTCAAAACATGCAAATCAATGTATGTAATCTACCATATAAACAGAGTAAAAGACAAAACTACATGATCACCTCATTAGATGTAGAAAGGGCCATTGACAAAATTCAACACCCCTTCATGACTTTTGTCCTGGAGAGATTAGGGATACAAGGAAGATACTTCAACATAATAAAGGAAATTTACAGCAAGTCTGTGGATTGATAAAGTGTGTGTGTGCGTGTGTGTGTCCCTACAAGTTCATCCAGGAAACTCCTACAGCTGATAAACACTTTCAGCAAAGTAGAGGATATAAAACTAAAACACACACACACACACACACACACACACACACACACACACACACACATCAGTAGCCTTCCTATATACAAATGACAATCAGATTGAGAAAGAAACCAGGGAAACAACACCCTTCACAATAGCCACAAATAATATAAATATGCTGTGGAATGTCATTCTGTATGCTGTGAGTGTATGTTGTTCTGATTGGTTGATAAATAAAATGCTGATTGGCCAGTAGCCAGGCAGGAAGTATAGGAGGGATAAGCACACAAGGAGAACTCTGGCAAGAGGAAGGCTAAGTTAGGAGACGCCAGCTCACCATCCAGGAAGCAGCATGTAATGGTACACAGGTAAAGCCACAGAACACGTGGCAACATATAGATTAACAGAATGGGCTGAGTTTAAATGTAAGAGCAAGTCAGTGGTAGGCCTGAGCTAACTGCCGAGCAGTTTAAATTAATATTAGCTTCTTGAGTGATTATTTTATAAGTGGCTGCGGAGGTCCGTAGAGCGGGGCAGGACCAGAGAAGACTTCAGCTACTCTAACTCTTGGAGTTACTGTAACCAAGACATCTATGATAAAAACTTTAAGACACTGAAGAAAGAAACTGAAGAAGATATCAGAAGATAGAAAGATCTGCCAAGCAAGGATCATGGATATGTAGGATTAAACTAAAACAGCCATCCTACAAAAAGCAAGCTGTAAATTCATTGCAATCTTCATCAAAAATCCAACACAATTCATTCCAGAACTTGAAAGAGCAACTTTCAGCCTCATAAGGAAACAAACAAACAAACAAAAAAAAATTCAGTATAGCAAAAATACTCCTGAATAATAAATGAACTACAGGAGGAATCACCATGCTTGATCTGAAATGGTACTACACAGTTCGTAGCTAATAATAGTAATAAAACAGTAATAAAAACAGCATGGTATTGGCACAAAAACAGACATGTTGATCAATTGAATTGAACTGAAGAGCTAGAAATAAGTGCATACCAATGGACAGCTGATTTTTGATAAAGAAACCAGAAATCACACTGGGGGGGGGGGGGGGGGAGAAAGACAGCATTTTCAACAAATGATATGGGTCACCCTTGATGAATGCATGTAGAAGAATGAAAATAAATACATATTTGTCACCATTCAAAGAATTAAGCTCAAGATAGATCAAAGATATCAACATAAAGACAGATATACTGAATCTGACAGAAAAGAAAGTGGAGAACAGTCTTGAACTCATTGGCACAGGAAAAGACTTTCTTAATAGAAAACCGATGGCACAGGCAATAAGAACCACAATAATAAATAGCACCTCATGAAACTGAAAAGCTTCTCAATGGCAAAGGACACTGTCATTCTGACAAAGTGATAGGCTACAGAATGGGAAAAGATTTTTACCAACTATACACCTGACAGAGGGCTAATATCAAAAATAATATAAAGGTCCTGGGTTGGGGATTTAGCTCAGTGTTAGAGCACTTGCCTAGCAAGTGAAAGGTCCTGGGCTCGATTCTCTGGTCAAAAAAAAAAAAAAAAAAAAAAAAAAAAATTAAAAATAAAAATTAATTAATTAATTGATGATAATATAAAGGACTCAAAAAATCAGATCTAAAAAAAAAAACCAATTTAAAAAATGGAGTACAGATCTAAACAGAATTCTCAAAAGAGAAAACTCAAATAGCTGAGAACACTTAATGTTCAACATCCTTAGCCATCAGGTAAATGCAAATCAAACTGACTATGAGATTTCATCTTCTACCAGTCAGAATGCCTACGATTTAAAAAAAAAAAAAAAAAAAAAAAAAAAAGATAGTTCTTGCTGGTGAGGATGTGAAGTAAGGGGAGCACTCCTTCAAGGCTGCTGGAAATGTAAACTTCTACAGCCACTACTGAAGTCATTATGGCGGTTCCTCAGGAAGATGGGAATTGATTTACCTGAAGATGCAACTATACCACTCTCCACCATATATCCAAAGCACAGTTCATCATACTACAGAGACACTTGCTCAACCATGTTCACTGCTGTACTATTCAAAATGGGAGGATCAAATGAGGAGATGTAGGGAAAATGAGGAGAGGAAAATATACAAGGAGGGAGAGCTAAAACTAAGGGCCATTTGAGGGGTTTTATGGAAACCTAGTAGAAGCTTCCTAAAACATATACATATATCAGGATTTGTTGTTGTTGCTGTTGTTAAACATTATAGGTCCTTAGATGGGTAAAGTGAAGCACACCTTTAATCTCAGCACTTGGAAGGAAGAGGCAGGCAGATGTCTGTGAGTCTGGGGCCACTCTAATCTATATAATGAATTAGAGACAGCCAGAGCCAAATAGTTAAACCCTGTCTCAAAAAAACCCAAACATTACAGGTCCTTTTTTTATATATTATGGATTCCAGTTTTGTTTTTATGGGATTTATTTGTGATCAAACGTGTGTGTCTTCTGTGTCTGTATGCATTTCCATTATAAAGATGTTTATAGTCATGACCTCCTACCACCCCAGCCCCCAGGGGAGGGGGGAGACACCGAAAGGCAACTAAAATTGACAAACAAGATTTCAAACAAAGAAATATCTGTTGTGTGATATTTCAATCTTGTTCTGACAAATAAAGCTTGCTTGGAGTCAGAGGGCATAGCTAGCCACTAGCCAACCAAAATTAACCACAGAGGTTCTAGAAGACTGTAGACAGACAGGAAAGGAAGTAGTAAGGTGGAGGGGGCTCTTGGCCTCTTTGGGAGGTAGAAATGGAGGAAGTAGGAGAGGACTGGTAGCTTCTCTGTTTCTCTGATCATTCAGGTTCTTACCCTGATATCTGACTCCTGAATATTTATTGATAAAGAATAATTAGACTAATGCTTCATCTGGCATCCAACTTTTGCAGCATGAAAGCATGAGACAACCACTTGCCCCTGGCTTTGCCGCCTATTGGCAGCTGCGAGAGTCCACTCTTGCCTGAAGCCCTCTGAAGGAGTTTGAGATTTTCCTGTTGCAGCCTTTCTACAAGAGTCTCCACAGGCACCTGGACTCCAAACACCACCAAAGTTGGCAGCCCACTACCAGTTGGCTCTGCCTTCCAGCAGTTTGGTGCTCTCACTTCCTGCCCATCATACTGATGCTTCTGCACATTCCCCTGTGTCTGCCTTTTAGAGGGCTGGCTCCTTTGCTCCTTTTCCCCCTGGCCCCCCTCCTCAGGCTGCTGTCACACTAAGTTAGCTACCTTGACACCTACTCTGGCTTCTATTGCTGTTGCAACTACCATACACTCACAACTCCACTCCAGTATCTGCAACTGCCCACAGCCAGGCTGTACATTGCCTGTGTTCTCTGACCAGGCTTGCTGCAAAGCTTCAGGAAGCCTCACACTTAACTATCATCATCAGCAGATTTGGTGAGACACTTGGGAATTCTTAAAAGGAGGAATTTCGCCTTTAATCTCAGCACTCGGGAGGCAGAGGCAGGCAGATCTCTGTGAGTTCGAGGCCAGCCTGGTCTCCAAAGTGAGTTCCAGGAAAGACATAAAGCTACACAGAGAAACCCTGTCTCGAAAAACCAAAACCAAAACCAAAACCAAAAAAAGAAGAATTAGTTTTTGAAAAGGGGGGAAGAAAAGAGGATTATTTTTCCTCATGTTAAAAATGGGAAACATTAATATGCATGAAGTTAGGTCTCTGTAAATGAAGGAATAATAAACTTAGCTAGAATTGATGATAATGTCAACTACCATTTCGGTAATTCTTATTCTATCAAAAAAAAAAAAAAAGTTGATTGATATCAGGGCCGAATATGAAAAATGGACTGATGAAAGATAAACTCATTAGAAAGACAGACTAATGGGAACAAAGAAAAATATTCACACAGAGACAGAGTAGTTTAGAGTAGAAGTTTAAAACACCATGCCATTATAAAACAAACAGATGGGAGCATCCCAAGGTTATTACAAATTTGACCTTAATTTATCCAAAGATAACTGGGAACCTATAGAAATGTTATATTTGAAGAGATTGAAGGAAGAAATAGTTTCATATGGTATGCATTCACGATTTATGAGGAAGATGTTAAATTGGTAGTTCACTCAGAACAGAAGTATTCCACAAGACTGGAAAGATTTAATTACAACAGTATTGGAAGCTGGTCCTCAGATTCAGTGGTGGAGAGATGAAGCAATGGCTTTCAAACAGCAAAGTGTGGTTGGAGATTATGAGATTTCCCACAATCAAATACTTGGTGGGGATCATTATACTGAAAACACTGGTTACACTTCATGATCACAACTTGTCTCTATGCCATATAGCAGCTCTGAATGCTTGAAACAAGACTGAAAATTAAGAAAGAGAACTGAGCCATTTACTAAAACTATACAAGGTCCAAAATGATCCTTTACTGATTTGTTACAAAAAATGACTTCACCTATAAATTGAATGATATCAGATCCAGAAGTCAGAATCTTTGGCTTTTGAATTGCTAATTAGGAATGTAAAAGAGTGATCAGGCCTTTAAAGGCAGGATCAGCATCCATAGATGAATGGATTCGAAATACAGCTGATATTGGATATCATACTTATGATGATACTTGGATAGGAGAAGTGATTTCTAAAAATTTTAAGAAAAATAAAAAGGTTAGATGTTTTAATTGTGGTAAACCAGGTAGGTCATCAGAAAAGGGATTGCAGGCAAGGTGTTCCCAGGAACACTGTTCTTTTTCCAGAGAGAATCAAACAGAAGGCTCCAGCCTTCTGGAATATGAGGAAGGTGTATCAATGGCTGACATTGGACTAATGAATGCAGATCAACATGGGACAGGCAGAGGAACCCTTTGCCATTGGGAAATGTCATACAGGGCCTCTTGCAGGCCTCTGAATCAAATTTAGTTCAGTCATTCACTGTCAGCACTGAGGAAACTCCTCCACAAAGTGATTAAAAGACTTAACACCTATTATATAAAACCATACTTCTCTGGATGGCAGAACAGCTTTAGAAGATAAAACAAAATTTTCAGGAGACATTACAAAGGAAATATTTTGGAAAAACTTCTATAAATGATCAAAGACCAAAGTAAAAAACCAATAAAATGCATTGTAATTGAGGGTCTGGTAGACATAGAAGCAGATGTAACAATAATTGCACCAAGATCTTGGCATACTAATTGGCCTCTTCAGAAGGTAAATGTTCAGCTTTTAGGGATTGGAAATTCATCATAAGTAAAAGAAAGCACAAGATGGGTCAAATGTATAGAGCCAGAAGGACAGAGAAGAAAATTAAAGCAATATGTGGCTAACATACCAATGAATTTATGGAGATGTGATTTGTTACAGCACATTAACATTCCTCCAAACCCAGAAATAAAAAAAAAAAAAAACATAAACTAAGGTGAAAAATATTAAAAGGTATTATCAAGAACAGTCACCGACCATGCAAGTTATACGTAAACAGGGCACAACAACTGCTGATCCTTCAAAAGTATCAACAGCCGTATTTTAAAATGGTTAACTGACAAACCTGTCTGGTTGGAAAAAAGGTCTTTGACATCAGAGAAATACAGGCCTTAGAACAGTTGGTGCAAGAGTAGCCAAATGCTCAACATATTAAAGAATCAACTAGTCTTGGAATTCTGCTATATTTGTTTTTAAAAAAGAAATATGGAATAGCCAGGCGGTGGTGGTGCACACCTTTAATCCCAGCACTTGGGAGGGAGACCCAGGTGGATCTCTGTGAGTTTTGAGGCCAGACTGGGCTACCAAATGAGTTCCAGGAAAGGCACAAAGCTATACAGAGAAACCCTGTCAAAACCCTATTGGAAGGAAGGAAGGAAGGAAGGAAGGAAGGAAGGAAGGAAGGAAGAAGAGATCTGAAAAAAGAATGATAACAGATCTAAGAGCTACTAATAAGGTGATTCAGCAAATAGTATCTAACAGCCTGGAATTCCCTTGCCATTTTTATTACCCGAATGATAGTCTATTATAGTGATTGATTTAAAAGAGTGTTTTTTTTACTTTGCCTTTGCAAGAACAGGATAGAGAAAATTTGTCTTATATTAATTCTCAGCCTGTTAAGAGATATCACTGGAAGGTTCTCCCACAGCCCTACCTTGTGTCAATATTTTGTACAACAGCCATTGGAAATAATTCATAATCAGTTTCCTCAATCTATAATTTACAACTATAAGGACAATATCTTATTAGCTGATTCAGATGCAAATACATGAAAATGTTTGAAGAAGTAAAGAAAATTTTTGTTTTATTGGGGATTAAAATTGCTCCGGAAAAAATACAAAGAGGAGGTTCTATTAATTACCTAAGATATAATACAGGTTTAAAAAATCCATACACACAAATCAAGATAGATAAATTACAAACTCTTAATGGTTTTCAAAAATTGCTGGGAGATATTAACTAGCTACAGACCACAACTAGATTGACAACTCAAGAACTAAGTAATTTATTCCAAACATTACAAGGTGATAAGGACTTACATAGTGCAAGAAAATTATTAGCTGAGGCTGAAAGAGAATTTGCCTTGATAGAAAAAAAATTAGGGGATGCACATGTGGATTAGTTGGATACACAGCTTGATTGTATTCTGGTTATTTTACCTCCAACGCATTCTCCTACTGGAATTCTAATGCTGAGAGAAGGTAATATCTTAGACTGGATAGTTTTACAAACAGAGAAAAATTAGAGACTTATGTAAAAAAGGTTTCTGAGTTGAATCGGAAAGTAATTTAAGACTTCGTCAATTAGCAGTAATAGACCCAACAGAAATTGTAGTAACTTTTAGTAATGTCCTCATTGTGGATGAAAAATGAACACTGGCAAAGAGCTTGCAATAATTTTGGGGGAGAGAATAACAACAAACATCCCAAAAGCAAGAGACTTCAGTTTGTAAAGAGAACTAGTTGGATCCTTCCTCACGTTGTACGAGAAACACCAACTTCTGGAGCTCCTGCATTCTATACTGATGCAGGCAAATCAGGAAAGGCAGGTTATAAGTAAAATAATTTAAGTAAAGTGGCTCAAAGCCCTTATGATTCTGTTCAAAAGTCAGAATTATATGCTATTCTCATCGTACTATTGGATTTTCCAGAACTTCTTAATATACTAACTCTTAATATGCAGAAAGATTTGTTTTACATATTGAAACTGCTGAATTTATTTCACACAATTCAGAATTAACTTTATTCTTTATTCAATTACAAGAAATAATCAGAAAAAGAAATCATCCATTGTATATAACACATATCAAATCCCATATGGGTCCACCAGGCCCTCAGGCACAAGGGTAATGATGAAATTGATCAGCTATTAGCAAGAAATGTGCTGGAAGCCTCAGAATTTCATAAGAAGCACCATGTAAATAGCAAGGGTTTGAAAAAAGGGTTTAATTTTTTTCCCATCATTTGGCAAGAAGCCAAAGAAATTGTAAGTTCTACTTGTTCTTTGTTTAGCCTAATTCCACAACCTGCAGGAAGAAACCAAAAGTACGTAAGAAATGAAATTTCACAAATATCTGTGTTTCATTTCGAAGAGTTTGAAAGATGAAAATATGTACACCATACCATAGATACGTATTCAGGATTTCAATAGGAAACAGTTTTGAGTTCTGAAAAGGCTGATTCTGTAATCACACATTTGTTAGAAGTTATGGACATCATGGGGATACTTATACAAATTCAGACTGATAATGCACCAGCATATGTCTCTAGTTAAATGACAGGGGTTTTTTTTGTTTTGTTTTGTTTTGTTTTGTTTTTTCGAGACAGGGTTTCCCTGTGTAGCTTTGCGCCTCTCCTGGAACTCACTTGGCAGCCCAGGCTGGCCTTGAACTCACAGAGATCCGCCAGCCATGCCTCCCAAGTGCTGGGATTACAGGCGTGCACCACCACCGCCCGGCTAAATGAAAGTTTTAAGACCACTGGACAAATGAGACATCTGAGGAAAAAGGACAAATCATGGGGGGGGGGGGGGGGGGGAGAGAGAGTTCCTAAGCAAAAGAGTAAATTGGCCTATTGGAATATCGCTTTTTCAGCAGGATAAAATTTCATCTATCTCACCAAATGTTTGTTTCTGCTGTTCTCTACAGACATATAATGCAAGTTTTTGTAGTATCAGTTCAATCAAAAGTTAAAGCAGGCTTTGAAGTTGGAGCATGGCTCTCTCCTTCTATAAGAACAAAAATAAGGTGCTGGAGAGATGTTCGGTGGTTAAGAGCACAGGCTGCTCCTGCAGAAGACTTAAGTTCAGTTCCTAACACCTGGACAGTGGGTCACAAACATCTTTAACTCAAATTCCAGGAAAGCAAATACCCTCTCTGGATTCCACAGGTCCTGTAATGGTTCCTAAACATGAACACAATCAAAACACCTGTACACATAAAATAAAACCATAAATGGAAGGGAAGGGAAGGGAAGGGAATGTGGGAGAGAAGGAGGGAGGGAGAGAAGGAGGGAGGGAGGGAGGGAGAAAACTACAAAGACTGAGTTATGGCATTTACTGTAATAATTTACACAGCGTTCAAGTACTGGTTTAATAATAAGAACAAAGATGAGTCATTATTGGGACTCACTGATACCGGCTTTAAAAAATAGCAATGGGGGAGGGGCTGGAGGGGAAGGTGGCGGTGGGGGCGGGAGGGGGGAGGACACGGAACCCATGGCTGATGTATAAAATTTAAAACACATAATAATAAAGAAATAAAAGAAATAAAAAGAGAACAATATAACGGGAAAAAAATAGCAATGAAGGATTACATAAAGTGATTTTTTTCCTCTGGAATCTGCTAATGAGAATTAATGAGATAGTAATGAAGATTTTTAAAATAGGCTTCTTGGTTTGTTTGGAATCTGCTAACTTAATCCAAGAACTTCAGTTCATTAATAATAAATGTATAGCCAAAATTGATTTTATTGATAATAAATATGAATATTTAATAGATAGAACAATAACTCTCCAGGGTGAAGTTGTAGCTACTCAGACGCAATATGAGGAAAAAAGATTATCATAAACTGATAAAGTCTATGGAATCATGTGTTTCAGAAGAACATAAAAAGTTGCATGATCCCATGAGAAATCTAAAATCCCTTGCAACAAAGGAGGTTCATTCCCTAGTACAGACCCTACGTGCTCACTTGCAAGCCCTGGAAGAAATTCTCAATAAACATGACAAGGGACCCAATAAGGAAAAGGGCAAGACCATACAAGTTGTAACATCTCCAAATGGCTCTCATACAATGACTTATCCTGTCATCATCCATGAGAGGCCAGCAGATAATACTCACCCTGAGCCATATATGACATATACATTACAACCAATTTCAATGACGGACTTTAAAAATATGAAGGAAGAGATAGTTATGTGGGGGATACACTCGACATATGTAAGACAGATGTTAAATTTGTGGTCTCCCTCACATAGAGTCATTTCAGATAATTGACATCAGTTACTTTCAGCTGTTCTAGAATATAGCCAACAGTTACAGTGAAAAAGCTGGTTGAAAGAAGAGGCAAGAAATTTAGAGCAACAAGGTAAACTCAGGTTTTTGAGATCTCCCAAGATCAAATACTTGGTGAGGGACGTTTCATTGACAGGAATGTGCAAGCCACTTATGATGAACATACAATATCCCTATGCCGTACAGCAACTCTAAATACTTGAAAAAGAATTCCAGAACCAGAAAAACTGAGGTATACACAAATATATTTCAGGGACCACACAAATCCTTCACTGATTTTTTACATAGGCTGACCACAGTTGTAACAAAAGCTGTGTCAGATAAAGAATTAAGAAAAGTATTAACTGAGTCCTCAGTGTTCGACAGTGCTAATACAGAATATAAAAGAATACTTACTCCATTAAAGGTCAGATCAGTTCCTTTTGAAAAATGGATTCAGTATATTAATGTTGTTGAGTCTCTTAACTACAGTAATGAGGCTTGGCTAGGAGAAGCAAATCCCACAGGTAAAAGAAGGTCCCATGATTCCAGACATTTTAAATATGGTACACCAGGTCATATAAGTAAATACTGTACATGAGGTAATCCTAGAAGTAATACTCCTTCTAGAAATAACCCAAACAAGAGACCCCCAACCTCCTGGATTATGTAGAAGATGTGGCAAAGGCTGACATTGGACAAGTGAGTGCAGATTAATAACAGATATATGAGGCCTTTACTGGTGGGAAATGCCTCAGGGGGCATCTTGCAGGCCCCCACATCAAACATTTGCAGTCACTGTGGAAGAAATTCCTCTCCAGGACAAATGAATAAACCAATACACTGGATGATAGAACTCCTCTGATAGATGAAGCAAAATTTCCAAAGAACACAATAAAATGAATAATTTGGCAGACTTCCATAAATAAACAAAGACCAAAGCTTAGGATTCAAATTAATGGCCTTGTTCAGGAGGGTCTGGTAGACACAAGTGAGGATGTGACTATAATTACACCAAAATCATGGCATCCAAATTGGACTCTTCAAGAGGTAAATGTCCAGTTTGTAGGGATTGGAACCCTATCTCAGATAAAACAGAGTTTGAGATAGGTTGAATGCATAGGGTCATAAGGACAGAGAGGAAGGCTGAAGCCATATGTAGCAAATGTAGCTTTGTGAAACTTTGGGGCCAAGATCTGTTACAACAGTGGAATACCCAGATTAAAATGCCTACACTCGGCCGGGCGGTGGTGGCGCATGCCTGTAATCCTAGCACTCGGGAGGAAGAGGCAGGCGGATCTCTGTAAGTTCAAGGCCAGCCTGGTCTACAAAGGACAGCCTCCAAAGCTACAAAGAAACCCTGTCTCGAAGGGAAAAAAAAAAAAAAATCCTACACTCTCAGAAAAGAAATCAGACCAAATGCATGTTTCTAGGAATAACATCATAACACGCTTTAAAAAAGTCACCAACCATTCAGGCTGTACAGAACACAGGACAACTGCTGTTGAACTCTCAAAAGTACCAACAGCCTTACTTTTAAAATGACTAATTAATAAACCAGTCTAGGTTGGACAATAGCCTTTGATAAAAGAAAAGCTACAAGCTTTAGAACAGCTGGTTCAAGAACAGTTAAATGCTCAACACACTGAAGAATCTACCAGCCCTTGAAATTCTCCTGTATTTGTTTGTTTGGTTTTTTTTAAAGTCTGGTAATTGGAAAATGCTGACAGAATGAAGAGCTACTGAAGTAATTCAGTCAATAGGCTCTCTACAGACTGGGACGCCCTTGCCCTCTTTGTTACCCAAAGAATGGCCTATAAAAGTTATGGACTTAAAAGACTGTTTCTTTACCATACCCTTACAAGAAAATGAAAGGAAAAAATTTACCATCACAATACCTAAATTATAACAATTCCCAGCCAGTCAAGAGATATCAATGGAATGTCCTCCCACAGGGAATGTTAAACAGCCTTACCTTGTGCCAATACTTTGTTCAAAAACCATTAGATATAATTCCACAATCCATAATTTATCATTATATGGATTATAGCCTAATAGCTGATCCAAAGTTAGGCACCTTAGAAAGCATATTTAGAGAAGTAAAAAGAGTTTTGTCTTGCTAGGGACTGCAAATTGATCCTAAAAAATTTAAAGAAGAGATTCTATTAATTACTTAAGATATAAGATAGAGCTACAAAAAAATTAGACCCCAAAAGGTACAACTAAGAAGAGATTGATTGAAGACTCTTAATTATTTTCAAAAGTTGTTAGGAAGCATTTCCAACTTACTGGGTATCATGGGAATACCCAAACATGGATTATAAGATTTGACTAATACTCTAACAGGAGACAAAAAATGAAATACTCCAAGAGAAATCATCAGCTGAAGCTGAGAAGGAATTGGCTCTTGTAAAAAAGACAATTAAAGAAGCACATGTGGATCGTGTGAATCCACAACTTAAATGCATTCTTGTCATACTCTCCTCCAGACATTCCCCCACAGGTATTTTGATGCAGAGAGAAGATATTATATTGGAATGGATATTTCTACCACATAAACCAAATAACAAGTTAAAGACTTATATAAGAAAGATCTCTGATTTGATTCAAAAAGGTAAATTGAGACTGTGCCATTTGACAGAAATGGACCCAGCATAAATTATAGTACCTTTAACTAATGAGAAAATTTCATCACTATGGAAAGATAATGAATACTGACAAATATCCTGCAGTATCTTTTTGGGGGAGATTAACAACCATTATCCCAAAAACAAGAAAATAAAACTCAGAGATAACTGAATGGATCCTCCTCACATTGTAGACAAAAGCCAATTTCTGGACTCCTCACAGTCTATACTGATATAAATAAATCAGGGAAAACAGAATATAAATCAGGAGACTTAAGTAAAGTGGTTCAAAGTCCATACAGCTCTGTACAAAAGGCAAAACTAATAATATACCATTCTTATGGTACTGATGGACTTCCCAGAACCCCTCAATATAGTCACTGACTCTCAATATACAGAGTTGTTTTACATATTAAAACTGCTAAATTTAATCCTGATGATACAAAATTAACTCTATTATTCATACAATTTCAAGATATCAACAGGAATAGGGAATCTCATATATATGACACATATCAGATCCCATACAGGTGTGCAAGGACCTCTAGCAAAAAAAAGGTAATGATGAGAGTGATCAGTTATTAATAGGTAACATGCTAGAGGCACGTAAATATCAAAGGTTTTGTAAAACAAATAGAAAATCCCTTAATAAAAACTAAAAATTAGCAAGGGTTTGGAGAAAGATTTCTACATCAGTTGACAACAAGCCAAGGATATTGTATTAAAAAAAAGTCCTACTTGTTCCCTTGTTCCCTCTATAACCAAACTCCATTACCTTCAGGGAGCAATCCAAAAGGTATACAAACAAATGAAATTTGGCAGATGGATGTGTTTCATTTTACAGAATTTGGAAGATTAAAGTATGTGCACCATACCATTGACACCTATTCAGGATTTCAATGGGCAACACCTATGAGTTCTAAAAAGGCTGACTCTGTGATTATACACCTATTAGAAGTTAAGGCCATCATGGAAAAACTTGTACAAATTAAGACAGACAATGCCCCAGCATACGTCTCCAATAAAATTAGACAGATTTTGCTTATTACAATATAAAGCATATTACAGGTACACCACACAATCCCACAGGCAAAGCAGTCATAGAAAGATCCAATGAAACTTTAAAGGATATGCTAAATAAACAACAACAGGTAACAATGACTCCTACAAATAGATTGCATAGTGCTTTATTAACCTTAAATTTTCTCAATGATGACAAAAAAGGAACAACAGCTGCGGAGAGACATTGGACAACAGACAAAACTCCTGAGCTAAACCAACCGGTTTATTTCAAAGATGTGTTGACCTCAGAATGGAAACCTGGATATGTCCTATGTTGGGAAAGAGGTTTTGCTTTGTTTCTGCAGAAGAAAAAAAGCTATAGTTACCAACAAAATTAATAAAAAAAAATTCTATCTGAACAGGAGAAACCCCTTAATGAGGAGAAGTAACAGCTCATCTACCAATGTGGCATCTCTACAAGTTGTAAGAAAAATTTAACAAACAAGGGTTGGGGTAGGGCTCTGTTTTTGTCTTCCTGAGATAATGAAAATACCCATCTTCCAGAAATCTTAAGGCCTTGGATATCCAGACGTCTACAGCAAAAAGAAAAAAATCTATTGGTACCAATCTACAGAGTAAAATATCATTGCCTAACACCTATATCTCTTTAATGCTAGAAAAGTTGTGGTTCTAATTCAATTATAAACCAAGCTGGCTTTGGAGATAGAATTGGCTCACTCCTTCTCTAAACCCAAACATATTGCTAAAATAAAAGGTTGAGAGATTCTTCAGTCCCATATCAAAAGAGCCCTCTGGTGTGGGACAGAAGGAAACCAATAAACAGGGACCATTGTCTTCAAGATTCTAATTCTCTCCATGCTTACTCTTGATTTCTTGGAATCCTTTCCTACATGTCAATTAATCTTTAAATCCAAACTTTCCATTTATATATTAATGACATTCAAGTTTTTCATGGTAAAAAAAAAAAAAAAAGTTTTTCCAACAGTAATCTCTGAAGTCTCCAGAAGGAAGGTGGGACCCCACAACAACAACTCCACTGAGTCCAGAATGATGCCGTGGTACTCATCATCATACTATACTTCTAGCCACAATCTCAAACAATCTGACTCATTACTCTGAGACTGGCTGCAAAATCTAGTTAGTCTAACTGAGACTTAACTGTCTGAGCTTTCTTACAAAACCCAACAGAGATACCATCACCCCCTAAAGAGCAGGAAGCAATTCTAAGGAAATGATACCCTTTCTCCCAAAGGTTTCATGTTTCTAAGGTTATGGATGATGGTTATAGGGTGGGGGAAAAATAATAGACTCAGTATTCTCCTTTAAAAAAAAAAAAAAAAAAAGGAAAGAAAAAAGAAAAAAAGTAAAATAAATAGGTATAAGATATTATGGTAGATTATTGTACGGATAATTTGCACTGTTATGGATTCTTGTATATTGATACAAATGTAAACTATTTTTATATTCCTATTTAAGATAATTTGTTATATTGCTATAAATAAAAAAAACTATATTTGTTGTAATGTACATATATTTCTACTCTTATTTAAAGTATTTTGTATATTGATACAAATGTAAATTTGTATCTGTCATACTGTATGTATGTTCTAACTCTGTTTAGGATATTTTGTATATTAATATATATTAAGGATTAGTGTCATATTGCATACTGCACTATATATTCCTACCTCTATTAAATATATTTTGTGTATTGTTACAATTTTGAAGTCATTGTCCTTTTACCATACATTTGCTAACAGACTGTTTACCTTGTTTACATGAAGCCTTTAGTCCTTAGGTTATTTCGGTAGATAAGACTTTTAAATTTATAGTTACCTATGCTTGTCATCTCTAGGGACAGGTAATCTTCAAACACGTTATGGACCTAGAGAATATGGCATTTAAATAACTTAGAATTCTGTTGACATGAGACACAATTGCTCCTGGCAGCACCAATCTGAGGCCAAGAGAATGTTGGGATTCTTAGACATTTCCATCTGAAAGTTTGTACTTCTTGGCACAAAATGGCCTACTGACTGGGCAAAGAACTGCCCTTGCCTCGACTGCTGACAGTACAAATGTTGTCCTTTCTGGACAAGCGGGACACAAGGAAAAGCTGTGGGGCTGAGACCTGTTACAACAATGGAATACTCAGATTAACATCCCTCCAAACTCAGAAACAAATCATAAACTAGCACATGTCTAAGAGAAATATTAGAAGGTATTATTCTAATGAGTGGTCACCAGCCATTGAGATTGAACAAGAATAGAGCACAACAACTGATGATCTTCTACCTTTAAAATGATTAACAGACAAGCCTATATGGGTTCATCAGTGGCCTTTAACAAAAGAGACACTCCAGGCTTTAGAAGAGCTGATAGAAGAATGGTTAAAAGCTCAGCGTATTTAAGTATCAACCAGCCCTTGGAATTCTCCTGTATTTGTTATGTTATTAAAAAGAAATCTGGTAAATGGAGAATGGTAACAGACCTTAGAGCAATTAACAAAGTAATTCAGCCAATGGGGTCTCTACAATCTGGAATTCCTTTGCCTACTCTATTACCAAAAGGATGGCCTCTTATATTTATTGATTTAAAAGACTATTTCTTTTCAGTACCCTTACAAAAAAAAAAAAAAAAAAAAAAAAAAAAAAAAAAAAAGAAGACAAAGAAAGATTTGCCTTCATGGTGCCTACTTATAATAATTCTCAACCAGTTAAGAGATATCAATGGAGGGTCCTCCCACAGGGAATGTTGAAGCCCAACACTGTATCAATATTTTATACAACAGCCATTGGGAGTGACATGTAAAAAATTTCCTAAATCTATAATTTATCATTATATGGATGATATTTTACTAGCTGACTCGAATCCAGATACTTTAGAAAGAAAGTTTGAAGAAGAAAATGTAGCCTTGCTGGGGGTTAAAAATTGCTCCTGAAAAGATACAAAGAGGAGATTCTATTGATTATTTAAGATATAAAATAGACCCCAAAAGGTGCAAATTAGGAGAGATCAACTACAGACTCTTAATGACTTTCAAAGATTATCTGGAGACATTTCTCATCTATGAACTATTGTTGAGGTAAAAAATGATGAAGTGAATAATTTGTTCAAAACCTTAGAAGGTAACAAGGACTTAAATAATCCAAGAGAATTATCACCTGAAGTTGAGAAAGAATTGGCCTTAGTAGAAAAAAAGTGCATGAAGGACATGTGGATCATATCGATCCAAAGCTGGATTGCATTTTGGTTATTTTACCCTCTAGGCATTCTCCTACAGGAATTTTAATGAAGAGGGAAGATATTATATTGGAATGGATATTTTTACCAAATAAACTGAATAAAAAATTAAAAACATGTGGAAAAAAATCTGGCTTGATTTTGAAAGGAAAATTGAGACCTCATCAATTAGCAGGAATAGACCCAGCAGAAATTGTTGTACCTTTAACTAAGGAGGACACTGAAAAATTATGGATAGAAAGTGAACCTTGGCAAAAAGCTTGCAGTAATTTTTTGGGAGAAATTAACAGCAAATATCCCAAAAGCGATAGAATTGACCTTATAAAGAGAGATAATTGGATTTTGCCTCGAATTGTATGGGGAAAAACCCTATCTGGAGTTTGTACATTTTATACAGATGCAAACAAACAAGGAAAGACGGGTTACAAATTAGAAAATTTATGTAAAGTGGTTCAAAGTCCTTATAATTCAGTTCAAAAATTGGAATCGTATGCTATTCTGTTGGTATTAATGGATTTTTCAGAACCTCTCAACATAATTACTGACTCTCAGTATGCTAAAAGAGTGGTACTACATATTGAGACTGCAGAATTTATCCCTGATGCTTCAGAATTAACTTCACTACTTATTCAGTTAAAAGATACAATCAGGAAAAGGAGTCATCCTTTATATATAACTTACATCCAATCCCATATGAGTCTACCAAGCCTTCTAGCACAAGGTAATGATTATATTGATAAATTATGGATAAGAAATGTGCTGAAGACCTCAGAATTTTATTTAAAAAAAAATCATGTCAATCATAAAGGTTTAAAAAAAAGGATTTTTCCATAATCTGGCAATAAGCAAAGAAAATTGTACGAAAATGTCCTACTTCTTCCTTTTACAATCAGATGCTACTAGCCAGCAGGATGTAACCCAAAGGGTACTCATAGGAATGAAATCTGGCAGATGGATGTGTTTCACTTTGCAGAATTTGGAAAACTGAAATATATGCACCATACCATTGATACTTATTCAGGATTTCAATGGGCAACTGCTTTGAGTTCTGAAAAAGCTGATTCTGTAATCACTCATTTGCTACAAGTTACAGCCATCATGGGTATACCTGCACAAATTAAAACTGACAATGCTCCAGCATATGTCTCTGTTAAAATGAAACAGTTTTTTGCTTATTACAATATAAAGCATATTCCAGGAATACCACATAATCCTACAGGCCTACAGGTCAAGCAGTTATAGAAAGTTCAAACAGAACTCCAAAGGATATGCTAAATAAACAGAAAAGGGGTAATAAAAAAAAAAACCAGAAATAGACTGCATAATGCTTTATTACCTTTGAATTTTCTCAATGCTAATGAGAAAGGAACAACAGCTACAGAGAGACATTGGATAATAGAAAAAAACTACAGAATTAAATCAGCCTATATGCTTCAAGGATATGCTGACTTCAGAATGGAAACCAGGATATGTGTTGCGCTGGGGACGAGGTTTTGCTTTTGTTTCTACAGGAGAAGATAAGCTGTGGATACCATCAAAATTGATAAAGGTTTGATTTGAACAAGAGAGTCCTCTTAATTCGAGGAGGTGATAGTTCATCAACCAGGATGACCATCCAATTTAAACTAACGTATACCATTAACACATGCCTTTTCATTTAATCAGATACATATAACTTGCCAAAACGGAACCTCCCCAAAATTAGTCTTGGGAGAAGGTTTTTCTTTTTGTCTTTTAGGAGAATGAAGGCTAAGGAATCTGAAGAACACTGGATAAATGAGACAACTGAAGAAAAAGGACAAATCCTAATCTGCCCCAAGAAAGAGAGTAAAATGGCCTATTGGTATATCATCTACAAAATTTCACAAATCTTCCTAAATGTTTGTTTCTGCTCTTCTCTAAAGAAATTTAACACTATTGGTCTTCTTGTAGTCCAAGTTGGAGAATGGCTCTCTCCTGCTTTAAACTCAAGCATGTTGTTAAAAGGGAAATGCAAACTCCCTGTATCATGCCAGAAGAAAGAGCCATCTTCGGACATGGAACAGGAGAAAAAACAAATTAATTAAGGGACTGTTCTATTACTACAACTCTCAATTCTTTGATTCCATTCTGACTCTTTAAACTTTTCTTAAAGTACAAATTTTATATCAAAATTTACAAGATATATATATATATATTTTAACTTTGTTAAGATAATAATGGTCATAGAGAGTACTAATTAATTCTAGAAAAAAAGGCTTCCATTAGCTGCCTATACATGTCTTTGTGTTCGAGTCTCTTTTCAGTTTTCTGCAGGAAATCACAGCCAGGCCTAACATCAACTGAAGTATCCAGGAAGGAGTACGAATTTTAAATTAAAGTTTACAAGTCATATATATATTAAACTTTGTTTAAGATAATAATGGTCATATAGAAGACTATTTCTAATTTTATAACTAATTCTAGAAGAAAAAAAGCTTCAGTTAGCTACCTATAAATGTCTTTGTGTTTGAGTCTTTATCAGTTTTCTGCAGGAAATCACAGCCAGACCTAACATCAACTGAAGTATCCAGGAAGATGGGGCCCCACAACAACGATTCCACATGGACAATAATAATAACATTAAGCTGACAAATATCATCTACAGATCGGCTTTGGACAACTAACTGCTCAGAGCAATTTTGAGATGGCTAGCTGAGATGATCCAGTTTCAAAGACTACTTGAATTAGGACTTAAGTCCTGAACTTTGACATTATGCTCAAACTGGACAACAAAGGATATGGCTACCTTTCCTATAATTTGACAATTAACCCAAAATTTTTCTTTTCAGGATAAAGATACCTTCACCCATATCCAGCAGAAACAAATTTTTAGAATGTGACGCCCACATTCCCAAAGAGTGTGGGACAGGTGGTTTTTTGGTCTTTTATGGGTTTTGTGCTTGGGATAATTTTCATTGTTTAGGAGGGTTGGTTACAAGTTGTTGTTAAGGATTGGGAAAAGGGCTAAGCAAAGGAGTTTAGATTTAAGGTTCTTGTTTAAAAAAAAAAAGATACAAAGAAATGATAAAATAGAGGGTAGATTATTGAATTGACATAGAAAAATAAAGAGAAGATATATATATGACATGACATAGATAAAAACATAGATTATTGAATCTACTTTTAAAAGATAATTACTAGTTTTAAATACTTTATATTGGATTGGATTTTTGTATATTGTATGCAAATTATATTGAGATCGATATTGTTAGAAAATGCTATACATATATTTCTAATCTTGTCCAAGATATTGTACTTATACAGTTTATTTAATAATATAATGCAATTTGCTAATTCTTGAATGTTATTATTACCATCTGTTAGGATATAAAAGAAATGAGTTAGGGCTGGAGAGATGGCTCAGTGGTTAAGAACACTGGCTGTTCTTCCAGAGGTCCTGAGTTCAATTCCCAGCAACCACATGGTGACTCACAACCATTCGTATTGAGATCTGGTGCCCTCTTCTGGCCTGCAAGCATGCATGTAGGCAAACACTGCATACATAACAAATAAATAAATCTTAAAAAAAAAAAAAAACTGTAAAAAAAAAAAAAAAGATATGAAAGTAGTTAGACATTACAATCGAACTTGTAGTCACATTAGGTGTGTTTTCAAGATTGAGCATGTATATTTTAGACAGACAGTTCATCTTCAAACCCTTCAGAGATCTACAGAATATGGCATTTAAAATGTTTTAATAGCTTAGAAAAACATTTTTAGTTATGACTAAGAGACATGTCAGCTCCTGGCAGTACCAATCTACTTCAGAGAAAATATGGGCATTAAAGAAACTGCATATGGAGTCAACTTCCATTGTAGCGAAAGTTAGTCACTGGACAACAAAGTATTCTTGAATTGACTGCTGACAAACATTACAAAATGGACAGACACGACACAAAACAAAGGACTACCGATTCTTGCCAAGACAAGCGTGGTTGTGGCTTTAACAAAGCATCTTCTGAGGCCAGGACAATATGGCACCATCCATGAAGTGACCTTTGCAATCCGGAAAAGGTACAGTGCCCTTTTATTCGAAGGCAGCAGAACAGACAGTGGGCTGATGGCTTCTGAGGTGCAGTGGAACAGCAGCTTAAACAGTTGTTCTTGAAGAGTAAATAAGCTGACAGAGTCTAACCTCTCAATGGTAGGCTTGCTTTTAATAGACAGATGTGGAGAAGAATGGGATGCCAAGAAGAATGGACAGCTGAATTTAAAAAACATCAACAATTTCCAGAATTTAAAATCCTGAATCATGACAGGACACTAGTGGAATTCAGTTGTTTCTGGTACATGGACTGCTCTCACCAAATGTGAGGTCAAACTGTTGATTGGCCTTGTGTACATCCTAATTCACAATTGAGTCTGTCAGATATGCTAAGCTTATAGGCTGAAGATGATGTCCCAATGCTGTGGAGAAACCTTGGGTGACTGTCCAGGCAGCTGGCTGTTTCTGGCAATTCACATTTTTCTTTTTTTGGAAGCTGCTTTGTGTGCACTTCCTGTTTTTATTTTTGTTAGGTAATGTTATTTCTCTGAAGGAGTTTAGGAATTTAGGAAAGGGGGGGGGGGGGCAGGAAAAAAAGAATTTAGGAAAAGAAACTCACTAAAGAGGTGTAAGTGTATAAATTTGAAAGAGAGTTGTTAGTAATATAAGTTAGGATAGAAAGTGAATCAGGCCGGGCGGTGGTGGCGAACACCTTTAATCCCAGCACTTGGGAGGCAGAGCCAGGCGGATCTCTGTGAGTTCGAGGCCAGCCTGGGCTACCAAGTGAGTTCCAGGAATGGCGCAAAGCTACACAGAGAAACCCTGCCTCGAAAAACCAAAGGGGGAAAAAAAAAGCAAAACAAACAGAAAGTGAATCAGGTACATTTTGGACTTACCAAAATAGGATAATGGAATTGTTTTCTCTGAATTTGTCAAATATAAATGAACTAGACATTGTTTAGGTATTTATTGCTTGGATATATTATATATAGTTATTGCACTTTTTGTATATAGTTTTCCTTATATTATAACATTTTCCCTTTTGTCTTTTTATTAAAATAGAAAGGGGGAAATATGGTGATATTTTATTTGTGCTGAAATGTGATTTTATTTGTATGTTACTAAATAAAGTTATCTAGGAGTCAGAGCTAATAGCAAGCCATAGCAGAATCCTGGCAGTGGTAGCACACACCCTTAATCCCAATCACAGGACACCTCCAGCTTGGAGACATACGCCTTTAATCTCAATATCAACCATAGAGACCTAGAGGTCTATATAGACAGACAGTGACAAGGAGGTCATGTGGTTGGGTTTACAACCAATGAGAAGGCAGAACAGAAAGTCAATAAATAAAAAGATACACAGGAACTAGCTCTCTTTCGGAGGGGAAGGACAGCAGCGGCAGCAAGGGGTAAGAAAGGGTTTTTTAGTCTCTGCTCTTAGCTACTGCTCTGACCTCTTAGGCTTTTAACTCTGCATTTGGCTGTGTTTTTTAATGTTACATCTACACAGGTGGGTCTCTGAGTTCAAGGCCACCCTGGCAAGCCAGAAGTATACAGGGAAATCATGTCTTTAAAAAAAATAAAATAAAGTGGAGCTGGAAAGACAGCTTGGTGGTTATGAGCACAGGCTGCTCTACCAGAGGATCTAGGTTTGATTCCAAGCAAACATATTGTGGCTCACAGCTACCTGTAGTTCCAGTTCCAGGGACTTCAACATCCTATTCTGACCTCTTTGGGTGCCCCACATGCAAATGGTGCACATATATACATACATGCAGGCAAAGTTCAAACACATAGAGAAATACTATTTTTAGGAAAAAATGAAGCAACCTTTTTAATTTTTTTGCTAAGGAACTTTGTGAGATTCTATAAACATCAAGATAATATTCATCATGATGAGTAGCCATCAAGATGCCATCCAAGTATAGAAAGCACTGACAGAGAACAATGCAGACATTTTCTACTCACACCATGAATCCCACAACTTATTAAATCATTAACTTAAGATTTTGGAAATTATTTTTGATATCTTACTTGTCCACTCTTTCAGGTATATTTAAGGTGCACATCAGTATGTTTAAGATATGTAAAGGCAAGCTGGGTGGGAATGCCTTTAATCCTAGCACTCAGGAGGCAGAGGCAGGCGGATCTCTGTAAATTAGAGGCCAGCCTGACCTACAGAGAGAGTTCCAGGAAAAGCACTAAAGCAACAAAGAGAACCAACAACAACAAACACAAAAAAAAAAAAAAAAAAAAAAAAAAGGTATGTAAAAACTGAGCAACATAAACTAATGCTTTAACCCAGGACTTTATACAACCATTTGCTAATGAAACATATATTCTCCATACTCATACCAACAAAATAAGCTTTGAACAAACAAATAGTTGGTGTTTCACAAGTAAGAAATATACTATGATCTATCATACTAAAGGCATAAAGTTTCAGAAACTTGCAATTTTGCTTTCATAAGAGAAATTCATATATAAAAAATGATTCAAACTAAATAAGGACTCAAGGGAAAAACTGAGAAAGAGACCTGTTTTTCACTCTATCAGTAGACATCAAAACAGATGGAAGAGTTTTGTTAACATATTCTAATACAGGACATTTCTATACAAACAGTATGGACAATATATAAAGAAGTACAAATTATTGTGTATTTCTGTCAAAACTCTCATTAAGATCCAATACCTGAAAAAATAAAATAAAATCTAATACCTGTTTCCACAATATTTTCTGTTTCCGTCGTCTCCAGCCCATCCATGCTGTCCTCATCTTCCACTGTAGATTTTCCTCTACTTCGAGGCCTACAGCAAAACATAATAATAATTTAAAAAAAAAAAAAAACATTAAAAAAACAAAGTTAAATACTAAAATTTTTGCTTGGTTGTCTTTTGAGACATTCTCAGATATAACCCAAGCTGGTCTTGGACTTTTCATCTTCCTGCCTCATCCTCCCAACTACTGAGATGTGTAGCATGCACCACCACACCCAGATAAATGTTGAATTTTAAGGCTTCAATTTAAACACTTCGATATAAAGCACATTTGGAAAGTATAACATAAAAATTAAGCTTTCCCCAGCATAATAATGCATCAAGTAATAAATATAAAATATTTTCTTCTTCCTTAAAGCCTGAATGTAAGGACAGAAGGAAGTTAATAAATTTCTTATGTTTGCAAGTACTGATTCAGGATTTTTCTCTCTTTGAACTGATGTTCCCAAGGCTTTTTCTGTATGGTGGCTTTTAAATTCCTTTACAAAGTTGATGCTTAAAAAAGGTTTTAATTCTACATTTAGTGAAATTTAAATTTACTGAAAAGCTCAAGTACTTGGGCCAAAAGATGATTCAGTGAGTAAAGGGTCTTGCTTGCCTCCAACCCTACAAGCTGCTGTCTGACCTCCATAAGTGCTCAATGACTCATCCATTTGTACATGAACACTTAGAAAAACAGATAGTAAAAAAAACTGTAATAAAAGATTAAGTAAATTTAAAAGGAAAAACAAAACAAACAACAACAAACAGCTTACGTAAATGGCCAGGCCTGGTATTTCAAACCTTTAACCCCAGCCCTCAGTTGAATCTCTATGAGTTTGAGGTCAGCCTGGTCTACATAACAAGTTCCAAGCCAGCAAGGCTTACAAATGTGATCCAATCTCAATTATCAGTATAATAATCTAGAATAGAAGATGAGAACAGGCTATACAGCTTAGTGGTAGAGAACTTATCTAACATGTATACAAGGCTCTGGGTTCAATCACCAAGAGAAAAATTAATTAAAGTGAAATCTGAAAGAGCTGCTCAGTGGACAACATCTTGTTCATTAACTACAACAGACAACACAGTTTTATTGTTTTTAATTCATAACCAAAAGCTGATGGTTCATTTATGTAAAAAAAAAAAAAAATTGATTACATGCAGAGCACTCTTCCAGGCATATTTAGTGGCCCTTATTCAATGGTGGTTCTCAATAGGGGAAGTGGTTGTCCCCCAGGAAATATCAAATAATAAAGGAATATGGGGTGAAGAGGTAGAAAACATGGTGGAATGGAGAGATGTAGGTGTGTAGGTGTAAGGGTGCGTGCGCGCACGCGCGGGTGTGTGTGTGTGTGTGTGTGTGTGTGTGTGTGTGTGTTGGAGAGAGACAGAGACAGAGACTTGAAAGTGATAACAGATGTGAGAGAAGGATACATATCACCACTGAAGGCCATACAGATGTCTGTGATCTGTGGGGCCACATGAAGCCATGCTGATGTGTGTGTAAGTGGAGGTGGATGGGGGTTGTAGTTGAAAGTTTTCTCCAGTCCCACCTTGCCCCCTGCGTTCCTGTAGCCACTTATAAAATAATCATTCAGAGACTTAATATTACAGACTGTATGGCCTATAACAGGTCTCTTGCTAGCTCGCTCTTATATCTTAAATTAAACCATTTCTATTAATCTATGTTTTGTTCGCATGTTCTGTGGCTTTACCAATCTGCTGGCATGTTGCTCCTTGAGCAGCAGACTGGCATCTCTTCAGACTTTCTCTTTCCTGTCTCTCTCTAAGTATGGCGAAGCAGCTTATTTATTAACCAAGGGGAACAATATATATTCACAGAGTACAGAAAGGCATCCCCCAGCAGGGGGGTAATATGTTGATATGAGTGGTCTGAGGCCATGTTGATGTCCATGGGCTAGGTTGCTTCAGATCACTATATTAGTGTCCTTATCCTGTATTGCCCTGGAGGCCATGCTGATGTTCTTGGCCTGTACTGACAATGAGGGCTATGATGGTGGTGACTGTGGCTGTGATGTAGAAGAGAGCAGCGTTGCTGTCCATGAGCTGTACTGCCCCTGGAAACCATGTGGATGTCCATGATCCATGCTGTCACCAGAAACCATGTGGAAGTTTATAATCCCTGATCCTACTGACTAAGAAGCACAGGGAAGCTACTTTTTGCAGTGGCATCAATGATTACATATTCAAAGCTGAGAAAGGGGGATATAGAAGGCTTCAGTGACAACCTCTACCTTCACCCCCCAAAAAAAGTACAGCCTGGACAGGAAACCATTACAGAGAACTCTTTAAAATTGTGACAAGGGTGCTGAAGTGTAGCTGTCTACAACTGAGAGTTTCTGACAGGGGTGCAGGTGGGAAAGACTAGTTTGACAAAAATTGGACTTGTGGTTTTGTTTTACTTTTTTTCTTTGGGGAGCAGGGGTCATAAGGGTGGGAGCCAGATTTGAGAGGACTGGGGAGTGAGTGTGACTGGTGTGTATGATGTAAATTCTCCACATTATTAATAAAAAATATTATATTAGAAAAAGTTAAAAGCATGCAAAGTCATTAAATGTAGGATATTCATCTAGACGCTGTGTTTGTATTGGTTTGAATGGCAAATGGCCTCCATAGGATTAGGCATCTGAATACTTAGTCTCCAGCTGGTAGTGCTGTTTGGGGGCTTAGAATGTATAGCCTTGTTAGAAGAGGTGTATCACTGGGGGTGGGCTTTGTGAGTTAAAAGACTGGCACAATTTTAAGTTAGCTCTGTACTTTATATTTGTAGTCCATAATGAGCTCTCTGCTTCCTGCTCCAGCTACCAGGTCTCTCCATCACAACAAATTCTAAGCCTCTACTCCTGCTACCAGTTCTCTCCAATACAACAAATTCTAAGCCTCTAAGACAGTGGTTCTCAACCTTCCTAATGCTGAGACCCTTTAATACAGTTCCTCATGTTGTGGCTACATCTAAGCATAAAATTATTCTGTTGCTACTTCATAACTGTAATTTTGCTACTGTTATTAATCATAACATAAATATCTGATATGAAGGATATCTGACATGTGACCCCCCAAAGGGGTCATGAGCCACAGGTGAGAATAACTGCTCTAGAACCATAATCCCCCAAAAATTTCTGTAAATCTTCTTAGACATGGTGTTTTATCAGAGCAATAGGGAAGTAACACAATATTTAATTCTCAAAAAAATAGAGATGAAGGACCTGTAAGACAACTTAGCTGGCAAAGGTACTGGACACCAAGCACGACATCTTGAGTTCGATTCTTATGGTACACATGTTGAAAAAAGGGAATCAACTCCAGCAAATTATCCTCTGAACTCCCATCTGAGTACCACAGCACACATGCCCTTCCTACATACACACAAATTAACTGAAATGTAATTTTTAAAATGATAGAGTACCGGCAGAGATTTCCCTGTCTACCAAAAAAGATTATTCAGATGAATCATTTAAGTGATGATACTCAGCAGCTACTAAAATCATATACAACTATAGTTACTGACATATAAATCTTTTTATGACTACACACCCTATGTGAAAAGAGAAGCAACTTTTCTGCATATTTTCCACACACTCTGTGTGTGTATGTATAAATTAAAAATACCAAGTGAAACCATAACATAATGGTACTAAATATTTTCCTTGAGCCTGCAAGATGGCTCAGTGGGTAAAGGTGTATTGCACAAAGACCAACAACCTGAGCTTGAACCCCAGGATCCATATGTTGAAGAAAACCAACTCTCACAAATTGTCCTCTGACCTCCACGTGTGCCATGACAGGCATGCAGTCAGTCACACACGCAGGGGCACACACATAAAGACACACACAGAGAGACACACACTCACAGCAGGGAGTATCAAGAAGTAAAATTTATATGTCTATGGAGGTGCTTCCAGAGAGGACTAATATGTGGTGACAAATACTGTCATCATTTACACTGGGGAATCTCACAAGATAACAAATTCGGTACTGCCAGGGCCATCTCTTTTTCCTTTTCTTTCTTTTTTTTTTTTTTTTTTTAAATGTTTACTACATACATGATACATGTCTAAGAAGGAGTATATGAAATGTGCATGCCGTTTCCTGTGGAGGCTAGAGGCATACTCTTAACCATGAGCCATCTCTCCAGCCCAGTACATTACTTCTTATATCTATCACTTAGATTAAGCCTTGCAATGCCTCTCCCCAACCTTCACAGCTAAAACAAAACTACCCCTTAGATCGTCTTAAAAGAACTCTGCAGTCTCATCTCTTGACTGGTTCCAGGCTTGTTAAACTCCTGGCAAATTGTATTCCTTCTATTATAAACTCACTCACTTGGTGCAGCTTTTACAGAAGCTACCCCCTCTGCCTGCAAAGTAACCTCTATCTCCTCCAGTAACCCCTCAATCAAACAGGTAGAGATCAACCCCATAATGCTTCTCTAACCTGACTTAGCTTAGTGGTTCTGCTACAAGCTTCCTACATGTACATGCACTATCACACTGCACTGAACTTCCACTAGCCAGTGATACCTTAAAAGGAATCATAGCATTTTTGTGTGCTTCCAATATTTTCCTGCACAGAGACAATAAAAAAGAAAAAAAAAAAAAAAAACCTATCACTGCTTGAAAATGCTAATGAACACACTGATTATATAAAAAATAAGTGAAAGTAAAGTAAGAGAAAGAATCCTTTATCCTGCCTTTTCTATAAAAATAGTTAGAGTGGACATCAACATAGGCAGCCAGGCCTGATACACTCAGAAAACTGAGGTAGGATCACTTGAACTCAGGTTACAGAGCAAGTCTGAGCAACATAGCAAGACCCCATTTCAAAACAAGCCAACTGAAAGGGAGACAGGAGGGCTACTTATAAAAAGTATTCTATCAGCAGGGCAGTGGTGGCGCACGCCTTTAATCCCAGCACTAGGGAGGCAGAAGTAGGCGGATCTCCATGAGGTTGAGGACAGCCTGGTCTACAGAGCGAGATCCAGGACAGCCAGGGCTATTACACAGAGAAACCCAAATTTTACTTCAGAGCTAGAGAAATGGCTCATAGTTAAGAGTACTTGTTCTTGTTCTGGGTTTGATTCCCAGAATCACATCTGATGATTCAGAACCACCTATAACTCTAGTTCTTCTGGTCCCTGTAGAAACTGCACATGTGGTACACATAGAAACAAGCAGGCACACATACATACAAATAAATTTTGTTTTATTTTGCTTTTTATTTTATGTATATGAGCATTTGCTTGAGTGTATGTATGTGAACCACATGTGTGTTGTGCCCATTAAGGCCAGAAAAAGGTGTTGGATTCCCCTGGAAATCGAGTTATACGGGATTGTAAGCCACCATGTAAGTGCTAGGAACTGAACCTGGGTCCTCTGCAAAATCATCAAGTGCTCTTAACCACTGAGCCATCTCTTCAGTCCCCACATATTCTTTTTAAATTATAGCTTAATATTTAGGTATGACATTGGAATAAGGATTTTTAAAAATCTTTACTTTTTAAAGATTACATTCTAAAATACTTATAAATGAAATAATACTATGGCTGAAACTTGGTTCAAAGTAACACAAAAAGACAAGAGTATAAATGAAATAAGGCTATGTTTGTTTCCTAAGGAAAAGGAAAGCCTGAAGTTAGATGGATGAGGAAGTGGGAAGGATCTGGGAGGAGAAACCATAATCAGAATATACTATTTGAATTTTCAAATATTAAATACACACCTGTAACTATGGAGCAGTTTCTATGCTACCAGCTCACCACCAGTTACTAAAAATATGGTGCAAGGTGAAAAAAATCCCTAAAATATGACAGTTGTTCAAACTGAGTGACAATCCATTGTATTTTCTATTACCTATAAAAAAAAAACTCGATAAAAATACATAATTCAGTTTCTTAACCAAAAAAAAATTCTATTTTCTCCATAAAATCTGCTTTCTCAAAAAATAATAAATGAAATTAGGCTGGTGTGTGTTGCTGTTTTAGGTAAGTGATGATAGTATAGGGGGTTCGTTATATTATTCTCTACATACTTACATATAGCAATTTTACAAAACAGCAAATTTTCTAAGAGTAAAGGAGAAAGGATTTTCTTAGGAAGGAATGTGGCTAATTTTTAAAAGAGGAGGAAGGATCGCAAGTGGAAAGCCATACATATGAAGAAATTATTTTAGCATGAAGACCTGTGTTGAAAGCTGTCAGGAGAAGTGTGCTGGTGCAGAACCTTCACTACACTAAAGCACAGGTCCTAGGTAAAGACTGCCAAAGTCAAAAATTCTGGCACTAGAAAGAACTCTTTGGACCTCAGATGTTGGGGGGGGGGGGGCAGTCTCTATTTAAAATTTTTTCATAACAAGTAAGACATTCACACATTTTGACTAAAGAATGCTTTATCTAAGTTCTTGTTGCCATCATCCAGACAACAGGCAAAAACAGTCCCTAAAACGTCAAGGGACTTGTGAACTCTCTCCCAGGCACTGCACAAAGTATACTGGCAGTCTGACTGGCTTCTTTTTCTCCTAGGTATGCAGCTGGTTGACATTTTGCAACTTCCCTTACATAAGATTGAAATGCAAGCAATACTGGCAGAAGCCTCTTTTCCACACCCAGTACTTGTCCTCAAATCTCCCTGCAACATTCAATCCATCACCTCTCTTTGTGGCAAACATCAATGCTTGGACATCATGTGCTGACAGAGATCAAGCCAAGACTAAGCTACTGTGATAAACCTGAGATTTAGCCATCATAGTTCTAACTAACAGTACTCTGTGGAGTCATTACAATAATCAACATTTTATAGAAAGGAAAAATGACAAATTCAGGAATTAGCAGGGCATAGTAGCACAGGCTTGTAAACCCAGGATTCAGGACGGAGGGGAGTTATATCAAGGGACCAGTGTGGTATACCTAACAAATTCCAAGCCAGGCAGGGCTAAACAAACAAACCTTATCCTAAAAATAAAAGGGTCAAGGAGATAACTCAGTAAGTACAAGCATTTACTACATAGATCCGACCAGTCCGACAATTCTCAGAGCCCATGTAAAAGTCCTGATGGATTAGCAAGCATCTGTAAACACAGGAGTCCCACAGTGGGAAATAGGAGATAGAAGCTGGTATATGTAGCTTAGCAGCAGAAACAAGAGAGACCCTGCTCAAAAACAAGGTGGAAGGCCAGAACCAACTCCCAAAGTTATTCTCTGACCTGCATGTGTGAACCCCACATACAAATATTGTATGTTTTTAGACAGGGTCTCATTATACAGCCATGGCTAGGCATGGAATTCATTATGTAGCACAGGTTAAACAAAAAATTTTAAAATAAATAAAAGAGGGAAAGGCAAGAAATAAGATAAATAAAACAATAAAGCCAAGCACATACCTGTAAATCCAAGCATCTCAGAGGCTAAGGAAAGAAGATAGTCACAAATTCAAGACCAGTTTGGGCTAAAAGAGGAATTCAAGGTGTACATGGTGGGTGGGTAGAGACAATGTTATAAGAAAATGTTCAGTACAATCTCATTTTTAAAATAACTTATTTTTATTTTGTGTGCAATGGTGTTTTGCCCGTGTGAATGTCCCTATGTGGGGCCTGCATGTGTATATGCACACCATGTTCATACCTGGTACTCAGGGAAAACAAAAGGCATCAGAATCCCTGGAACTAGTCGTGAGCTACCATATGGACCAACTGAATTTGGGTCATCAGCAAGAGCAGTATGCACTCTTAACCACTTGCCATTCCTCTGGCCTACTACAACAATAAATATATTTAAATAATCATATATACATTTTTAAAAACATGAATATGCCCTGTGGTGGTTTAAAGAAAATGGCCCCCAAAGGGAGTGGCACTATTAGGAGGTGTGGCTTTGTTGGAGTAGGTATGGCCTTGTAGAAAGAAGTGTGTTACTGTGGGTTGTGCTTTCAGGTCTATCCTCAAACTACACCCAGTAACATAGTTCACTTCCTGTTGCCTATGGTTCAAGATGTAGAATTCTCAGCTCCTTCTCCAGCACTAGTCTGCCTGCACACCTCCATGTCTCGTCATGATGATAATGGACTAAACCTCTGAAATTATAAGTCACCCCAATTAAATGTATTCCTTTATAAAAGTTGCTGTGGTCATGGTCTTGTCAGCAATAGAAACCTTAAGACATGCCCTAATCAAATTGAGTTCAAATTTATAATACTTGGCAAATTAATCTTTAAGCTGTCTTCAAATGTTTTCAGCCCTTTCAAGATAAAGAGTCAATGCAAAAATCACACTGGTCAAAAGACTCACTGTGTCCTAAGCACTATTATATTATAGAATGATTAATGTAGCACTTTGCCCAAAATAGTACTTCCTTCTAGCTGGGCAGAGGTGGCACCAAAACTACAGGACAGTGCTGTGGATATCACTCTGTGTAAATAAAGTTCTGATTGGCCAGTGGCCAGGCAGGAAGTATAGGCGGGACAAGAGAGAAGAGAATTCTGCAAAGTAGAAGGCTGGAGAAGACACCACCAGCCGCCACCATGACAAGATGTAAGTTACTGGTAAGCCACGAGCCATGTGGCAAAGTATATATTAATAGAAATGGGTTAATTTAAGATAGAAGAAGTAGATAACAAGAAGCCTGCCACGGCCATACAGTTTCTAAACAATGTAAGTTTCTGTGTGTTTACTTGGTTGGTTCTGAGCGTCTATGGGCCTGGTGGGTGAGAGAGATTTGTCCTGACTGTGGGCCAGGCAGGAAAACTCAAGCTACAGGACAGACACCAAAACTACAGAGAAACCCTGTCTCAAAAAAAAAAAAAAAAAACAGGGCATTGGTGGCACCGCCGCTGGGAAGCAGACGCAGGTGGATCTCTGTGAGTTCGAGGCCAGCAAAGCTACACAGAGGAAACCCTGTCTCAATAACACAAAAAAATACTTGTATGGCTGGGGATGTGGCTTAGTTAGAAGAATGCTTGCCTAGCATTCATGAAGTCCTGGATTTGATCTACATATAAAACCAGGCATGTTACCACATACCTATAATCCCAGCACTGGTAGAGACAGTAAGATACATTTCAAGGTCATCCTCCATAATATATTTAGGACCTTGGATTTGATCACCACAACTACTACCCAGAAGTCCTTCCCAAAATTCTAAATTGAAACATTAAGTTATTCTTGAACAGTTCTAGAAGATTTTCTTATACCAAAAGGCTCAAATAGTCCCTAATAAAAAATGGTCTGATATTTGCCTTATACTTCATGTCATTTTCTTGACATGGGAACTGATATTTGCATATAATCTTTGCTCTTGTAGTTCATGTGTCATGTTCTTGGCATGGAATCTGGATATGTTGCTCAAACTGATCTTTAACTCTAGCTAAAAGTGATTTCCAGTACCTTGGCCTTCCAAGTAGTTGGGACTACAATCACATGATGCCACTGCTACCTGCACCAGCCCATAAACATCATCATTAGAATCCTTAAACACTTAATAGGATACAAATGCTATGCAAAAAGATATTACAATATATTGTTTAGGAGGAAATTATAGGGAAATCTCATGTTTGCTAGCAATGCAATTTTTTAATTACCTGTTTCCGATCTGTGGCTGTGAATCCCTGGACATAGAATGTATGAATACAAAGGTACCTAATTTATTTTAAATGCTAGCAATTTTGTATTAGGTTTACCATAACTTCCTTAAGATCTATTAACATGGCTTTTTAAATTGCTGTTTCAGTGGGATAGTGGTGGCGCATGCCTTTAATCTCAGCACTCAGGAGGCAGACGCAAGAAGATCTCTGTGAGTTTGAGGCCAGCCTGGTGTACAGAATGCGTTCCAGAACAGGCTCCAAAGTCTTGGGAACTTCAACACAGGGAAATCCTGTCTCAAACCCCCACCCCAAAAAAATTGCTGTTTCACTATGATACAATCACATAATCAAAGCCGAGTATAGAAATTGGTATGTATGTCAGGTTGTCCTTAAATCCTTGTCTCTGTTCAAGTGCTGGTATTAGAGGCATATACATTAGAAGCACATACATGTGCATCCACATGTGCCTATGGATGGTTGTGAGCCACCATGTGGGTGCTAGGAACTAAACCCAAGTCTTCCGTAAGAACAGCAAGTGCTCTGAACTGGTGAACCACTTCTTGAGGCCCTGATTTTACATTCGTAGTCCTTTAGTGTGTGCTGGCATGCAGAGAACTCAGAGCAAGCTCAGAGTTAGTCTTCTTTCGCCATGTACCTCTTCAAGCTTGGCATCAGGCACCTTCCACAATGAACCGTCTTGCCAGCCACACATGCCCAATTTCATGCAGGGCTCAAACCCAGTACAAGATTTCTACCAACTGAGCTAAGTCACCACCCCTAACGAGGCAACCCTAATGAAAGTATTAGGATCACAGGCATGTGCTACTGTGTTAAACAAAATGTTTGGGGTTATTGGTGTGGGGGGGGGGGGGGGTGGTTTTTTGAGACAGGGTTTCTCTGTGTAGCTTTGCACCTTTCCTGGAACTCACTTTGTAGACCAGGCAAGCCTTGCACTTACAGAGATTTGCCTCTCTCTGCCTCCCCAAATGCTGGGATTACAAGCGTGCGCCACCACTGCCCAGCGGCAACAAAATGTTTTTTAAATGTCCACTGTTTGTACTACTTGAATTTTCTGATGGTTTGAAAAATTGAAGACAAAAATAAAGCAAAATTGGGGGCGGGGGAGAATTAGGTATAATAATTTTAAGGCTTTGGACTACATAACTACTAAATGAAAGGAACAATAAGGTGAATGTGGATTAGATTTGTATTTTCAAAAATATCTACCTGGTATTAGTGTAGAAAGATTAAAAAAAAGGAAGATATTGCAAAGAGTTGGGTGTTGACAGTTAAGAGTAAAACAGGTTTGAGGATGATCAAGAGGCCATGGGTCATTTTTTTTTAATGTTCTCAGAAATAGGATTAATGAGTTAAGGGTAAGACAACAAAAATGCATTCAGTTTCTGTGTAGTTAGAGCAATATGAAGGAGAAACCAGATGATTAAAGATCCACTTTTGGGTCTCTGTGTATGAAAGTGCTATGTTTACTGACATGAAGACAGTCACTGGCTATTTGTAGTGTAGGTAGTGGTGTAGGTATTTTCAGAAGTAGTCATAAAGAAATACTAAAGGGAACTGAGAAGACCAACCACAGAAGCCAAAAGAAGGCTTTTGTAACATCCATGTTTATACTTGATGTAGAAGATACCTGTGAAGGTACCCACAATTTGCAGTATCTGAATGTGACAATCTAATATCAAACAGATTAGAGAAGGTTCAGTGGCAAATTAGAGAAAGTAGAGCTGGGTGTGCTAAACTCCTTTAATCCCACGTAGATCTCTATGAGCTTTGAGAGCAGCCTGGTCTACAAACACGCCCCAGAACTGCCAGGACTGTCACACAGAGAAACCCTGTCTTGAAAAACTGGGAGGGAGGGAGGGAGGGAGGGAGGGAGGGGGATTGAGGAAGGAAGGAAGGAAGGAAGGAAGGAAGGAAGGAAGGAAGGAAGGAAGAAAAAGAGAAGACGAAGTACAGGCATAAATGATGGTGATGGATTGGAACTGTCTAAGAAGTTTGGTTCTGGAGATAAAATACGTGTGATGTCCAGAGATGAAGAAGAGTTCATAAGAAGTTGAGATGGTATCAGCACAAGTGGAAGATGGCGGCTACGATGATACTGCTGTCAAAAAAGAAAACTCTAGTAAAGACAGGATACACCACATTCATTCATATACTATTGAGACAAAAATGATAGAGCTGCATTTTAGTAAGGTTTTTCTTTTCATTAATTTTTTTTGCATAATCTTTTCAGTGGGGAGCTGGAAAATACTTCCAATGGGAAAGATACATTCTGGAATAAAGACTACATAATTTCTGTCTCATTTTCAATTATACTTAATAGGAAAGGCTGAATGGGTGAATCTGCTACTTAACCCTAAATTATTTTCAGGGTGAATTTGCCTGTTAAACTAAAGAAGTAGGTAGCTGTACAAGCTTCTTGGGGCTACCATAAAAAAGTGTCACAAGCTGCATGGCTTAAAAGAACACTATCGTCACACTTCTGGAAGTTGGAAGAACTCAAGTCATTGGCAGAGATGTGGCCATTAGTAGATTCTGAAGGAAAGTATGTTCTGTGTCTTGTCTCCTGGTTTCTGGTAGTGCCAGCAATCCTTGGTGAGGCCTGTCTTATGGCTTTCTAATTTCACTCTTTGCTTTCTTTATCCAATGGTCAACATCCTGTGTGTCAGTGTCTTTAAGTCTCCTTCTTACAAGGACAACCATCACTGGACTTAGAGATTGTCCTATTCTAGGGTTACCTCACTAAACTGGATTGTATCAAAGAATCTCCTTCCAATATTTCCCCCAACAAGGTCACATTTTTCAGATTCTGGACAAATACATATATATGAGGGTAATTGTGGGAGTTTTGTTTAAGACAGGGTTTCTCTGTGCAGCCCTGGCTGTCCTGGAACTCGCTCTGTAGACCAGGCTGACCTCAAACTCAGAGATCCACCTGCTTCTGCCTCCTGGGTGTTTGGATTAAAGACATGCACCACCACACTTGGCATGGTTTTGTTTTTAAAGGGTTTTTCAGGGGTTGGGGATTTAGCTCAGTGGTAGAGCGCTTGCCTAGCAAGCACAAGGCCCTGGGTTCAATCCTCAGCTCTGGCAAAAAAAAAAATACAAAAATACAAAAATACAAAAAAAAAAAAAAAAAAAAAAAGGGGGGGGGGGGGTTCGGACAGGATCAACTGACAGAAGACCTGCCCAAAATGTGGGCAGCAACGTTCCATAAACTGGCAATCCTATGGAATAATAAAAGGAGAAAAAGAAAGCTCAGCTGAACTGTGTTGGCACATGCCTTTAATCCCAGCACTCGGGAGGCAAAGGCAGGTGGATCTCTGTGAATTCAAGACCAGCCTGGTCTACTGAGCGAGTTCCAGGATAGGCTCCAAAGCTACAGAGAAACCCTGTCTTCAAAAACTTAGGAAGGAAAGAAGGGAGGGAGGGAGCTCAAAAGTCAGAGCCCCAAGCACCCTTCTTCTGTTTACTGTCCACCCTGGTGTGAAGAACCTAATCTACCACATGCTCCTACCACTATGTTTTGTTCAAGCACCTGGGGACAAGCAACTGAATTATCTAAAGCTGTGACTTAAAATAAAACCTGATTCTCTCTCTCTCTTATTTTTTCCTTTCAAGACAGAATTTCTCTGTTTATCAGTCCTACCTGTCCTGGAACTCATTTTGTATGTAGATCAGGCTAGCCACGAACTCACTGAGATTCACCTGCTTCCAAAGGATGGGATTAAAGGCATGTGCCGACGCCGCCACCGCCACCACCCAGCCCAAACCTGTCTCTCTTAAGATGCTTTTATGAAGCATTTTGTCAAAGCAATTTAACAAAGAAAATTGGTATCAGAAATATGGGCAGGAAACTTTTCTTTAAAAAAAAAATTAGTGATTATGACAGTAGAGACATGCTCGAAAACCTTTATGGTGATTTACAACCATCCATTAACCCAATTCAAGAGGATCCAACCTCTTCTGACTTTTAGGGATACCTAGCACATAGATGGTGCACATGCATACATTCAGGCAAATATTTAACATAGATAAAATGAATAAATCCAATCTTTGTAAATTAACAACAAAAAAGATGTAATCTGGGGGCTAGTGAGATGGCTCAGCAGGTAAAGGCACTTGTTGCCAAGCCTGACATGACCCATATCACGAAAGGAGAAAACCAACTCTCCGAAGTTGTTCTCCAAATTCCACGTAGGTGTACACACGTACGTACACACACCAACAAAAAGACTTCACAACTCAACATAAAATCAACACCATGTCAGCACACAGGGAGAAATACAACTATCTGTAAACCAAACTGAAAGGAAGGCCCAAAAAGAATCAACTTTGCTGGCTTGAACTTCCAGCCTCAAAAACCATGAAGAAAAAAAAAGGGGGGGGGGCTATTATTTTAAGTAGTTACTCTGTGGTATTTTGTTACTCTAAGGAAGCAGCAACTAAAAAGTTCTTTGTTAGCTATTTTCCTGGTGAGAACTAAGTTGAGAAGCACACACGTCAATATGAAGAATAACTCTCATGCTGAGGGGAAAATGGTCACTATAGCAACTACAAACCAATCAGACCGTGTGTGTGTGTGTGTGTGTGTGTGTGTGTGTGTGTGAGTGAGAGAGAGAGAGAGAGAGAGAGAGAGAGAGAGAGAGAGAAAGCAAACACTAAACTTTCTTGATAAGTCAGTGCAACAGACACATTTTGCAATTCCTCCTCATTTTCAATTAAAGAAATTCAGACTTAGAGAAATTTGGTGGCTGTGGTCAGTTTGGAAGTGGAGCCATTGATCAAAGTTTCCCCTCCCAACTCCTCTCAGATCCTTCCCACCTCCAACCCACCCAGCTCAGGTAGAATTTTAAGACTTCTCAAAAAGAAGGGAAACACAAAAGGAAAAACAAAGAAGAGTAAAAACAAACAGAAATACAACACCTTCTGGCTTCCACTGGTACTGGCATGAACGCGACATAAGAACATATATACATGCGCCCGGCAGTGGTGGCACACGCCTGTAATCCCAGCACTCGGGAGGCAGAGGCAGGTGGATCTCTGTGAGTTCGAGGCCAGCCTGGTCTACAGAGCTAGTCCACGACAGGCTCCAAAGCTACAGAGAAACCCTGTCTTGGAAAAACAAACAAACAAACAAAAAACAAACAAACAAACAAAGAACATAGATACATGCAACAAATAAACAGGTCTGGGGGTGGAGGTAGTTTCCATAAAAAATGACAAAAATAAAAAGTAAGTGAATATATTTTACATATTGGGATGTTGTAGCTCTAGAAATGTTATGACATAAACCTAAGTTAATTTCCTTCTTAGAAAAAAAAATGTGGTTTTAGCTGGGCGGTGCTGGTGCACACCTTTAATTCCAGCACTCAGGAGACAGAGGCAGGAGAATCTATGAGTTGAAGGCCAACCTGCTCTACAGGACAGCAAGGGCAACACAGAGAAACCTTATCTCAAAAACCCAAAAGAAAGAAAATGTTTTTAAGTTCACAACTAAGAATTTAGAAGTAGTCTACCAAGTATAACAAAGTGAATACTATCTATGCAGAAGAAAGCCCAGAATAGGAAAAGCTTTAGAGTATTCCCTCAATTGAAAGATGACCTATCACACAAATTATTACTAATGACCTACATCATTTGACTAAGAAACAAAGACAGCTTTTAAAACATTCCCTTTACAAAATTTCAGTTATTTCCTCTTGGTCCTACTTTTACATTTATTATTCACCTAGCTAGAGATTACTAGTGATCAACACCTGGTCAAAGGTTAAAATGATAGCCATTTCATTACATTCTCCCTTAAATGTTTTAAAGGCACTGTACTCAGTGTTCCACATACATCATCATTAAATGCTCTAGGCTTCATGAACTTACCCAAAATGCTCTACTTTGCTGACCTTTATGTGAATACCCTCCCCTGAACAAATCATTAGAATTATGCAACAATAAAATGGACTGGGTCATGGCAGCTGAGTAGCAGTGGAACTGAGGTTCAAAAAACTGTAAAGTCTGATGAGAAGCCCACACCCAAACCTTAAAACTGCACCTGCCAGCCAGCAGCAGTGGCAAAGGCCTTTACTTTAATCCCAGAACTCGGGAGGCAGAGGCAGACCAATCTCTTTGATTTTCAGGCCAGCTTGTTGTACAAATAGAGTTCCAGGACAGCTAGGGATGTTACACAGAGAAACCCTGTCTCAAAAAAACACCAACACCACCACTCTAGTTATCCGCCTTGTGGATACAGGAAGAAAAAAGGGGGAAGAAAGAAAGGTCAATGAACCAGAAGAAATTAAAAAGAAAACTGGTCATTTTTAGTACTGGAAGATAATATCAAGAGGCAGGTAGAAAGAGTACAGAAACATATGCTCTATAGCCCCTATAAGATGCATAGTGATAGTTTCATAAAGAGTGACTATAAGCGGTTGCACAAGCCTTTATCCCAGCACTCAGAAGGCAGGGGCAAGT
Source organism: Onychomys torridus (assembly GCF_903995425.1). NCBI lineage: Eukaryota > Metazoa > Chordata > Mammalia > Rodentia > Cricetidae > Onychomys > Onychomys torridus. The sequence goes on from NC_050445.1 coordinate 2,346,057, forward strand.
AAATCTCTGAGTTTGAGGCCAGCCTCGTATTCCAGAATATATTCCAGAACAGCCAGAGATACAAAGAGAGACCCTGTCTCAAAAAAAAAAAAAAAAGTCCCAACATTCAAATTATGCACTGGACTCTGAAGTTGCCTGTCCATACTTGTAACTTTAAAAGGAGCTTCTTTTATTTCAAATCTTGTTTTGTTTTGTTTATTTCAAATCTTAAAAACTCATCTCAGGGGTTGGGGATTTAGCTCAGTGGTAGAGTGCTTTCCTAGCAAGAGCAGGGCCCTGGGTTCAATCCTCAGGTCAAAAAAAAAAAAACAAAAAAACTCATGTCAGTTTATAAACCAACTCACGAACCAAAATTAGTGTATATCTGTAACATCAGCACTCAAACAGTTGAGGTAGAAGAATCAACAGTCTTAGGACAGCCTAGGCTGAACAGGGAAGCCCTGTCTCAAAAAAAAAAAAAAAGCCTTCCTCCATACTTCCTTTTTATTTTGGGTTTTCTAGACAGGGTTTCTGTGTGGCTCTGCGCCTTTCCTGGAACTCACTTTGGAGACCAGGTTAGCCTCAAACTCACAGAGATCCGCCTGCCTCTGGCTCTTGAGTGCTGGGATTACAGGTGTGCACCACCACCGCCCGGCAAAAAATATTTTTTGATATTATATATAAATATGTGCGTACATTTATAAATATATATAAAAGCTAAGTACTTATCAAAGATTATTTACAAGTCACTATAGGATGGACAACCCAACAAAAAACATATGTAACTATTGGTTACCCAATCACACAGCCTCCTCCCTCATACCTTGTTCCTTGTTATAGAGCCCACCTCCCATTAGGAAGCTGAATGTACACAGTATTGCTTTACCAGCTAGCTCCAGCTATACCTACCACATGGAAACATGGCCAAAATGAGCTGAGAGAAAAATTTATGAAGGCTTCATTCAGGAAAGGTTTATATTCCAAATGAAAGAAGTGTGTGGGTAATTATCATCTTTACTGACTATGGTTGTTAATACAAATCCTCTTTTTCTCACACCCTCTATCAATCTCTCCATAAACCCTTTCAGCTGTACTGAAAACATGAAGAATCACTTCAACACTCACTCCTCTCCTCTCTTGCTCTAAACCCTCTCTGTTGGCAGCTACGTTTCTCTTAATAGTAGGTCTGCTTCTCCCTGTATCTTCTCACTCTCTTCTCAATAAGGCAGCTGCTAGTGTGAGCCTTCACCCCCCCCCCCGCTTTTGGGTCGGGGTGACTAAACCCAAGGTCTCACCTATACTAGGTAAGCAAATCTTTTAAAAATAAATAAATCTTTTCAAAAAAGTATACGAATGGGGCTGAATTACTCAGTGTGGAGTGCTTGTCTAGCATACACAAAGTCTTCAATTCTCACCCACCACTCAAAAAAAAAGTATGTTGAGGGGACATAGCCCCTTGTCTAGCATGCAAGAAGCCCCGGGTTCTATTTCCACCCTCTGAAAAACTGGATATGGTGGTACATGCTTATAATCACAGCACTTGGAAAGTGGAGACAAAGACATGTTGACTGAGGAGATAGCTCAGTACGTAGGAATCGGGCTTGCCTTGCAATCATGAGGACCTGAGCTGAAATCTTTGAACTCACATTTTAAAAAGAGGACATGGGGCTGGAGAGATGACTGAATGGCTAAGGACCTGAGTTCAGCTCTCGACACCCACATTAGGTGGCAGCTCACAACTACCTGTAATTCCAGTTCCAGGAGATCTGAAGTTCTTCTGGCCTCTGTGAGTACAGGAATACAGACACATGCAAACACAAACACACACTTTGGTGCTTACTTAATACCAGCACTGGAGAGGGATAGGGCAGAAGACACCATCTCTACCCTACACAAGGAAAGGGGTTCAGACATGTGCATGCATGGTTTTTATATAAAGGTCAGGGATCTGAACTCAAATCCTCACTTACCAAATGATTTTATGTCAGCCACTTATGTTACTATTATTGTTTTTGTTTGTTATAGGGTCTGTAGCACCACTAGCCTGGAACCCATAATCCTCCTCTCTGTGTCTTCAGTGCTGGGATAACAAGTGTGCACTAAACACCATACATGGTTAAGTTTTTAATTTCACACATGAAATACAAAACTCACTGAGAGTATAATTCTATTATCCATATTCACTGTCAACAGCAAAGAAACAATACTTTACTCTGACAAGAGATCACTCCACCTAACCTCTGGAAGTAATCTTTACTGCATTTTATTTGTCTACAATAACCCAGTAAGCACTACTGTGATCCCATTTAAGGCTGAGAAAAACTAAGTTATATGATCAGCTCCTTATCAAATGGCTACTAAGTAGCAAGACTAAGGTAAGAATCTGACTACTGATGCAACATACCACAGGAAAATACTGCAGCACACAAACATATCATTCTGCCAAAATTGAAGTGTTCTCCAACATGCTGCTTATTCCACTTATGACCTTTTTCTTAAAAATACATTTATTTATTGGGAGTAACTGTACACATACATGTCACAGCACACATGTGGAAGTCAGTTCTCTACCAGGTGGGTGTGGACTCCTGAGTCTTGGGACTGTAGGTGTGCATTCCTACACTTGGCTCCTCTACCAGTATTGGGGTGGAGGGTTAAGTACTAGAGATTGAAGCAGGCCCTTGTACACATTAAGCAAGAACTCTACCACTGAGCTATATCTAAACAAGTTTTGACTGTTGTTTCATTTTTCTTTTTATCTGTTAAGGTTTCTTTCAAATCTTCTGCTTGAATATCTTTTGTTCTGTGTCACAGCTCAAAGCCCAAGCCAAAAAGTCATAAATGTTGGGGCCTGGTTAGATGGCTTATTAGGTATGTGCAATTACTGTGCAAACATGGGGATATGAATTCAAATCCCCAAACCCCATGCAAAAAGGTGGGCATTTCTTCTCCTTTCACCAGCCATCCTGCACTGTAAGACTGACTCAGCTTCTTCTCACAAGATTTTCAGAATCAAGTGATTCCTGGCCAAGAAACAAAAGCAAAATCATCCTATTCCCCAGTGGATTTGAATGAAAACTGGTAATATCAGATATAATCCAAGAAAGGATACTGGAGGAGAATGAAGCTGGGTCCATTAAGAATTCACACATAATGGCATGACTATGGGTTTAGACTGAATCATGACCATCTATCCTACCAGGGTGAGCTAAAATTTTAAACCTCTGTAAGTTGGGGTTCTGATTTGCTATTATCTGTTCCACATGAGCTAATTGGTTTTTTTGTTTTTTCCAGTAATAAAATGTGGAACCTTAAAAAAAAGTGGACATGGCCCCACATAACTGTAACCCTAAGGGGGAAGTAAACACAGGTGGATCCTGGGAGCTCCCTGACTATCCAGCCTAGCTAAAGTGCCAAGCTTCTGTGAGAGAGTCTATCTAAAGGGAATAAGGCAGAGTGTGATAGTCGAAGCAAGCATGCATACCCAGCATGCTCATGTGCATGTAACACACACAAATAAACAAAAAACCTTGCAAAGTAACCAATTTTTTTGATAAGAGAATTTTAAATAGAAGTTTATCCTCTAGAATATACCCATGTGTACAAAAATATTCAAAGCTGACCTGTACAAAGCAATAATAAACTTAATAATCAATTAAATGATTGTCAATAGGAGAATGATTAGTTAAGATGCCTCTAATCAACTTTAAACCTGATTTTAAAGTTTAAATCTCTGCTGGGATCTCATAAGCACTATTGCCCAGATGTGTAAACTACACACATAGAAGGCAACTTTCCTTTCCTCATCTAGTCCATTAAATCCATTAGCAGATCTTATCATTGTAGCTTCCAAACATGTAGGATATCGCTTCTCTCCTTTTCCACCCTAACTCCACACTTAATCCACTAAGATTGCACCAGAGGATGCAAGTTGTTCCCAGCACACATATCAAGCAGCTAACAATGCCTGTAACTTCAACTCCAAGAGATCTGACACCCTCTTCTGACCTCTGTAGGCACCAGCACAAATGCACTGGACACTCAGAGACATATAAATTATAAAGCTTTTAGAAAAAAGAAAAATCCTGATTTCTCACTATTCACAGTCACATGAATGATCAATCAGCTCTTCATGCATACAGTCACTGTATGATCAGCTCCTCACCATGTATACAATCACTCCAGGAACAGCTTCTCATTATGCACAGAGTCGCTGTATATGATCAGGACCCTGTGTACCTCCCAAACAAAACCTCCTAAAGTGCTATTAATCTTTTGTTTTTATTTTAAGAAGTGAGTGTCCCCTGAATATAACATGCCCATTCTGTTTTGTAGCCCTCACAATGAACTATGTTCTTACTAAGATCTCTCTCAACAGTGCTGGAGAGATGGCTCAGAGATTGAAAGCACTTACTGCTCTGGCAGAAGACCCAAATTCAATTCCCAGCACTCACATGGAAGCTCACAACTATAACTCCATTCCAAGGAGATCCAATGACCTCTTCTGACCTCAGAGGACACAAGGCACGCAGGTGGTGCACTTACATACATGCAAGCGAAACATTCACCCACTTGGTCTAGCCTCAGACCCATACAAGAGTGAGCCCACCCCTGACACTGCCTGGAGTGCCAGGACCCAGAGGCTGGATGGCCCAGAGAACCTAGGATAGAACCAAACATGACTGGAGAGAAAAAGAGAGAAAGGAGGGAAAAAAAAAAGTCAATGTAATGATGCCTAATGATAATATGCTATACTCATAGATTGGTAACCACCCCAACTGTTATCAGAGCCTCCATCCAGCAACTGATGGAACAGATGCAGAGAACCACAGCCAAACACTGAGCCAAGCTCAGGGAATCCTGCTGAAGAAAGGAAGGATTGTATAAGCCAGTGGGGTAAGGACATCACCAGGGAACCCACAGAAACATCTGACCAGGGCTCATAGGAGCTCAGAGTCTGGACTGACATCCAGGAAGCCTGCATGGGACCAATGTAGGTCTCCTATATCTATGTGACAGTTGTGTAACTTGGTCTTCTTGTGGGACTCCTAACAGTGGGAGCAGGGGCTGTTCCTAACACTTTGGCTGGCTTTTGGGAACCCATTCCTCATACTGGGTTGCCTTGCCCAGCCTTAATACAATGGGAGGAGCTTAATCCTACAGCAACTTGATGTGCCATGCTTTGTTGATACCAATGGGAATCCTGCCCCTTTCTGAACAGAAACAGAGGAGTGAATGGGGTGGGAGGCAGAGGGGAAGTTGGGGACAGGAATAGAAGAAAAGCAGGGAGAGGAAATTGCAGTTGAAATGTAAAATAAATTAATTAATTAAATTAATAAAATTTAAGAAAAGAAGGAAAAGCCAGGCAGTGGTGGCCCGGCTCTTGGGAGGCAGAGGCAGGCCTGCTCTACAGAGCAAATTCCAGGATAGGCTCCAAAGCTACCCAAAGAGAAACCCTGTCTCAAAAACACCAGGAAGAAGAAAGGAAAGGAGGGAGGGAGAGAAGGAAGGAGGGAAAATAAAAAAAGGAATATACATTCATACACATAAAATAATCTAAAATAAATAAAATGGAACTTCTCACAGCTACCTCATCAGAAAAGACTGTTGTCATCACACAACAGACTTTGACAACCTGACCCATTTCTCATATTACAAATGCTGTCAATACATTACCATATGTATTTTTGCTTGTAGTACTTATCAGTATCTGAAATTAAATTTGCATCTCCCATCGGTGAAATATTTTTTCCATAAAGATGGAAATCCCAAGTGTCTAGAATAATCTAGTGGGTAAAAGAGCTTACAATGTAAACAGTGTGACCTGAGTTCAATCTCTAGAAGTTGTCCTCTGACCTCCACTTGCATGCCATGGGACTCAGGCACCCAAACTATCTGTCACATACACATACACCACTCTTAAGTGGTACTTTTTTTTTTTTTTTTTAATTTTATGTGTATGGGTGTCTTGCCTACAGGGTAGGTACACCATATATGTGCACTACCTACAGAGACCAGGAGTCAGCACTGGATCCCCTGGAACAGAAGTTATAGTTTTGAGCTGCCATGTGGGTGCTGGGAATCAAATCTAGGTCCTTTGAGAAGGCAGTGAATAAACCAATGAGCCATTTCTCCCCAGCCTTCGATGAGCGATATTGTGGTAGTTAATGTTAACTGTCGTCAGTTTAACAGGATCAAGAATCACCTAAGAGATGGACTTCTGGGAATGCCAGTTAATAATTACATTGATTATGTTAACTAAGGTGAGAAGACTTGCCCATTGTGGGTGGTGCCATTCTCTAGACATGTGATCCTGAACTCTCTAAAGTACAGAAAGCAAACTGAGCAGCAGGCATACATTCATTCATTCATTCATTCATTCATTCATTCATCCACCTCTGTTTCCTGATTGTGGATACAACAAGACAAGATGATGTCTAGCATCGGTGGCCCCCAACCTTAATCCAGCACTCAGGAGGCAGAGTCAGGCAGATCTCTTTGAGTTCAAGGACAGCCTGATCTACTGAGTGAGTTCCAGAACAGCCAGAGCTACATAATGAGAACTTGTCTCAAGAAAAACAAAAAAACTAGTAGACCAAACACATTTACCTTTCTTTAATAATAGACCATTTCCATGAAAAACAAAAGGATCAAGAAAAAACTATTGTTTCTAAAGTTGTAAGAGTGTTTCAAAAAACGGTGCAAGAGCTGGGTGTTGGTGGTAAATGCCTTTAATCCCAGCACTGGAGAGGCAGAGGCAGGTGGATCTCTGTGAGTTCAAGGCCAGCCTAGTCTACAGAGTGAGTTCCAGGAAAGGCGCAAAGCTACACAGAGGAACCCTGTCTCAAAAAAAAAAAATAAAATAAAATAAATATATTAAAAAAAAAAAAAAACAGAGCAAGGGAGGAATCATAGCATATAAAGTAATCCTAACACTGAGAAGGCTGAGAGGAGATGCCACCCTGAACTACACAGTGAATACTAGCACTGCAATATAAGTAAGATAGAACCTCACAAACAAAAAAGAACATCTAGACAATGTTCAGAAACTTCAGTTGAACAAAAGTTATAAAGTACACTTATAATGCACAGCACTTGGGAGGTAAAGCCCAAGGATCAGGAGCTCAGGGTCATCTTTGACAACATGGAACATTTTTAGGCCAGCTTCAGCAACATAAAACTCTCTCAAATAAGTAAGTGAATGAATGAATGAATGAATGAATGAATGAAAGAAAGACTCTCAATGGAACCTGAATAAAGCTTTTAAGGATGACACATACCACCCACAAAGGTGTAAGAATCACTGTATCAAAGCTAGTTAAGTACAATGGATAATGATGACACTGGAGCCTTCAAACCTTGGATAGAGAAGAATTTCAACTTAGTTGAGCTTGAATAAAATAACAAGGCCAGCCTGGGCTACAGAGTGAGTTCTAGGAAAGGCACAAAGCTACACAGAGAAATCTTGTCTCGAACACGACTCCTCCCCAAAAAAAAAAAAATAACAAGGGTTGTCAGGCACTGTGGTGCACCCGCCTTTAGTCCCAGCACTTGAGAGGCAAGGGCAGAGAAACTCTGTCCTGAAAACCAGGAGGCAAAAGGATAGGAGGAAAGAGGGCAATTACATATTGAAACCAAAAGCAACATAAGAAAATGTTATCACATACTATTTGCCTCTGCTATGAACAGTACATAACACAAAAATGATCCCTGTGAGCTGGGCATGGTGGCACATGCCTTTAACCCCAGCATTTGGGAGACAGAGGCAGGAGATCTCTATGAGTTGGAGGCCAGTCTGGTCTACAAACCAAGTTCCAGGACAGCCAGGACTACACAGAGAAACCCTGTCTTGGAGAAGAAGAAAAAAAGGTCCTGCAATTTTAACAGTTAATGTTAACTCATAAACAAAATAAAGTTGAGAATATGTCCTTACCCCGTGCAGTGTCAAAAGATAAGTGGTGAGGCACACCTTTAATTCCAAAAGAGCGATTAAACTGGGAGGTAGAGGTAAAAGGATCTCTGTGAGTTCAAGGCCATCCTGGTCTAAGAGCGCCAGGAAGGCCAGGACTACATACAGACCCTGACTCAAAAAAATAAAAAACAAAAAATTAAAGAAATTTTAAGTATTTTCTATGAGATAAAAGGACTTTTTGGTTATGTTTGGGCTTTATTCTTTTATTTTTTTTCTGATGTTAGAAGTAGTTTTCTGTAGATAACAGCTGAAGAGGATGGCTGTAACACCATGTGCTATGACATTTACTGTTGTTTCTTTTTAGATTTATTTTATATATTCATGAGTGTTTTGCATGCATATATATGTGTGTGTGTGTGTGTGTGTGTGTGTGTGTGTGTGTGTACACCACGTGTGCCTGGAGCCGTTGGAGATCAGACAATGACATCAGATTTCCTGAAACTCAAATGGTTGTGAGGAACCATATGGGTGCTGAGAATAAAACCTGGGTTCTCTATAAGAGCGACCAATGAGGGCTGGAGAGATGGCTCAGAGGTTAAGAGCACTGACTGCTCTCTTCCAGAGGTCCTGAGTTCAATTCCCAGGAACCACATGGTGGCTCACAACCATCTGAAATGAGATCTGGTGCCCTCTTTTGGCCTGCGGTCATACATGCTATATACATAATAAATAAACAAATCTTTAAAAAAAAAAAAAAAAGAGCAACCAATGAGCCAGCTCTTCAGCCCTGGCATTTACTATTTCATATAATACTATTCAATTACAGCAAGTGCTCTTGCCTGCTGAGGCATCTCTCCAGCCCCAAAAGTATATATGCCAACATATCGTATTCATAATTGGAACTGAGGGCTGAGCTTATTGGTGAATGCCTGTAATCCCAACAGCACTCAAAAGATTGGTGCACTAAGATAAGAAAATTTTGGGGCCAGCCTTGGCTAAACAGTGATTCAAGGTAAGCATAAGATACATAAGACCATATCTCCAAAAAAAAAAAAAAAAAAAAAAAAAAAGACAAATCAATCATGTACCCTGTCAATCTAATACCACCACTTGAGAAGAATACTTTCAACATCACATTCCAGGATAACAAAGCAGGGTCAGTGTTAAATCCTACCAACCTTATCCCACAGCAGCAGCATAAGAAAAATAAATAAATAAATAGGTGCAGCTGGGGAGATGGCTCAGGGATAAGAGCACAGGCTGTTCTTCCAGAGGACTCAGTTCAACTCCCAGCTCACAACTGTCTGTAACTTCAGTTCCAGGTGATCTGATACCCTCACACATGCAGACATTCATGCAGGCAAAACACCAATGCACACAAAAATAACTTTTTAAGTAAATACTAAAATGTTTAATAAACAAATAGGCACTAAGACTCTTTTAATCTCAGCATTCAGAGGACAGAAGTAGGCAGATCTTAGTACAAGAAGAGCCTGGTCTAAATATTGAGTTCTAGGTCTCTAAATAGAGAGATCCTGTCTCAAAAAAACAAAACAAAATTTAAAGTAAAAGGACTCCCTGCAAAGCTCTTTCTTACAAGTTCTCCTATGGCTATGAGAATCTGCATACACGTACGAACGTGTGTGTGTGTGTGTGTGTGTGTGTGTGTGTGTGTGTGTGTGTGTGTGTACAAGCGGGGTGGAGGGGAGAAAATGAGAAGAAAGAGGAGATAGGTCGATGGAAGCCCCATTAAAGAAAGTAGATCCGACACACAGCAACCACCTAAAAAAAGTGGACTGGATTCTCTAAGCCCAGACCTGGAGTCGTACTACTACACAGCCAGCAGAGACCGCCTGCTTGGCTAACTCAGGTAGGTACCTTTCCCTCTGCTTAATTCTAAATAACCCAACAAGTGCAGCTTACTGTTTTGTAATACTTACACTAAATAAGTCTGTTGGAAGCCTAGGACACAAAACAAAGGGAAACAAAACACATTTTTGCATCATTTCACTTCACCAAGTCAAAACCTTACTTAGGTTAATCCTTTCAGTCAATCCTTTCCAATACACTATCTATGAAGTGAGCAAGTCAAACAATCTCTGATTTGTACCATAAATGCCCCACTAGGGCTTTACTCTGCTAAAGCATACTCTTCCATAAACAATGGAAGCTGTTCACTTCAAAAAAAAAAAAAAGTCTAAGATGCTGCAACCTGCTTTTCTTCTTCCTATTTTATAGATATTTATCATGTTAAATAGTTTAGGAAAAAAAAAAAACACTTTTTCCAAGTTTCAAAACAAGCATCTACAATTACAATTACAACAGTTATCCTTCTGTTAATAAACAAGCAGTTTTTCCAACTTTCTTATCCTTAATGAAGCTGGCCAAATGTTTTTTTGCTCCTGACACTGAACAAAACACCACTGCCACCAAGGAAAAAAGGGAAGGAAAAGAGAAGCCTGATGTCATCTACTTTTGTTGCTCTAATAACTAATGAACAAGCTTAAGTGATGGCTTAATCATGGTACCAGAGAATTCTTATTTTAAAGTAAAGGAATGTTTTAAAGATCTTCAACAGGCAGGGAAGTGAAGAGCACATGAACTAAGTAGAGGTCAGGTTCTGACCTTCCACACAGACTAGGTAAATAATTGGTTTTTTGGTTTGTTTATTCCAGGACACTAAAACCCCCTACCACTCAGAGCCCGGACTCCTATAGACTATCACTTTCCACGAAATAGTCTCTTCTAAAATATACTTTACCTCACAAAACTTCAGAATAATAAAATCCAAGGAGTTACGATTTAAGACAAAACCAAGATAACAGACTGCTATACAGCTACTAACTGCCCTGAAAGTTGCTTACACATCAACAATAGCCCTCCTAGGGTAAACCCAGGCTTTCTCTGAATCATATGAAAACCACTGCAAAAAAGATCCATTTTTTATTATGAAAAATAATTAACATCACACCGAAGAAACATCTACAATGGACTATGAAAATGTCTTTTTTTTTTTTTAAGATTTATTTATTTATTTATATCTATACACAGTGTTCTGCTTGCTTGCATGTACCTGAACACCAGGAGAGGGCATCAGATCTCATTATTGATGGTTGTGAGCCACCATCTGGTTGCTGGGAATTGAACTCAGGACCTCTCGAAGAGCAGCCACTGCTCCTAACCTCTGAGCATCTCTCCAGCCCGTGAAATTATGTGTTCAGAAGACACAATGCAAAACTTGATCCTCCTTGTTTCCATGTAACATAATCATTCTCAAATATAAATAAAATTCTACAAGTTTGAATCAGAATTTTGTCCTAGTTAAATTAAATTTACACTAGTCATTTAGAAAAAGTATATTTAGTACAAAGATTTACCAAAAAAGAGGGACTGGTGGCCAAGTGTAATTGCATACACCTTTAATTCTAGAGCTTGGAGGGAGAGGCAAGTTAGTCTCTGGGTTCAAGACCAGCCTAGTTCTACAAAGCGAGTTAGTTATGTCGTGGCCATACAGTAAGATCCTATCCCCCCAGAAAATAAAATATAATAAACAAAAACACACATACACTTAGTCTGAAGAGATGGCATAGTGATTAAGAGTGATTCCTGCTCTTCCAGAAGACCAGAGTTGGGTTCCCAGAACCCACACTGAGAGGCTCAACCACCTGTAACTCCAGTTCCAGGGCATCCAATACCTTCTTGTGGCAATGTGTAGCATATTCATATTCCCCCTCCCTGGTCTCTGTTTCCCACCCCCACCCCTCAGGTTTCAATAAGAATAATACACATGGGAGCCAAAGTAATGGCACATCCGATAAAAGGGCCTGCTGTCAAAGCCTGATAAACTAAGTTGTGTGCCTGGGTCTCACACGGTAGAAAGAGAGGACCAACTCCTTTAAGCTGTCTTGACCGGCATACAAATACCCATATACAATTAATAAAGAAATAAATATAAATAAGATTTAAAAAATAATGTATTGGCAAAAAACACTTCCATTAATGGATTTCCTCACACAATCACTTTGCTTTCATACCCTTCTATAATCCCATCATTAAAAAAGGAAAAGCAGAGCCGAGCGGATCTCTTTGAGTTCAAGGCCAGCCTGGTCTATAAAGCAAGTTCCAGAACAGCCTCCAAAGCTACAGAGAAACCTTGTCTGGGAGGAAAAAAAAAAAAAAGTAAAAGCAGGCAAAACTTTCAGTTTCAGGCCTGTAGGTGTTATATTGTGAGGTCCTTTCTTTTAAAAGCTTTAAAAAACGATAAGAAAAAGCATCTCAATAAACTAGGAATTTGTATTCATAAAACAATATAGGCAAATTACCACTACTGGTTGGTTGTACACCAAAACTAGTCAGTAAGACCCGATTGCTAAAAATACCACATGCTCTAATTGAAGGATATTTTTATAAAAAAGAAAAGAAGCCAGAACTAAGATGAAAATGTCTTTTCTGCTGGATACAAGCTACTAAGGAAGCACTATCACCAAGTCTTAACTCAGCAGTGGCACCTGCGTGCTATACTAATATCCAGAGAGTTAAGATGTACCCATTAGCACTGAGGTAACCAAACGTTTTCTCATTGAGTTTGAGGCCTGCTCCACATCTAACAGTGTAAACTAAAGCCCATGGTGGAGGAGATTATAGGCCCTATTTGGAGAAGTCACTAATTGTTTTACTAAATGAACATGTAATGTCCATCAAATAGCCCCCTAAACATTTATGGGGGCTTTTTGTTTGTTTTTATTTGTTTTGCTTTGCTTTGGGTGGTTTGTTTGGTTTTTTCAGACAGGGTTTTTCTGTGTAGCTTTGGCTCTATCCTGGAATTAGCTCTGTAGACCAGGATGGCCTCAAACTCAGAGATTCTCCTATCTCTGCCTCCTGAGTGCTGGGATTGTAGGCATGCGCCACCACCATACCCATAAATTAATGATGCTTTTGTCAGAGAAAGCTTTTTTGCAGCGACGCTGGTAACTGCAGCGACAACTGTTCAAGGTGCAGAGGATAAATGACTATTGAATATAACATAAATGTGACATCTATAACATCCCACCCACCCCCACACAAGCTCAAGGAGTATCACCAAAGAGAAATCAGAAATAGCCAGTAGAGGGGGTAGAGTTTTGTGGAACATCATCTTTCAAGCATAGCATAGCAGTTGTACTCGAACTCACAGCAGCTGTATTAACTGAGCGAGACATGCAGAAGACTGGGGCCCAGTCAACATCCTGCCATGGAGGTAGGAGAAGTGCATGAGGTACACCTTTGTCCAATGGTCAATAGACAGTTAATAGTTGCTTGGGGGTGGGGGAGTTAAAAAGACTTTCCTTTTCTTGTTTTGTTTTATTTTTAGAGAGAGGGTTTCTCTGTGTAGCTTTGCGCCTGTCCTGGATCTTGCTCTGTAGACCAGGCTGGCCTCGAACTCACAACGATCTGCCTGGCTCTGCCTTCCAGTGCTGGGATTACAGGCGTACGCCACCACTGCCCAGCCCACTTTCTTTAGTGGTGTAGCTCTACATTCACACTCTTGTAAACAACTCTAATGAAACTCAAAGAACCATTTAAAAACAAAAAAAGGGACTGGAGAAATGACTCAGGGGTTAAGAGCACTGGCTGTTCTTCCAGAGGTTCTGAGTTCAATTCCCAGCAACCACATGGTGGCTCACAACCATCCATAATGAGATCTGGCTCCCTCTTCTGGCCTGCAGAAATACTGCAAACACAACATTCTATACATAATAAATAAATTAATAAATAAATCTTCTTTTAAAAAAGGCATCAAAGTGAAGAGGGACTACTTAGGAAGAGGATGGGAAAAAGTAGGATGAGAAAAAAGGGGATAGTGGGTAGATATGCTCAAAATGTTATATAGGTGTATGAAAATGTCAATGAAATTGTGCATGGTGGCACAAACCTTTAACCCAGCACTAGAGAGGCAGAAGCAGGTGGATTTCTGTGACTTTGAGTCCAGTCTGGTCTATATAGTGAGTTCCAGGTCAGCCAGGACTACACGGAGAAGCCCTGCTACCCGATACTAAGACCAAACCCACCATGAATGCCAGACATACTCTTATCACTGAGCTATCTCTTCTGCCCCTCCGACCCCACCCCACCCAAAAAATATTTTGAGTTTCCCAAACTGGCCTTGAACTAACTCATTATGTAGTACAGGCTAGTCACAAATTTATGGTCCTCCTGCTTCCACCTCTGCTCTTCCAGAGGACCTGGGTTCAATTTCTAGCACCCTCACAATTGTCTGTAACTCCGATCCCAGGGGATCCAACAGCCTCTTCTTGCCTCCAGAGACACCAGGGAAGCATGTGGTACACAGACATATATTCGGGCAAGAAAGACATTCAAACTAATCACCTATACACAATAAAAATGTTGGAATCAAGAGGTATGGCATTGCACACTTTAATCCCAGCACTCTGGAGGCAGAGGCAGGCAAATCTCTGTGAGTCCAAGGCAGTCTATAAAGTGAATTCCAGGCCTGGCAGAGCTACACAGTGAGACCCTATCCTTAAAAAAAAAAAAAAAGAAAAAAAAAAAAGAAAAAAGAAAAGAAAAGAAAAAGAAAAACAGAAAAAACTCACAAACAAGTAAATAGATGAGAAAATTAAATCATAATATAATCCGAAATTGGGCTCACCCTTTAAAAGGGAAACACTATTTTAACTGAAGTTCAAATCACTCCAAATTCTCACCAGTTACCCCCGGAGACATTGAAGAAGGTAGCCAATATTTGACAGCTCCCTCTAAATAACAGGGTAGGAAACAAAACCTACCCTGATCCGGATTAGGATCAGCAAATATTAGGACTGGGAAATACAATGAGATCACATAGACATTTGATAATAAACTCTGGTAATAAGGAAAGCCTAAACAATTTTCTTAAAGCTATCAATAAATTCTTTGCTTTATTTCCAAACAGCAGTAAAGAGTCAGTACTAAGATCACAAGACACAGGCCACTAACAATGTCAGCAGTCTCTCAACAGCTGCCTATCCAGGAAGAAAGAAAATGAGATAAGGAGCTCAACAGAAAGGATGGGCAGGAAAGATGGCTCAGCAGGTAAAAGATGACCTATGTACAATCCTTTCAATTCCCAGGAGCCACATGATGGAAAAAAAAACAACTCCCACAGATGTCATGTCTTGTTCATACAGGGACAAATGGGCACGCGCGCACACACACACACACACACACACACACACACACACACACACAAACAAGAAAAAAAAAAATTGTTGTTGTTTCCAGACAGGGTTTCTCTGTATAACAGCCCTGGCTTCAAACTTGCTCAGGAGACCAGGCTGACCTCAAACTCACAGAGCTCTGCCTGCATCTGCCTCCTGAGTGCTGAGATTAAAGGCGTGTGCCACCATGCCCAGAAAAAAAAAAAAAAAAAAGAGCCAAGAATGGTGGTACAAGCCTTTAATCCCAGCACACAGATAAAGTAGGCAGATCTCTGAGTTCAAGGACAGCCAGAGCTACAGAGACTCCGTCTCAAGGGGGGGGGGGGGGGACGACTAACTGTAGGAATAAAAAGGGCTACTAAAGAGCCTAGTAAGTGGACAATATAGAAGACATAAGCAAAATAAGAGCAATGCAGTCAAAAGATAAAAAGGGGAACAAAAGATAAATAAGCCAACTTGTGGGAGAAATCTACACTTCGCCAACCTTTTTAAAAGGCAACAATAAAACATACCCAAATTCTTTCTAATTACAAGCATAGTGTTGAAAATGCAGCCCACCATGTAGCAGCAGCTCACCATCTGATCATCTTCTTCAGCTGGGTCCTGGTCGACTTCACAGAGTCTGTTCCAGGTCTCAATACACTGGAGCACACAGCTTTTGAAAGTGCATTCCTTTAAGTCACATTTTTAGAATTTTATTGATTATCGTTGTATGTGTGTGATGTGTGTCTGTGTGCCACAACTTGTGTGTAAAGGTCAGAGGACAACTCTGTGGAGTTGGTTCTTTCCTTCCACCTTTATGTGGATTCCAGAGATCAAACTTAGGTTGCCAGGCTTACATCACTAGCCCAAGTGCCTTTCTACAGAGCTATCTCAATAACCCCTTTGTTAATTTTAAGTATTATTATTATTATTAGTGGGGGGAAGGGTGGGTGGTGTGTGTATGATGTGTGAGTTCACATGCCACAAGCATGTGTGGTCAGAGAAAACATCCAAGAATCAGTTTGTTCCTTAAACACTATGGGTTCTTGTTGGGGAATATTATTTTAAAATGTCACTTTTGTTTCTGTTGCATTTGTTTAACTCTAGGAAGCTGTGTTACTGTGCCTGTCCAAAACATCTGATGTCTAGTAAAGAACTGAATGGCCAATAGCAAGGCAGGGGAAAGGATAGGCAGGGCTGCTGGCAGGCAGAGAGAATCTATGGAGGGAGAAACCTGAGAGAAGAATAAATCTAAGAGCCAGAGGAGGAGGACTCCAGGGCCAGCCATTCAGCTACACAGCCAGAGATGGAGTAAGGAAAGAAAAGGTATACAGGAATACAGAAAGATAAAAGCCCTGAAGCCAAAGATAGGATAATTTAAAGTTAAGAAAAGCTGGCAAGATCCCTTTGATCCCAGCACTCAGGAGGCAGAGCCAGAACTTCTGTGAGTTCAAGGCCAGCCTGGTCTACATGGCGAGATCCAGAACAGAACCAACACTACACAGAGAAACCCTGTCTCAAAAAAAAAAAAAAAAAGGAAAGAAAGAAAGAAAGGAAGGAAGGAAGGAAGGAAGGAAGGAAGGAAAGAAAGAAAGAAAACAAAAGGAAAAAAGAAAAGAAAAGCTGGCAAGAACAAATCAAGCCAAGCTAAGGCATTTATAAATAAGCCTCCCGGCGGTGGTACATGCCTGTAATCCCAGCACTTGGGAGGCAGAGGCAGGTGGATCTCTGTGAGTTCAAGGCCAGCCTGGTCTACAAGTTCCAGGACAGGCACAAAGCTACAGAGAAACCCTGTCTCGAAAAACAAAAACAAAGAAATAAAATAGAATAAGCCTCCATCTGAGATTTATTTCGAGCTGGGTGGCAGGCCTCTAAGAGTAAAAGAGCCAGAAGAGGAAGAGTAAAAGCCAACAACAGGTGCCAAGGGTCAGACTCCAATTGTCAGGGACAAGCACTTCTACTCAATGGACCATCATCTTCTCACCAGTTATAAATACATTCCAAGACAGGGTCTCACTATGTAGCTGCTTGGAACTCACTGACCTTGCTGACCTCAAATCTTTGCCTTTGCCTCCTGAATGCTGGGATTTAAGGTGTGCACCACTATGCCTGGCTAAGTATATTCTTAATTACATTTAAGGTACTGATGTTTGTGAAATTTTACTTAACAAATTTAAGGAAAATTTATCTACCTCATCTCTAATCATTTTCAATATGCTTTCATGGATACAACAGTAAAGCATACTATGGATAGCCATCACCCACAGTCTTTTGAAATAGGGTAACACCCATAAAAGAATGTCTTCCTTTGAGCATCATCTGTTGAGTGTTTTCCTAGAGGGAAAAAAAAAGTAGTAACATTGTCCTGTTTCCCAAAGTGTTCTTCTCTAGGACTGAGCTTTGAGGAAAAACAACCTCTATCACCTGTACATCCAAGATGTATCTCATTCAGAACACTGATTTTAGAGGGAATTTACTTACTCCAAGGGCTATGAGGCCTTTCAAAGTCTTTGGAAATGCTTGGAGAAGGATCACTGATCCCTCTCCCTTAAACTGTAGAAAAGGTATATGCCTAGATTATTTATACATTCTTCCTTGGAAAGAGATGATATACCAAGGAGACCTGTAACCCAAAAAACAATAGGAGCCACATTAACTGAACAAACTGTGGTGACAAGATTTAAATCAAGCAATTTTTTTTGCTCTAAGCCTGCTGCTCTACTCTGGCCTACTCAATACTAATAAACAGATGGATTGCTTACTGTCTATCAGTCACTGTCCTAATTACTTACCACAATTCCAACCCTATGACAGGTGCTACTATTATTCTACTTAGCAGATGAAACAATTGAAGCACAAAGAAGTCATTTGGCCAAGATCAACACAGAATATCTGTCTGAAAAAATGTAAAGCTTCTCAAAGCAAAATGTGGCCATCTGCTTGTATACACACTTCCTACTTTTACTAATGTTATTCTACTTAATGTTCACCTTAATCAGAGAGAACAATCAAGTGACCATAATCAAAAACGCATCTTCACACACACAGTGACTCAAATTTGTAATCCCAGCATACACTAAGTTTCATACCAATCTGAGTATATTAAGATCCTACCTAAAAGTTCATCTTTACTAGTCTGACAACTGCTAATACATAAAACTAAAATAATTTTGTTGGTGGTGTTGTCATTTTTAAAGTGTTGGGGATTATACACAGGGCCTTTCACATGCTCGGCAAACACTCTAGCGCTGAGCTAAATCCCCAGCCCATTACACACACACACACACACACACACACACACACACACACACACACACACATTCAGCTTGAGATTTCTCCAGTCCCCTGCCCTACTACCCATTACTAAGACTAAAACTACCATGAATACAAGGCAAATACTGTATCACTGAGCTATCTCCTCTGCCACTTTAAAAATAAAATAAAATAAGGGCTGGAGAAATGGCTCAGTGGTTAAGAGCACTGGCTGCTCTTCCAGATGTCCTGAGTTCAATTCCCAGCATCCCCATGGTAGCTCACAATCATCTGTTATGGGATCTGATTCCCTCTTCTGGTGTGCATGAAGACAGGTCACTCATATACATAAAATAAATAATTTTTTTAAATAAATAAAATAAAAAATAAAAACTTTCTATTTTGAGGCAGTTTCTCACTCAATTTCCCAAACTGGCCTTGAACTCACTGTGATACAAGCTAGTCATGAATGTGTGGTCCTCCTACTTCCATCTCTCAAGTCCCTGGGAGTTAAGGCCTATATCAGTCTTTTGAAGTAGGACAATCAATACCCTTAAGAGTTTCCTAAATTGAGCCTGGCAATGATGGCACATGCCTTTAATCACAGCACTCAGAAGGTAGGGGCAGGTTTGAGTTTGAGTTTGAGGCCAGCCTGGTTACAAAGGAGTTCCAGGACAGCCAGGGGGCTACAAAGAGAAACCCTGTCTCAAAACAAACAAAAAAGAATAGCCTAGATTGACCTGGGATTTTTAAAATTAAGCATCTAGATGGGTGATGGAAGAACATGCCTTTAATCCCAGCACTTGGCAGACTGTAAATTCAGATCAAGTCTACAGATCAAGTTCCAGGACAGCCAAGGTTACAAAGAAAAACCTGTCTTGAAAAATGAAAAATGAATAAGTTAATTAATCTCATTAAACATCTAATAAATCTACATAACTAATTGCACTAAGTGGGTTTAATAAATAAACAAGATCCAGAAGACAAACAACTATAATTTCTATATACTAGCAACATTTTATGAATTTTTTTTCTTTTCTTTTTTTGTTTTTTCAAGACAGAGTTTCTCCATGTTGTTTTGGTGCCTGTCCTGGTTCTCACTCTGTAGACCAGTCTGGCCTTGAACTCACAGATCCACCTGGCTCTGCTTCCCGAGTGCAGGAATTAAAGGTGTGCACCACCGCCCCTGCCGCTGCCCGGTTTACTTTATGAATTTTAGAAAGAATTAGAAGCTGGGTGTGGTGGCAAACAATTTTAATCCCAGTGTTCCAGAGATAGAAGATAGTAGATTTCTTTGAGTTGAGGCCAGCCTGAGACGAGGTTACTATCATAGTAAGTTTCAAGACAGTCATTGTGATGTAGAAACCCTGTCTCAAAAAAAAAAAAAAAAGAGAGAGACAGAGACAGGAAGGAAGGAAGGAAGGAAGGAAGGAAGGAAGGAAGGAAGGAAGGAAGGAAGGAAGGAAGAATAAAAGAAGACCTTCAGAGGGCTGGAGAAATGGCTCAGTGGTTAAGAGTACTGGCTGCTCCTCCAGAAGACCAGGGTTTGTGATCCCCAGCATCTACAGGCAACTCCCAATTGTCTATAACTCCAGTTCCAAGAGACACCTTCTACTGGCCTCCACAACTATCAGGCAGGTACATGGTGCACAGACATACAGGCAGAAAAAAGTCATGTACATAAAATAAAATATTTTTTTTAAAAAAATAGTACAAGACTTGCACCTGAAAAATTATAAGAAATTTAAAATTATTTACAGTGTTTTGGAGACATAAACTATTTATATAGCAATCAATCCTGAGGCCCTGGTTATAATCCCCAGCACCATCCCTTTTAAAGAGAGAGAGAGAAGAGGAGGAGGAGGAGGAGGAGGAGGAGGAGAAGAGCCACATACAATGAGGGCCAACCCAGTGGGTACCCCTTTAATCCCAGCAGAGCAAGGCTTTCAAGACCAGCTATGGTTACATAGTGACCCAAAAAACAAGTGAAAACTCTTTTTGTTTGTTTGTTCTGTTTTTCAAAACAGGGTTTCTCTGTGTAGTTCTCCATATCCTGGAACTCACGCTGTAAACCAGGCTGGCCTCGAACTCAGAAATCTACCTGCCTCTAGGCGTGTACCACCACTGCCCAGCATGAAAACTATTTCTAACAGAGATTAGAACTGGGGGAGAAGCGGTATCACTTTCTTCCAATGTTATAGCAGCTGATAAACTGCCCATAGCCAAAAATAAACCCCCCACCCACACTCGTGCCAGCAGTTCTGATTATTTTTTGTGACAGCAAGACATGGAATAAATATAGGAAGAGGATTTGTTAAGAAGGTGAACAGGAAAAGGGAACGAGGGATGAAACTAACTAGAAGTCATTTATATACATGTATGACGCTGTTAACAGGGAAAAAAGAAAGAAACAAAAGTTACTTTAATTGAGAAGTTTTTTTTTTTCTGTACAAGCCAAGCCCCCCATACCTGATAAGCAAAGTCCCCCTCATTTGATATTAATCACTGAGTATCAGAATCACTATTTATGGTGTTACTGTCCCTACCAAGTTTATTTTCCTAACAGACATGTTTCTCCTGTTTAACATTTTCAATAGCTCCCTATTGTCCATGGCAAAAAAAAAAAAGGCGGCTCCAATTTGCTCTCTTCCTCCTCCTTCCACAAACAGGAGTTTATTTAAAAGCCAAGGCCATGGTTAGATATACATGTCCTTTCAACTATGTAACTGTCCTACAGCAGCGCCTTTACCAGTAAAACTGGGTCTGACAATTCTGTCACAAGTGATTAAGTATCAAATGAAGTGACTTCCACAAAGCACAAGAACATGGTACCAGCCATGTACCAGCTTCTCCCTTGCACACACACACACCTTACCTGGTTCTCTTTCAGCAATGTGCTTCCATTCAAGACTTCCTAAAACCAGGTATAGTAGTAGTCATGCCTGTAATCCCAGCATTCTAGAAGATGAGGCAGGAAAATTGCCTCAAGTTCAAGGCTAGGCTGGGCTACAGTGTAAGACCTTTTCTTTATTAAAAAAAAAGGGAGGGGGGGGGTGATGGGAGACTCCCAGAAATAAGTGGCACACAACAGCACTCAGAGGCTGAAGTAGGTGGATCTCTGTGAGCTGGAGTCTAACCTAGTCTACGTAGTGCGTTCCAAGACAGCCATGCCTACATAGAAAGGCTCTCTCTCAAGAAAAAAAGAAAAAGAAAGAGGAAGGAAGGAAGGAAGGAAGGAAGGAAGGAAGGAAGGAAGGGGGCAGGAGTCATAATGGCTCAGCAGTTAAGTGCAAAGCTGCTTTCTCCAAGAGTCTTGTGAATCATTTTGCATTAGCTAGCACTGAACTTCCACAGTATGAGGAAGGACAGGAATTTTGTCATATACTACTGACCTCTCCTAGTATACAGTGCTTCTTAGTTGACTTTGCCCAATATCTTCCCAGGGTGATTAACAAAAACAAAGCAAGTAAACTCAGCCAGAGTAACACATAATGCTTCAGGAACACACTTAGGAAAAATAAGAAAAGAAGCACAGATTTAATTTATTTTAGGCAGGGACTCATTATGAAGCCCTGCCTGGCCTGGGGTCACTATGTAGACCAGACTACCCTCAATCTTGCAGCAATCCTCCCACTTTTGCCTCCAGAGTGCTGGGATTACAGACCAGTGGCACCACACTTGGGGGGGGGGGGGGGAATCAAAAAATTTAAGTCACCTACAATTTCACTGTAATACACAGTAATTATAACATTTAACCATTTCCTTCCACACTGGAGGGAGGGAGGACAAAAATCTCAATAATAAAGAGTCAAAACCCAGGTTTACAAGAAGGCTCAGGAGAAAAAAGCACTTGTTACCAAGCATGATGACATAAAATTGCCAGGCAGTGATGTTGACCACCTTTAATCCCAACACTCAGGGGACAGGTAAGTGGAGTTCCAGGACATTCAGGACTATATTGAGAAACCCTGTCTCAAAGAATCAAAATAAATAAATATACACACATTAAATAAATAAAAATGTTTTTTTTATTGCAGTCCTGTCCTCTCTTAAACTATCCTGGCCATGTCACCACTATAACTATGTTCAAATTACATGTATATACAAGTTGAAACAAGGAGTGCTTTTAAAATATTTTTTGTAATGTATTTTTATGTGTCAGTATTTTACCTTCATGTATGTATGTGTACCACATGCATGCCTGGTACTCATAAAGGTCAGAGAAGGATACTAGATACCATGGAGCTGGAGTTATGGATGGTTGTAAGCCACCCTGTCAGGGATAGGAATCAAACTTGGGTCCTCTGCAATAACTAGTGCTCTTAACTGCTGAGAGCCACCTCTAAACACACACACACACACACACACACACACACACACACACACACACACAGGAGCACAGATGCACACAGTTTTTTTTTGTTGTTTTTTTTTTTTTTTTTTTTTTTTTGAGACAATATTTCACTGTAGACCAGGCTGGTCTTGAACTCAGAGATCCTCCTGCCTATACCTTCTGAGTGCCAGACCACAACACCCAGGCCAAACAAAGTTTTTTAAACAGCATTTTCAAGGGTAATATTGGTCTATGGTCTCCTCCACTCTGCTTCATGGGACACAGATGTAATGACTGGAGCTCCAGGAGCCGTCATGGAATCTTAAAGCAGATGCCAAACCCTCGAAACACAAAGGAGGCAAATCTCCACCCAGTGACTTGGCAGTGCAAAGGCCATACCAACATATCTCCTATCCTGAAGAATTTGATGTGAAAGAGAAATTCACACCCAGTTCAAGTCTGTATTATTCTATTTTAAAAGGGGAGGTGGGTAGTGAGACAGATGGGAATAATGGCACACGTCTTTAATCCCTGCACTCAGGTGGCAAGGACAGGTGGATCTCTGTGAGTTCAAGGCCACCCTAGTTTACAGAGGCAGGGACTGAGATGGGGGCTCAGTCCTTACACATCCTGTTGTTGGCAACAGAACCTAGGTCTCCCAACAAAGTACAAATGTTTCACTGCATGTAAGATATGCGTAAGTCGGCCAGGCGGTGGTGGAGCACACCTTTAATCCCAGCACTCGGGAGGCAGAGCCAGGCAGATCTCTGTGAGTTCGAGGCCAGCCTGGGCTATCAAGTGAGTTCCAGGACAGGCTCCAAAGCTACACAGAGAAACCCTGTCTTGAAAAACCAAAAGATATGCATAAGTCAAAAACATAAAACCCTAAAACTTTTTGGGGCATTCATAATTCTTTTATTAGGTATTATCTAGTTACAGACCAATCCATAGTCATGACTACATATGAAGGGAGGGAGTTTGAGACAGACTCTCCAGTATCCATGCAAGGCTAGCCTCCCACATAATCTACAGTCGAGAATGACCTTGAACTTGTGATTCACCTGCCTCCATCTCCCCTGGAGTTGAGATTACAGGCACTGTGGATCAAACACAGGACTTCATACATGTTAGGCAAGCACTCTATTAACCAACCTACATCAGTGTTGATAACAGCATTATTTAAATATTAAATTCCTCAATAATAATCCATCTCTACATCAAAATACCTTAGAGAAAGAAGGGCCAAAGGTAGCAGGAAGCCTCATTTAACTATCCTACTAAAAGAATTTTGAAAACAGTAGTTATCATTTATACCATACATACTATGTTCCTTAATTTATAAACTCATCTCCTTTCACTATTTTTTAATGACATTTGTGTATATACTTGTTTATTTGTATGTATGTGTATATACATCCCAAGGTGCATTGTATAGAGGTTTCTCTCCTTTTATCATGTGGTTCCCCAGGACCAGACCCAGACTTGGTGCTAAGCACTTTTACCCACTGAGCCACCTTGCCAGCCTAGTGTCCATTATTACTATTATTTGTTGCTTCAAACAAACCACCATATTGACTCATGATTTCACAATCCTGGCTGGGTTCAGCTGAGCTGGTGCCTCTGCTACTCTTACCAGTGGTTGCTTTGTGCTCTGCTCAACCAGAAAGTCACCTAGGACTTGAACCCTGCTGAGACTGGGGAATAGTCAGTCTGGGGACGTATGCCTCTCCACAGACTCTTCCAGCTCCTAGCACTGCAATCACTTAAGACTCCCAAGTGCAGCCAGGCGATGGTTGCCCACACCTTTAATCCCAGCACTCAGAAGGCAGAGGCCAACCTGGTCCACAGACCTTGGTCCAGGACAGCCACAGCTACAGAGAAAACCCTGTCTTGGAAAAAGGGAAGAGGGGGGGAAAAAAAAAAAAAAAGACTCTCAAAATACAAAAGCTGTACCCACACAACAGCCCAATGGGGATACTGAAAACAGCAGACACCATCTCTTCCTTTAGTACTATACAGGTGACACCTTGATGTGTATATAATCCCCACATACTTTAAGGCCTCTGTCTCTAGACAAATTAAAATATTCTTTTTTGTATGTTTGTTTCTCAAGACAGGATTTCTCTATGTAACAGCCCAGTTGTTCTGGAACCAGGGCTGGCCTAAGCTTATAAAGATCCACCTGCCTCTGTCCAAGTGCTAGGGCTAAAGAAATGAGCTACCACACTCAGCTCATATTAAATATTCTTGAAAGTTTCACCTAGCTTTGGTGGTACTGCACACCTTTAACTCAGTGTTAAGGAAGCAAAAGCAAGGAAATTTCTATGAGTTTGAGACCAGCCTGTTCTACATACTGAGTTCCAGGACAACCAGGGTTACAGACCTTGTCTTTAATAATAATAATAATAATAATAATAATAATAATAATAATGCCTCATCTAATTTCAATATGCAATGATGATAGTACATGAGTCTGATAGGAGAAAAACATGGCCACCCTAAGCAAAAACCTCAACTCTGGTAGCACTAATTATGAAGCCTTAAGATTTCATGTGGTAATTTTTGAACATAATTTGATGCTTATATCAAATATGAAATATATTCGGATCTCTAGGCTATGTGCTGAGATATAGCTCAATGCCACAGTGCTTGTCTAGCATGAAATAATGCTCTGGGTTCAATCTCTAGCACTGGAAAAAAAATCCCAAATATCAGGAAACAGAAGAAATTTTATTTTGCCTTATTTTTTGCTAGGCTCCACTAAAGAATGTGATTAAGAACAAAACCATATGGACTACAATGACAATCAACTACTTTACTTCTAATGTAATAGGTTACAGTTAAACTTAGAAAGCAAACATTACCAAATATGAAATATGTAAGAAATGGGGCCAGCAAGATGGCTCAGGACATAAAGGTGCTTGCAGCTCAGGCTTGACTTCAGTTCCCAGAACACATGTAAAGGTAGAGAAAACAACTTCACAAAGTTGTCTTCTGCTTTCCACATGCATACCATGCATAAGAATGGCTAGATGCATAAGCATGTCTGCACAGACATCAGACATGCACGTACACACACACACACACACACATACACATGCATGCATGCACACACACAAATAATAAATTAACTAAAGTTTAAAAAGAAAAAGATGATCTGGGCATGGTGGTGCAGGCCTTCAATCCTAGCACTCCGGAGGCAGAGGCTCAAGGCCAGCCTAGTCTACATAGTAAGTTTCAGGGCTACACTGTGAGACCCTGTCTAAAAAAAAGAAAAAAGAGAAGAGAAGGGAGGGGAGGGGAGAGAAGAGAAAAGAAAATGGTAGAAAATAATGGGGAGTGGACATTATCAAACTTGAAAAAATAAAATTAAAACAATTATCTCTTGCAGGACCTTAAACACACTAGATAAACATTCTTTTTTACTGGCCTACATCCTTAGTACAAGAAATCATTTAATACTACCTAGTAAGTCTCATTTAGAAAAGCTTATTAAAATCTTGATCAGAGTTACATTAAAAAATTCCGCAATACTGACATTTATAGGTTTAGGTAATGAAAAATTTTTAAATCATTTTGTCATAACATTACTATACACAGAGCTTTCCTAGGGAGTTACTGTCCTTTATAATGAAAAAATTTCAGTAAAAATCCTGCTTTGAGCCTGACCTGATTGATGGGCACAAGCCTTTAATTCCAGCACTTGGAAGGCAGATGCAGGTGGCTTGATTTCTATGAGTTCTAGGCCATCCTGTCTACACAGCAAGTTCCACCCCAGCCAGAGATGGTAAGTTTCTGGGGGATGGAAATAGACCCTGCCTCAACACTCATACAAACATATCACACCAAATAAATAAATGAAATTTACAAGTATTTGTTAATGATTTTTCGTATCACACACTAGATAAATAAATAAATGAAGTTTAAATAATAGTTATTGGGCTGGAGAGATGACTCAGAGGTTAAGAGCACCGATTGCTCTTCCAGAGTTCCTGAGTTCAATTCCCAGCACCCACATGGTGGCTCACAACCATCTGTAATGAGATCTGGCACACTCTTCTGTTTACAGAATAAATAAATAAATCTTTTTTAAAAAATTTAATAAATCCGCCAGGTGGTGGTGACACATGCATGTAATCCCAGCACTCGGGAGGCAGAGGCAGGTGGATCTCTGTGAGTTCAAGGCCAGCATGGTCTACAGAGCTAGTCCAGGACAGGCTCCAAAGAAACCCTGTCTCGAAAAACTACAAAAAAAGAAAGGAAGGAAGGAAGGAAGGAAGGAAGGAAGGAAGGAAGAAAAATGTTGAAAGGCACTTGCTGTTCTACCAAAGGACCTGAGTCTCAGGACCTATATCAGGCAAACTACAACCTTCTGTAACTCCAGCTCCATAGAAGACCTGGAGGTCTGTACAGACAGGCAGTGACGAGGAGGTCATGTGGCTGGGTTTACAACCAATGAGAAAGCAGAACAGAAAGTCTATAAAAAAGAAAGAACACAGAAGTAGGTCTCTTGTAGAGAGGAAAGACAGCAACAGCAGTGAAGGGTAAGGTTTTCAGCTTTCAGCTATTGCTCTGACCTCTTGGCTATAAACTCTGTATTTGGCTCTGTGTTTCTCATTTAACAAGAGGGTTACATCTACATTACCCAATTTCTGTTTCTTACACATAAAATAGTATTTTAAATTATTAATCTTTGCCAGGCATGGTGGCTCATACCTTTAATCCCAGCACTAGGTAGGCAGAGGCAGTAAATTCAAGGCCATCCAGGGCTATATAGAGAGACCCTATCTCAAAAGCAAAACAAAACAAATTGTTTAGTTTGTTTTTTTGTTTTGAGCTGAGGATCGAACCCAGGGCAAGTGCTCTACTACTGAGCTAAATCCCCAACCCTGTTTTGTTTTTTTTCCAGGACGTACATTACAAAAGTATATACATCCTTCCAAATATTTTTCTATACACAAAATCAACACAAGTTTTAGCATGTGTACTTTTTATAGGATAAAGTCACGATTAAACTTATAACTTTGCAACTCCTAAAAATATTTTCCTTAAGCCAACAATGTTCCCTATCTCTTTGTCTTAATAAAAACTGCACAGTAACGGTCAGAGGTGTAGTTCAAGTGGTTAAGAACTTACCTCGAATGTGTGAGGAGGCCCTGGGTACATCCCCAGCAGGAGAAGGTCAACTGCAAAGTAGACCACTGCTTGTAAGCAGGTCCAGGTAGACCACATCTTTAATTACCTATCCTGAGGTATCCCAAAATCCCATCTCTACATCCTCAGATACTTCCTGAGCACTTCTATCCTCTAGCTATATATGCTAGAAACTTTCACACTCCTCCTCTGCAATGATTAGGACTTTCCCTTCCCTGCCACATCTCCAGTAATCTTCCCTTTGCCTTGCCTATAACATTACAGCAGCAGCACATTATCTCTTCTTGTAGGTAGCTTTTCTTACCATGGTGGTTTTCCTAAAATAACCCTCATTAAATTACAGGTGAATCTCTGTGAGTTCCAGACTAGCCAGGGTTGTAGAGCAACACTTAGGACGTAGAAAAAGGATTGGGAATTCGGGACTGGGTGTAGACTCTAGGAGATCATCTCAAAACATGGCCAAAAACACAGCAACAACCAAACAAATCATTTGGTTGTTTTTAAAACAGCTTTTTCTCCCAAAGCCTTAAGAGTCAGTTATCATTCAGGATTTGATTATGAGTCTATGCTGTGGGATGTTCTGTATGTCAAATGTGTTGCTCTGATTGGGTAAAATAAATAAAGTGCTGATTGGCCAGTAGTCAGGCAGGAAGGATAGGGTAGGCAGGACAAGGAAGAAGAGGAGGCTGGGAACAGGAAGGCTGGGAGGAGACACTGCCAGCCGCTGCCATGAGAAGCAACATGTAAAGACACAGGTAAGCCACAAGTCATGTGGCAAAGTATAGATTAACAGATATGGGCTAAATATTAGAGTAGGAGCTAGACAATGGTAGGCCTGAGCTAATGGCCAAGCAGTTTAAATATAAGTGTCCGTATGATTATTTTATATGTGGGTTATGGGACCGCGGGGGCTTGGTGGCACCTGGAGAGAAGGTCTCCAACTACAAGTCTGTAACCCATTTAAAATGCCTAAAAGTTGATAACCCTCACTACAGGATAGAGCCCAAATCATTAGTCCAAGAGCCCACTCCCTCTGCCTCCACTTTTCACCAGGAAAACACTCCAACTTCCCTTGAAATAACTGTATTCCCTCTTTCTTATCACTCTACTTGGCTAAACCTAACCAACCTTCAGGCTTTAATTCAAATACTACTTCCAGTAAACATTACAGGACTCCATTTGGCTGGTGACTTTTCCCTTGAAGAGTTGACTCTTCATGATATTCAACATGTTCTGTATGTGAGATGTGCCAAAGGGAAAAAACTAAAATGTCAACAAAGCCAGATGTGGTAGAACATGCCTGTAATGTGGTAGAACATGCCTAGAAGTTGGGGAGGCAGAGGCAGGAGGCACATGACAATTTCAATATGTCGGCCAGCCTGGTCTACATATCAAATTCCAAGCCAATAACCTATACATAGTGAGATCCTGTCTTTAAAAAAAAAAAAAAAAAAAAAAATGAGCAGAGGGTCAACAGGATGTCTCAACCAGTAAAGGCCTCAAAGCCTGGCCACCTGAATTTGATCCCAAGTCCCACATGGGGGAAGGAGAGAACCAATTCCTGTAAGCTGTGTTCTGGTGTGTGTGTATCTCTACACACAAATATATACATACAAATTAATTTAATGTTAACCCACAAGGAAAAAAAGTCTTAATAAAAAGTAAACAGAGTAGCTGAAGAGTTGGCTCAGCAATTAAGAACACTTGTTGCTCTGCAGAGGAACAGAGTTTGGTTGCCAGCATCAACATGGTGGCTCACAACAATCTATTAACTCCAGTTCAAGGGGTCTGATGCCTTCTTTTGACCTCCTCATGCACAGGCATGCACATGGTACAGACATACATGCATCCAAAACACTCATCCACATAAAATAAAAAATAAGCCTAAAAAATGTTTAACTACTACAAAAGTAAACAGAAAGCCTAAGTCATCTCAAACTGTGTTTTATATAGCTCCTGCTATCATCCAGCAGCAGAAGCAACGTGAAACATCGTTTACATGAAGCCTTTTCTAACATATGAAAGGGGAAAAGAGCTGTGTCATTCATTCCTGTTTCTCTAAAGTTGTGCTCTGAAGTCTCTCATATTCTGCAAGAGGTCAAAACTTCCAATTCTAGGCTATAGAGATGGCTCATTGACAGAACATGCTTCTCTTGCAGAGTTCGATACCCACACCCATAATGGCAGATCACAACTGCCTGTAACTCTAGATCCAAGGAATCCAGTGCAGCCTTCTGGCCTCTGAATGCACCAGGTACTCACATAATACATATACATACGTGTAAGCACTCATACAAATACAAAATAAAAAGTAGTTCATGCTTTTAATCAGAAGGCAGAAGTAGTCAGATCTCAGTGAGTTCAAGGCAAGCTTGGTCTATACAGTGAGTTTCAGGCCAGCCAGGACTACACAGTGAAATCCTGGTTCAAAAGATTAATTAATTTAAAGTAAAAATAAATCTGAAAAATAACTTCAGGTTCTAAATTCAAGACTGTTGTTTCTACTAACTATTTCATAACCACAGGCACACATCAGTATGCAAGGCCATTATAAAAAAGAAATCATGCCCATTTTACAGGATAATTTTTACAACTTGTCTTACCAATAAGTTCTGAAAATAGTTCCTGGGTATAAACATGATAAAGAAAATTTTATGCTATAACCAACAGATAAAACCAACACAGTAAAACATTTAGGGGCCAATTATATGACTTGGTGGTTAAATGCACTTGCCATCCAGCCTCGAACCCACATAGTAGAAAAGAGCCTACTCCCACAAGTTATCCTCTGACCTTCATGCACATACCGAGGCATGCATGAGTCCATACACATACACATGAGTGCACACACATATAAATAAATGTAAAAGTAAAAAAAAAAAAATTAATAGGGAAACAAATTAGAAAGTTTATTCTGTAGCATCAACATTTTGCCTAAGAACGTCAAGCCGGGTGATAGAGACACACGTCTTTAATCTCAGCACTTGGGAGGCAGAGGCAGGTGGATCTCTTTGAGTTCAAGGCCAGCCTAGTCTACATACAGAGTGAGTTCAAGCACAGGCTCCAAAGCTACACAGAGAAACCCTGTCTTGAAAAACAAAAAGGCAAAAAATTCTATCAAGGGTACCTCACATCTCTCCACCAGAGAAATGAAGGAACTTCGAGTGCTTTATTTTTTTAAAGGATGTTTATTTGTTTGTTTTAAGACAGGGTTTCACTGTGTAGCTCTGGTTGGCCTGGAAGTCTGTTATGTAGACCACACTGGTCTACAACTCAGAGAGATATACCCACCTCTGCCTCCCAAGTGCTAGGATCAAAGGTGTATACCATCATAACCAGCTAAAGATATTATGTGGCCGGACAGTGGTGGCGCACGCCTTTAATCCCAGCACTCAGGAGGCAGAGGCAGGCAGATCTTTGCAAGTTCGAGGCCAGCCTGGTCTATAGAGTCAGATCCAGGAACTGCACAAAGCTACACAGAGAAACCCTGTCTCGAAAAAAAAATATATATATATATGTCCCCAACATAGGTGTGGGAACCAAATCTGGGTGCTCTGGAAGAGCAGAAAGTACTCTTAACCACACAGCATTCTCTCCAACCCAATCTAGTGTTCTTTATAGCTAAAAACTGACCATATTTATTTTGGAGGTCAATGAAGTTCCATGAAAGTTCCTTAGTTATAAGCTTATATTGACTTAAATGATATAAGGGCTGGATAGCCACTATCTGATCGGAAAAACCTGTGGCCCAGAGAATAACCTGTAGTTTTGCAAAACAGAAAGCAGGTAAGGCAACAAACAGAGTCTTATACACAGTCCTGTAATCAATTTGTAACTCTGCAAACTGACTACAAATCTTACAAAGAATTAAGTGGGTAGCAAGAAAAATATAATAAATCATTTTAAGAATGAGAAATTAAACTATATAATACTTCTAAATTTGCATGAAAATTTATGTTTAACAACTTAACAAGCAATGTGAAATTATGAAACTAAAAACATCATAATCTCAAATATTAATTCCGAGGAATAAACCAACAGGACAACAGTAAAGTACAGCACAGGCAAGTTAAAACAACCTCCCCTCAAAGGAAAGAGTGACTGATAATCCCAGAATCATTTTCAATTAAGTTAAGACATTTTAGTGCCTGCTATGAACCAGAGATCAGTAGATACAGACAGACAGACAGACAGGATAGATAGATAGATTAGATTACATACTGTATGTGATATATCTTCCCATTTATCTGCTATCTTTAAAAGTATTAAGAATTGTTTGCTCAGCGTGGCTGTGCGTAGAAATTCAAATTCTAGGCCAGCCCAGGCTACTTATTGAGTTCAAGGTCTGCCTGGGATACATAATAGGCCTTATCTCAAAAAAATAAGAAAAGAGATCGAGGGAGGGAAGAAGGGAGGGAAGAAAAGCAAGAAAGAAAAGCAAAGAATTTCTATCATAAATATTACATACCTGCATTATTTCAAAAGACATAAATAGTGATGGGGAGGGGACTTTCTATTAAACTGTACATACAGTAGTGAAGAACAGTTACCTATCACTTATTTCAAGCTGGCAGGTATGAGAAATTGTTACAGACTCCTACAACAAAGTAACAACAGTTACCAGCTGCACTGCAATTTTTGCTGATCCCTTGTAAGACACCATCCATTGTTCCTGATTCTTCTGTAACAATAACACTCAAGTTTTCTCTCCAATAACAGTAATTGCCCTCTGAAAAGTGATTTAGGGCATAGAGCTGACACACAGTATCTCAGAAAACCTGTCCCTGCCACCTGCTGCTTCAACATTGCCTGTTCACCACTTGCCATCCCTGACATCTACTTTGATGACATAATATGGTAGAACACTTCCTGGCTTCCCGCTAAAGCTAGGTGTTAGTAGTTAACATTTAATACCAGAACTCCACAGCATATCTTACTCCATTTAATCCCAGCCAACCTAGTCTACATGGTGGTTTGCAGGCCCACAGTGAAACCCTTGTTTAAAAAAAAAAAAAAAAAAAATACTTCAGGAAAACTTTCATTTAACAGTGACAGAATTATAGACCTCTGGCATATACAATCCTCCAACAGGGGTGTTTTACCAGGATGCCACACTGGTGCCTCAGGTAAAGATATGAGCACTCAAAATAACTAAAATAGAGTCTTTATTGTTAGGGAGAAATTTCAGACAAATGTAAATTTCACTATGTGTTACACTTGACATCTGTACAACAGGAAATTCCCGTGTATATATCTACTTCTAAAATTCTGCCTCAAAAAGGGTCCTTCAGTTAAAAATATTTGCTTTTAGCCGAGCGGAGGTAGCACACGTCTTTACTCCCAGCACTTGTGGGGAGGCAGAGCCAGGCGGATATTTGTGAGTTCGAGGCCAGCCTGGTCTCAAAGTTCCAGGAAAGGCGCAAAGCTACACAGAGAAACCCTGTCTTGAAAAAAAAAAAATTGCTTTTAGGTAGTTAACATAATTTAAATATAATTTTAGTTAATGTGAAACCCATTAACTACATAGCCTATGCCTTATTAAATAAAACAAAAATTGAGCTAGCTAAAACTATAATACACTTGATTTATTTACCTAATTATTAAAAATTCAAACACAAAAAATTCAAACACAATAATTGGCAGGGCATGGTAATCTTTCAATTCCAATACAAATTCAAAATGCATTTTCTGTTATAATCAAACTAGTGTCAGAAGGCCTTATTTCTACCTTGGCTATAAGTTAGTGATCAACACTGATAATATTAAAACTTTTATTTCTTTTATATTTCATAAAGAATATTTAACTTTCAAGGGATATGGTGAGGCATGTATTTTATCCCAGGACTAGGGAGGCAGAGGCAGGCAGAGCTCTGTGAGTTCAAGGCCAGTCCAATCTAGATAGTAAGTGCCAGATCAGCCAGAGCTACATAGTGACCCTGTCTCAACCAACCAACCAACCAACCAAGGGTATTAACTTTCATTTCTTCAGTGCACTGTTTGCAATTCCACATTATTTACTTACTGAAAACCTTAATCACATTTGTTACACATCGGTTTCACTTTCAGGGTCTTCACTAACTACAGGGTCTTTTCCAAATGGATGCAGAGATACACAATCAAAAATCTCTTTACTTTCCATTTCACACATTAGTTTCCATTTACGTTTCAAAAACAATTAGAAATTCCACTCCCTTTAAAAGATACTAATTTTAAAAAAGTTAAAAGTTGGAAGCCAGTTACCACCACTTGTAAAGAATTATATTTGCTTTTCCCAAAAGAAAAAAATCCAAAACAGAACTGACTGACCTAAACATTTCCCAAAGTTTTGTTAGGCTATGCTGTCATTATTTAGTAAAACGTTTAACTTCTCAAAAGGCCACATTTTTCTTCATTAGTAATAGTACTAAGAATTAAAATAATAAAGTGGCAATAACCTACCTTCCAGTTCAGAGGAGTTTCACTAACACAACTGAATTGCACTAATACAACTAAGCTCATGTTAACAGGGAGGCACAATGTGTGTGCATGTGTGCATGGCCCAAACACTACAAAAATGAACGCTTGTATGTCTACTCTTTCTAAACGGTAGAATTTCAATACAAATATAAATATAGTAATCTCAAATTAATGTACGTATGATGTAAATATTTTTCTTTTTCCTTTTTCCAGACAGGGTTTGTCTGTGTAGCCCTGGCTATGATGGAACTGCTGTCCAGACCAGGCTGGCCTTGAACTCAGAGATCCACCTGCCTCTGCCTCTTGATTGCTGGGATTAAAGGCATGAGCTACCACAGACTTTCTTATGCGATATAAATGTTTTTCAAACAGCAAATGGAAAGGAACCGAATTAAAATTCTAACATGGTTTAAAGCCGTGGTGCTTTTTAAAACGGTGTGTGTTTTAAACCGACCAAGTCCAAAGTTACTTAAGACTCCACATACCTCCAAATTCCAGTCAAGGGAGACATAATGGTATTTTATGCAGGACCTCACCATACAATGTAACAGACAAACTCTTAACTTTGTCTCACAAAGAGCCTAATGTAATAATGTATACATCCTCTAAACAGTGTTGCTCTCAAGATTTCTCACAGCTAGGTAGCAACTAGCAGGCAATAAAATATGGAGGCGACCGAAGGCCCTGGAACATTTCGTAGTAGAAGGATAGCAAACCTCAGAAAGGTACACTGGGTCAAGTCCTTACTGGGTTCCCGAAGCCCAGGCGGCTATGCCTCAGTTCACACTACTATTTCTCCTGCACAGCAAATGGATGCACGTAAACCAAAGAAATAGCCTATCCATAAATGCGCTGGCTTCTTCCTTCAAGTCCCAGCGCACCCTCCCACCACCAACAGTTCAATGAGAATAGCATACAATGAAATGAGTAAGCAACACACGCCATTCTGCAACTTGGAGAGACGGTCACCAATCTTCCGCAGCACCCAGAAGAGCCACAATAGCTGAGCAACTAACTCACTGGCACTAAAACGGGTTCCCTAATTTTTCAGGCAAAAGTTGCCAAATAACCACTTGGTAAAGACAACACTTCTTGGCCAGTTCATCCACCGAGCACAGTCCTCACGTACTCGCAAAAACAATCGAAAGCCATTGCCTGCCCAAAGTTACTAGGCGAGCGACGATTAAAGCTGTCTTCTCCACGAAACAAAGTGCTCTGGGCCGTCAGCGCCGCGGAAGCCGGCCGCGTCCCCGAAACTCCGGCTCGCTCTCACCTGGGCCCGTGCGATCCCCAGCGCCGGCTGCGGAGCCGGGCCGTGCGGTTCGGGGCGGTGGGGGATGGGGAGGACAGGCTCGAATGGCTTCCTAATGTATCATTAAGGGGCAAAAGCACCGGTCTGGGAGCAAGAAAAGTTAAAGGAGCCGCGAGCTGACAAAGAGCGCCGGCCGCCGCACCGGGACCACCCGGCCGCGGCGGCGTTTGACAGCTCGGTCCCTGGCGCCCACAGCTTTGTGGCTCCGAGCGGCCGGGCCGGGCAGCGAGCTGGGCGTGCTCGGCGGGGCGTGTGCGGACGCCGGGCTAGGCCCTGGGGAAGCCGCCGGGCGGTTCTCCCAGAAGCGAGGCCGAACTCCAAAGTAAAGTGCGCGGCGCGGCCGGCGGGACCTGCGCGGGCGCCGCCGAACCGGGCCGCGCCTGGGCCGCCCCGCCCCCACCGGGCCGGGGGCCTGACAGCTCCGGGCCGCGCCGCCGCTGGCCGCCCGCCTGGCTCCCTCGCGCTCAACTTACTTCTTTCTGGCTCTCTGGAAAGGGGAAGCGCCATCTTTGCGAGGCCGGCCCCGAGGTCTTTTGTCTGCGGCTGCGGGGCTCGGGGCCGGGGCTCCGGGCTCCTCGGGGGGTGCTGGCGGCGGCTGCTGCTGCTCCGCGCTCCGGTCCTCCTCCGACGACATCCTAGTCACCAGGAAAGACACATGGATCCCGGTCCTCCTCCTGGGGGGCTCCTCCCGCCGCAGCGGCCGCAGCCGCCGCCGCTGCTGCTGCTCGAGTTGCTCCTCCCCGGCTCAGCCTCTCGCATTTCCCGCAGCCCCGGGAGCAGCAGCAGCAGCAGCAGCAGCAGCACCAGCAGCAGCAGCAGCACCAGCAGCAGCAGGTACCGGGAGAGGCGGCAACATGGAGCTAGCAGGACACGCACTCACACACATCGGCGCGGGCGCGCGCACTCGGCGCGCAGGGGCCGGCGGGGGGCGGCGGGCAGGCGGGCGGGGCGGGCGGGCGGGGGGCCGGCCGCGCGGGGCGGGGCGGGGCGCCGCGGCCAGGGCTGGGGACAGCGGGGCCGGGCCGGGCCGGAGGGCGGCGCCGAACGGGGCGGGGCGGGGCGCGACGCGAGGGGCGCGGGCCCGGGGGCGGCCGCAGGGGTCTCCGCCCGGCCCCTCCCCCAGGCCGCCCGCGGCGGGAGGAGAAAGGACCGCGGAGGGGGCGGCGGGGGGCGGCGGGGAGGGCGGCGGGGCGGCGACAGCCACCCCTCCCCCGCGCCGTCAGGCCCACGCCGCGGCGAAGTTTTGACAGCTGCTCCAGTTGTTGTGGTGGGTTCCGGGGTGGCGCGAGCGCCGGCCCCTCAGTCGCGCGCCGGCGATCGCTCCCTCTCTCTCTCTCTCACACACACACACACACACACGCACGCACACACGCTGCTCGCTCACGGCGTCCCCTAGGATGGCTAGTTCCCTCACGCTCGGGTCTCGCGCGCGGGCGATCGCTCCCTCCACACGGCTAGCTCGCGCCGGTCCCCGTGCACGCTCGCTCGCTCGTTCGCTGGCTCGCTGGCGCCTTGCTCCCTCCCTCACGCTCGGGTCTCGCCCGCTCGGGCTCTCTCCCTCACGCTAGCTTTCGGCTCCTCCATCCAGCCTGGCTCCCTCACGCTGGGTTCCCTCTCACTCGCGAACGCTCCCTGGCGCTCCCTGGCGCTCGCTCGCTCGCTCGCTCTCTCTCTCCCGGGGCACTAGAGGAGGAAGTTTTGCGGCTGTGCGTCCACCCCACGAACAACACACGCACACGGCCGTGGCGGTCGCGCGAGGCCCGCACCCGGGTCCCTCGGGGCGACCCGCACCACAGACCTCTCCAACTCGCCGCCGGCTCGCCCACACACAGGCGCCTCCCGCCCCCGCTCTCTCCCCACCCTCCCTGCAACCATCTTTCCCCCCCCCCAACACACACACACACACACCTCCCACCGCCCCGCCCCCCCCGCGCGCGCGCCGCTGCCACTCACGGGGCTTGCCCCGCGCATGCGCCGCGCGCAGCCTGGCCGCTGCCGCTGACCTCACCGCCCCTCCCCCGCCCGCTCTGACGCGGCGCTGGCTGCAACTCCGGCTCTGGGCGGGCGCTAAGCTGCGGACCGGGGTCTCCGGGATCAG
This sequence comes from Onychomys torridus, assembly GCF_903995425.1. NCBI lineage: Eukaryota > Metazoa > Chordata > Mammalia > Rodentia > Cricetidae > Onychomys > Onychomys torridus. The sequence goes on from NC_050445.1 coordinate 2,383,731, forward strand.
GGTCGGGCCTGGCCGGGGTGGGGGAGTGGTGTAAACACTCCGGAGCGTGCACCCGCGTGCGGGGCGCGCACGTGCCTCCGCGAACCCCTGCGGGCGTGGGCCGCCCCGGGCCTGGCGGAGTCCCACGTCGGCTTCCCCGGTGCGGCGCGGCCATGGCGGGACGACGTTAGAGCTCAACTCCAGCTGTAGTTCGACGTCATGTTTTAAAGACTGTGAGCCCGGGAGGCTGCTTGACAAAAAGCCAAGCGAGCAGGTTGAGAGGGATAAAAGGTGGCCACACGGACAGACATTCACCAGCGTGTACGATGTGTGTGCTAAAGAGGGGTTTTTTATGTGTTTTTGGTTTTTTTTAATGGGAATACTGCTAAGCTGCCTCCCATCAAAAACACAAATGATACCTTAAAAAACGGGGCCAGAATTCGCCTAAACCGTGCCGGGTGTGGAAATCGCTAGGACGCCGGGCTACTCCGCGCTTGCTTCCTTCCTACTGTGGGTTGGCGTGTGGGAGTGGGGATAGTCGAGAAGGGAGAACAGATCTGTGGAGCATTGTGCAAGGCTTACGGTAGACTTGTGAGCACTGCTCGGAGCCCGGAATCCCGGCGCTCTTGGCGACCACTTCTTCCCATCCTCAACAACAGTTTCAATGGTTTCCTGCCGCCCAGTAGCCAGGTTGTTAACATTGGACTGGGCTTCCCTTCTGAATCAAACTTTGGTGGTCCAGATTATATTTCAGCTGGAAGCACAGTTTTTTGGTTTTGTTGTTGTTGTTTACAATGGCTGAAATAAGAAACTGAGTCGTTAAGTCATTTGAATGCCTTCAGGGTTTAATCTCTGCGGGCCTTTTCAGTCAAAGGCAGCTTGGAGAAGGGAAGCCACAAATTAAAAGAGAAATACACATTTCGCTTTAAATAAATACTTTTTGGAAATTGGAGTTTCTAGACAATTGGCTTTTTTAATTTATTTATTTATATTGTTGTGGTAATATATTGTTGAACTCAGGGCTTTCCACATACTAAGCAAGCACTCCACCACTAAGTTATAGCCCTAGACCTAAATTTTTTTTTTTTGGGGGGGGGGTCGAGACAGGGTTTTTCTGTAGCTTTGGAGCCTGTCCAGGCTGTAGCCTCTGTGGCCCAGGGTGGCCTCGAACTCACAGAGATCCACCTGCCTCTGCCTCCCGAGTGCTGTGATTACAGGTGTGCGCCACCGCCGCCACCACCCACCACCCACCACCCACCCCACCACCCACCACCCACCCCCACCCCCGGCATCTATTTTTCTTTTAAGATTTATTTATTTATGTGTATGTATGTATAAGTTTATGTGCACCATGTGTGTCCAGGTACCTGCAAAGACCAGAGGGTATCCAATCCCCTAGAACTGGAGTTACAGGCACTTGTGAGCTGCCATGTGAGTAGCAGAAATCTACTCCAGTAGTGCTCCTGTGGAGGTGGTGGCAAACGCCTTTAATCCCAGCACTGGAGGCAGAAATAGAGGCAGGCTACAGAGTGAGTTCCAGGACAGGCAGGACTTTTAACACAGAGAAACCCCATCTTGAAAAAAGAAAAGTATTCATCTAAAAAAATTAAAATGTTACGTTGTTGTTGTTGTTAAAATAGAAGAACAGGCATGGAGCGGGTTGGTAGCCCACACTGTAATCTCAGCACTAGGAGGGCAGAGTCAGGGTGATCACTATGAGTTCAAGGCTAGCATGGTCTACATAAAACAGCCAAGGCACACCTTTAATCCCAGCACTCGGGAGGCAGAGGCAGGCAGATCTTTGTGAGTTCGAGGCCAGCCTGGTCTCCAAAGCAAGTTCCGGAAAGACGCAAAGCTACACAGAGAAACCCTGTCTCAAAAAACAAACAAACAAACAAACAAAGAGCTGGGCGGTGGTGGCACACGCCTGTAATCCCAGCACTCGGGAGGCAGAGCCAGGTGGATCTCTGTGAGTTTGAGGCCAGGTCTACAGAGCGAGATCCAGGAAAGACACAAAGCTACACAGGGAAACCCTGTCTGGAAAAACAAAAAAAGAAAGAAAGGAGAGAGAGAGAGAAAGAAAGGAAAAGCCTGGCAGTGGTGGCACATGCTTTGCGTTTCAGCACTGGGAGGCAGAGGCAAGTAGATCTGTGAGTTTGAGGTATATTAAGTTACACAGACAAACTTTGTCTCCACGCCCAAAAAAATGATGATGATAGAAATATGAAATAGGAGTAAGATAATGCACAAATTAAAGCAAAGGAGCAGGTTGATAATAGATCTTAAAATTAAAAAGCAGATTGTCTGAGTGCTCCATGATGGTCTCGTTCCAGGTGCTAGTTCATCAGTCATGGTCACCTTGATGTTCATGAGACCCTCTTCCCATCACTGAATAAAAGCATCAAAACTCAAAAAAAATGTAAAATCAATCTCAAAACTAAATAGGCTTGATGGTATAAACCTACAACCCAGTACTTAGGAGGAAGCAGGAGAATAGGTAGTTCAAGGACATCTCTAGTTATGTAGTGGATAGCAAGCTAGCCTAGGCTACTTAAAACCTTATCTCAAAATAATAACACAGAGGCTGATAAGATGGCTCAGCAGTTAAGATCCTGTGCTGCTTTTGTAGATTTCAGTTCCATCCCCAGCACTCAGATAAGACAGATCACAACTACCTATAACTCCAGTTCTGAAGGAATCCAATACCTTTGGCCTCTGTGGCACTCACTCACATACACATACAAATCTTAAAAAGATAAGAGGTGGGGTGGATAGTTGACTCAAGGGTTAAAAGCATTTGCTACTCTTCCAGAGGACCCATGTTCAATCCAGCACCCACATGAAGGCTCACAGTTACAGGGGATCTGTCAGGCTCTTCTGGCCTCCGTGGACAGCAGGTACACACATGATACACAGACATAGATGCAGAAAAACACCATACATATACATTTTTTATTAAATCAATTTAAAAATACAAGATTCAGAAGTATAACCTTGTTTCTAGTTGCTGTCCTTGAATACACACTTCAAAATGGTGTCATTAAAAATAGCAAAAGTATCAACACCCAAAACATGGATGCTTTGTACAACTGAACATAGTTTCTATTGTTGAAAAACATGAAACTTCCTATGTTGTTTCTGGTGTGTAGTTTCTATTTTTACATGTGTTGCAACAAATATTACTTTGGGGGAAAGACAAAGCTTGGTTTTTTTCCCAAATATTAGTCCCCTGTGTTAAGACTAGAATACTCATTTCTTCTCTTCTATGGGCATCTCATGTACAAAGCTATAGATCATCATAGTTTTCTGTTTTGTTTTGAGACACAGCCTTGCCATATAGCCCAGGTAGAGTTCTAGAACTCCATGTTTCTGAGCTGCTCTTGAGTTCTTGATTCCTTGGCAGAATATATATAACAAGTTACTACTACTGGAGAGTTACAAGGAAGCAAAACAGCCCTGGAGCCGACTGTTGTAGAGATGTAGACCAGAACTCGAAGTCTGAGCAGCAATGCTTCCAGAAGGATGAAGGGTAAAAGGTGATGAAGATGAGGTACTGACTCAATCTTCATTCCTGTCGCTAGTGTAAGCATACGGGAAGTCAGGGTCTGTTTTTCATTTTTTGTTTGTTTGTTTTTAAGACAGTGTCTCAATATGTAGCCCCCCCCCCCATGACCTGTATTTCCTACGTAGACTAGGCCTAAATCAAACTCAGAGATCTTCCCACCATGCACATTATCAGTGTCTGTCTTAGGAGTACTAATAGCAGATTCATTAGCATAAAGTTGCCTTGAGCAAACAGGTCAAATATAACCCAGGATTCTGATAAAGGTGCTATGGTTTGAATGAGATGTCTCCCCAAAACTCATATTGAAGACTTGCTACCCACACAAATGTTCAGAGGTAAGGGCTTTGGCCAAGTGACCAGACTGGTGCTTTGGAGGACTCATACTTGGATGGCATTTTTGGAAGTGATGAAACTTAGTATGGGGGTGTTGGCTGGAGTAAGTAAGTCATTGGGAGTGCCCTTGAAAGTATTTTGACCCTCTCCTTTTCTTCGTTCCACCTGTCCTGTAATGTTCTTCCTCATCACAGGCCTACAACAAGGAAGCCAGCCAGCCATACACCGACACTTCCAAAACTGAGAGCCTAAATAAACCCCCCTCCCTGAAATTGTTCCCAAATATCTTTTTATTGTGACAAAAAGTGACTGACTCTGAAGTATTTGAGGAATTTACTCAGTACAATAAAGGTTTTCCTTATCAGTCATACAAAGTATACCTTTCTGTGACCAGAATGGCAAAAATGCAGAAGGCAGCTGTTTTCTCAACGTGAACCATCATAAAGACAAGAAGGAAGCTGGGTGTAGTGGCACCCATACAACTTTTCTGAATAATTAGGCCAGGTATGATGATGATGCATGCCTCTAATCCCAGCACTCACAAGGCAGAGACAGGAAGATCTCTGTGAATTTGAGGCCAGTTAGGGTTACATAAGACTCAAAAAAAAAAAAAAAAAAAGAATGTAAAATATGCACCATTTTAAAAATATAACAGGTACAAAATAACTACAGCAACCACCTCTAAAGAGCTGCACTACAAAGGTCTTTCATTTCTATACCATGTTCTTCTAAAATGCCACACTCTTTCAGGGCACAGCTAGTACTCTTAATCATACATAAGTAAATATGTACATATATATTTTATGTGTCGGAGTACTGGGGAAAGTACATTACTGGCAACACAGATAAAACATCTCAGGAAACAATGAGCAAGAGTGATTCTCCAAGAGTCTAGAACAGCGACTCCATCCAAATGTATAGTCCAGATTTGTTCTTTCCAGTCTTCGCTTTGCTAGTAGCAGCTATGACAAGATCCACAGGGCTCTCTCCAGGGCCACGATGACTGTCGTCCTGTTTTTCCATGAAAGCTGAGTCTCAAGTCCTTTGGGGTTGTTTATCCAGGGCTTGTTTTCTTTTCATTCAGTGCTGAGGACCAAATGAAGGACTTTGTGCATGTTAGGAAACTGTCCACCACTGACCTGCATCCCCAGCTCGGTTTGAAATTTTAAACAGTATTTCTTTGGGGATTGATATTTTTACTGGTTTGTTTGTTTGTTTTTTCAAGTCAGGGTTTCTCTGTGTAGCTTTGCGTCTGTCCTGGAACTCGCTCTGTAGACCAGACTGGCCTCAAACTCTCGGAGATCCGCCTCTGCCTCCAGTGCTGGGATTAAAGGTGTGCGCCACCACCTCCCGGGCTGTTTTTATTGTTAAAGCTGCACTTTGCTGGGCTTGTAGCTCAATGGTGGAACCTTTATGTAACACATACCAAGACTGTAGGTTCATTCTCATCACTAAGGAAAAATTACATTGTATGTATTACTTTGTATAAGATGTGTCAGTAATGTATACCATATCTCTGTGTTGGGAAACTTAAAGGAAGAAACAAGAAAATAAATACAACAATCATCTTCAAAACGGGATGGGCTGGAGATATGGAACGGTGGTTAAGAGCACTGGCTGTTCTTGCAGAATAGGGTTTGATCCAGCATCCATATGGCATTTCTCAATTGTTTTTAATTCTAGATCTATGAGATCTGACGCCTCTTTTGGCCTCTGAGGGCACTAAGCACACATGTGGTGCACAGACATACAAGTAGTCAAAAAATTTATCCTTTTTTTTTTTTTTTTGAGCTGAGGGGATTGAACTCAGGGCCTTGTGCTTGCTAGGCAAGTGCTCTACCACTGAGCTAAATCCCCAACCCAAAAATTTATCTTTGTGTGTGTGTGAGAGAGACATCTATCTCATCATGTAGCTGTGTTTGTCCTAGAACTTGCTATGAGACTAGGCTGACCTAGAACTCAGAAATCTGCCTGCTTTTGCCTCCCATAGCTGGAATTAAAGTTGTGTATCACTACATGATAAACCAGCCTGCCTCCATTTTAGGCTTAAAAGCCATCTTATAGTAAAGACAAACTATGCTCATTCCATTTATGATTAAATCTGTTCCTCAAGGATTGGACCATGCCCAACCTGTAACCTTAACTACAAATAGTTCTGTACTGACTGTTCCAGGAAACAGCAACCATGTCTTTGTTTCAAAAAGTTGTTAGGGTCTGGAGAGATGGCTCAGCGGTTAAGAGTACTGGCTGTTCTTCCAGAGGACCTGGGTTCAATTCCCAGCACCCACAAGGCAGTTTACAAGTTGTTAGAACCATCTTGCAGCCCTACCTTTGTTTCAAAAGGTTATTATGACGACCTGTTGTTATGACTGCCTTGTTAGGACCACCTTGCAATCATGTCTGTTTTATGAGGTTGTTATTCCTAACTCGTTATGCTTGAGTTCTGCCCCGCCTATTTTGCCAGCCAAATCTCTCATTTAGAAAGTCTCTGCCCTTGAGCTATAAAAACCCTGTCTTCCAGCCAGGTAGTGGTGGCACATGCCCTTAATCCCAGCATTCCAGAGTCAGAGGCAGGTTGTTTTCTGTGAGTTCGAGGCCAGCCTGGTCTACAGAGCAAGTTCCAGGACAGGCTCCAAAAGCTACACAGAGAAACCCTGTCTGGGGGGTGGGGTGGGGTGCGAGAGAGGGACAATGACAAAAAAACCTGTCTTCCTCTTTGCTGACCTCTTGAACTCCTCCTTAGATGGATGCGGCCTGTAGTCGAATAAAAAAGCTTGCTTTAAGCCAGGCAGTGGCAGCACACACCTTTAATCCCAGCACTCAGGAGTCAGAGGCAGGTGAATCTCTGTGAGTTCAAGGTCAGACTGGTCTACAGTATGAGTTCTAGGACAACCAGAGCTACACAGAGAACAAACAACAAAGCTTTACATCTGTTGTATATAAAACCATACTTCCAAGGTTTCTGAGATTTGCTGGATGGGTAGAAAACATCCCAGCAGACAGCTCTGACCAGAAGGTAACCTGGAAACATGCCAGCACGCGCCCTACAGTAGAAGTTCTCCAAGAACAAAGCATGGCCGTCACTGTTCTAGAAAAGGTCTCATTCTTTTCTCTCCCCGCTCCCTCTCACATATGTGTTCCTAGGTTTGTCTTCTTTTCAAACTCAGAAAACTGCTGTGTTAGTTACATCAGGTGCCACAACAAAGTACCTCAATCCGGTAGCTTAAAGCTGGTCCCTTCTAGTAGATGCTGAAGAAAACCTCCACCCTTTCTCCAATCTCTGCCTCCATCATCACACGGCCCTCCCTGGGCATCTCTCTGTCTTCATCTTCTCCTTTCCCTGAATCTGTATCTTCTTTTCTCATAGGAAACCAAGCTTTTTCGACTAAAGACCCCCAGCAATCTCGTATGTCTTCATCTTAGTGAAAAGCATATGTAAAGCATTTTATTTCCCCCAAAAAAGAGGGTCACGTCCATGACACACCATTCAGCCCAGTGTAACCACCAAGCAACACCCTTTTTACCAGATCAAAAAAAAAAAAAACATACTGTTAGGACGGCTGAGGGTATCAAAGTCCTGGGTTCAGACCTTGAATTAACCCTTTTCATATCTTTGCATACAATGCATACAATGTATATAGTTAGAAAATGTGCCGGGGCGGTGGTGGCGCACGCCTTTAATCCCAGCACTTGGGAGGCAGAGGCAGGTGGATCTCTTTGAGTTCGAGACCAGCCTGGGCTACCAAGTGAGTTCCAGTAAAAGGCGCAAAGCTACACAGAGAAACCCTGTCTCGAAAAAAACAAAAAAAAGAGAAAATGTATTATGCCAACAGACTAATAATACACAAACTTCAGTCACCAATGTCTTTGTTGCTATGTTTTTGAAATAGGGTCTCACATATCCCAGGCTTTCCTGAACTTACCATGTAGCCAAATGACCTTAAACTCTTAATCTTCCTACCTCCACCTCCTAAATTCTTAGCCCACAGGCCTGCATCATCACCACTCTGGGCCACATTGTAACACGAATAGGTCTTTTAATTAAAAAAAGAGGCCGGGCGGTGGTGGCACACGCCTTTAATCCCAGCACTCGGGAGGCAGAGCCAGGCGGATCTCTGTGAGTTCGAGGCCAGTCTGGGCTACCAAGTGAGTTCCAGGAAAGGTGCAAAGCTACACAGGGAAACCCTGTCTCAGAAAAGACCAAAAACAAAAACAAAAAACAAACAAAACCAGAGCCAGATATTGGGGCAAATGCTGAAAGATCAGAGAGACAAAGGAACAAAGTCACTGTCACATCTCACCTTGCCAACTCCACAAATCCTCTGACTAAACCCCTCTGAGCCCTCATCGGAAAGAGGTCCAGCCAAAAAGGGCTTCAACAGAAAAGCTCTAGTTCCTGTCTCCTCATGCTTTATATACCTTTCTCTGCCCAGCCATATCACTTCCTTCTTAGTACTAGGATTAAAGGCATGTTTGCTTCCCTAATAATGGTAGCAAAGGCATGAGATCTCAAGTATTCTGATTAAAGGTATGTGCCACCACTGCCTGGCTCTGTTTCTCTCCTAGACTGAGTTGAACTCAGGGTAGCTTTGAACTCACAGAGCTCCAGATGATATAAAATAGGGGCTGGAGAGATGGCTAAATGTTGAAAGGCATGCCGGGCAGTGGTGGCGCACACCTGTAATCCCAGCACTCCGGAGGCAGAGGCAGGTGGAACTCTGTGAGTTCAAGGCCAGCATAGTCTACAGAGCTAGTCCAGGTCAGGCTCCAAAGCTACAGAGAAACCCTGTCTTGAAAAAGAAAAAAAAAAAAAAAGTTGAAAGGCACACTTGCTGTTCTACCAAAGGACCTGAGTCTCAGGACCTATGTCAGGCAAACCACAACCTTCTGTAATTCCAGCTCCAGGGCACTGATTGATACCTCTGGTCTCCCTGGGCACTTGTACACACATGCACATATCTGCATGAAAACATTCACACCTTAACATGATTTGCTTGTTTGGTTTTTTCCCTTTGTTTTGTTTTTTGAGACAGGGTTTCTCTGTGTAGTCTTGGTCATCCAAGACTTGCTCTGTAGACCAGGTTGGCCTGGGACTCAGAGATCCATCTGCCTCTGCCTCCCCAGTGCTGGAATTAAAGGCAAGCACCACTAATACACAATTTGAAATAACAAAAATAAATCTTAACAAAACAACAACTGCCGGGCGGTGGTGGCGCACGCCTGTAATCCCAGCACTCAGGAGGCAGAGGCAGGCAGATCTTTGTGAGTTCAAGGCCAGCCTGGTCTACCAAGCGAAATCCAGGAAAGGCGTAAAGCTACACAGAGAAACCCTGTTTCGAAAAACAAACAAACAAAACAAAAAGAAAGAAAGAAAGAAAGAAAGAAAGAAAGAAAGAAAGAAAGAAAGAAAGAAAGAAAACAACAACTAAATTCTTTGTAGACAAAAGCAAAGCTCACAGCCCCCTAGATTAGTATCTGGATTCCTTAGCCTGGTACATAATGTCCTAAGCAGCCCCTCTGCCTTGCAGCTGTTCAAGCAAGCTCTGTGCTCCTCTCCCCCTTGGTCTATGGCTTTTAGCTCCAGCCTGCTAAACTATTTCAGGGGGTGGGGTGGGGGGCTAGGGAGACAGGTTTCTCCTTGTCATCTTGTGGCCCTTTCCCGTTTCCCCAACCAATTCGTTTTACTTCTGCTGCTACTTAAGACAATGTTCATCCTTCACCTCTCTTGTCTCCGTGAAGATGGTCCCATTCCCTTTTGGATGGTGTAGAGCAAGGCTGCCCAGTCTGTGTCCTCTCTCAGCCCATTTTTGCCCAAGAAAATGTGTATCTCTGGCTAGCCTTGAACTCAATAGACAGACCAGAATGATGTAGTGATATATTGTATACCCTAATAAACTTGCCTGAGGATCAGAGGACAGAGCCAGCCACTAAATTAGACATAGAGGTCAGGCCGTGGTGGCACACACCCTTAACCCTATCACTAGGGAGGCAGAGATCCATTTGGATCTCCGTGAGTTCCAGCACTCAGGAGGCAGAGGCAGGCGATCTCTGTGATCAAGTTTGAAGGCAGCTAAGGCTACACAGAGAAACCCTGTCTCAAAAACAACAAAACAAAACAGTTCGGCAATGGTGATGAAAGCCTTTAATCCCAGCACTTGGAAGGAAGAACCAGGTGGATCTCTGTGAGTTGAGGCCAGCCTGGTCTACAGAGTGAGATCCAGGACATCTGCGAAACTACACAGAGAAACCCTGTCTTGAAAAACTAAAAACAAACAAACAAAAAACCACATAAATAATAAATAAATAAATAAATAAATAAATGTAAACAAAAATCACAAAGACAAACAAGCTAAGTGTGGCAGGGCTTGGTGATACCTGCCTATCATCCCAGTTAATGTAGGAGAATCAAGATTTTGAGGCTGTTCTGGTTTCCTTTTCTGTTGCTGGGATAAAACACTCTGACCAAAAGCAACTAGAGATGGAGAGGGTTTATTTCGCGTACACTTCCAGGTCACAGCCTATCACTGGGGGAAGTCAGAGCAGGGACTCAAGTGGGAACTGAAGCAGAACCCATAGAGGAAGGTTGTTTATTGACTCCCTCACTGCTTTCCTCTAGCCTCCACACCCACCAGTGGAGGGATGGTGTTGCCCATGCTCCCAGCAATCACCGATTAAAGACCACACCTCACAGACAATGCCACCGAAAAAAATCTGATCTAGGCAATTCTTCATTTGAGTCTCACTCTCCCCAGATGATGGTAGGTATATCGGGTTGACAATAAAAAACAAATACCGTAAGCCAGGCACAGTAGCATACACCTTGAATCCCAGCACTAGGGAGGCAGACGTAGTTGGATCTCTGTGGGTTCGAGGCCAGCCTAGTCTACATAGTGAGTTCCAGGACAGCCAGGACTGTGTAAAAAGACCCTGTCTCAAAACACAACAATAAAAACCCAACAACACAAAGAACCTGTCACAAAGGGGGAAATATGATGGTAACATCTGTGTGGGGATTCGAAATGACCTTCACTTCCTATGCAGTGGGCACTTCTGTTTTCTTTCTGTGTGTGTGTCAGTTCTTTGGTTGTTTTGGTTAAGACAGGTATTAAAATATAGCCCCGTACTCCGGAGAGGCAGGGACAACTCTATGGCCAACCTGTTCCAGTCTAGCCATAATCGCTAATGAGACCCTGTCTCTAAATAAATAAATAGTTAAAAAAAAAAAAAGAAAGAAAGACAGCCCAGGATGGCCCTGAACTTGCAATCCTCCTGCCTCACCCTTCTGAGTTGTTGGGATTACAAGTACGAGAAACCAAACCTAGTTTCTTTTTTTTTTTTCTTTTTTTAAAGATTTATTTATTATGTATACAGTGTTCTGCCTGCATGTGTGCTGGCACACCAGAGAGGGCACCAGATCTCATTACAGATGGTTGTGAGCCACCATGTGGTTGCTGGGAATTGAACTCAGGAACTCTGGAAGAACAGCCAATGCTCTTAACCTCTGAGCCACCTCTCCAGCCCCAAACCTGGTTTCTTTTCATTTTACTTTATTATTTATTTATTTTTTAAATTCTGTGTATTTGTGTGAGTCCATGTGGAGATATGTGCATGTGTCGTCTGCAGGTGCCCAAAGACCAAAGAATTACTGGGTCCTTTGGAACTGGAGTGTCAGGCAGTTGTTAGCCACCAGACGCCAGATGTGGGTTCTGAGAAGCCCCTCTCCAGGCCCCTGGGCTCTTTTAAATTTTTAGAATGATTTTAGTTTTACAGAACAATCCCACTTGTCTTTCTTCTCATATGATGACCTGCTCACTGAATTTCCTTCCACTCTGCTAGCTTCCCCTTCCCTTGCAGAGGCCCTTCGGTGACAGCATTAAGACTATGTCCACCATCCTCCCCGGGCACTGCGCCACATTCCATCACGATCCATGCTGCTGCAGGTTCCAGATTCTGTGTCTCTTAGGGACAATGGCCGGTAAACGTGAAAAATGGATGACATCGTTGTGACTTTCCCCCAACCTCAACGGACACATTTGTCTTCACACCAGGCACTCCCCCTTATACCTGTCAAAGGCTGGGTTCATTCCCTACAAATTTGTTTCCTCTTCAAGTTTCCAAGTCCCGCCTTTGTGTTTCAGCTGGCACCGGTCACAGTGGGCACTCAAGAGGTACTAGTTAGCCTATATAATAAACATCAGTACTCCGACAAAGCCAACAGGGATAAAGGACAGGGGAGGACAGAGGGAGGCTTCAGTTCTTTGAGGCCAGGAGCTTTTTATTCTTGTTGCTGTTTTGAGACAGGGTGTCTGGCTAGCCTGGAATTTACTATCTAGACCAGGCTAGCTTTGAACTCAGTACCATGGCTGGTTTTCTAAATTTTGTTTTGTTTTTGGAGTCAGAGTCTCACTATATAGTCTTAGCTTGCCTGGAACTCACTATGTAGACCAGGCTGGCTTCAAAAATGTAGAGAACTGCTTGTCTTTGCCTCTCAAAGGCTAGAATTAAAGGTGTGGGCCACCATGCCCAGCTTTTTTTTTTTTGGTTTTTCAAGACAGGGTTTCTCTGTAGCTTTGGAGGCTGTCCTGGAACTCGCTTTATAGACCAGGCTGGCCTCGAACTCACAGAGATCCACCTGCCTCAGCCTCCTGAGTGCTGGGATTACAGGCATATGCCACCACCACCAGGCCCATGCCCAGCTTAAAAAAAATTTTTTTTTTTTTAATATTCTGAATATCATGGTGTGGGTATATGCAAATGAACACAGGTGCTGGCAGTTGCCAGAGGCATTAGGTTCCCTAGAGCTTAAGATATAGGTAGTTGTGAGGTACGCAATGTGAGTGCTGGAGTTAGTTCAGGGTCTTCTGTAAAAGCGATGTATGCTGTAATCTGAATTTTGTTTTGTAAAACAGGGTAGTTGGCCTCCAATCAAAGTAATCCTCCTGCATTCCCCTCCCAAGTACAGGCTGTATAGGTGAGTAGCACCACACTCCATCCTGCCAGGTTTTTGTTTGTTGAGACAGGCTCTCATAACCTAGCCTTGACTAGCCTAGACCTCCCTATGTAGTTACCAGGCTGTCTAAACTGGTGACAATCTTCTCGGCCCTGCCTTCTGGGTACTATAATGAGGCTTTGTCAGATTAGGTTTGTATTGGGGCCTTTTGTTGGTGGTCTTTGTTTTTATTCCGTTTGCTTTTGGAGACCTTCTCACTTTATAGCCTAGGCTGGCATGGAATTTGTGACAATCCTGCCTCAGCCTCCCACCGCTGGGGTTACAGGGACAGTGCATGGGCAGCTGTGTTATGCTTCATCCTTACTTCTGGTTTTGGTTTTGGGTGCTATGTAGGATACCTCCAGCCTCAATTCCCTCTCAAAACCATCAAAGATAGCTGAGGAGGCTTCATTGGGGATTTCAACACTTCATTAGGGATTATTTGGTTTTGTCCCGCTCTCAGGGTATCCTCACTCCTGCTAACTGTCCCTCTATGACTTCATTCTTTGTCTCTGGTTCCATTTGCTCCTTTGTGACTTCATCAGAGGTGCAGTTTAGCTCATGTGGGTCAGAGGGCTCCCGAGCCCGGTTTGTTCAGACCCAGCTTTGGAGATGGGTCTGGAACTGGGCTCTCTGTACCTCATCCTTGGAAGCAAAGTGGAGATCCACTTCCGGTTGGCTTCTTCCTGGAGCAGGTGATGTGCCTTTGGCTTCTGGAGGAGCTTCAAAGAGGCCAAGGGTGTATCGACTGCCATTTCTAGAGTTCCTTTAATGGTTAGAGTCTAACCCATGGCTGTCTCCCCACCATCCCAGGCCAAGCAAAACAAAGTTCCATCAGCCTTAGAACTGCCCCAGAGACTGGCACCAAGCCTAGAGCAAAAACCGGAGTCTCTGGGAGAGGAACATTCATGTATTCTGAGGGCCACAGCTGCAGCTCAGACCCTAGCCAGTGTCATCCGGCCTTGTTATGGCCCCTGTGGCCGGCAGAAGTTCCTGGTGACTGCTAAGGGGCAAACAGTTTGTACCGGTCATGCCGCTGTCATCCTTAGGGCTCTGAAACTGGAGCACCCAGCTGCCCAGTTTGTCCGAGAAGTAGCCCAAACACAGGCAGAGAACACCGGGGATGGCACAGCCTTCGTAGTTCTCCTGACTGAAGCCTTGCTGGAGCAGGCCCAGCATCTTTTGTGGGCCGGCTTAGCTCGGACCCAGCTCCGGGAGGCCTTAGCCACGGCCACAGCAGAAGTACTGACAGCTCTGCCTTCCCTGGCCATCCGCTCTCTAGGGCCTTTGGAAGACCCATCCTGGGCACTCTATTCTGTGATGAACACCCACACCCTCTCCCACACAGAGTACATAACCAAGCTTGTGGCTCACGTGTGCTGGGTCAACAGGGAGCCGAACGGCAGCTTCAAGCCTGAGCGTATTGGCGTGTGCGTGCTGCAGGGGGGGACGCTGAATGATTCCCAAATTCTCCCAGGGTTAGCAATATCTGGGAAGCCCTGTGGACAAAAGACCGAGGTGCTAGCTAATGCCAGGGTGGCCCTGTTTATTTGCCCCTTTGGTCCTACGAATACATTTGCCCTGGCCACACCCTGTCTCTCCAGCTCTGAAGAACTACTAAGATTTCGGAAACAAAACGAACAAGTGGAAAACCAAATAGCTGAGCTGGCTGCAATGGACATTAATGTGGCAGTGGTGTGGGGGGAAGTTAATGAGAATTTGGTGCTTCAGGCTGACAGTTGTGGCATCATGGTGATTCAAGCCAAGTCCCGAAAAGAGATGGTCTACCTGAGTGAGACCCTGGGTACTCCTCTGCTCACGCGGCTGCTTCCTCCCCTGGAGGTGGGGAGGTGCCAGAAGGTTTACAGGCAGAAGTTTGGAGACAGTGTGGCAATGGTGTTTGAGTGGGAAGAGGAGAGGTCACCTTTCTTCACGGTGCTCCTTAGGGGACCTACCATCCAGGGACTTCGGGGTGCAGAGCAGGCTGTCTACTATGGCATTGATGCATTTTCTCAGTTGTGTCAAGATCCCAGAGTGCTACCAGGAGCTGGTGCCACAGAAATGGCTCTAGCAAAGATGCTGGCGGACAAAGGAAGCCGGCTGGCAGGCCCCGACGGGCTGGCCTTCCTAGCATTTGCCCAAGCCCTGAGCTCTCTGCCTAAAACCTTGGCAGAGAATGCAGGCTTAGCTGCCCAAAGTGTGATGGCAGAAATGAGCGGAATTCACCAAGTCGGGAACTTCCTCGCTGGAGTGGGAACAGACGGGATAATAAATGTAGCCCGCGAAGGGGTATGGGACATACTCAGGGCCAAAGCCCAAGGCCTACAAGCAGTCTCCGAGCTGGTGCAGCAGCTGGTGACTGTCGATGAGATCATAGTGGCCAAGAAGACTCCTGTCTACCAGCAGATTACAAGACCCACCTCGAAGACAAAGGGATCCTCACCCCTGAAAGAAAAATTTTTTGGAAAGTATGTATAGCAACATGCTAAATAGTAAAGATTGTCCAGATTGAATAGTAACTTCCAAATACTGGTGTTTTTCCTTATTTCTTTCCCTTGTGTCTGGGGCTTCTAAGGCCAATTGTTCGTTTGTTTTTGCTTTTTTCCAGACAGGGTTTCTCTCTGTAACAACCCTGGCTGCCTTGTAATTTGATTTGTAGACCAGCTTGGCCCCTAAATACTAAGGCGTGTGCCATTATACTCATTAGAGCCAGTTTCTAACCTTTGTTTGTTTGTTTTGTTTTGTTGTTGTTTTTGAGACAGGGTTTCTCCGTGTAGTTTTGATGCCTGTCCTGGATCTTGCTCTGTAGACCAGGCTGGCCTTGAACTCACAGAGATCTGCCTGCCTCTGCCTCCCAAGTGCTGGGATTACAGGTGTGCACCACTGCTGCCCATCTAGTTTCTAACCTTTTAAAAGATTTATTTTTGTGTGGGGAGGGGCGAGTGTTGATGTGTGGGTATGAGTATTTTCATGTGTGTGCAGGAGGAGTGTGTCAGATCCTCTGGAGCTGAAGTTACAGGCACTTGTGAGGGTCTAGATGGGTGCTGAGAAAGGAACCCAGGTCCTCTGGAAGAGTAGCAAGTGCTCTTAACCACTGAGCCATCTGTCTAGCACTTAAAGTCAGGGTGTAAACAACATAAAGATGGGTGTGGTGGTGCAGGTCTGTCTGTACTCCCAGCCTTAGGGAGGTGGATGCAGAAGGATGAGCAGTTCAAGGTGATGCACAGTGAATTTGAAGTCAGTGTGAGCCACAGAAGTAAGACCCTGTCTCAAAACACTAGGGGTGGAGACTTAGCTCAGGTGGCAGCATGCTTGCTTAACATGTACAAAATCCTAATCCCCAGCACCACTTACTGACATCTGGAATTCTAGCACTTGGGAGTCAGAGACCGGAAGAGCACAAGTTCAAGATCACCTTCCATTACTCAGTAAGTTTGAGGACAGATTCAGCTACATAAGACCTTGTCTCAGAGGAGAGGGAAGAATGGGGAGACAGAGATTCTTTTTAGGAACAGCTCCATTTCAAGTCTTAACTTTTATGTTTCCTGTTTCTCTCCATCACGCCTGTTTCTACAATAACAGCAGATGCAAAGATACAGTTCTAATAATTTCAAATAGAGTAGCTGAACTTTGGGGGTGGAAAGAAAAAAGTGCAGCCATCTTTTCAAAACTCTGAACCTTCCTTCTATGGTATTAACGTGTGGATTTCTGTCTAGACATCACTGAAACTCTCTAAAAGAACCAGTTCCAACTTAGAAGAGAGGCCAGAATCCTCCAATTATCTGAAAAAAAGGACAGTATCATTTTGAGACTACAAAAATGTTTTAAAAAACTGATGCAGGAAAATGAGACACAAGCAAGCAAATTTAAGTTGTATTTGTTTGTTTGGCTTTTGGCTCTTGAAAACAGGGTTTCTCTGTGTAGCCCTGGCTGTCCTGGATCTCACTTTGTAGACCAGGCTGGCCTCAAACTCACAGAGATCTGCCTGCCTCTGCCTCCCAAGCACTGGGATTAAAGGCATGTGCCACCATGCCTGTCCAGGCTACTTTTCTGTAGCCAAGGCTATAGAGAGACTCTGTCTCAAAACAAAACAAAAATTATTTATGTGACTATGTACCTCTGTGTGTGTACATATGTGTGCAGGTGCCCACAGAGGCCAGAAAAGAAGAGGGTGTCAGATTTCTTATGTGGGTGCTGGGAATTGAACCTAGGTCCTCTGGGAGAGCAGCAAGTGCTCTTAATCACTGAGCCATCTCTCCAGCTACCTGTTTTGTTTTTTGGTTTTTTAAAAATCTATTTTATGCGTATGAGTGTTTTGCCTACTTGTATGTACACTGTATGTGTGCCTGGTGCCCACACAGTTCAGAAGAGAGTACTGGGTCTCCTATAACTGGATTTACTGACTGTTGAGAAGTCCATGCCCATGCTCTGGGGTGTGACTTTCTTGTGTTAACTAGTTAACTAGGTCCTCAGATAAAACATAAGAAAAGCCCTTACACTTATATTCAAAGACTACATTAAATGTATGTAATTTAAACTTAGAAACCACGATGGAGAGATGACTCAGTGGTTGAGAGCACTGGCCGCTTTTGCAGAGGACCTGGGTTTCATTCCCAACACTCGTGACCCATAATCATCTGTAAACTCCAGTTCCAGGGGCCCCAACACCCTTGTCCGGCTAATGTGAGGACTTTTTTTTTTTTTTTTTTTTTTAAGAAATCCATTCCCTTACCCATCATTGTATTGCCAAGTCATAAGCATCTCTATCATGGACATTATCAGAGACACATTTCTGTGATCCGGGAGAAAAATCTATTTCAAAAGCATTCTTTGAAACCGTTTTTTTTTTTGGGGGGGGGGGGCAGGCCAGCCAAGACAGCTCATCAGGTAAAGGCATTTGCGCCAAGCCCGGCAACATGAATTTCATCCCTGGAATCAACAAAGAGGAAGGAGAGAATTGACTATCCAAAATGGTCCTCTGATTTCCACACGCAGGCCCTGGCACACATGGGAGCACACACACATTCCTTTACACGTGACCCCTCCCCAACACAAACACGCACATACAAATGAAAAAGAAAAACTTAGGACATGTGAAAGGAGAAGAAGATAAAAGTATCTGAGGTCATCCTTGGCTACCCGGCAAGTTGGAGGCCAGCTTGTGCTACATGAGACCCGATCTCAAACATTTTTTTAATTTAAATATTTCAGCCATGCCTAGTGGCATACAAGTTTAATTCCAGCACTAGAGAGATAGAAGCAGGCAGATGTCTGTGAAATGGTTTTTTGTTTGTTTGTTTTTGGGTTTGTTTTGTTTTCTAGAGGGTTTCTCTGTGTAGCATTGGAGCTTGTCCTGGAACTCACTCTGTAGACAAGGCTGGCCTTGAACTCACAGAGATCTGCCGGCCTCTGCCTCCTGGGTGCTGGGATTAAAGGTGTGCACCACCACCACCCGGCTTGATCTCTGAGTTTTAAAACCAACCTGGTCTACATAATAAGTTCTAGACCATCCAGGGCTACAGGGTGAGACCCTGTCTGAAAACAATAAAAATAAAGATAAATAAAATTTTAAATTATTGCTATTAGTTTTTAGTTTCAATACAAGTTTTTATTTTGTGGCCCAACTAGGCTTGAACTCACTATGTAGCACAGGCTAGCCTAACTAATCCACTTGCCTCAGTCTCTCTAGTGGTAGGAATTACAGACCTGAGCTACCACGCCCTAGCTAGGTATTTATTTCCTTGTCTTTCTTCTCTTCCTTTTTTTAAAAAATAGCTTTAAATATTGAAAATAGCTTTATCCCCATGCTTTTTTGTTTGTTTGTTTGTTTGTTTGTTTTCAAGACAGGGTTTCTCTGTGTAAGAGCCTTGGCTGTCTTGGAACTAGCTTTGTAGACCAGGCTGGCCTTGAACTCTCAGAGAACTGCCTGCCTCTGCCTCCTGAGTGCTGGGACTAAAGGTGTAAGCCACCAGGACCCGGCCATACAATATATTCTGATTATGGTTTCCCTTCCCCTGGCCTCCATTTTTTTTCAAGATAGGGTAAAGATGACTTCTGTCTGCCCTGAGAACCCATGGGATGGAAGGAGAGAACTAACTCCCACAGATTGTCCTTGAGCACCGTGTATTTGCTGAGGCACACATGTAAGTCCACATACACACTATAAAGAAATGTAGGGGTTGGGGATTTAGCTCAGTGGTAGAGTGCTTGCCTAGCAAGCACAAGGCCCTGGGTTTGGTCCTCAGCTCTGGGAAAGAAGAAAAAAAGAAAAAAAAAGCCATGATTATTTTGTAACAATAAAAAGATGGCTCCTCGTTTTAGTTATAATTCTAAGATTCCAAAGGGGTATTCTAGGCATATAGTACCACACAAGGCCATAAATCTTCAGGCATCCAGAGTCGGTGTAACAAACAGAACACAAATTTCCCCCAAGGGCAGATGATATCAAACAACAGCCAAGGTGGGGGCAAGTCAGGTAGCTGCAGACAGGGCTCAAGGAAGAAGGCCTGAGTGGAAGCCGCTTTGCAAGAAATGCTGGTATCTCAGTTCTGCCCCTTTTCACTCCCTGCTCCCTCTTGAGGCTCTTGGAGTGGACCCCAGGTCTTGTGCATGCTGGGAAACGCTGCAGCTTTCTATACCCTGGCAATGCCTCTGTGTATCTCAGGTTCTTTTAGCCTGGGCTGATGGCCATCTCCATTTGGCAGCCTGCCCCCTGAGTGCTCTATACTTCGTGCTTGACCGAAAACCAGCAGTGTGAGCATCGGTTACCATCGAGGACTGATCTGTCCCCACAGTCAACCTGTGGAGCTGATGGACAGCTTAGAGTTTGAGAAGCAAGCATTGATCTGGGCAATTCTGCACCGCTGTGTCTGCATCATCCTAGAAACCAAAGTGGCAAAGATCCTTAGTGATGTCTGCATCAGTGTCTCATCATAGGACTCAGATGTCTTCTACTGGCAATGGAGAAGTGGGCCAGAACTTCGTCTCAGTTTGGCAGATCCACATCTGCTTCTGGAGCTATAGAATGGAGGTCTCCTTGCCAGACCTCAGTTCTCAGGCCTTGGCTTCTGGTTGGCTCCATGTCCTCTTCTCACATGTTCTTCTCTTCCATCCCAGATGGGGCAATGCCTGGGGCTGCTCCCCATTCTGGTAGACCTGCTTCTGTTCCCAGTTCCTAACCCCGTACCACTCTCATGGCTGCACTCTCTGTGAGTTCTCTGTGTGATGAGCTGAAAGTAGATGACAAGATGCAGAAAAACAGAACAAGAATGAAAACTTCTAATTAGGAGAAAAGGAGGGAGACAGGAGGCTGACCTGGTGGTAGTGGAATGTGTTGTCTCCAAACATCCCTCTACAAAATCCTTGCAGTCATGAAGAAAAAAGTTATGCATTCTAAATGGTATGTGTGTGTGTGTGTGTGTGTGTGTGTGTGTGTGTGTGTGTGTGTGTAGAGAGAGAGAGAGAGACAGAGAGAGAGAGAATGAGAATAGAACAGTCTAACATGTTAGAGGCAGAGGCTAACCTGTCCCTTCCCTGGTATCTAAGCAGATTCTTCTCAAGAGCCCCTCCTTACCACAGAAGGGCTCCTTTCCAGGATCCTTTGCCTGTACTCACAGGCTAAGTACTCGATGTATAAGCCAAGGGATCAAGAAAGACAGAATTCAAAAGAACAGGGGCTGCAGATAGCGCATAGCTCAGTTGTTAAGCATACCTGCCTAAACAGTTAACTGCAGCTCTCACACAATTGAGCCTGTATGATAATGAGTATTCAGAAACAGGTAATACCTGGGGGGCGCTCACCAACCTAAGACAGAACGCCTGTGTGGCCTGGACAGGTGTCTCCATGACGGGTAAGGTGACCTGCTGACATCCCACACAACCTAAGTCAGAAGCTCATTTTTTAGTAAAAGGCCGGGTGTGGGGGGAGAAGGGTAACTGTAGCCTTGCTTGCCGACCTTGACCTTGATATCCTCCCTATGCTAATTCCCTGCGAGATTCCACCCTCCTGAATGCTTAAGGGATGTTCCTTTTCTGTGTATCCAGCATATTGGGCATTAACAGCTTAAATGCAAGATTGTAAAACATCAGAAGTGGGGTTAGGGATTTAGCTCAGTGGTAGAGCGCTTGTCTAGCTAGCCCAAGGCCCAGGGTTCGATCCTCAACTCAAACAAACAAACAAAACCCACACACATCAGAAGTGAACTTCTGCCCTCCAGGGTTCTCCCATTGTGCTATAAGCCTGTATTTAAGACCTCCTCTCTCCTTCAACAAATGGCCTTCCAGAAGAAAAGGAGGAGGAGGAGGAGGAGGAGGAGGAGGAGGAGGAGGGCATCAAGATCATGATGGGGAAACCCACAGAGACAGCTGACCAGTGCTAGTTGGAGTTCACTGGCTCTAGACTGACAGCTCAGGAACCTGCATGGGACAGAACTAGGCCCGCTGAACGTGGGTGACAGTTGTGTGGCTTGATCTGTTTGTGGAGTCCCTGGCAGTAGGACCAGGACTTATCCCAGGTGTACGAACTGGCTTTTTAGAACCCATTCCCTGTGGTGGGATACCTTGCTCAGCCTTGTTACAATGGGGAAGGGCTAGGCTCTCCTTCAACTTGGTATGCCAGACTTTGTTGACTACCATGGGAGGCCTTACCCACTCTGAGGAGTGGATGGGGGTAGAGTGGGAGGGAGGTAAGGAGGCGGGAGAAGGGGAAGGAGGGGGAACTGGGGTTGGTATGTAAAATGAAAAATACTTTAATAAATATATATAATAAACAAACAAATAAATAAATAAAAAAGAATATCTGCCTAACACTCGACATGATTTTTGTGAATTTGTGAATTCACAAAAAGACCATCTTGAAATACATAGCAAGTTCCAGACCTCAAAGATAGGTAGGTAGGTAGGTAGATAGATAGATAGATATTAAATAAACAAATCATGAGAGTAATCTACCACTTTCTGAATGGATTTAAGTTCAGCTCCACAAGATGAAACTCACACTTGCCACCATTACATGGATAAGAACTTGTGGCTGGACAAGTCCTAGGTCCTACAGTAGAAGTTACTGCTGTTACACTGCAATACTGACATAGTATTAAACCAACTCCTGATGAATCTTCATTACATTCATAGACCAATGTATCTCTCACCCCTTCTCTGAGAAGCTGCTATTTGCAGTAGATGGTGATAAACACAGTGACCAGAACTACAACTGGCCAAGGTGCAGGAAATAAGAGACTGAAAAGTGCTCAGCCCTGAAAGGAACATATCTGTCACACTAGCCCTGCCAAGGTTCAGCGATCACTGCAGAAGGAGGTAGAAAAAGTGTGAGCACTAGAGGCAGCTAACCACAAGGAAACAGTGTCTTCTGCACACATCAGGACAGCTGCACGAATGAACTCACTCACCACAGTGGTGGTAAAAGCTTCCACAAGATCTGTGGAAGCCCAAACCAGGCCAAATTACAGCATGCACAATTGAGATGGGCACAAACCCTACCCCTAGCTGAAAAGCTACTGGTCATTCATTGTTAGTTGCCAGGATAGAGAGCAACAGTTTTCTCTAAGAGCATAGCCCCTGAGAAGTTGACCACTCTGAAGTGGAAGCCCACACAGCCAAGATTATTTGGGCACCATACATTGGTCTTGAAGGATTAAAAAAAAAAAAAGTGATCAGGGATGGTGGTGCCTGCCTATAATCACAGCATTAGGGAGGCTAAGGCAGGCAGACTGTGGGTTTTAGACCAGCCTGGTCTATACAGTGAGTTCCAGGACAGTCAGGGCTATGTAGAGAGACCCTGTCTCAAAAAGCAAGAACAAAACAAAACAAAACAAAAAGGAAAATAATTTTGTTTTGTTTTTCGAGACAGGGTTTCTCTGTGTAGCTTTGTGCCTTTCCTGGAACTCACGTGGTAGCCCAGGCTGGCCTCAAACTCACAGAGATCCACCTGCCTCTGCCTCCCGAGTGCTGGGATTAAAGGCGTGTGCCACCAATGCGCAGCTGGAAATTTTTTTTTTTTTTTTTTTAAAAGGACACAAAGCTTTGTGGGTAGGACAAGGGAGGAAGTGGATCTGGAAAGAATTGGGAGGTAATGACCAAAACTTGTTGTATGAAGCCAGGTGTGGTGGTGCACACCTTTAATACCAGCACTTGGGAGGCAGAGGCAGGAGGATCTTTGAATCCAAGGCCAGCCTGTTCTACAAATCAAGTTCCAGGACAGACAGAGCTATTACACAGAGAAACCCTGTCTCTAAAAAAACCCAAAACCAAACCAAACCAAACAAAAACATGTTGAATGAAACTCTTTAAAAAAAAAAAGTCTCAGGGCTAAGAGAGCTTAGTCAGCAAAGGGCTGCCCTGGTCAGCATGAGGTCCGTCTTTGACTCCCTCTCAGACTCTACACTTAAAAAAAAAAAAAGAAAAGAAAAGAAACAAAAGATGATTTTAAGGAAATTTCATTTTTCAGACAACAGGGAAGAGACACATATTCATATGTGACCATCTGTAACACACACACACACACACACACACACACACACACACACACACACCCCTCAGCATTCTTGGCTTCCTGTGTCCACTGACTCCAGAATGAAGGACGAGGGCCCCTGCTGTAGCTACTTCCCTGAGTTCCTCCTCTTAGGGGACCTCCAGGTTCCGTGCTAGCAAGTCTCCAGAAGAGCAGCTCTGTCAGACAAACTCACGGGGCCTCGTGAGACGCAAAATGTCTCTATTCATATTTCATTCCTGCCTTCATTTGAACTCAATATTATCAGTGTAGCTGTTTACAAAAGGCAACAGCATTTTTTTTGTTTTTTTTTGTTTTTTGTTTTTTTTGGAGCTGAGGGTCGAAGCTCTACCACTGAGCTAAATCTCCAACCCCTGCAGCATTGTTTTCATGGGTTTTTTTTTTTTTTTAAACTTTCAAAACTACTTTTGATGCTTTTTCCATTAGATTTTAATCTCAAAACAAAAAAAAAAATCTGTACTTGCCTTAATTGCTGGAACTTAATAGGAACGGTTCAAAATATACACAGATGTTACTGGAATTAGTTTTTTGTTTTTGTTTTTTGTTTTTGTTTTTTGTGTGTGTGTGTGTAGTTTTGCGCCTTTCCTGGAACTCACTCTGTAGCCCAGGCTGGCCTCCAACTCATAGAGATCCACCTGCCTCTGCCTCCCGAGTGCCGGGCTTAAAGGCGTGCGCAACCACCGCCGGCTGATATTAGTTGTAAAAGAATGAAACCACAGCAGAAGGGGAACTTCCCTGTGTGTGGGTTTTCATTTTGTTCCAGTACTGTGACCAGCACTGTAGGAGAGTGAAAATGTCATTGATAACAAAAAATTATAGAAATAGTACCACAATAAATACTTACTGCCAGGTGTGGTGTCACAGGCTAGTAACCACCCCAGCAGTATTGGGAAAGGTGAAATTGTTATATTACTTGGGGACCCCGAGGATATCTCGTCCGTGCAGGAAAACCTGCTGGCATGCTGGGCAGATACAGCGGTGAGCTGGAGGTGACCCACTCCATTCGGGCATAGTGGCAGGGCCGTGGGTGGATATTCACAACCCAGACGCTACATCCACGTGAAAATGGTTTATTATAATAGAGAGACGTAGAGAAGATAGGAAAGAGGGAGAAGAAAGAGAGAGAGAGAGAGAGTCAGTCTTTCCTTAAGAAGAGGCTTCTAGGGGTTGGGGATTTAGCTCAGTGGTAGAGCGCTTGCTAGCAAGCACAAAGCCCTGGGTTCGATCCTCAGCTCCACATACAAAAAAAAAAAAAAAAAAAAAGAGGCTTCTAGGCTCCAAGGGGCGGGATTTCATGGGGGCAGGTCAGAATATTAGCAGAAACAGGAGTTCAAGATCATCTTCAGCTACAGAGAGAGCTGAAGGACAAAATGAGAAACTGTCTCAAAACAAGCAAGGAAATGGGGCTGCCACAGCAGTTAAGAGCATAGCATGCTCTGCAGAGGATCAGAGTTTGGTTGCCAGCATCCACGGGTGGCTCACGATTGCCTGTAACTTCAGGTGCAGGAGATTTGATACCCTCCTCTGGCCTCTTCAGGTACGACCAAGCATGCATATAGTTCATGGGCATCCATGAAGGCAAAACACATACACATAAAATAAATCTTTTTTCTCTTTCTTTTCTTTTCTTTTTTTTGACACGGGGTTTCTCTGAGCAGCCCTGGCTGTCCAGGAACTTACTCTGTAGGCCAGGCTGGCCCCCAACTAGGAGATCTGCCTGGCTTTGCCTCCCAAGTGCTGGGATCAAAGGCATTCACTACCACCACTGCCCACTTCTCAGCAAAAGTAAATAAATCTTTAAAAAAATAATAATAACAAGAAAGTGAAAAAGGAAAGAAGGGAAGGAAGGAGGGTGGGAAGAAAATAAAAACTTAGATGGAGGATGGTTGGAAAAATAGGGTCCCATGCTTCTGTTTGCCATGGTGACTTAGTGACTGACATACGTTGTCAGACTATTGAAAGAGCAGTGTCCTGGGTCTTTCAGGACTGTTATAAAGTTATTATAAAGTTATATGGACTCTGCAAATAGTCCCATCTACGGCAGGAAGTAGCGCAGGCCTACAGGCTCAGTCCCTGTCCTTTTGTTAGAATTGTTAGAAGTGAGAGCACCGAACACAGCTCCACACTGTCACACTCACACAGCCTGAGGAGGTCCCTTCATCTTTCAGGGACCATGACTCGGGCAAACCTGGGATTTGTGACTTCTACACGGAAAAGAAATCCAGGCCTAGTTGATTTGAAGCAGAGTTGAAGGCTTTATATTAAAGTTTTGTTTTGTTTTGATTTTCCAAGACAGGGCTTCTCTGTAGCTTTGGAACCTACCTGTTCTGGAACTCACTTGTAGATCAGGCTGGTCTCGAAGTCACAGAGAGCCACTTGTCTCTGCTTCCTGAGAGCTGGCATTAAAGGTGAGTGCCACCACTGCCCGGTTATTAGAGGTATTTTTAATAGAGATTGCTCAGTAAAGATTGCTTGCTATTCTTCCAGAAGATTCAAGTTCTGCCCCTAGTACCTACTTTGGGTACCTCACAACTGCCTGTGAATCCTGCTCCAGGGCAAGCAATGGCCTCTTCTGGCCTTCATTAGCACACACAAACACAAACATAAAAATTTTAAGAAGTATATATTTTTGGAGATAGGGTCTCTCTACATAGCCTTGGCTGTTCTGGAATTTGCTGTGTTGGATCCCCTGGAACCGGTGGTAATAGACCATGTGGGTGCTGGGGTGGAACCTGAATCCTCTGCAAGAATAGCAAATGCTCCTAACCACTAAGCCACCTCTCCAGTGCCAAAATCTTTAAAAAAGTGAATTATTTTATGTGTATATATGTATATCACACTTGTGAAGAGTCTGTACAGGTCAGAAGAAAGCATCAGATGTCCTGGATGTGGAGTTATAGATGGTTGTGTTCTCTGCAAGAGCAGCAAGTGATCTTTTTTTTTTCTCCAGTTTGAGTTTTTGTTTTGTTTGTGTGTGTGTGTGTGTGTGTGTGTGTGTAACAGCCCTGGCTGTCCTGGAACTTCAGACTGGCCTGGAACTCTGAAATCTACCTGCCTCTGCCTCCAGAGTGCTATCTCTACAGATGTTTTGTCGTTTTGTTTCGAGACAGGACCTCACTATGTTGCTCTGGAACTCAATATATAGACCAGAGATCTGCCTGCTTCTGCCTCTCGAATATATATAGTTTTAGGTTAGGGAAAGGAACGGCACATGAAGGAGGGAGGACAGGTATTGGAGAAATTACTAAGGCCACTCCACGTAGTTAAAAGGGAGGTTTATTTTGTGGGGTAGCTTACAAATGAAGGGATAGGTTGCAGGGTCTAGAAAAGGTATGGCGCAGTCCAGCGGTGTTCTCTGGAGAACTCTGCTCGGTCTGCCTCCTGCGTCCAGGATCCCGGAACCAAGAGAAGCCTCCTCCCTCAGCCCCGCCTTGTGGCGTGACCATTACCGAAGCCTCAATGGGGGTTGGAACTTCCAGGCCAAGGCTAGGATGGCTACCCACTACAGACAGGCAGAAAAGCAAGTGGGTGTGTGCTCCCCAAGGGAGAATAAGGGAGCGTGACAGAGACATGCCTGGTGTGAGTATGTATGGGTTCCTCAAGGGAACCTTGAAATTAACTTTTGTTTGTTTTTTGAGACAGGATTTCTCTGTGTAGTTTTGCGCCTTTCCTGGAACTCACTCTGTAGTCCAGGTTGGCCTCAAACTCACAGAGATCCACCGGCCTCTGCCTCCTGAGTGCTGGGATTAAAAGCGTGCGCCACCATGGCCCAGCTATTTACCTAGCTGAAATTAATTTAGTGTTGGCCAGGCACACCATTTTGGCGCCTCTCCAGTTAGCTCTCAGATGTTCTTTTTTTGTTTTTCAAGACAGGGTTTCTCTGTAGCTTTGGAGCCTGTCCTGGACTAGCTCTGTAGACCAGGCTGGCCTTGAACTCACAGAGATCCGCCTGCCTCTGCCTCTCGAGTGCTGGGATTACAGGCGTGCGCCACCACCGCCCAGCTCTCAGATGTTCTTACAAAAGCCTTCCCCTCTGTTCTCTCTTTGTTTGTTAAGTGAGGTAAGTTCAGTGGCTCTAGAGGTGATGAGGGTCGTGATGAACCCTCCACCAAGGTCCATCCAGCTAGAGATGGACCCTAGGATAGCTGCCCTGAACTGAGGCTGGACTCAAGTTCGAGTCCTCAAGGCTCAAGCCACCTCAGAGCCATACCACACTCTGCCTTGTTCGGCCCCTTGGCCATCCAAGGGGGACCCACCAGAGTTCACTGCCTCCTCTAGCCCTCTTCAGCTTTCTCCACCATACCTAGGCAGTCCCCTCACAGATCTCTCAAGGGACAATCTTTTTGGTAACTCCTTCTAAAAGACTAAACTAGCCCAGAAAGCCAAAACACAAAATACCCTGAAACAGACTGCCCTTTCCTGAGAATGACATGTCCTCTGAAACCAGGTGTTCGGAGAGAGAGCCTTGGTGTGTGGCTAACTATTAAACCAACTCTCATCCTAAGAGCCTTCCTTACCAGACCTGCCTTCCTGGGGACAATCAGAGCTACGCTTCAGCTGCAGGTACCAGCACATTCACTTCAGGTCTGGGTGGGTGACTCGTGCAGAAAGCCCAGTGCAGGCACTGGATTGCAGCCAGGTGAGCTCCGCACTGCTTCCTCCTCCTCAACCAGCACTCCACCAGTAACCACAGCCCGACCATGTTCCCAAGTCTGAACAGAAACAGGACCACATCCAGTTCTCATACAACCCTGCCTGGGCAAGACCACTGTTATCAGCCCCACCTCATAGGGGAAGACACTGAGACGAATCTGGGGGTTCGGGGTGGCTGTCAGTTCCCAAGCCTTCTCTAGGAATAACTGTGCAATGTGACTTCCAAAACCCTTCCAGTGCTAAACTGTATCAATTCTCCAGTTTGATTCATTTGAAATTACAAAGCTAGCGGTGAGTATTGGTTTAAGAACCTGAGAGGAACCAGTTGGTGACAGGCTAATTCTAAAACCTGTTAGTTCTTCCATTCCACTCTTCTAGCAGCACTCAAGGATACAGACCACCTGGCACTGAACACCTATTCAAATCCCACAGTAAGTTCCCAGTTCTAGAGGAAGAGGACCACGTGATTATCCCACCCTGTCCCTACCCTGCCCCAGGGTGTGATCTACTCAACACTTCCCATTCTCCAGGCGTGGGGAACTCTGGCCTGGAATGCAAGAGGCACCTTGGAGCTGGAGGTGTACTCAGTTCAGAGTGCTTGCCGAGCTTACAGGAAGCCCTGGGACCATCCCTAGACAGAGGCAATGTGATGACGGCAGATTTGGACAGAAACTTTTAGCTTCCATAGCTCCTGGTAGCTTCTCTGTGGCCCTAAAGGGATGCCCACAGGGATTCTATTTTTATTTTATTATTCACTTATTTGGTTTTTCCACACAGAGTTTCTCTGTGTAACTCTGGCTGTCTTGGAACTCACTTTGTAGACCGGGCTGGCCTTGAACTCACAGAGATCCAGCTAGCTGCCTCTGCCTCCCAAGTGCTGGGATTAAAGGCGTGCACCACCACCGCCCGGCTCTTTTGCTTGTTTTTGACATATATATATATCACATAAGCCATGCTGGCCTCAAATTCATGTGGCCGCTGACCTCATGACTGGCCTGTCTCTACCACCTGGGGTACATCACTAGGTGGTGATATGTGCCACCACACACCCAGCTTTGGGACTGGATAGTTGTGAGCAAATAAAAGTGCATGTCTGTACCCCTAAAACTGACAACACAGGCAAAGGCATGCAATCACTGAGACCCAAAGTCACCAAACTCACACTACATGTTTGGGGCAGGTAGTACTAGTACTACATTGAAACTCTGGGCCAGCTCCTCTATAAGGCTCTCCTAGCCCAAGCCTGTGCGATAGCCTGTGTGCATAGAAAGAGCAGACAGGTCCAACCACTGAAAGGGTGCTGGGGGGGCTCTTTTTCTGCATTCCAGCCCTGTGGGGTGACACTTAACCACCTCCGGGGCTGCAGCTGGGATCCAAGCACCGTCGCTGGGAACTAGACTTCTTCCCTTCCCCCACTGGAACCGACATCCAGCAGAGCTTGGAGCTGCCCTGGGGGAAGGGGCTGCCTGCCAAGTATCTGCCCACCTGGGGCCAGGGCCAGGGCCAGGTCAGACTCTGCAGTCTGTGCACAGCTTGAAATAAAAGTGGGCAAAAGGGTGTCCTTGAGTTAACAGGCCTTGCTTCTTACTCTGCTCATCAAGAAATAGCAGGAAATAAAGTAAGAAAATCAAAGAATCATAAACTGTTTACAAGAATAGCTACTTTCCCAATTCTCCTTTACAGGTGTGTCTACACCATGGGACCCATCCAACAGGAAGACCAGTTTGCTTGTTCATTGGATCACATCGAATGGAGCCATTTGCTTATTCATTAAGCATTTGTTAAGCACCTGCCCTAGGAAACAGAAAGGGCCCAGCTTGAAGGGAGAAAGGGAACCAGCCATTTTAAGTAGTAAACAAAGGCGACTTCAGACTGTGCAACATGCTTTGAAGGAAGTTACCGGGAGAGGACAGGAAGTACCTGGTTGGGGGCAGGGAGAGGACCTGCTTCAGCTATAGCTGAAGCTGAGCTCTCTGAGAAGTCTGAAGAAATGCTGCTCCAGACAGGCCAGGAATCAATGAGTCCAAAGCTCCAGAGATGGGAACTGCCGAGTTGAAGGCCCTTTAGCGTGCCTAGACAGAAGTCAGCAGCCAGACAGGTTCCTACAAAGCAGGGCCTCCTGGGCCAGGATGGGGCTCTGAGGATCCTGTGGGTCAGCCCGAAAGGCTGTTGGAAAGCCCGCTTCTGTCATTAGGAACGAATTAATGAACCTGATGGAGCCATATCCGGAGCCTGACCTGGATGCACACAAGATCTTCAACATTTTGAGAAAGTTACTACTGTCTTCCTGCCTACCCACCTCTCTTTGGGGGGTGGGGGGAGTGACGGAATGTGTAGGTCAGGGTCTCTTGTAGCCCAGGCCGGCCTTAAACTCCTGATCTTATTTCACCCTCCCTAGCACTGGGATCACAGGTGTGCACCACCACACAGAGCAGCAGTTTTGTTTCTGAGATGGTTCCAAATAGCTCATACTGACCTTGAACTCCTGTCCCCAAATCCCAAATGCAGGGATTCCAGGCACTACCTTGGTGGAGATTAAAACAACTCCCAGGAGTCAGGGTCTCGATACACAGCCCCAACTGGCCAGGAATCTGTAATCCCCCTCTGACTCAGCAGCGTCTCAAGAGCTAGGAGTTTTTTGGAAATAAGGTTTCTCTTGGAGGCCAAATTACACATATGCAGTTTTATCCGTTTTTCTTTACCCTCAAAAACTATTTAAGAAGCTAGCTCAATTGTAAAGTTCACATGTGTGAACTTTAAGTTTCAATACTGTATAAAGAATAGAAACGTGGCTGCTTACCAGCAAAGGCAGCCTGTTTTTCTGGAGTAACAAACTTGGGCACGGCAGTCTCATTTGTCACTTTAGGAACTAAATCCTGGGCCTGAAGAGGTTCCTGGGCTCAGAGGTTAAGAGCACTGGCTGCTCTTTCAGAGGACCTGAGTTCAATTCCCAGCACCCACACGGCAGCTTTCGACTGTCTACGTAACTCCAATTCCTGGGGGTCTCACACAGACATGCAGGCAAAACACCAATACACCATAAACATGAAACACATACACCAAAACACCATATACATGAAATAAAAATTAAAACAAAACTAAGTCCCAGAGTGGAGAGATGGCTCAGCAGTTAAGCATATTTGCTCCTCCAGCAGAGGTCCGAGTTTAGTCCCCAGCGCCCACAACCAGCAGCTCACGAGAAACCCGCGCCCTCTTCTGGCTTCTGCACTTATGCGCACATACCCCTTACCACGTAAATAGCGAGTTCCAAACCAGTCAGTTGCAAGTTGAGAGGAGAGGTGAGATCTTGTCTCAAAAATACCCTCCAAACCCAACACACACCCCAAAAAAATCACCACCAATAACAACACCACCAACAAAATGCCCTCAATATGAGTGATCTGGGCCATCTATCTAGTTCGTCCAACTTTTCCTTTTAAGAACCAAAACCAATTAAAATATTGGTATTGACATTCGCTGAGGTCTGTTCCACTCAGCGGAGGTTAGGGAGATGCGTGAGGGAATGAAGGCGTGGGGTGACGAGGGAGAATGAGTAGTAAGGGCCGGGGCGGGGTCCAGAGGCAAGTGGCGATCGCAGCTGCACCCCGAGTTTGGGGTCGGAGATCCGGGATCGAGGCCCGGGCTCTCCCAGAACACGCAGAAAGCAGGAAGAGAGGCATCAAAGGAGGAGAGAAGTCCACCCAGACCGGGAATGCCCGCGGGAATAGACTCTACAGCGACCAGCTGGGACCCGCCGCTGGCCGTAGGAGACGGGGTGCCTGGAGCGAGGGCCAATAGAAGAGCGAGCCAGAAGGGAGGGGGGTGCGGCCAATGGAAGTACGGCCTTGGGCGCAAGGCCAACGGGAGGACGAGCTAGGCTGGGGGCGTGGCCTCTGGGGCGAAGCCAATGGCTGGGTGTGCGGCTTGGGCGAGGCCAATAGCTGGGAGAGGCCGAGAGCCCGGGGGTGGGGGGAGGAGCCAGACCCGGAAGGCGGTGGGGGCGGGGAGCCAAGCTGACAACCTGTCAAGTCCACTTCAGGACGAACTAGGTCACGCGCCTCTTGTAGCTCCGGCGCCCCCGCCCCGCGAGGCCCTGCGGGTGGCCCTGGGGCCCCGCCGCTGCGCTTCCTCTTCCTGCCCGCGGCGGTGGGGGCGGGGCGGACACCTGCCGTCCGCAGGCCCGCTCCAACCTCTGGGCTGCCCAAGGCCGCCTCGCTCGCGGGCCCGCGCGCGCCGATCCGCTGGGAGCCGGCTCCGCGGTCTCCGACGCCGGCCGTGGGCTCGCGGAAGCGCACAGCGCACTACTTGACGCGGAAGGATCCGGCACCCGCGGTCACCTGTCCTCCACTCGCATCCGACCTCGGCCGGAGGGCCCGCGTCGACGATCGACGACGATCGTCCGCCCCACGGAGAAGTCCTAGTGGTTCAGATCCGCGCCGCCGACCTCACAATGGCGCGGACATCCTGGCACTGTCACGCAGCGCCCCTTACGCTTATGCGCCCAGGGCTTTTCTGCCGAGGGGGCCGCGGCGGGACCCTTCTCCCCACTCGCCTTTTCAGATGATGCGAACGTCCCCACACGACACCATGACGCTGTTTTAACAATGCCCAACTCTGTTCTTCCAAACTGCACACACTGAGAGGTGACATGGCCACAGTTGCTGGGTTGCGGTGCTACGCTGGGTTACCGCACTTAATATCTGAAATACTCCCTTACAATACAACAGCGAAACCACCATTAAGAACATTTAATTTTCGTTCGAGCACAATACTTTAGCCAATGAATATTTTCTGAACATTTCTACTCAATATCCCTAGATTTAAAAAAAAAAAATATTTTAAAGTTTTTAAAATTACCAAATAGTTCATCAGTAAAGTAATTTTGTTTTGTCTTTAAATTCCAGCCTTCATTGAAATGTTTTTTAGCCTCCTGACAGGGGTGTGAGGGCACATTATTTGCAATATGTATAGATGTAAATTTTGTACATTTGCAATTTTACTTTTAAAATAGCCTTTATATAGTTCTCTCGGAGTCCCTCTTGAGATTCTATAACTTCTATAAATCTTAAATTTGGATAAAATGGTTTTTAAAGATAAAAAATGAGCTTATTCAGTTAGCATCTTTACATGTGAAGAGTGGTTTTTCATATTTATTATTTTGTAGCAGTCCACCAATACAAGGTATAAATGGAAGTCCGACCTTGTTAAAAATTAAAATCTAACGAGACAGGCCTTTATTGTGTGGTTATTATCTTTTCATTATTACTGGTTCTTTACAGCCAGCTAATTTTCCAGAGGGAAACAATTCTCCTGCCTTTAATCAATGGTGTTAACAATCCTCTGCCTTTGAGTATATAAATTTTTTTTTTTTTTCCGAGACAGTTTCTCTGTGTAACAGTTCTGTCTGTCCTGGAACTCGATTTGTAGACCAGGCTGGCCTTGAACTCACAGAGATCAGATTGCCTCTGTCTCCCAAGTGCTGGGATTAATGGTGTGTGCCAAAATTTTAATTTTTGTAACTTTATTATTTTTGAGTGGAAGGCTTGTTTCACTGTGGGAGTATGAGGGTTAGAGGACCATTTGTGGGAGTCCTCTTTTACCATGTGGATGCTGGGGATGGAACGGATCCCCGTCCTGTGACTTGGTCTCACTATGTAGCCTTGCTGGCCTGGAGCTCACTATGTAGAATGTTGGCTGAAAACTCAGATTCCTTTGCTTCTGTACTGCTGGGATTAAAAAGGTGTGCAACACCACTTCCGAGTTCAAAAACGACCTTTAGTTATACGTCTTTATTTTTTAATTTAATTTATTTATTTATTTTGCCGGAGCTGAGGAGCGCTTTCCTAGCAATCACAGCGGCCTTGCGCTCTACCACTGAGCTAAATTGTTTTTATTCACCAATATGTGGGTGCCCAGTGAAGCCAGAGGAGGGAACTGGATCCCCTGGACCTGGAATGACAGAGTGTTGTGAAGCAGGCCGCATGGGGCGCTGGGAAGTCAGTGAACTCGGGTCCTTTGGAAGAGCAGCAAGCACCTATACCCCAGGAAGCATCTTTGTAGCCACACCTCCCTCTTGTTTCTAATTACCTAGGTTTTGAAGTACTGAAGACTGTTTTATTCTTCCATCCCCTTCTTGGGAATAGAACCTAGAACCTTGCCCATGCTCAGCGGTGCTCTGGTCATTCTTTTAATGTCAATTAATGCCAAGCAGACTATAAAACCACGGGGACTTCCTTCAACAAATAAACCTTGATAGTGCCAATAAGCAAAGTCAGCACTGGGAAAACAGCTGTCATTTTTGTCATGCATGGACTAGAGATTTAGCCCATACAGGTTACAAGTGTTACAATCAGGAATCACATTAAGGAAAGTTAAAACATAAAACCCAGTACAGTCATTTTACTACATTAGGATACATTGTCACACCTTTAGTAGAGAGCAGAATTTTTTTTTCTTCTTTAAGACAGGGTCTTAGTGGGTATAGTGGCAAATGCCCTTAATCCCAGTGCTTGTGGGCCAGCCTGGTCTACATAGCCAGTTTCAGGCCAGCCAAGGCTACATAGTGAGATCTTACAAACAAACAAGTATAGAGGTTTGTAATATAGCCCAGACGGACCTAGCACTTCCACTGGTACAAGTACAGATGTATACAATACAACACCCAGCAAAAATACATCTTTTTTCACCTTGTGTTACTGGGAGTTGAACTCAGGGTCTTGTGAATGTTAGGTAAGCACTACCGAGCTACATCCCAAGCACTTTTTTGTTTTTTTTTTTTCTTCTGATACAGGGTCTGAAATACCCAACAATGGTTTTGAACTCAGTATGTAGCCCAGGTTGACCTCAAGTTTTTGGGACTCCTCTGGCCCCAGACTTCTGGATAGCTGGGATAATGGCCGATGTCAATGTTTAACTTTTCTTAAACATTTTGATGCGGTGTGTCACTTTAAAAATTGCCAATCACATAAGAAAACAGTCTTCTTTCATTCTCTTAACTATGCAAAGTTAGAAATAGGGGCCAGCAAGATAGCTCACTGGGCAAAAATAGGTCTGATGACTTGAGACCCATACTGTGGGTGCTGTCCTTGGTGTATATACTTGCCTGCACACACAAACAAAATGTATGTAAAAATAATTTTTCCTTTTTTACTGTATACAGTTGGGTGTGGTGACCCATATCTGTAATCCTATAACTCAGGAAACTGAATCAGTCTTGGTTACATATCTGGTTCTGAGACCTGTTTCACAAAACCAAAACACATTTAGGAGCTCAAAGATAATTGGCTTCTCACCAGTGAACACATGCTAAAAACTAAAAGGATAGATGACAAAATCTGATTGGCTCCAGGCTCCCGACAGTGTTATTGTGAGTGTGCCATTTTGTACAGCCAGAGGAGAGACCAAGATGTAGGGGTGCAGCTCTGTGGCAGAATGCTTAACTCAGGGTGCAGGAGGCCTGGGATCTGCTCTACAGCGTGGCAAAGGGAAAAGAATAGCATGCCATCATCGTCTGATTCATGAGTGGCTTAGGTGGGGGAGACTAGAAGCCAGCACCATGGCTACAGGTGTCACTGTCTCCAGATGACTCCAGGGGACGGGCAAGAGGGAACAATACTCCAGCACCAGGAAGGGAATCGAAGCATGTGCCCCATAGACACAGCTGTAATGTCAGCCGAGATGGCTGCTGTACTCCACATTCCCCTGCTGCAGCCCTTGAAGCCCGCCAGTGCCCTGCTTCCTCAGAGGAAGGCTGTGTGCTAGAT
This sequence comes from Onychomys torridus, assembly GCF_903995425.1. Classification (NCBI taxonomy): domain Eukaryota; kingdom Metazoa; phylum Chordata; class Mammalia; order Rodentia; family Cricetidae; genus Onychomys; species Onychomys torridus. The sequence goes on from NC_050445.1 coordinate 2,419,538, forward strand.
TTAGAGCCTCTGAGGGGGTGGAGATGGGATTTACACAATGTCCCAGGCTCTCCATGTAACAGCCCTGGCTGTCCTGGAACTTGCTTTGTAGACCAGGTTGGCCTTTAACTCAACAGAGAGCCGCTTGCTTCTGGCTCCCACGCTATTCTTGAACTATATGTTTATGGGCTGGTCTCAAACTCACAGCAATGCTTCTGCCTCAACTTTCCAATTGCTGGATCATAGCCATGGTTGTGTGTGTGTGTGTGTGTGTGTGTGTGTGTGTGTGTGTGTGTGTCTGTGTGTGTCTGTGTGTGAGTGTGTGTGTGTGTATGTGTGTGTATGTGACCATGCCCAACAAACCTGTTTCCACCTCCCATACCTCCAGTGCCAGGAACTGAACTTGGAGCCTCACACATGCTAGGCAATTGCTCCACCACCATGCTCTAGTCCTAGTCCATGATGGGTTCCATGGGTGTTTCTTTGCATCTTTCACTGTGTCCTTGAATGGTCTTCTCTGTCTTTGTCTATTTTTTGCCATCCAGTGACACTGGATTGGGGTGTTGGGATTCATCAATAATAACCTTTTTTTTTATTTTTTATTTTTATTTTTTTGAGACAGGGTCCCATTATGTAGCCCTGACTAGCCTTCACCATCACAATCTGCCTGCCTCTGCCTCCCTATTGCTAGGCCTGAAGGTATGCACCACCACACCCAGCTAATGACCTCATTTTAACCACTAACATCTTCTAAGATCCTGTGTCCAAATATATTCAACCTCTGAAACCTGAGATTAGCTTTTGAATATATGGATTCAGGGAGAGGGCCCAAATCTCTCCATAACGGGAAGTGAGAGGCTAGTAGGAAGGTGGCTTATTAAAGATATTAAGTTGGATTTTAGGCTGCCAGAGAGGAAAGTGCCCTGAGAGAGGGCAGGAAAGTTCTAGAGAACTTAGTTCTCTGGAACTTTTGGCCAATTGGCTCTATTCAAATACTGCAGGCCTGAAGCAGGACAGAAAGACAGTGGGTATTAATGAAACAAAGGGAAGAAGCTTCTCTGGCCCCAGGTTGGAGTCTACCAGCAGCTTGAGAATCACAGATTGGAGCACAATTAACACTTGCTGCAAAAGTTAGGACAGATAGACAAGATTCCTTTTATATAGAGTTGTTTGGCTTTGGTTGTTTGTTTTGAGGTTGCTGTTTCAAATGTAGACCAGGCTGGCCTTTAACTCACAGAGGTCTGCCTTCCTTTGCCTCCCAAGTACTGGGATTCAAAAGGCATCTGCTACCACACCTGGTTTATATAGGAATGTTTTAAATAAGAATGTTAAAGTAGGGGGCTGGAGGGATGGCTCAGTAGTTAAGAGCACTGGCTGCTCTTCCTTCCACAGCAGTTACCTCACAACTGCCTGTAACTGCATTTCCAGGGGAATCCTCTTGTAGCCTCCAAGGGCCCCCCCCCCCCCATCCCCACCCCCATAGCATACACATACAGACACACAAATAAAAGTGAACTGTGTTTAAGGTCAGACAATTAGAGCCTGATTCTTCTCGAGTATTTTCCAGGAATTTCACAAACAGGACTATCAGCTTTTGTTTACAGTAAAAAACACCTGAACTTCAGTGAGCAAGGCTTGTGACCTGGGGTGTGACTTTATCAGTAGTGAACCACCCTATGACCTGATTCTCAGTCTTTAGCAACCCTTCCGGCGATTCAGAAACCACCCAAATCCAGGGCTCTACCTACTGAGAAGCCTCCTGGGTGCCTCTTCACCTTTCCTGGGCTTTCTAACCTCTCCAGAGCTAAACTTGTATTAAACTCTCCCCTTAGTAGACTCATGCCCTGCTCCCTATGGGAGCTAAGGATAGTTCTGGGTCTTTTCTGCAGTGAAGTCCAGAGGTGGAGCTGTTTCTGGCCTACTGGTATTGATGGGATCAAGCCAGGTGTGGTGTCATCCCAGCCTCAGGAACGCCTAAGCAGAAGGATAACCTCAAGTGTGAGGCCAGCCTTGGCTAGAGTAAGACCCTATTTCAAATAGATAAACAAAAAATTAGGGGCAAGCCGGGCGGTGGTGGTGCTCGCCTGTAATCCCAGCACTCGGGAGGCAGAGGCAGGTGGATCTCTGTGAGTTCAAGGCCAGCCTGGTCTTACAAAGCAAGTTCCAGGAAAGGCGCAAAGCTACACAGAGAAACCCTGTTTCGGAAAAACAAAACGAAACAAACAAACAAAAAATTAGGGGCAAAATGTCTGTGCCTTTAACTCTGCTGGAGTGCTGGAGTCTGGAGTCAATGGGAATCAGGAAGATCAGAAGTTCAAGGTTATCCTTGGTTGCAGTTGAAGGCCAGCCTGGGGCTACATCAGATACTATATCAACAAACAAAAACTATAGGAAAGGGAGCTAATATTTTTATTTCATTTTCTGCAACACTTAGGATGGAACCTAGGGCTGGCACAGCTAGGCTAGTGCTCTCACGCTGAGCCACAAGGCTGGTGTCATCACACTTCTCAGCCCTACCCCATACTCAGTAGGCAAAGGCAGGTGGATCTTCATGAGTTTCAGGCCAACCTGGGTCACATAGTGAGACCTTGTTTCAAATAAAATAAAATATTAGCAAAACCAAAACCTTATTTATCACTCTGTGCCACAAGGAGCTCTCCAGTCTGTTTCCTCTTCCAACGCAGTCTGTGCACAGCAGCCAGAGCTGGTAAACTCGCCTCTTTGTCTCTGTCTCTGTCTCTCTCTTTAAACAATTCATTAGTTTATTTAGTGTGGGGCATACTTGTTCTACAGTATGTGTTCAGGGGTCAAAAATTTTTTTGGGAGTCTCTTTTTCTATTTCATGGGTTTTGGGGGTCAAATTCAGGTCCTTGGGCTTGGCAGCAGGCATCCACGGAGCTGTCTCATTGACCCCAAACTCTTCTTGCTCATGGTATCTTACATATCCCTTCAAGTGGTCATGGTAGTTCAGGACTTTAACCCAAGCATTTGGGAGGCAGAGACAGGCAAACCTCTGTGAGTTTAAGGCTAGCTTGGTCTAGTCAGTGAAATCCCATTGTCCCTGGCTAAAGTAGGCCCCACTGCCGTTCTGTCAGGGCTCTGTTTCCCAGCCTGATCCTGGCCTCCTTGTCTCCTTGCTCATCCCACTTGCCTTGCTTTTGCAAAGTAAGGCCTGATCCACTGCCAGAGACTGAAAAGCTCCACTTTGCAGTAGCTGTGCCCATTCCTGTGAGTGAAAGAGTCTGGGGGCCATTTACTAAGTTAGAACTGTGGAAATCATTCTTTTTTCTTTTTTGGAAATCATTTAAGCAAGGCCAGATAGTTAACCTGCCAGGTCAGTGAGCTAATGCTATAGAGTTGGTTGTCTATTTATGCCAAACAGGTTCAGACTGGACAGAGAAGAGAATCTATCTGGTGTGGCCACAGGTCCACTTGTTAAGGGGTGACAAGAGTGAACAGCAGGGTGGCGAGCAGTTGAGTCCAAGTCACTCTGAGATGGCTGGAAACTTGAATGTGGGAAGTGTTCTCTCCACTTTCCATGCTTGGATGACTTTCTCAGCAGTAGGAGGAGACAGTGAGGACTGGAGAGGAGGAGGACACAGTGAGGACTGGGGCGGGGGAGAGCACAGGGAGGACTGGGAAGGAGGAGGACAGTGAGGACTAGGGAGGAGGAGGACACAGGGAGGACTGGGGAGGAGGAAGAGACAGTGAAGACGGGGCTGGGGGTGAAGAAGAGGAGACAGTGCCTTGGCTGTATCCCCAGCACCGAAGAGAAAAAGTTAAAGATTAGTCCTCAGCATTTCTCCCGGCTTGGGTGGGAATCAGATGCTAAAACAAGATCAGTGTTCTCAGCTTTGTTTGAAACAAGGTCTCAGTTTCTCTCTGTATCAGTCAGCCTGGAGCTCACTATGTTGCTCACTTTGGTCTTGAACTCACATCAATACTGCCTCAGCCTCCCAAATGCACCTCCCACCCCCTTCCTGCTTTTGAATAGGATCACACATTGTAGGCCTGGAACTCATCTGTAGCCCAAGATGGCCTTAAACTCTCAGTAATCCTTCCTCAGCCTCCCAAGAGCCAGGATTACAATCAGGAGCCATCTTTAGTCTATGTTCTCAGCCCCAGCCTGTTGTTATCTTAACACTCTGAAGACTGAGGCAGAAGGATCGCAAGTCTCAAATTTAAGTCTATAATGGACTATAGATTCTACCCTCGACCCCCCCAGAAAAAGAGGAAAGAAGGAAAGAAAAAGAAATGGTATTTAACCCCCAGGCCCAACACAGGCAGAACATCCCAAGCTCTGGCCTGTCCTTAAATGTTGCTCTCACCCTCATCAAAGAAGTTTCTTTGTCCAACAGAAAGAGTATTACAGAACTCCACAATTGGCAAACATGCACAGAGTAAGTGACAGAGGGGTGCCCGACCCCATCGGATATATCTACAACATGACCCCTACCCCCGAGGCTCAGGGAAAACCATGGAGGGGTTGGAAAGATTGTAAGAGCCAGAAGTCCATGTGGCTATTGTGATGTAACAAGAAGACACTGCACCCTTGAACTTCCAACAATACAGGATAAACTAGCAAAAGGACATGAGTCAACATGCCAACATGATGTATGGAAATGCCACATGGTCCCATCTGTGGATGAAGAGGACCGGGGAGGAGGAGGAGAACACCTTTGGTGGTTACTGGCTGCTGAGAGGGGAGGGCCAATCTCCTCCAGGGATAAACTCTCACATAAATTGTCCAATCCCAAGTGGTCAGCCCTGGGAACATGCACATAAAAGCAAAGTTAATGGACCCAGTAGACTCTGTGAGTGTGTGTGTGTGTGTATCTTGTCTGTGCATGCCCATGCTCCAGTGTCCAGATGCATGTGGAGGACAACCTGTAGGAATCAGTTCTCTCCCTTTACCACGTGGGTCCTGGGGATTGAACTCAGGTCGTCAGGCTTGGCAGCAAATATCTCCACCCACTGAGCCATCTTTTCAGCCCGCCCCTGCCCCCCAGAGTTCTCAGTCTTCATTTCCACACAATTCTATTTTTATTTATTTATTTATTTTTATTCTGCCTTTTTTTATTTCAATTTTTTTCTTTTATTATTATTATTATATTTGTGTTTTAATTTTACACATCAGCCATGGGTTCCCCTGTCCTCCCCCCTCCTGCCTCCGCCCCCAAATTCTATTTTTATTAAAATGATTTGTTTGCTCACACAGAGTTCTCAGGCTGTGGTCTGAGGGCTGCTGGGATCCTGGAGACTTCTTCAGGGGGGTCCGTGAGGCCCTCTCTTTCCCTACTTCATATCCATGTGAGGACAGATTGTGTTCATATAATTCAATCTGAAAGTCATATGCATTTAGAGTCAAAATGCAGAGATGAGCACCCAGCTGCCTTTGATTAATTGCAGCCCTGAGATTACAGAACCACAGAACAATTCCAGTCTCTCAGTCTTGTCAAGCTGGACACATTAATACCTGCTGGTGGCACATGAGAGGTGGAAATGGGAGGATTGGGAATTTGAGGCCAGCCTCAGTTACATAATGAGTTTGAGACCAGCTGGGCTACATGAGACTCTAATGCAAAAAACCCAAAAGAATCTCCCCAAACCATAAACACCTAAAACAAGCAAACAAAATAGTGTTATTTAAATCTACATGAGTGCCAGTTCATAAAGTAAAGATGCTTACCAAACAAGCATGGCAACTTCCAGAAGCCATGTAAAGGTAGACAGAAAGAACAACCCTCACAAAGTTGGCCTCTGATACCTACTCACATGTGCCATGCACACATTCAATAATAGAAATAAAAATAAATGAAATCAGCATGATATGAGTATATTTTTGTTTGTTTTAAATGTGTGTGTGTGTGTGTGTGTGTGTGTGTGTGTGTGTGTGTGTGTGTGTTTGAGACAGGCTTTCATTATGTAGCCATGGCTGGCCTAGAATTTGCTATGTTGTCAAAACTGGCCTCAAACTCACAATGAATTTTTTTTTGTTTTCTGACAGGTTTTCTCTGCATAATAGCTCTGGCTGTCCTAGAACAGCTACAGCTCTATAGACCAGAATGGCCTCAAATACCTAGAGATCCCCCCTGCCTCTGCCTCTTGAGTGCTGAGATAAAAGGTGTGAACCATGACTGCCCAGCCTCAAAATGATCTTTTGTCTCTGCCTCAAGAGTGCTGTGTGCCATCATGCCTAGTTTACTATAGTTTTGTGGAATAATCCTTGTGAACACTGTGAAGCTTTGTAGCTGGGATTGGTTTAATAAACACTGATTGGCTGGTAGCCAGGCAGGAATTATAGGCAGAACAACCAAACTAGCAGAAAGATGGGAAGAAGAAGGGTGGAGTTAGAGGAGACACCAGACTGCTGCTGAGAAAGCAGGATGTGTAGAAAATGAGGTAACAAGCCATGAGCCATGTAGCAAAGCATAGATGAGAAATGTGGGTTAATTTAGGTTATAAAAACTAGTAAGTAACAAGCCTGGGCTATCGGCTGAGTATTTGTAATTAATATTAAGCTTCTGAGTGATTATTTGGGAGCAGGCAATCAGGACAGTAAAACCCTGCCTACAAAGGCATTCAACTTCCAGGGCCATGTACATACACATAAAGGCTGAAAAGCTTTAAAAAAAAAAAAAAAGGATTCTAAACACACAAAAATGGGAGCTAAACTCAGCCTCTTGGTAACTGTTTTTTCTTGGGTAGGCTTTGTTTTCTAGTTTTCTTTGTTTTCTAGCAAGCAGAGGCATGGCTCCTTTAAGAGATGGCTTCCTGACCCATCATTAGCAGCAAAAACTGTGCCTGCTTTTTAAAGAGGCTGTGCCACATATGTGGGGTTTATGAGCAGTGGGTGGCATACTACTTGGTAGCAGTGTGGACACAAAAACTCTCCAGGGTTGGGGTGGTAAACATGGCTCCTGCTGGTATCTCTGCCACAAAGCTAGGCTCTCAGGGAACCAAGGAGTGGGGCAGAGCCAGCTGCCAAAGACACTGCTTTGGTCTTATCCACACCACTTAGCAGTTTAAAGGCTCATGTGGTCAGAAAAAGATGGAGATATACAGTAAAGACAGATACAGGCCGGGCGGTGGTGGCACATGCCTTTAATCCCAGCACTCGGGAGGCAGAGGCAGGCGTATCTTTGTGAGTTTGAGGCCAGCCTGGACTACCAAGTGAGTTCCAGGAAAGGCGCAAAGCTACATAGAGAAACCCTGTCTGAGGGGAAAAAAAAAAAAAAAATATATATATATATATATATATATATATATATATATATATACACACACACACACACACACACACACACACACACACACACATATATTTATATTTATTTACACATACACATAGGCTTGGGAGAGAGAAAAGAAAGATCATATACAGTCATAGACTTAAAAATGTAGTTTTAAAATAATAAAATAAAGTCCTTAAAGAGAGAAAGAAGTAGCCAGGTGGTGGTGGCCCATGACTTTAATCCCAGCACTTGGGTGCTGTGGATATCGCTTTGTGTAAATAAAATGCTGATTGGCCAGTAGCCAGGCAGGACAGACAGAGAAGAAAATTCTGGGAACAGGAAGGCGGAGGCAGAGAGCTGCCAGCTGCCGCATGACAAGCGAGATGTAAGGTACTGGTAAGCCACGAGCCACAGGCAACTTATAGATGAATAGAAATGGGTTAATTTAAGATAGAAGAAGTAGATAACTAGAAGCCTGCCACGGCCATACAGTTTGTAAGTAATATAAGCGTCTGAGTGATTATTTTATACGTGGGTTATGGGACTGGGGGGCTTGGTGGCACCTGGAGAGAAGCTCTCCAGCTACACTCGGGAGGCTGAGACAGGTGGATCTAGGTGAGTTCAAGACCAGCCTGGTCTACAGATCAAATTCCAGGATAGGCTCAAAAGCTACAGAGAAACTCTGTCTCAGAAAAAAAAAAAAAAAAAAAAAGGAAAGAAAAGATGGAATAAAATAATATAAAAGAAAAAAGTCTCATAAAGATGAAAAATACTGTGGGCTGGAGAGATGGCTCAGTGGTTAAAAGATGAAAAATACACAGAGAGTCTGGATTCTGTATGTTACTATGTTGTCTTTGAATATTTTGGCCAATATTAATGTTAAACTGGCTTATGTAATTTTAAAAATATCTTGACTTCAAAATTTAAGTCAAAAGGTGTGTTATTTGGGGAAGAGGTTTTGCTTTTATTTCCACAGGAAATGAGAGGCTGTGGATTCATTCTGGGTTAAAGAAAATCAGGTTTGATCAAGGAAGATCCCCCTGAAATCCTGGCTACAAACACAGAGAAATAAGCCCAGAAGAACTGCAAGACATTTGATGTAATGTATATTTTACCTGCTCAAACATAAAACAACAAAAAAATCATCTTTGGCTGACTTGTGTACAATGCGCCGTCTGTACTTTTATTAATGCAGATATGTATGTCATCTTTGAAAATTTATGTATTTTCAGAGCAAGGGGACCAGACACCAATGAAAACTGATGGCCCAGTTGATGCAGCATCTAAAACAGTTTCAATGCTGCTGGCTGAGATGGTCCAGCCTCACCAACTACTCCAGCTGGGACTTCATTATTATCCCAATTTTCTCAAGGTTGTCCCAAAGATAACAACACCCACAAACAACACGAAGTAGTCTAGAGAGTGTTGTCTACATTCCCAAAAGATTGGTTATGGATGTTTGTCATCATTTAAAGAGGATTGGTTACAAATTGTTATTGGTCATAGTCAGGAAAAAAGCTGAACAGAGGAGTTAAATTCAAAGTTCTCTTTCTAAAGGAAAAAAAGGGGGATAGGATACAGAAATGATAGGATAAAAGAGTATATTATTGAATCTACTTTAATCAAAAAACCAGCTATTAATCTCAGGATATTTAACATTGTTATGGATTTTGGTTTATTGAGTCAAATTTAAAGTTATTTCTATTATACTGTATGAATGTTTCTACTCTTGTTTGGGATATTGTGTTTATGCAACTCATTAAAAAATGTAATGTATAATTAAGAAATACAAATTAATAGTCATCTATAATAGTCAGACTTATTAGGTATGTTTTCAAGGTTAAACAGATATATTTAGATAAATAGAAAGTCTTCAAACATTTCAAAGATCTACAGACTGGCATTTAAAATGTTTTAATATGTAGTGGGTAGCCATCCCAGCATTGGCCTGGAAGTTCCAACCCCCATTGAGGCTTTGGTAATGGTCACGCCCACAAGGCAGGGCGGAGGAGGAAGCGGAAGACTGAGTATGAAGAGGAGGTCTCTCGCTTGGTTCCCGGACGCTGGACACTGGAGGTAGACCGAGCAGAGTTCTCCAGAGAACACCGCTGGACTGCGCCATACCCTTGCCAGACCCTGCAACCTACCCCTTCAAAAAAGTTACCCCACAAAATAAACCTCCCTTTTAACTACGTGGAGTGGCCTTAATAATTTCACCAATATTAATAACTTTGGCTTTTCTTGACATGAGACACATCTGCTCCAGGCAGCACCAATTACTCCAAGAGGATGATGAGCATCAAAGAAATTCCATATGGAGTTTTCTTTCTTTTTGGCAAAAACTAGTCATTTGGGTAAGAAACTTCCCTTTCCTCGACTACTGACAGTATACTGTCCAAATTGGACCAGCAGGATGCAAAAGAAAGCAGCTGCCAAAATTTGCCAAGACAAGGTAGGATAGTCCTTCAAAATTCCTGCTTCACAGAAAAGTCTGTCAGATATACCAGATCTGTAGACCATAGCTGGATGCCCCAATGTTACAGAAGAACCTAGGTTGATTGTCCAGGCAGCCAGATATCCCTGTCATTAGGTAACATTTCACTCTTCTGGGGTCTTTGATGGAGCTGAAGATTAGATAGTGATAGTTAAAAGTTTTCCTTAGTTATGATTAAAGGTAAATTAGGTATAAAACTTTAGAGTCACAAAGATAAGATAAATTATAGAGTATTTTCTCTAAATTTGTCATATACAAATGGACTAAATATTGTAACTGTAATTCTTACTTGATAACTGTTTTTGGTGTATATAACCTTACTATGTTAAAGTTAGAACATTCTTTTTTAAATTAGACAAAAGGGGGGAAATGCTGCTAACGCTTTTTTTTTTTTTTTTTTTGGTTTTTCGAGACAGGGGTTTCCCTGTGTAGCTTTGCGCCTTTCCTGGAACTCACTTGGTAGCCCAGGCTAGTAATCCTTTTTTATACTGTGAAGATTTGTCACTGTGATTGCTTTAATAAGAAGCTGACTAGCTAATAGCTGAACAGGATAAAGTTAGATAGAAAAGCCAATCTGAGAATGATGGGAAGAAGAAGGGTAGAGTCAGGGAAGTTGCCAGCAGATGCAGAGGGAGCAAGATGGACATGCCATTCTGAGAAAAGGTACCAAGCCACATGGCAGAATGTAGATGAACAGAAATGGGTTAATTTAAGATGTAAGAGTTAGCTAGTAAAAAGCCTGAGCTATTGGCTGAGCATTTATTTGTAATATTATGTCTTCATGTTGGTTATTTGGGAAGCAGCTACTGGGATGGGAAAACTTCTACCTACACTATAGTTCCTTTAAAAGTAATTAACAAAAGGCTGAGGAGATGGTTCTGTGCTTGAGAGTGCTTGCTGCTCTTCTCTACCCAAGGACCCATTTGGATCTCAACACCCAAATAGGGGCTTACAACTGCTTGTAAATTCAGCTCTAGGTGACCTGGCCCCATCTTTTGGCTTCCAAAGACACCTGTACTCATATTTATGTGCACACACAGAAACACATACATACATGTAATCCAAAATAAAATAATTTTTTAGTGTTTATATTTTATTTTGTAAGTGTTTTGCCTGCATGTATGTCTCTGCAACATGAGCATTCCTGGTACCCATGGAGATCCCCTGGAACTGGAGTTATGTGTAGTTAGAGTTTTCCTGCCTGGCCCAGTCAGGACAAATCTCTCTTACCCGCCAGTCCCACAGTTGCTCAGACCCAACCAAGAAAGCACACAGAATCTTACATTGTTTAGAAACTGTATGGCCGTGGCAGGCTTCTTGTTATCTACTTCTTCTATCTTAAATTAACCCATTTCTGTTAGTCTATACTTTGCCACATGGCTTGTGGCTTACCAGTGTCTTTACATGTTGCTTTTCATGGTGGTGGCTGGCGGTGTCTCTCTCCAGTCTTCTACTTTCCAGAATTCTCTACTCTCTTGTCCCGCCTATACTTCCTGCCTGGCCACTGGCCAATCAGAACTTTATTTATTTTAACCAATCAGAACAACATATTTGACATACAGAACATCCCACAGCAGTTATGTATGTTTGTGAGCTATGATATGGGTTCAAGGAACTGAACCCAGGTTGTCTGTGAAAGCCACGAGTGTTTTTAACCTCTGAATCAATTTTCTAGCCCCTCCCTCTGATAAATTTTTTTTTTTTTTTTGAGACAAGGTTACTTTGTGTATTCCTGGCTGTTCTGGAATTCACTCTGTAGACCAGGCTGCCTCAAACTCACAGTGATCTACCTGCCTCTAATTCCTGAATGCTAAGATTAAAGGTGTTTACCACCACCACACAGCTCCAATAAAAGTAAATCTTAAAGTATAAAAATTTTTAAATCTGAACGGGGGAGGACAGCTGGGGCAACATTATGAGATGCTTTCTCTGTGAGTTTGAGGCAAGGCTGGTCAACATAGAGAGTTCTAGAGGCCAATATGGGCTACAGAGTGAGACTCTGTCTCAAAAACACAGAAAAAAAAAAAAAGAATAAAGTATTTAAACTTTTCAGTTTCTGTTTGTTTGCTTTTTGTTTTGTTTTTTGAGATAAGGTTTCTTTGTGTAACAACTGGCCAGGGGAGATACTTTTCAATTAAAAAAATGCTAATAAGGGCTGGAGAAATGGCTCTGCGGTTAAGTGTAGCCATTTCTTTTCTTTCTTTCTTTTTTTTATTTTTTATTTATTTATTTTTCTCGAGGCAGGGTTTCTCTGTGTAGCTTTGCACCTTTCCTGGATCTCACTCTGTAGTCCAGGCTGGCCTTGAACTCACAGAGATCTGCCTGCCTCTGCCTCCCGAGTGCCGGGATTAAAGGCGTGCGCCACCACCGCCTGGCTGTAGCATGAATCTTAAAAGGTCTTATTAATAAAAACAAGCCTGGAGCCAGGTATTGGGGTGAATGCTAGAAGATCAGAGAAGCAGAACAAGCTACGGCTTCCTCACCTTGCCAGTTCCTCAGCTGATCCTGTTTCCTCAGACTGGAAGCTTCTGAGTCCTCATCCAGAATGTATCTCAGCTGAACTGCTGCTCCAAAGCCTAAAGCTTAACCAGCCCTAGTTCCTGGTCCACACAACTTATATACCTTCCTGCCATCACTTCCTGGGATTAAAGGCATGAGTTGCCATGCCTGGCTGTTACCAGTGTAGCTTTAGACTCACAGAGATCAGGATGGATCTCTGCCTCCCAAGTGATAGGATTAAAGGCGTGTGTGCCATCATTTTCTGGCCTCTTTATCTAGTGGTTGTTCTGTTCTCTGACCCCAGGTAAGTTTATTAGGGTGCACAATATTTTGGGGAAAACAAACTCAGGACCTCTGGAAGAGCAGTCAGTGCTCTTAATCTCTGATCCATCTCTCCAGCCCCCACACTGGCTGTTCTTTTAGAGGACCCAGGTTCAATTCCCAGCACCCACATGGCAGCTCACAATTGTCTGTAACTCCAGTTCCAGCGGACCCATGACACTACTTATGCACATGATGCACATTTATGTGCATGCAGGTGAAATACCCAGACACATAAGATAAAATAAAACTTAAGAGAGAGAGAGAAAAAAAAAAAAGAAAGAAAGAAAATGCCAGATGGTGGTAGTGTATGCCTTCAATCCTAGCACTCAGGAGGTCAGGGGCAGAGGCAGAGCCGGATGGATCTCTGTGAGTTCAAGGCCAGCTGGGTCTACAGAGCAAGTTATAGGACAACTAGGGCTACACAGTGAAACCCTGCCTTAAAAAAACAAACAACAAGAAAACCAAAATGATAGCCTGTCTTCATGGGTGGTGAACTCCTGCAATCCAAGTATCTGGGACGTAGAGATTCAGAACTAGGGCTTTGAGGCTACATGGTAAGACTATTACAGACAGAAAACCATGATAGCCTTCATCCTCACCCTTCCACATATGTGTGTGTTATATATAGTATATATACACAAAACAATAATGTGTGTGTGTGTGTGTGTGTGTGTGTGTGTGTTTATTTGTGTATTTGCAGGGGAGGGCCTTGAGAAGTGGCTCTGCAGTTTAGAGTGATTACTGGAGGACACAGGTTCAGTTCCCACCACCCACATCAGGTAGCTCACAACTTTCTGTAACTCTAACTCCAGGGGACCTGGTGTCCTTTTCTAGCTTCTGCACACACCCATATATGTGTACACACACACACACACACACACACACACACACACACACACGCACACACTTTTTGAAAAGCATATACATCCAAGTATAGTGGCTTCCACCTGTCATCCCAGCACTTGGGGGGCCCAGGCAGGAGGATCTCTATGGGTTTGAGGCCAGCCTGGGCTACATAATGAGTTCCAGGCTAGCCTGCTACAGAGTAAAACTTCATCTCACTAAACAAAAACCAAGCAAAGTGCACCTAAACACAAACTCCCGAAATGAACCATACAAAACCAAAATAAACAAACAATCATCTTCTTGGAGACCTTTCCATGTCAGACATACAGAACTCCCTTTCTGTTTTTTTGAGACAGGGTTTTTTCTGTGTAGTCCTGGCACTCACTCTGTAGACCAGGCTGACTCTCCAACTAAAAAATCCACCTTCCTCTGCCTCTGAGTGCTGGGACTAAAGACCTGAGCCACCATGACCCAGCTCAGAACTACCCTTTAGTAGTTATGTGTGTGTCTGGTGCCTGTGGAGGTCAGAAGACAGTGTTGGATCCCTAGAATCTGGAATGACAGACGATTGTGAGCTTCATGTGGGTGTTAGGAACCAAACCTAGGTGTCAGCTGCTGCGATTGTAACACATGCCTGAGAGAAGGGCTTTGTAAGAAGGAAAGACTCTGTTTGGATTGCAGTTTCAGAGACTTTTGTTGGTGGCTTCTTGGACCTGTTGCTTAGGGCATGTGGTGCCTTAGGAAGTTATGACACAAGCACTCTGTTTACCTCATAGCCACTGGGAAACAGAAAAGTACAAGGAAGGACTGGAGTTCCATCATCCCCCCTAAAGGCACATCCCTTTCCTGCCTTCTGCCCGGCCTCCCCTTGAAAAGGCTCCAAACCTTCCAACAGTTACAGGTTGGAGACTGAGCCATCAGTACCGGAGCACTTGATGGGATTCCAGATTGGAACCAGAGCAGCAGCTACATGGAGAGGACTGATGCCAGCAGTGTTGGCCTCTGGCAGGCAAGGCAGCCAACCCTCGGTGACCTGGCAAGTTTCCTGCCCTCCAGGCTCCCAACACAACTTCCCACTGGCTGAACCCAAATGGAAGGCAAAGAGCAGGAAAGCAGGTGATGCTGATTGTATCTGTCAATCACAGGACAGGTGGCAAACGCAGTCTAGGGTAAGCGGACTCTCAGGCAGAGTCCTGAAGGCCTTAGGCAATAGGCAGGTGCTTATCCCCACCACTTCCTGGGGTGTCATGCATTTTCTTTCTGCTGCATTAGTCTTCACTGGATCTTCAGCCCAAACCCCGTGTTCCCATCAGCACCAGGGCCCCTGCACCTGCTACTTCTGTCACTTGAATAAGCCTTCCTGTTTTGTTAACTCCAACATATGTTTCAGCTCTTAACTACACCACCACATTCTTGGAGAAAACAATGTCCCTGGTCAAACTAGTGGTGCCATCACGGTCTTTCACAGCACTCTGTAGCTCATTCTCAGCTTATATGTTTATGTGATTTGTTCATTGGTTGATTCTTGCTTTGGAGATAGGCTTTTATATAGTCCAGGCCAGCCTGGAACTCCCTGTGTAGCATAGGATTACCTTGACCTTCTGGTCCTCTCGCTTCCAACCTTCTTAGTATTGGGATTACCACACAAGTTGTATGTGGTGCGAAGGGTTAAACCCGGGATTTTGTGCACATGAGGCAAGTAGTCCACCCACTAAGTTATACCCTCAGATTTTGAGTCATGTTTTGTTGTTGCTACTGGTGGCATTGTCTGTCTTCCTGTTAGATGATGATAGACATGGGGCTAGAGAACAGGTTTGATTTTGCTCAGCAATTTAGTCACAGAATCTTCTTGCTAAAGAAATGCTTGAGGATGGAGCTGGAGAGATGACTCAGTGGTTAAGAGCACTGGCTGCTCTTCCAGAGGACCAGGGTTTTCAATTCCCTGCATCCACATGGCAGCTTACAACTGTCTTAACTCCAATTCCAAAGGAATTGTCTGTAACTCCAAATCCAAAGGATCTAACACCCTCATACAGACATACACATGAAGGCAAAATCAATGTTCATAAAAGAAAAATAAATAAATAATTTTCTTAAAAAAAGAAATGCTTGAGGGATTGAGGAAATGGCCAAGTGGGTAGCCTCTGCCATGCAGACATGAGGATCTGAGTTTGGAGCCTCAGAACTAGGTTTTTAACAGGGCATAATGCTGTGCATCTATAATTCCAGACTTGGGGGACAGAAACAGGAGGATCCCTGGATCTCACTGACCAGCAAGTCTAGCAGAATTGGCTATTGTGGGTTTAGTAAGAGAGCCTGTCTCAAAAGCTAAGGTAGAGCATGATAGAGGAAGGCATGCAGTGTGAACTTTTGTCCTCTGCTCACATGCAGGCACATCTACATGTGCATGTACATTTGGGTGCACGTGCATGTACATTTGGATGCACAAGCATATACACCCCACACACAAATTCTTATTGAGTAAATGGGTGAATGAATCTTGTTTTTTCTTTTGCTTATCTAAGAGACACCACGATAAAGGCAACACTTATAAAAGAAGCATTTAATTGGGGGCTTGCTTACAGTCTCAGAGGTTTAGTCTATTGTCAACATGGCAGGGAGCCTGTGAAGGACCAGCCTGACTCCATCTTATAATTAGAAGCCATCTCATTACAAAGTCAGATAAGTTCATTCCTGTGTTCTGTAAAATTGGGTTTGACCATGTCTTGACCCTTTTTCTGGGACATGGTCCACTCCCTCTACCCTAACCTCCAACCTGAGAAGATGTTCTGCCAAATAATTTTTAAATGTTCTGCTAAGTTTCTATGTAGCCGAAAACCCCCTAGCCTTGCAGTTTGGGGCTAATATAAACCCTCTCTTCTCCTGTGTTTGATGCTATTTTCTCAAACCCTGCCTTAGGGAGATAGCCTTGTCTGACTGAAAATAAAGCTTGTATAATTTGACCAAAGAATTTGGGTAATTGTCTTAACTCTCATCGAGTGGGATTAACACATGGTGGCACTCATGGCACCAGAGAAGTAGCAGAGAGCTGTATCCTGATCCAGTGATGGGGGTGGGGAGGAGAGAGAGAGAGAGAGAGAGAGAGAGAGAGAGAGAGAGAGAGAGAGAGAGATTGACTGGGCCTGGCATGGGCTTTTGAAACCTCCAAGCTGACCCTCAGTGACACATTTCCTCCAACTAAGCCACACCTTCTAATTCTTTTAAAATAGTACCACCCCCTGATGACTAAGCATTCAAATATACGAGCCTATGGGGGGCATTTTATTTAAGCCACAACATTCCACTCCTTGGTCCTCATAAGCTTGTAGCCATATCATAATGCAAAAATGCATTCAGTCCAACTTCAAAAGTCCCCAAAGTCTCAACGCTGCACAAAAATCTGGAGTTCAAGTCTCTTCTGAGACTCTCAGCAATCTCTTAACTGTAAGCTCTGTAAAATCAATGTCAAAAAGCAGATCATATACTTCCAACATACAGTGGCACAGGATACATTACCAGTCCAAAATGGAGGAAAGGGAGCATAGTGAGGAAACACTGGACCAAAGCAAGGCAGAAAACCAGCTGGATAAACTGCAAACTCTGCATCTCCATGTCTGATGTCAAAGTGCTCCTCAGATCTCCAACTGCTTTCGACTTTACTGACTGCAACATACTTCTCTTTCTCTTGGGTTAGAAGCTCTATCTAAAAAAAAAAAAAAAAAGTATGTATAGAACGGAATGATGGCTCAGCAGTTAAGAGGATTGG
Organism: Onychomys torridus; assembly: GCF_903995425.1. Classification (NCBI taxonomy): domain Eukaryota; kingdom Metazoa; phylum Chordata; class Mammalia; order Rodentia; family Cricetidae; genus Onychomys; species Onychomys torridus. The sequence continues at coordinate 2,436,681 of NC_050445.1, forward strand.
TTGTTCTTGCAGAGGACAGGGGTTGGATTACAAGAATCCACGTGGTGGCTCACAACTGTCTGTAACTCTAGTTCCAGGGGATCTGACACTCTTTGCTGGCCTCCATGGGAACCAGGCAAACAGGTGGTGTACAGACATACATGCTGGCAAAACACTCATGAACATAAAATAAAAATAATTTTTAAAAATTCTGTGTGTATGTGCAGGTGCCCAAGGAAACCAAAGGCTCCAGATTCCTTAGGAGTAGGATTTACAGGCATTTGTGAGCCTCCCAATGTGGGTATTGGAAATCAAACTCCAAACTCAAGTCCTCTGTAAGACCAATGCTCATCTGAGACCTATAGAGAACTTTCCCCATCTTGCGGAATCTGCCTGTCTGGTGTGTCCACTAAGTGTATTTTAAACTTGCCTTCACTCTATTCTGTAAACTATAATACTTTATGAAACTGCTTCCATGTTGGAACATGGAATTTATTGTTAACGTAAATCTGTTCCTAGCCCATGCCACTCAAATTTGGCTCTAGACTAAATAAAATATCTTTAATCTGCTTTAAGTTGAAAGTGATATTTTTTTGCAATGACCTTAGGCACCCAACATGGGTTCTAAGAATGATCCACTTTTCACCAGAGGAATCACCTAACTGGAAGTCAGGTATCTGCATAGACCCATCAGTTAAGGCCATCTGGTGTTATTTTCTCAGGTGGATTGTTGAGTTCTGTCTGGGGCTTCAGACCTCCCTTGATTTGGTCATAGGTCAATTGATTCTTCTCAGCTGGTTAGTTAAGGATCTTAGCAGCCATGCTGGCTAGGGAAGCAGGTCTGTACTCCCCCTCTTTTCCAAATCCAGTCCCCCAGTCTCACCTCAACTTTGGAACAGACCAATTGTTGCACCCTCCCCTTCCTGTCAACTCCTGTCTCCAGTGGATCATGCAGATCTTCTCCTAAAGCCTATTCACCACTCCTACACGTTTGTCTCAGCTGTCTCTTTCAATCATCCTCTGGGAACCTGGCAGCCAAACTTGGCAGTGAAGTGGGTAGGCAATCTTCACTCTCCCCACTCTCTTCCAAATCCAACCCAAGTCTCATCGCCCAGACCACATGCTGTAGCCTTTCTTCCCTGTATGTGTCCATTCCCAGAGGTCTATTTAGAACCTTGGTAGCACACCCTGCTTTCCTCTGTCCTGGGGAATCCCTCAGCAACACTCCCCACCCCAACTTGCACATCTAGCCCATCCCCATTTCTAATTACTAGCTCCCAATACTTAGAAACACATTCTATCTGGGAATCCCAATGTCCCTACCAGGCAGCAGACAGCCACCACACTCTCCAAGGACCAGAGAAGGCAGCAGAAACAAAGAAATGGAATATATACCAACAAAGACAAGACCAGATATCAGCACCTACAATTATAATCATCGCAAACCCAGATGCCTAGACGCCAGCATAAAAACACAATCAATGACAGCCAGGGAATTATGTCTCCACTAGAGCCCAGCAACCCTGCTACAGTAGGCCCTGAGAAATGTTAATATAGCTGAAGCACAAAACAAGGCCTTCACAATAACTGTTATGGATATATTAGAGGTCCTTAAAGAAGAAATGTATAAATCCATTGATAAAATCTATGAACACATAGTGGAATGAAATGAAAACACTTCAAGACTTGTGTCTTAGTTAGGGTTTCAATTGCTGTGCAGAGACACCATGACCATGGCAACTTTTATAAAGGAAAATATTTAATTGAGTGACTTACAGTTTCAGAGTTTTAGTCATTGTCATCATGGCAGGACGTGGCAGCATACAGCAGACATGGTGCTGAAGAAGGAGCTGAGAGTTCTACATCTTGCAGGCAACAGGAAGTGAACTGTCTCACTGGGCATGGGTTGAACATATATATGAGACCTCAAAACTCATCGCCACAGTGACACACTTCCTCCACCTCCAACAAGCCCATATCTACTCCAGCAAGGCCATACTTCCTAACAGTGACACTCTCTTTGGGGGCCATTTTCTTTCAAACCACCACAACTTGCAAATGGAAATAGAGTCAGTCAAGAAAACCCAAACTCATGTAAAACTGGAAATGAAAAATTTAGGAACTCAATCAGGAACCTGAGAGGCAAGCCTCACCAACAGAATACAAGAGATGGAAGAGAGAATTTCAGACACTGAAGACAAAAGAGAAGAAATGGATATCTCAAAGAAAATGTTAAATCAAAAAATCCAGGCACAAAACATCCTGGAAATCTGGGACCTATTTAAAAAAAAAAATCTATGAAACATAGAAATAGAGGAAGGAGCAGAAACCCAGATCAAAGACACAGAAAATATTCTCAACATAATCGTAGAAGAAAATTTCCCCAACTTAAGGAAGGAGGTGCCTATCAAGGTACAAGAAGCATATAGAACTCCAAAGAGATTGGACCGGAAAGGAAATTTCCCTGGCACATAATAATCAAATCACTAAACATACAGAACAAAGAGAAAATTTTAAAAGCTGCAAGGGAAAAGGATCAAACAACATATAAAGGCAGACCTATTAGGGTAACACCTACCAGACTCTCAAAGAAGAGATAAGCTCAATTCTCCTCTAATTATTCCATGAAAGAACATTTCCCAACCCTTTTTATGAGGCCACAGTTACTCTGATACCCAAACCGTATAATGATTCAACAAAGAAAGAAAATCACAGAGCAGTTTTCCTTCTTTACAGCAAGTCCACAGCCAACATCATCTTACACGGAGAGAAGCTCAAAGCAAAGAAACTAAAATCAGGAATGAGACAAGGCTGTTCACTCTCTCCATACCTACTGAATACAGTGCTTGAGGTCTTCCCTAGAGCAATTAGACAACTGAAGGAGACCCAGGGGATACAAATAGGAAAGGAAGAAGTCAAAGTATCTTTATTTTCAGATGACATAGTAGTATAAATAAGTGAACCTAAAAGTTCCACCAAGGAACTCCTACAGCTGATTAACACTTTTTAGCAAAGTAGCAGGATACAAAACTGACACACACCGGGGTGGGGGTGGGGGGGGGGGGGGTGGTGGTGGTGGGGTGGTGGTGGTGGTGGTGGTGGCAGTGCAGGCCTTTCATCTCAGTACTCAGGAGGCAGAGCCAGGTGGATCTCTGTGAGTTCAAGGCCAGCCTGGTCTACAGAGTGAGATCCAGGACAGGTACCAAAACCACACAGAGAAACCTTGTCTCGAACAAACAAACAAACAAACAAACGAAAATCTAGTACAGTAGAAGCCTCCTAAAATATATACATATTAAGTCAATTTAAATGAAATCACGAAAATAGTGGGGGAGACAAAGCCCCAGTTGGACATCTCTTATCATCATATAGCTTCCAGTACCAGGAATTGGCTACATTTAATTGAGATGTTAATCAAAGGGGTCCCATGGGAACCTCCAAAGAACCCAGGATAGTTCCAAAGTGACAGTAAGGCTCTGTTGCTGAAGACAACATCTACATAGCTCATTGAAAACGGAGAAGTTGAGCTAATGCCTACCTAGAGCCTTTACCCGTACAGACGAGTGTCCACGGTACTAGAAGGCACTCTGTCCACTCCCAAGTGAGAAAGGCAAACACCAGCCCAGCTAGAAACCTTTGATGGACAATGGTGACCTACTTACAAGATACACTCGTGCAACAGTGACACAAAACTTTTTTTTTTTCTTTCATCATTTGAAGTGGAAAGAAGACCCACTTTCTTTCCTTTCTTTCTTTTTTTCTTTTGGGATTTTCAAGACAGGGTTCCTCTGTGTAATAGTCCTGGCTGTCCAGGAACTTGCTTTGTAAACCAGGCTGGTATTGAATTCACAGAGACCCACCTACCTCTGCCTCCCAAGTGCTAAGATTAAAGTTGTGCACCACCATGCTCTGCTTGTTTGTTTATTTGTTTGTTTATCTCTCATATATGACATTCCATCTGAAGTTTCCCCGCTTCCTCTCTTCTCAGTCCCTCCCTCCCTCCCTTTTACCTCTCCTCTCTCCCAGATCCATTATTCCCTCCATTTCCCTTCAGAAAAGAGCAGGCTTTCCAGGGATATCAACCAAATGTTGAATAATAAATTTCATTAAGACTAGGAATGTCTTTCCCCCCCCTGTCCCCCCCCTCAAGGTCTTTCTCTCTCTCTCCCTCCCTCCCTCTCTCCCAATAAAGCTCTAGAAAGGTTAAAAAAAAAAAAGACTAGGCACATACCCTCATATCAAGGCTGGACGAGGCAACCCAGTAGGAGAATAAGGGTCCCCCAAACAGGTAAAAGAGTCAGAGACACCCCTCTCCCACTGTTAGGAGTCCCACAAAAGAACACTAAGCTATACAACCATAACATATATGCAGAGGACCTAGGTCAGACTCACAGACTCCCTGGATGTCACTTTAGTCTCTGTGAGTCCTGTTGAGCCCTGATTAGTTGAGTCTGTGGGCCCTGTTCTTGTGATGTCCTTGATCCCTCTTGCTCCTCCAATCCTTCCTTCCCATCTTCCTTGGGATTCCCTGAGCTCCACCTAATGTTTGGCTGGGGTTTCTGCATCTGCTCCCATTAGTTGCTAGATGGAGCCTCTCTGATGACAATCATGCTAGGCTTTGGTTTATGAGTATAGCAGAGTATCAATAGGAATCATTGATGTAGCATGAATTCTTTCTTTCTTTTTTTTTTTTTTTTTTTGAGCTAAGGATCAAACCCAGGGCCTTGCTCTTGCTAGGCAAGCGCTCTACCACTGAGCTAAATCCCCAACCCCTGAGCCTTTCTTTTTAATTAGACAGAAAAGAGGAAATGATTCGGGATGTTCTTCTGTATGCTGTGCATATGTGTTGCTTTTATTGGTTGGTGAATAAAGCTGCTTTGGCCTATGGCAGGGCAGAATAGCTGGGTAATAAAGCCAAACTGAATACAAAGAGAAAGAAGGGTGGCATCGAGAGAGACGCCATCCAGCTGGCCAAAGAGCAAGATGCCAGCAGATTCTGGGATTCTGATGTATAGAGAAGACCAGCTGTGACATCCAGGGTCATGGACTGAAGAATTACGGAATTCTTGGACCTTCTGTTGGTAGACAGCCATGGACTAGCTGGATCATAGCCTGTAAGCCATTCTAATAAATTCCCTTTATATGTAGACTCATTATATCAGGTCTATTCCTCTAGAAAATCCAGACTAATGTGCAACTGGATCTAGCATTAGAAGTATAAGGATAATTGGGTTTTTTTGTTTTTTTGGGTTTTTTTTTTTTTTTTTTTTTTGGAGACAGGATTTCTCAATGTAGCCTTGGCCGTCTTGGAAATAGCTCTGTAGACCAGGCTAGCCTCAAACTTACAGAGATTTACATGCCTCTGCCTCCCAAGTGCTGTGATTAAAGGTGTGTGCCAACACTGCCCAGCTTAAGGATAAATTTTTTAAGTATCTGGAATAGGCTTTCCAATTTGTCAACACTGACAGTTACCGAAGCCTCTCCAGTTACTAAAACTTCTCCTAGAAGCTAGGAGAGTACTGAAAGCCCCTGGTGTGAACTATTTACAAACTTAAGGAGACAAATGCATTTGATTATCCTGATTTACCAATTGTGAGAAGCAATGGATTTGGCGACTCACTATAAAACCTTTGAAAACCTGTAGAAACATAGGAAAATGCTGCCGTTGCTGCTGCTTCTGGTTGTTGCTCATAGCATGTCTGGATAAATTAACAGAGGAAAAGGATGAGCTCCATGAAAAAGTTAATCAACTTCTAGCATCTCCAAATATGTAGAAGGACAACAATGGACCCAGTAATAAAATTGACCAGCTCCAGAAGTGCATAAATAGTCTAAAGTTTTCTGAGTGTGCCATGGAAGAGCAGCCACAGAGCTCAAGTTGTGGGAAATTAAACCAAAGCCCTCATTACAAGGTTTGCTGAATTACAGCAAAAAAATTCAAGTCACAGCCTATGAGGGTGTCCACAGTTAAAGTAAGGGCATTATTGGTAAATAATGGTATACTGTAACTTGGCATGCAGATTTGTGGGAGGACCCTATTGAGGCTGAGAACTCTGAACACTTAGATTCTCAAGGGTTTATCTTACATGAGGAAGTAGTTTCTCCTCCCTTAGCTGAAAATGTACTCTTGCCACCAGCCCCTGAAATACTGCCTTTTTAAACTTTGAGGAAATTAATCCTTCATTGTCTACTAAACCGTCAGTGACTTTTTCTAAGTAGATGCCAGGCAAGACAACACTGATGTCCCTCAGGGTGCGCCAATAGTTACCTCTAGATCTATAGCCAGACTTAAGGCTAAGTAGGCTAGAGGGGAGGTAGAAGGTGTAGTCTATGAGGAGACGCACTACATTAACTACTAAAGAGCTTAGTGAGTACTAATGCATTCAAGCACAAGTCTGGGGAATACGTGTGGGGTTAAAGTTTAAGGGTGCAGTATAATGGTACAAAGAACGTACGACTGTATCAGGCTGAGTTTGTTGATATGGGCCACTGAGTGGAGATTCTAAGTTTAATATGAAAGCTTGCACAGTTAAAAAAGTTATCAAAAGTTTGTTTGAATGCTTGGCTGAAGCGTTTGTCAGAAGTTGGCCTACTGAAAAGAGTTGGAGTTGCCTGATATCCCTTGGCTGAGGGTTGAGGAAGGGATGTTAAGGCTTAGGGAAATGGCAACGCTAGAGTGGGCCCACTGTGTAAAACCTCATCCTCCACAAAGGGAAGGCCCAGAAGACACGCCCTTCACCAATCCTGTAAGGTGCACATTTGAAGAGCTCTGTCATTGCCTACACTTTGTGCCAGACCTTAGGGTCCCAGATGTTGCTGCTCAGTTGGATGAATTAAATGCAATGTGTTTAATTGGGAGCCAAAGTAGCATGGGGCCAGGTGGCCGTACTGAATTGCCAAAGGAAAGGTGACTGTAGTTTCTTAAGTATTGATCTATTTGTAGGAATTTTTACTAAAAAAACAAAAAAACCTCAATAACTTAAAATAACAAAAACCACTTAAAACAACAAAAACTTTATTTATTTTTTTTACCAAATGGACTTTAAAATCCATATTTAGATTTTGGTTCTAGTCTCCTAAGTAGACAAAGACTACTTCTTAAATAGTCCCTCATGGCTTTAACCACAGAAAAATTCTGTTTCAAGAGTTAGTCCTATTTAGAACATTTCTGCTCAATTACATAGTGATTGTAAAACATATTTTATCAAAATATTTAAGTCTGTGTATAAATTTTGGTCTGTTGGGCAACATAGATAAAGCAGTGTCCAAAATGGCCTGACCTATAATGGGCAGCACAGGCAAAGGGATTTTTATGGTGGCATGACTTGGATCTTTGGTACTGGCTAATCAATCATGGTGTTTCCAGGTATAGACAAAAAGCATTGTGTGTGTGTGTGTGTGTGTGTGTGTGTGTGTGTGTGTGTTTAATAAATCCAGGTTTAATAAACAGAGCAAGAAACTCCTAAGTGACCCTTGGGATGGCAAGAGAGGAATCACATGGCAAATAAGGCTACCAGGTCTTGAGTAGTACCCAGAGCGGAGAAGCTAACCCTTAACAGTCTTTCTGGAGGGGTGGGCTGTTGCTTGGTGGGCTTTTTGAAAGGGGCAGGGTCTGGGGAAAGAGAGGTGGGGGTTCCACCTAATCATCCCAGACTCTTTGGGAATATGGATGCCAGGGGCTGAGGTAGAGCTTCCACCAGAACAAAAACACCAGACTAAAGTTCATAGGAAGACCCCTGTATTTAATAAGGTGTTTTTTCTTATTTTATCACTACAAATTTTAATCAGAAACTCATCGTTTTTGGTTGTTTTTTATCTTTTTTTTTTTTTTTTTTTTTTTTTCCCAGAGCTGAGGGCTGAACCTAGGGCCTTGCGCTTGCTAGGCAAGTGCTCTACCACTGAGCTAAATCCCCAGCCCCTTGGTTGTTTAAAAAAAAAAAAAGTTCCAATATGAACTGGCTTGTCAATCAACCACAACACTGTCTAGCAGACACAAGGTATAAATAGCTGGGCTCAGAATCTCCCATCTCTCTTGAGGTATCTGGATTGCCTCCTGTAATGCTCTCGTCCTCCACCTCCTCTGCTGCCACCATGCCTAATGTCTCTGGATGGAGTGGAGAATGCCTTTCCTGGGATCAGGACCTGGATTTATGCTTCTTGCACTGGCGCGGAGACAGCTTCTGTTTGAGCTCTCTTGAGATTGGCTTCAAATGCATGAAGTTGCAGAAGGCCCCTCTTGGGCACTTGCCCATCTCATACTGGTGGCAGCAGGCTTCCCTGAAGTCAGTCACTGGGGACAGCTCTGAATGGATTGGCTGCCCATTAAACCAGCGGTTATTCAAGTCCCTCACAGCTTTCTCTGCATCCTCAATGACGAAACTTGACATATACATTCCCCAACAGGTGGTCTCCTAGGTTGTCACAGACGTTCATCTCTTCAACCTGTCCATATTTTTCTTCCATCTCAGTGAAGACTTCCTCAAAGAACTCATCACAGTGCTCCTGCATCTCCAAGTCACTCATAGCACAGTGTAAACCATCAGCAAACTAGGCAGAGTTTTGAGGGTTATGGTAAATGTTCAAGAGGGCAATGGTCTGGCTAAAGGTTGGTTTATTGTGCAATCTAGAACATCTGTCTCCATGACGACATGCTCTAGTTTTGAAATAAAATGAACAGTTTGCTGTGGATATCACTCTGTGTAAATAAAGTTCTTATTGGCCAGTGGCCAGGCGGGACAAGAGAGAAGAGAATTCTGGGAAGTAGAAGGATGGAGAGAAACACCGCCTACCGCCGCCATGAAAAGCAACATGTAAAGACACTGGTAAGCCACAAGCCATGTGGCAAAGTATAGACTAACAGAAATGGGTTAATTTAAAATAGAAAAGGTAGATAACAAGCAGCCTGCCACGGCCATACAGTTTGTAAGCAATATAAGTTTTTGTGTGCTTTCTTGGTTGGGTCTGAGCGACTGTGGGACTGGTGGGTAAGAGAGATTTGTCCTGACTGGGCCAGGCAGGAAAACTCTAACTACAAATGGCGCCCAACGTGGGGCTCGAACCCGACCCTGAGATTAAGAGTCTCATGCTCTACTGACTGAGCTGAGGGGGTTGAAGATCAGTTAGTTATAGTTATAATTATCTTTGTTAAGGATTTCAGAAAAACTCACTAAGAGCTGTAAGTGTATAAATTTGAAAGACGTTATAAGACAGTTCTGTTAGCTATGTAAGTTAGGATAAAAAGTGAATCAGGTACATTCTGGACTTACCAAAATAGGATAGATAATGGAATTATTTTCTCTGAATTTGTCAAATACAAATGGACTAGACATTGTTTAGGTATTTATTGTTTGTATATATGGTATATATAGTTATTGTACTTTTGTATATCGTTTTTTATATTAGTTATAATTTTTTCCTTTTTTCTTTTTATTAAAATAGAAAAGGGGAAATATAGTGATATTTTATTTGTATTGAAATGTGATTTTATTTGTATGTCAATAAAGTTGCCTTGAGGTCAGAGCAAGCCAGAGCAGAAGCTGGGCGGTAGTGGTGCACGCCTTTAATCCCAGCACTTGGGAGGCAGAGCTACGAGGATCTCTGTGTGTTCAAGGACACAGCCAGCATGGCAGACACACGCCTTTAATCTCAATACCAACCATAGAAGACCTGGATGTCTGTACAAACAGGCAGTGACGAGGAGGCCATGTGGCTGGGTTTACAACCAATGAGAGAGGAGAACAGAAAGTTTTTAAATAGACAGGACGCAGAGAATTAGGTCTCTTGCGGAGAGGAAGAACCGCAGAAGCAGTGAAAGGTAAGGTTTTCTGCTCTTGCTCTGACCTTGTGGTTTTTAACTCTGCAATTGGTTCTGTGTTTCTTATTTAACAAGCCGGATACATCTACAACAGTTGACTTTGTAGTTTGCCGGTACTAAAGATGGAAGGCAAGAAGTATTCAGCCCATTTTCCAGCAGACGCCTGCAACACAGCACCCGGACCCCCAACTACTCTGATATCCAATATCCTCTGAAGCTATCTCTGGACAAGAAAAACCACATATTGCATTTTTGTTTGATATGTATAAGCTGACTTTTTTTTTTTTTTTTTTTTTTTTTTTTTTTTTTTTTTTTTTTTGAGACAGGTCTCTCTACATAGCCCCAGTTGTCCTGGAACTCATTATGTAGACCACGCTGCCTAGAACTCACAGAGATCCAAATGCCTCTGCTTCCAGATGCTGGAATTAAAGGAGTGCACCATTCACTACTTTGGCTAATGTGAGTTTTTAAATTTAAAATATTTTAATATATTTTTAAGGACAGGACATATATAATCATACATCTGTATTCAAGAAGTCTGTCTCCTGGATCCTTAGCTCAATTCCAGTTCTATAACATGGGCCTTATTGCTTGAGGATGTAAACTAAGTTTAAGAGATGATTGCTCCAAAAGCCAGGTGTAATGGAACATGCCTTTAATCCCAACAACAGACTCAGATGGATCTCTGTGAGTCTGAGGCCAGCCTGGTTTACATAGTGAGTTTCAGAGGAGACAAGGCTACATAGTGAGACCCAGTCTCAAAACACACACACACACACACACACACACACACACACACACACACACACACAGATAATTAATTACTCCTACACCAGGATACATTTTCCCAATAATTATCATCCTTTAAGATATTAAACTTTGCCAGGCGGTGGTGGTGCATGCCTTTAATCCCAGCACTTGGGAGGCAGAGCCAGGTGGATCTTTGTGAGTTTGAGGCCAGCCTGGTCTACAGAGTGAGCTCCAGGAAAGGCACCAAAACTACACAGAGAAACCCTGTCTCGAAAAACAAACAAACAAACAAACAAACAAACAAACAAACAAGATATTAAACTTTTTATTCCAAAGATTAAAAGGATAACATATCTATGCTTTTACATATATTTTGAATTTATATTGTATGAATGTATATAAAAATAAGAACTTTTTTAGAATTTTAAGGATATTTTTGGCTATTACTGCCTCTTTGAAAGCAAACTAATGAGGGACCTGGAGATATGGAGCAGCAGTTAAGAACAGTGGCTGCTCTTCCTAATGACCCAGGTGTGGTTCCCAGAAACCACATGGTGGCTAATAACCCTCTGTGAGCCCATTTTCAAAGGATCTGATTTCTTCTTCTAGCCTCATGTGCTGTGGGATGTCTTTCTGTATGCTGTGAATATATGTTGCTTCTATTGGTTAACAAATGAAGCTGCACTGGCCTATGGCAGGGCAGAATAGAGCCAAATGGGAAATTCAAGAAGGATAAAGAGAGAAGAAAGGCAGGGTCAAGAAAGATGCCAGCAGACCGTTAACACCATGGCCAACATATAGTTTAATAGAAATGGGTTAATTTAAGATAAAAGTATTAGCTAGCAAGAAGCCTCAGCCATAGACCACACAGTTTGTAATTAATATAAGCCTCTGTGTGTTTACTTGGGACTGAGAGCTGTGGGACCGGGCAAGACACAGGAAAACTTTGGACTACACTCATGGGCAATATACATACATGATATACAAACATACATGCAGGTAAAACACCCACACACATAAAATAATGAATGAATGAATGAATGAATAAAATCTAAAAAAAAAATTAAAAATGACAAATAAGTTTTCCAAGATCCATGTCTTATCCAGGCCTATGTAAGAAGCAACCCTAAGCATTTTTTTAGAAATTGTCATTTTAAAAATCTACTTGAAGGCCAGTCTATGAAAGTGTCTTAGAGTTTATGGATAACTAGATATGGATAATTAGAGTTTAATGTGTTACATCATAATAGCTATTGGAAGAATTACTTTCTCTGTTTATAGTTAAAAGTATTAAAGTCAAAATGCCAAACTTATTCATCTGGATGCTTTATAAACCCTAAAAATGTAAATGTCTCTCCTAACAAAAAAATAACTTTAAGGTACCTGTCTTAGTTAGGGGTTTCTATTGCTGTGACCATGACAACTCTTGATTGGGGCTGGCTTACAGGTTAAGAGGTTTAGTTCATTATCATCATGGTGGTAAGTATGGCAGCATGCAGGCCGACATGGTGCTGGAGAAGGAGCTGAGAGTTCTACTTCTTGATTTGCAGACAGCAGAAGCAACTGTGTGCCACACTGGGCAGTAACTTGAGCATAGGATACCTCAAAGCCCACCCCCACAGTGACACACTTCCTCCAAAAGGCCACACCTACTCCAACAAAGCCGTATCTCCTAGTAGTACCATAGGGGCCATTTTCTTTCAAATCACAAAACACAGTGCCCATTATAATGACTTAAACATTTAACAATAATTGATAAAAATTTTGTTAAGAAAACAAAATGACGCCGGGCAGTGGTGGTGCACCCCTTTAATCCCAGCACTTGGGAGGCAGAGGCAGGCTGATCTCCGTGAGTTTGAGGACAGCCTGGTCTACAGAATGAGTTCTAGGACCTGCTCCAAAGCTACACAGAGAAACCCTGTCTTGAAAAAAACAAACAAACAAAAAAAGTCATTTTGTTAGACAAATATTTAAATCTGTGTATAAAATTTGGTCTATTAGATAAATAACACGTGGTATAGTAAAAAACTTAACTATGATATTTAAAATTCTAAATTAGTTACAGTGTCCTCAAAGGATGAAGAAAACAGATTATCTTGGCAACTAAAAGTAGAAGAGATCCTATTAAAGACTCCATTCTGATTCATAGTGAATGTATCCAGGTCCAAAATCACTCCCGGGCTAGGAAATCCGAGGCAGTGAGCTTTCTCACATTATCTGAGAACACATTCGTGTAGACTTTGAAAATGCTGAATGACTTCTGTCTTCAACACCATTGACAATTGAGTACCCTGAGTAACTAAATCTTTCTCTCACTTTTCATGTTTCTTAAATACTTTCATAATTAGATTTAGAATTTTTAAATGATATTTAGTATTCCAATGGGTACATTTCACTTTCTTTCTTTTTCTTTTTCTTTTCTTTTCTTTTCTTTCTTTTTTTTTTTCTTCAAGACAGGGTTTCTCTGTGTAGACCTGGCTGTCCTGGAACTCTGCAGACCAGGCTGGCTCAAACTCACAGAGATCTGCCTGCCTCTGCCTCCTGAGTGCTGGGATTTAAGGCGTGTGCCACCACTGCCCGGGTTCATTTCTAAGTGGTAAAATGATACCAATCTTGGTTTAGTGAAGCTATAAATAAAGATATTATGTTCTTTTATTAATCATATTTTTGTTATGGCTGTTTGTTTACCATAAGGCCCTATCTCATTCAAAACTAGTTTTCATGTTTAAAAGATTTGTGTTTTCACTGTCTTTTTAATATATGTCTTCTTTGTTTTTTTTTTTTTTTTTTTTTTTTTGGAGCTGAGGATTGAACCCAGGGCCTTGCACTTGCTAGGCAAGCACTCTACCACTGAGCTATATGTCTTCTTTATATATATCCTCATTATTTAATATAATCTGGTTAAAATAAAACAAAAACATAGGTTTTAAATTAAACTTTAACTCCCTTTGCCCTAACTAGAGATACTCAAAAGTCTGGGTTGACTCTTTTTATCTAAATTATAAAAGATATGAATTTGTAACAACAACATTCATAATGTTTTCTACCTTAAGTTCTGATGTTTCTTGATTAAATTAATTTCTAAGGGGGCTGGAGAGCTAGCTCAGCAATTAAGAGCACTGGCTGTTCTTCAGTCTCCAGCACCCACATAGTAGCTCACAACTGTCTGTAACTCCAGTTCCAGGGATCCGACACCCTCACACAGACATACATGCAGGCAAAACACCAATGCACATAAAATAAAAATAAATAAATTATTTTTAAAAATTAGGCCAGGCGGTGGTGGCACACACCTTTAATCCCAGCAGTCAGGAGGCAGAGCCAGGTGATCTCTGTGAGTTTGAGGCCAGTCTGGTCTACAAAGCAAGTTCCAGCCCAGACTCTAAAGCAAGACAGAGAAACCCTGTCTCAAAAAAACAAAACAAAACAAAACAAAACAAAAAATAAAACAAAACAAAAAACCAAACCAAAACAAAAAAACACCAACCAACCAAACAAACAAACAAAAATTAGTTTCTAAGATGTCCTATAGTGTAACTGGATGGATTTAAACAAAATTAGACAGTACTACAGTGACTCTCCTGGAGTCACACTTCCTTCTAAATAAGAGTGTAGTAGTTCACAGAGTGCAAATAACTAGACACAGGATAAAACAGAGAAGCCAGCTTTTAAAAAATGTAAACTTTTGGTTATTTACAATGAACGTTTCCTTCCTCTGTTACCTTCACTCCACGCGGCCAAACTGTGTTCTCAATTATGCTAATTTAGGTGCAATAATCCTGTTATATGTCAATGTAAATGTGACTGATAAGGAATGGATAAGGAAACAGGCAGAGCCCGGGTGGTGGTGGCACACACCTTTAATCCCAGCACTCAGGAGGCAGAGCCAGGCGGATCTCTGTGAGTTCGAGGCCAGAATGAGATCTAGGACAGGTGCAAAGCTACAGAGAGAAACCCTGTCTCGGAAAACCCCCCCCCCCAAAAAAAAAAAAGAAAGAGAGAAAACAGTCAGATCTGGAGCACCATACCAATAGTCTTGACATGATCCAGGAGTTTCTTTCTTTCTTTCTCTTCTTTTTCTTTCTTTTTTTTCTTTTTTGATTTTTGAGACAGAGTCTCTATGTAGCCCCGGCACTCCTATATAGACCAGGCTGTCTTCGAACTCACAGAGATCTGCCTGCCTCTGCCTGAGTGCTGGGATTAAAGGTGTGGGTCAGCACCTCCTGGCTTAGGAGTTTATTACTGGCGTTTTAGGAGTTTTGTTCTCAATGATTACCAGTGATTCCTTTCTCCCAAAGACTACTCTCCTGCCCACTACTCAGTCTCATCTTCATCAGAGCCCAGGAGTGAGCCCCCTAGCCACAGGGCACCCTATAACAGTTAATGAATAGTAAATATGAGGACCACTTGGTCCCCCAGGGGAACTGTCAATGAGAATTCCTGAGAAGAAGCTATCTACAGAGACTGACTGATGAGAACTGCTGGGATGTGGACAGGTTGGAATGTTGCAGGTCCAGAGGAAAGTTACCTATCCTAGGCTATCTTTAGTTCCTGAATAACCATTCCTCGCCAACCTCTGTCAGAACTAACATCCTGTGACCAATGGATAAAGGCCTTTTGCAATCTATTAGCTTGTAGACAATTAGCTTCCACCAACCCAAAAGCTAAGACCATCCTTAGATAGCGTCTGAGGCATATAGAAAAGCTTCCCCCATCTTGCTGCAGCTTCCTCTCTGATGTAATCACCATGTATTTTATTTTTTTAAATTTCTTTTGGGATTTATTTACTTATTTTGTGCATGAGTGTTCTGCCTGCATACATCCATGTGCGCAATGTGCATGTCTGGTGCCCCTGGAGGTCAGAAGATGGTATCAGATCTTAGACAATGGTGACTCACCATGTGGTGCTGGTAATTGAACCCAGCTCCTCTGCAAGAACAAGAGCTCTTAACTGTGGGGCCAACTCTGCAACCTCATCTCACCATTTTTTTGTTTGTTTTTAGAGACAGGGTTTCTCTGCATAGCTTTGCGCCTTTCCTGGAACTCACTCTGTAGCCCAGGCTGACCTCAAACTTGCAGAGATCCTCCTTCCTCTGCCTCCAGAGGGCTGGGATTAAAGGCATGTGCCACCACCGCCCGACTCACCAATGTATTTTAAACTTCATGACTTTATTTATGACTTTCTTTGTTCTGTAGAACTATGAAACTGCATTCAGTTGGAATATGGAATCTTGGGTAACCCAAACCTGTGTTCTCAGGACTTAGTCACCCAAATGTGTCTCTAGAATAAACTTTTATTCCCTTTAAGGTGAAAGCTGTTTTTTGTGTTGACAAGGGTGTGGTGGGGCTGGTGTTGGGTCCCTCCTTCCAGAATGTGGATCCCTGGGACTGAATTTAGGTTGTCTGGCTTTGCAGCCAGCACCTTTACATGCTGAACTTTCTCCTCAGTGGAAGACAGGATCTTTTGAAGCCATTTGCAAATGTGTGTATAAAGCTGGGGATGGCTTTGAAATTGTGACCATTTTTGCCTCCATTTCCCAAGTGCTGGGATTATAGGTGTTATAATATATGTATCACGCGTGGGACCCCAGCTGGCTGGGCCAACGTATTCCATGCGTGCAGGGAAACATGGTGGGCAGTGGTGCTTGGAACAGTCACTGACACCCAGGCGCTGCATCCATGTGAAGAGAGTTTATTATAATAGAGGGATGAAGACTGAGTTCAAGGCCAGCCTGGTCTACAGAGAGAGATCCAGGACAGGCACCAAAACCCTGTCTGGGGGTGGAGGGGAAGAAAAAGAAAAAGAAAAAAGAAAAAGAAAAAAAAAAGATAGGAAAGAGGGAGACAGGAAGAAAAAGAAGGGAAAGAAAGCAGAGGTGTGCACACTTCATGGGAATGGAGAGAGAGGGAGGAGTGGAAGGGGAGGTTTTTTTGTTTTTTGTTTTTTGTTTTCCTTCAAATGAGGCTTGTATGTCAGAACACAGGGCATCCCTAAGGGATGGGTTTCCAAGGGGTGAGTCAGAATATTAACAATGGGGTATACCACCAATCCAGTTTTACCTATAGCATTTTTTTGACATGTCTCTAATCACGTCAGCCTTTCTATTGTCTAGCCAAGAAAAGGAATTTTGGAAACACGTTCCTTCTAGTAAATAACACTTGGTTTATTACAAATCATTTTCATATCTAAGCTATCTCTTCTTGATCTAGTGGGGACTTTCTGTTTTGTTTGTTTGTTTGTTTGGTTTTGGTTTTTTGAGACAGGGTTTCTCTGTGTAGCTTTACACCTTTCCTGGATCTTGCTCTGTAGACCAGGATGGCCTGGAAACTCACAAATATCTGCCTGGCTCTGCCTACCGAGTGCTGGGATTAAAGGTGTGCACCACCACTGCCCGGCTGGACTTTCTGTTTTTACACTGGAAACTGAACCTAGGTTTACATACAGGCAAGGCAAGATCTACCACTGGGCTATAATCCTAATCTTTTTTCTTTTTTTTTTTTCCTTTTTGGTTTTTCAAGACAGGGTTTCTCTGTGTAGCTTTGTGCCTTTCCTGGAACTTGCTTTGGAGGCCAGGCTGGCCTGGAACTCACAGAGATCTGCCTGGCTCTGCCTCCCAGTGCTGGGATTAAAGGTGTACACCACCACCGCCCGGCTATAATCCCAATCTTTACCTCAGTTCTGAAGTTAATCTGAGTCCACTCCTTTCTTTTCTTGTCACTATGACCAAAAATACATACTCAGAATCAGCTGAAGGGAGGGAACATGTGTCTCGGCTCAGTGTTGGAGAGGGCACAGTCTGGGAAGGCAGGATGGCGTCCATGGTGGCAGGAGCTTGAGGCTTGGTTTGCTCACATCTCACAGATCATGAAGCAGGTAGCTTGGGTGAGCATTTGGGTTGGGCTACAACCCATAAAGCCTGCTAGCCAGTGACTCCCCTCTGCCAGTGAGCCCCATCTCCTAAACATTGGACAATCTCTCAGAATAGCACTATTAGCTTTGGACTAAGTGTTCAAACAGCTGAACCTGCACTGGACATTTCAAACTCCAACTATCCACCCAATTCTGTCCTAACTGTCCAAGTGTGTAAGGCCATCTGGTCAGTAAAGAGTCAGGAGTCACCCTAACCCTGTGGGCTCTTCCACTACAGTTTGTAAGTCTGAAAACCTGCTCTCTTTTTAGATACCATGTGAAGGGGTCAGGGTCATGGAGCATCATGCATGTTTTCCCACCTTTGTGCACCTGCTGCAAGGTGTTCTCACTTTGGTATCGATGACAAGCTCTGGGGGCAAAGGCCCCTGCATGGTCATCTGGGGTTTCTGCTGTTGTTTACCGCAGGAGGGTTTGCAGTAGGGCTGGTACAAGCCAGGTAATCCACCGACAAATGCAGGCTTCTCTCTGCAGTGATTTAACGCTCGTTGAGTGTTCTTGGTGATTACATAAGAGTGGGGGGCTTGGCAGTAGGCTGGAGAGATGGCTATTACAGAGGACCTGGGTTCAGTTCCCAGCACCCACATGACAGCCTACCACCAGCTGTAACTCCAGTTCCAGGGGATCCAACAACTCCTTTGGCCTCCATGGGCACTGTATACATGTGGTACACATATATTCCCTTGGGCAAAACAGTCACATTCATAAAGTAAAATCTTAGAAAAAGAATAATTTAAGTCTGAGATTTAGGGTCATTATGATAAGGTTACTTTCTTAAATCGATACACATTTTATACATATGACTGTTTTGTTTGCATGTTGTCTAAGTGTGCTATGTGTGTCTAGTGCCCTCAGAAGTCAGAAGAGGGCATCAGACCCCCTGTAACTGCAGTTACAGGTGGTTTTGAGCTGTTATGTGGGTGCTGGGAACTGAACCCAGATACTTTGAGAGGTCAGCAAGTACTCTTAAAATCTAGGTGTGGCTGTGCACACTATAACCCCACACTGGGAGACACAGACAGGCAGATTCTGGAGACTCAAAGGCCAGACAGCATAGTGGAAAGGGTGAGGTACGGGTCAGTGAGAGACCCTGTCTCAAACACCTAATGTGGAGGGCCAGCAGATGACTCATGGGTAGAGGCCTCTGTTGCCACATTTATTATAGTGATAACGCCCGAGCTACTCTACCACCACCCTACACCATGCCGAATGCTGTTTATTGAAAGAGGGAGGAAACCTTAAATACAGGCTTACAGCACAATGGGAGAACCCCTGAGGGCAGAAGTTCGCTACTGATGTTTACAATCTTACATCTAAGCTCTTAACGCCCAAATGCAGGATACAGAAACAAGGAACTTCCCTAAGTATTCAGGAGGGTGGAGACCGGCAGGGAATCAGCATAGGGAGGACCTCAAGGTCAAGGTCGGCAAGCAAGGCAGCAGTTACCCAAATTGGGAGGCCAGGGCCCTACAATTTATCACCAGGAAAGAGAGAGCTGACTTCTGTGAGTTGTCCTCTGGACTCCACACAAGCACTTGTGTAAATGTTCATACATGTATCTGCACAGAGACAAAATATATAAAATGTAGTTTTTAAAAAGGCAGAGAAGCAGCTGAAGAGAACATCTTGATGTCAACCTTTGGCTTCCACAGGTGCTCAATGGGCAACTGCACCCATCCACACATATGTACATCTACACACACATACGCCTATTGACCTACATGTACACACACATGTGTGTGTACACACATACACACACACAGAGTGGAAAAAGAAGAAAAACATGGAAAGAAACTTTCTAGGTACATGAAAAGAGCACTGTAAACTGGAGCTTCAGGCCTCCCTGACGAGGGGATGGCAATGAGGAGCTCCCATTGATGCCGGGGAGCTTCCTGGGTTTGGAGACCTGCAGTTCACATTCTCCAGGCTGGCAGAAGAAGCCCTCTAGGCTCAGACAAGCTGGTGTTAATTGGAGAACATGGACAGATGCTTAGAGTAAGCCTGAGTGCTAATGCGCATGCCCCAAGGGTGCAGGACCATCTCGCTGCTGACATTTCAGGCTCTTACTTACCCCCTTTTGCTGTGTTGCCAGGCTGGTCCTTAACTTCCAGGCTCAGGTGATCCTCCTGCCTTCTTGTCTTGGCAAGCTGGGACTACAGGTGTATCCCCAGACACATCATTGGTAATTTTTTGTTAAATGCTGAACATTTCTGCTTTTGTGCGGGATATTCCTACATTAAAAATAACAAACATAGGGCTGAGGCTATAGCTCAGTGGTAGAGTGCTTGCCTGGCAGTCATGACACCCTCGGTTTGATCCTTAGTGTTGCTGTAAAAGCAACAGTGGGGCTGGAGAGATGGCTCAGAGGTTAAGAGCACTGGCTGCTCTTCCAGAGGTTCCAGGTTCAATTCCCAGCACCCATATGGAAGCTCACAACTGTCTCCAGTTCCAGGGCATCTGACACCCTCACACCAATGCACATAAAATAAAGTTAAATAAATTATTTAAAAAAAAAAAAAAAGGCAACAACAACAGCAAACCAAGCAGGAGCTGTTGAGATGGATTAGTGGATAAAGTTGCTTGCCACCAAGCCCAAGGGCCGGAGTTCAATCCCCGGGACATTCACATGGAAACAGAGAACTCCAGAAAGTTCTCTGAGCACCATCCATGTGCTGTGGTGTACATGCACCCCCTACACACACACACACACACACACACACACACACACACACACACGTAATAAAATTAAACAAACAAACAAACAAAAGAACTATTAAAAACAGGTGTCTCAGAGCTAGCGGGACAGCTGCTCAGAGTCCTGGCTGCTCTTGCAGAGGACCCAGGGCTCAGTCCTCAGCATCCACATGGCAGCTCACAATTATATGTAACTCTGGTTCCAGAGGATCTGCCACCCTCGTCTGGCCTTTGCTGGCACTGCACTCATGTGGTACACAGGCTGGCAAAGCACCCACACACATAAAATAAAAGAATAAACAAAAACCCCAGACAATAACATCACAAAACCCAACAGCGGTTCCTTCTGAGCACTTCACATTCTCTTAACCGTGGTGCCTCACATTTATATGAAATATCTGCATCCTCCCCCGCTCCCCACATCCCTTGGTCTCTGTTCTGTGGCACAGCTGCGTTTCCAGGGAACAGTTGGGTCCTTTGGAGGCTCACCAGGCAGGATGTAGCTGCTCTTCCTCCATACTAGAGGCAGTCTGTCTCTGTGGTGGGGTTTGTCTGTGCCACCAGTTAGTGAGAAAAATATCATAGTATTTAGGTAGTACATAGGGCATCTGCTGGGGTACCCAGAGAAGTAGAGGTGGGGGGACCATTTGAGGCTAGGAGCTCACAGACAGCTGGCAAACCTAGCTTGATCCCTTCTCAAAACCTCGCCATAAAACAACTAACAGCCAGGAGTGACTGGGGAGCTGGCCTAGTCGGGAAAGTGCCTGCTGACTGGACACAACAGGATCAGCTGGACAGAAGAGTCTGATGAGGAATTATTAGATCAGGTTGGCTTGGGGGCATGTCTGTGGAGATGGCCTTACCTGTTAATCCAGGTGTGACAATCCATCCTGAATGTGGGCAGCACCATGTCATGCGTTCAGCCGGGGACTGTAAAATGCTGAAGAGAATGCTGAGTACTGCACCAGGCAGACCAGCAGGAAGACTGTGTTTATTTCCTCTTTGCTCTTGACTGTGGATGTGATGTGAACAGCTGCTTGAGTGCCAGCCTTGCCTTCCCTGGGATTATGGGAGCCAAATAAACCCTTTCTCCCTTCGGTCGCTTTTCATCAACCCATTTCGTACTTAGCAACACTGACGGAGCTAGCAAACCAAGCGAGCGCAAGGACCTGAGTTCGGATGGCAAGCATCCACATGAAGAGTTGGGTGTGGTGGTGCATGCTGGTAACCCCAGTGCTGGTGAGGAGAAGAAGGGGTGATCCCTGGGGTTTGCCTGCCTACATGCTGAGTTCCGGATTCAGTGAGAGACAGTCTTTATGGGAAGACAGCTGGCATCGACCTCCAGCCTTCACACATGTGCAGCTGCACACACAGGCACACACTGCCATTCTGTGAGACAGACGGAACTTACAGGATGTGTGTGCTCCATGTCCAACTGAGCAGCCACAGTCTCCCTGGTGGAACTCTGATTTGTACATCTCTGGTGAGTGTGTAGAGTCCACACTTTTTTCATTTGATCTTAGTTGTTTCTGCAGAGGAGGAACACGGTGATATGCTTTGTTAATCAGTTAACAAGAATTCTCATGGAAACGGTCAGCTGGAGCAATAATCACTCTAAGGGCCATAGGAACGCGGCATGTCCTGCTGAGTGGTGTTGGGAACTGTGTGTTGCTGGGCAGCAGGGATTTCTGAAGGATCCTCTACCGGCTTCTCCCCAGGCTCTGTTCTCCCTTCTCCCAAGTTTCTCTGTAGTCTTTCTGTAAAAGCCGTAATGATCAGTGCCTCTCACCACCACCGTGTGCACCTTCTGAGCATTGTTCTTACAGGACAAGGCACACCTTTCTCGCCCTCACCCCTAGCTAATGTGTAGAGAAGGCGGGAGCTGATGCAGCCAGCTTGGATTATTGAGGAAAAGTTGGTAAACCGCAGCAGACAACCTTCAAACAGAAGCCGGAGTCCCAAACGCAATGGAGCATGTTCTGCCCCTGAGCAATCTGCCTGCGTTTCACCTGAAGGAGAAATGGACTAACCTACCACCTTATTTTTTTCTTTAATGATATTTTTGTATTAACTAAAGTTTTTCATTTATTTTACATCTCAACCACACTTCCCTCTGTCCTCTCCTCCCATTCCTGGGCCCACTTCCTCTCCAAATCCACTCCTCTTCTGTTTCTGTTCAACCTCACGGTGTAGTCTTGGCTAGTCTGGAACTCCCTTTCTAGACCAGGGTAGCTTGGAACTCACAGCAATCCACCTGCCTCTGCATCCTCAGTGCTGGGCCCTCCACCAGGTCTGGCCGCCTTTTTCCTTTTTTTTTTTTTTTTGGAGCTGAGGATCGAACCCAGGGCCTTGCGCTTGCTAGGCAAGCACTCTACCACTGAGCTAAATCCCCAGCCCCTGGCCGCCTTTTTCTATGAAGGACTATCTGAAGCCTATTAGAAGCATCTGACCACCTGCAGCTGATTCTGGTCTTTGCCGATCCATGGAGACACTCAGTGCTGAAGCTTGGGTTTGAACTAGATCATTTCCCCCTCTAAAATCCTCATTATTTTCAATGAATTACTCTTCCCATGATTATTTAGAGGAAAAACAGCTCCACACTAACTATTGTCGGCTTAGTGACAGACACTGAATCCAAATATCTATGGCTACTGAGAGCTCCATGGCAGTGCTCAGGTAAGCACTTAAGCATATCTAAACTCAGGACTGTTAAAAAGGATATTGATATTGGGATAGTACTATAAACAGAACTTAAAAAGCAAGCAAACAGGGGTTGGGGATTTAGCTCAGTGGTAGAGCACTTGCCTAGCAAGCATAAGGCCCTGGGTTCGGTCCTCAGCTCTGGAAAAAAAAAACAAAAACAAAAAACAAAGCAATAAGAACAACAACAACAAAAATAAGCAAACAAAAAGAAAATGTAGACAAAAGTACCTTAATGAATCACAATTTAATTTCAGGAGTGGTCGTACATTTTCTGACTTGGTATTTTACACATCCACACAAAAGCACACTCATAGGTGTACACACACACACACACACACACACACACACACACACACACACACACTGTTTTGGTATCTAGGGTTATGAAAAAAATAACATTTACTTCCAGGGCTCAGAACTCCAGTTTCACATTGGAATTAAAAAACAAAACAAAACAAAACCCTGCATTCTGAGTACTGTTGTGTCTTTGGCACTCTGGTAAGAAAGCCAAGGCTGTTTGCCATGGCCATGGAGCCCCTGCAAATGGCTTCATCCATCCACAATGTGGATGTCAGAGGGGCCTGCCTGCAGGGTGCAAAGTGTGTGGGGTGTGGGCAGCAGAAGGAGCCCACCAAGATCTTCCTCAACCCTGCTGTATGTGGCCTCAGCTAGAGGCAATTTTTTTTTTTTTGAATGGTTTGTTTAGATGAGACATAATCTTATTAGCCCAGGCTGGCTTCCAATTCACTGCATAGCTAAGGATAACCCTGAACTTCTGCCTCAATTTCTTGAATTCTGGGATTATAGACATGTGCCACCACACCCAGTTTATACAGTGCTGGGGATCAAACCCAAGGCCTCCTGCATGCTTGTAATATGAGAATATTGGGGTGTCTTGGGAAGCTAGGGTCCCAGAAACCTTATAGCCACCAAAGTGTCCCTGAGCCAGGCCTGGACTTTAGGGTCCTTCTCCACAGACTATGGAGGGGAGATTTATTACAGATTCTTGGGTAAGAGTTTAGGAAGGAGAGAAAGGGGGCCTAGAGAGATGGCTCAGAGGTCAAGTGCATTGGCTGCTTCATAAAGAGGACCCAAGTTTGTTTCCCATACCCACATGGAGGCTCACTCCACCCATACCTCTAGTCCTAGGGGATCCAATGCCTCTTCTGGCCTTTGCAGGCACCACACACAAATATGGTGCACTTCATATATGCAGGTATAACATTCATCTACATAAAGAAAATATGAAAGAGAGAGAGAGAGAGAGAGAGAGAGAGAGAGAGAGAGAGAGAGAGCAAGCTATGTTTATGTGAGTTAAGCATAGAGGTCAAACAGCCACATGGTTAGAAGGGGAGGTTCTGAGAAAGAGCAAGGAAGCCCAGAGAGGCAGAGAAACGTATTTTGGCTCCAGCCAGCTTCTGAAGGACAAGACAGAAAAACAATTCAAAGAGTAAGAACTCAGAAAGTTGGGAGGAGCCAACAGAACCTCAGTCAGCTTATAGGGCCTGTACCAGGGGGCCAGAATTCTGGGAAGGAAAAGTACAGCATCTCATTAAAGGGATAATTATTCCTCCTATCTCTTCAACACCGTTGAGGTGAACCTACCTTCTCAGGGTAGTCTCTTAGCTAGGACATTGACCTGCCTAACTGAAATGTAGGTCTCTACTCAGAACACAGAGTTCACTCTCTTGACCAGAAGGAAACAGCTTCTTAAGTATTAGGATCACAGTTGTGCTCTACCACTTGGGGATGTGATCAGGACTCTACTTGTTTATTTGTTTATTTATTTATTTGTTTGTTTATATTTTGTGGAGCTGAGGATCGAACCCTGGGCCTTGTGCTTGCTAGGCAAGCGCTCTATCACTGAGCTAAATCCCCAACCCCTGTTTATTTATTTTTGAGATGGGGTCTTACTGGTTAGGATTACAGGTGTGCACCACCACACCCACCTTGTTTATTTGTTTGTTTGTTTATTGTGTGATATATATCCATGCAGCACCCAGAGGCCAGAGACCAACTTGGTGGATTCAGTTCTCTCCTTCCACCTTTATGTGGGTTTTGGAACTAAACTCAGGAAAGCAAACCTTCTATTTTATTTCTTTAACCATGGCCTCATGTCCGCACTGACATTTCTTGTTTTACATTTTCACCACTGGATGTTAAAGGAACATGGATCTGTGTTGATATTTAGTCATGTTGGGTGTGCTGATGTGTAGGCAAGATAAGGCTTTCCCAGAAGGTGGGTCTCTGAGCCGGCTACTCTGCTGTCCAGGGTGCTGACATCTGAGATGCAGGCAAACAGCCAATTAGGGGCAGGAGATGGGGCTTGGTTGGTAGAGGGCTTGCCTAGCATGCATGAGTGCCCAAGTTCAGTCCCCAGCATCCTATAACACAGGCATGGTGGCCCACACCTCTAATCCCAGCTCTCAGTAGAGTCAGGAGGCTCAGGAGTTTAAGGTCGTAATGCTTATTATACATCAAAGAGCCCCTAAGCAGGAGGCAGGCACCTTTCTCTGCCCGAGGCCTTCCCTGGTACAAACTCCACGCATTGCACATATACCATACCTCACACGCACCACACTCTACACAAACACCACACTGCACACACACAGCACTCCACAAACACACCACACTCTACACACACACCATACTGCACACACACCACACTGCACACACACCTCACTCTACATACACACCACACTCTACACACATACCACACTGCACACACATCACACTGTACACACACAACACTCCACAAACACACCACACTGCACACACACACCACACTGCACACACATCACACTGTACACATATCACACTGCACACACACCTCACTCTATATACACACCACACTCTACACACATACCACACTGCACACACATAGCATGCTACACACATACCACAATCTACCACACACACACACACACACACACACACACACACACACACACACACTCTACATACACATCACACTGCACACACACCACACTCTGCACACACACCATACTCTTTATACACACCTGCTGTGGATATCGCTCTGTGTAAATAAAGTTCTGATTGGCCAGTGGCCAGGCAGCGAAGAGTAGGCGGGACAAGGAGAGTAGAGAATTCTGGGAAGCTAGAAGGTGAGGACACCGCCAGCCGCCGCATGAGAAGCACATGTAAAGACACTGGTAAGCCACGAGCCATGTGGCAAAAGTATAAGACTAACAGAAATGGGTTAAATTTAAGATAGAAGAAGAGATACAAGAAAGCCTGCACACGGCCATTACAGTTATGTAAACAATGTAAGTTCCTGTGTGCTTTCTTGGTTGGGTCTGAGCGACTGTGGGACTGGTGGGTAAGAGAGATTTGTCCTGACTGGGCCAGGCAGGAAAATTCTAACTACACACACCACATTCTATACACATACCACACTCTATACACACCTCTACACACACACCACATTCTGCACACACCACACTGAACATATACCACACTTTACACATATACCACACTTTACATACACACCACACTGCACACACACCACATTTTATATACACACACCACACTGTACACATAACACACTTTGCACATATACCACACTTTACACACACACCACAATGCACACACATCACATTACACACACACACACACACACCACACTGCACACACACCACATTCTACATACACACACCACACTGCACACATACCACACTGCACACACACCACATTCTGCATACACACCATGCATTCCCCGCTCTCATTTTGGTTCCCTGAGCTCACAGAGATCCGCCTGCCCCTGCCTCCCAAGTGCTGGGATTACAGGCGTGCATCCCTATGCCTGGCTTGCTGTGCTTCTTCATCCCACTCCCTCCTGTGCCACACCACAGCAGCAACCCCCAGTTTCAACCTCCCACTCCAGGAAGCCCTCCCGATTTTCTCTCAGTGGTACTCCAGCAGCTACGTCTTTAGGAACAAAGAGCTGGTGAAACTCCTGGGAACTTGGGGGCTCAGGGCTGGTGTTCTCCAGTCCCCAGGTGCTTGAGCTGGCTCATCCCTGCTCCAAGGCCATACTGCCCTCCCCACTGCGGTCACCTCTGGTGCAGCTCAGGGTCACAGTCCCTCTCTCTGGAACTGAATTCCTTAAAGAAGGGTGGGATAGACTTCTCCAGAACAGCCAGCTGCTGCCTCTGGGTAGAAATTCAAACAGCCACTCAGCTATTTGAAAGAAAGTGACTCTGGAGGGTTGAGACAGGAGAATTGTGAATTTTAGGCAAGTGTGGGCTACACAATGAGACCCTGTCTCAACCCTTCTTCATCTTGGAAGGGGAGAAAGTGATCTAGACTTTCAGGGCCAACTGCTAAATTAGAATACAAAGAATAACTTTTAATATATATATTTAAAGATTTTGAGCCAGGCATGGTGGCACACGCCTTTAATCCCAGCATTTCAGAATCAGAGACAGGTAGATTGCTGAGTTTGAGGCCGGCCTGGTCTACACAGTGAGCCTCAGAAAAAGATTAGTTTTATTTATGTATATGTATGCATGCCTACATATATGTATGTGTACCTGATGCGTGCCTGGTACCTGAAGTTAGATAGGCATGTCCTGCTAAGATGTGGGTGCTGGGAATTGAGCTCTAGTCCTCTATAACTCTAATCCCCACCCCCTTTTCTTTTTGGAGACAGGGTGTCACTATAGAGACCAAGCAGGCTGAGAACTTGAAACTCTCCTGCCTTTGACTCTGAGTGTTATGATGGTTCATGTTCAGTATAGACACACTCTTTCAATGTTTTAAAACCTTGGAGGTCAGAGGACAGTTATTTTCTCCCACAGTGGGGAGGCAGGATCTCTCTTGTTTCTGCTGTGTGCTCCAGCCTAGCTGGCTCACGCATGCCTGAGATTCTGCTGTCGCTCCTCCCATCTCACAGTAAGAATGCTGGGACTACCTAGAACCCTGCTCTAGCCAGCATTTGCTCTGCCTTTGGTGGAACTCAGGTCTGTCAGGCTTGTGCAGTGAGCACTTTAACCTGCAGAGCCACCTTCCTGGCCTGACCCAATATCTTCAACCTGTGATTGGCTGAGTCTTCCCATGTACAAGCCAGTGGGTAGGAAGGTCTATTGTGTTCTCTCTCCTCGATGTCACTGCTTCTGGAAGAGTGTGGGTCTGTCCCCCACCTCAGTACTCCAACATCCCCTGGGTCTGCTCCAGACAGCAGCTGGGCCACTGAGCCTATCATGCCTAACACCCAAAGGCATTGCACCTGCCAGCCCTCTGATACCAACACCGAGGCCCAGCCTGGAGGAAGGGTGGCCTCATTGGTTGGTCATGGGGGTGATCCCTAGGCACAGGGCGGGCCAGCAGCCAGGAACTTAGCAGGTGCTCTGATACCACATATGTGGTGGTTTGAAAGAAAATGGCCCCCATAGGCTCATAGAGAGTGGCACTGTTAGGAGGTGTGGCCTCGATGGAGTAGGTGTGGCCTTGTTGGAGGAACTGTGACACTAGGGGATAGGCTTTGAGGTCTCAAGCACTCAAGCCAGGTATAGTGAGGCATTCACTTCCTGCTGCCTACAGATAAAGATGTAGAACTCTCAGCTCCTTCTCTAGCACCATGCTTCCAGCCATGACAATAACAGACTAAACCTCTGAACTGTAAGCCAGCCCCAATTAAATGTTTTCCTTAATAAGAGTTGCCATGGTCCTGGTCCTTCATAGCAATAGAAACCTTAAGACAACATGGAACTTCACTGATGAAGTAGAAATTAGAAGATAAAATTATTAAGAATTTGAAGGTTCAGCCAAGTATGATGGTACATGATTGACAGCCCAGAACTCTGGAAACAGAGGCAGGATGATTATTGCAAGTTCAAAGCTAGCTTGGGCTACATAGAAAGACATTTTTTCAAAAAACAAACAAGAGCTGGGGTTCTAGCTCAGTTGATAGATGGCTTGATTTAACATTCAGAAAACCCTGGGTTCCACAGTAGTACTGCATAAACTGGGTACCATGGCATATGCCTGTAATCTCTTGGGAGGAGGGAGCAGGAGGATCAGGAGATCAAGGTTAGCCTTGTCAATGTAAGACTATGTTCAACCAATGAAATAAACTAACTAACTAACTAACTAACTAACTAAATAAATAAATAAATAAGCAAACAAACCACCACCAGTACCATCAGCACCACCAGTACCATCAGCATCACTAGTATCACCAGCACCATCAGCACCACCAACACCATCAGCATCACCAACACCATCAGCATCACCAGCACCACCAGCATCACCAGTACCACCAGCACCATCAGCACCACCAGTACCACCAGCACCATCAGCATCACCAACACCACCAGCATCACCAGTACCACCAGCACCATCAGTACCACCAGCAGCATCAACAGTATCAGACCATCAGCAAAAATTTGAAGCTCCTGATTACAGAGCATCCACCAGAAGCATGCTTCCCTGTGTCACCAGGTGGGCTGCACACTCCTGAAAATGTGTGGGATCTATGTATTTCATCTTCCAGGCACATTCTACAGACAAGGAAGAATCTGAGAACTATGAGGCCTGCCCATGATGGCTAGCCCTGAGTGGGTAGATTAGGGATTTAACCCAGCAGTCTGACCAGAGCTGGAATTCCTATCCTGCCTTCAGATGAGGGTTCTTAGTAGGATATTTTCAGGACAGGCAGAAAATAGAGTGGATAGCCAAGTATTTACAGTTCCCGAGAGGAAACTAGCCTGAAGGCACCTCACGGTGTCCCCCACCCCCACCCCCGACTTGGCTGGTGCTTTCCCAAGGCAAAGTGTCTACTAGTTCAGGTACTGTGCAGGGAACTGGTGTCTGCTGGGATGAGTGGAGTTGGTTTAGAGTGAGGGAGAGGACTGCAAACAAACAAGTACCTGTAGCTGAGCAACCTAAGATTCTGGGAGAGGGCCTTCCCCTGCGGAGCCATTTGCCCATCTAGCTATGATTCCAATACTTGCTTCCTTGGTCCTTAGGGGAGACCCAGGCTGATCTGAAACTCACTATGTAGCCAAGGTTACCCTGAATTCCGGATTCCCCTGTCTCCACTTCCTGGGTGCTGGGATTGCAGCTCTGCTCTGCCACACTCCATTTAGATTTAAGTTTTAGATGAGGATGATGCTGCCCAGTGTTTAGTCCAGATCTTTTTTTTTTTTTTTTTTTTTGGTTTTTTGAGACAGGGTTTCTCTGTAGCTTTGGAGCCTGTTCTGGACTAGCTCTGTAGACCAGGCTAGCCTCAGACTCACAGAGATCCACCTGCCTCTGCCTCCCGAGTGCTGGGATTACAGGTGTGCGCTACCACCGCCCGGCTAGTCCAGATCTTTTTAAGGGAGTCTGGCTGATAAGACTGAGATTTGTTTCTTGCAAGGCTACCATCTTTTTGTTTTGTTTTGTTTTGAGACTTTGTTTGGTTTTGAGGCAGAGTTTCTTTGTGTGGTCCTGGAACTAGCTCTGTCATCTAGGCTGCCCTCAGACTTACAAAGATCTGCCTACCTCTGCCTCCCAAGTGCTGAGATTAATGGTGTGTGCCACCTTGCCTAGCTTAAACTTCTTTTAAATTTTATGTGTATTAGTGCTTTGCCTGCATGCATGGCCATATACTATGTGTATACGGTGCCCATGGAGGCCAGAAGAAGGTATCAGATCTCCTGGAACTAGAGTTACAGGTGATTATGAGTATGGGTACTGGGAATTAAATCCAGGTCCTTTAAAAGAGCACCCAGTGCTCTTGCTGCTGAGCCGTTTCTCCAGCCACTCTGTTTTATATTATGTGTGTGTTTATGTGTCTCTCTGTGTGTGTATATGCTCACATGAGTGCAGTTGCCTCTGGAGTCCAGAAGAGGGCATTAGATCCCATGGACTGTAGGTAGTTCTTAGCTGCCTGACTTGAGTGCCAGGAACTGAATTTGGGTTCTCTGTAAGAACAGCAAGCACTTTTAGCCACTGAGCCA
The DNA here is from genome assembly GCF_903995425.1 of Onychomys torridus. Taxonomy (NCBI): domain Eukaryota; kingdom Metazoa; phylum Chordata; class Mammalia; order Rodentia; family Cricetidae; genus Onychomys; species Onychomys torridus. Next base: position 2,467,513 of record NC_050445.1, read on the forward strand.
TCTCTCTAGACTCAAGGCTGCCATTTTTTTTCTTGAGAACCAGAGACATTTGTGACTGGATACTGAAATGGTGTGATATGAAAGATGCTGAGAAATGCCCAGAATGAGAACCCAGTTCCTGACCTCTTCCAGGTCCATTTGAGGACAGCCTGGGATTGTCTTTGGGGAGGATAGAGGACAGGCCTAAAGTGACTTAATTTAGTTATAGGGAAAGCATCAGCTTATAATGAAGAGTTACTGACCCTCCTGTGCGTTTAAAACCTACTTGATAGAGCTTGGCAAGGGACACACATACACTTAATCCCAGTATTTGGAAAGGCAGTGGCAGGCTCCATGAATTTGAGGCCAGCCTACATAGCTAGTTCTAGGCCAGTCAATACTAAATAGTGAGTGCCTATCTCAAGAAACAAAAGCAAAACCAACAGCAGGCCAACTTTCCACTTACCTGTGAGCTGCATTTCTCTTTAAATTCCTGTCTCACAGGCATTTGTCTTTGGTTGTTCAGAGGGCAGTGAACTGATCCTCCTGCCTCCACCTTCCAAGTGCCTAGGCCAGCCAGGCTTGCAGGTCTTGGGAGGAGTTCAGATGTGAGAACCCTCTCCAAGTCTCTCTCTCTGGTCTGGAAGTGCTTGGCCTTCCCTTCTAGGTCTTTGCTTTGGTTTTTTCACAGGCTTGGGTCTTCCTATGGAAGACTCTGTACATATAAATGATATGGCAGTTTGAATGTAATCGGTCCCATAATCTCATAGGGAGTGGCACTATTAGGAGGTATGGCCTTGATGAAGTAGGTGTGGCCTTGTTGGAGGAAGTGTGTCATTGTGGGGTTGAGCTTTGAGGTCTCCTATGCTCAAGACACAGCCCAATGTCACAGTCCATTTTCCTGTTGCCTTCTGATCAAGATGTAGCCAGCACCATGTCTGCCTTCACACTGCCATGTCCCATTATGATGACAATGGACTGAACCTCTGAACTGTAAACCAGTCACCCCAGTGAAATGTTTTCTTTTATAAGAGTTGCCGGTTGGGGATTTAGCTCAGTGGTAGAGCGCTGGCCCTGGGTTCAATCCTCAGCTTAAAAAAAAAAAAAAAAAGTTTCCATAGTCATGGTGTGTCTCTTCACAGCAATAGAAACCATAACTAAGACAGATGACTTGCTTCTTTATAGGTAGGGTGGAGGTCAAGCCAAGCAAAATTTTACTAAAACTTGTTAAGACCAGAGCTTGGTATGAATCAATGGCAGATTACTCACTTAGAAAGCTCCAGAACCTAGAGCCATCCAAGTGTGGCTCAGTGGGAGAGTGGTTGCTCGCCTCCCACGAGGCTGTAGGTTTTATTCCAGCACTGCAAGAAGACAATATATTTTTTAAATATATAATTTTAATATACATTTGTATGGTGTGTGTGTGTGTGTGTGTGTGTGTGTGTGTGTGTGTGTGTGTATGTATAACATGTATGTGTGGTCGTCTGCAGAGGCCAGAAGGGGGCTTGGAGTCCCTGGAGCTAGAGTTACTACAGACGGCTGTGAATCGACTGACATAAATGCTGGGAATGGAAGGGCCCTCTGGAAGAGCAGGAAGTGATCTCTCCAGCCCTGAAGAAAAGATTTCAAAAGTCAAAACTGAAAGGACAGGGGCCAGTGAGATGAGTGAGCAGGCAAAGGCGCTTGCCCTGCACGTCTGCTGACCCCAGTTTAATCCCAGACCCCACACACAAGTGGGAGGAAAGAACTGACTCTGCAGGGTTGTTCTGTGACCTCCACATGCATGTCACGGCATGTGCAACCCCTTTCACCACCAGCCACCATAAATAAATTAAAAACATTTAAATGTTAAAAAATGTTGGGCAGAAGAGATGGCTGAGTAGTTAAGAGCACTGGCTGTTCTTCCAGAGGGCCTGGATTTAGTTTCCAGAACCCACATGGCAGCTCTCAACCATCTGTACCTCCAGCTCCAGGGGATCTGACACCCTCTTTTGGCCCGAGGGCACCAGACTCTCATGTAGTACACGAACATACCTGCAGGCACTCACAAATCTGCTTTCAAAGTCCTTTAAAAAAATGGAGAATGGGGCGGTGGTGGCACACGCCTTTAATCCCAGCACTCAGGAGGCAGAGCCAGGCGCATCCCTGTGAGTTCAAGGCCAGCCTGATCTGCAGAGCAAGATCCAGGACAGGCACCAAAACTACACAGAGAAACCCTGTCTACAAAAAAACAATAAACAAAAACAAAACAAAAATGGAGAAGATAGAGGTAGAGGGTAAGCTAAGGAGAGACCAGGTAAACTAAAGGCCCAGGAAGCAGCATTCATTGTAAGTCTTGTTTCAAAACAGAAAGACGGGTGATTTGGTGGGAGGGACTATTTAGCAAAGAAGTCGATTTACCATGGATGTGCTTTCACTTTCTGCTGCCAAGAAGGCTCGCGTGAATCCTGGAATTCAAACAGTAAGTGTCTGCGGAAACCTTCGGATCATATGCAACAAAGCCCCATCTGTTTCACCCTCTCCGAATTAGCATTGGGCCTTGGTTCTCTCATAAATGATCTGACATTAGCTTCGTTTCCCCCACTCCCCCCCTCCCGCCCCCACATACACTTTTATCGTCTGCAAATCACAACCGGAGTTGTTTAGATTTGAAGTCAACCTACCAAATAATTTTGAGCTATTTTCCATCCATCTTACTAGTAAGCAGAGAAGAAATAAACAAAATTTAAAATGTACTAATGCAAATATATACGCACAAGAATGTTTACTGTAATTGCAGAAATTGGAAACAAATGTTTATTAATTGAAGATGGCGCAGGCCAGAATGCTAATAAGTCATTAATAATCACTAAGAGAAGTGAAATACAGATGTGTGTGTGTGTGTGTGTGTGAGAGAGAGAGAGAGAGAGAGACACAGAGACACACACACACACAGAGAGAGAAAGAGAGAAAGAGAAAGAGAGAGAGAGAGAGAGAGAGAGAGAGAGAGAGAGAGAGAGAGAGAGATCTGACATGCAAGATTGTATATGGAGAAAAGCAAGTTACCAAGCCTGATGGCTCACACCTGTATACCCAGCACTGGGGAAGCTGAGGTGAGAGAGTTGCTTTAATTTGTTAGCTAACCTGGACTCACAATGAGTTTGAGGCTAGCCCTGGCTGCAGAGTGAAAACCTATTCCAGAAAAATAAAACCACAGGAGTCAGAAGCAGGCAGATCTCTATGAGCTCCAGGCCAGTCTGCTCTATATAGTTCTGGGCCAGCCAAGACTAGATAGTGAGATCCTGTCTCAAACCCAAACCTAAGCCAAAATAAAAATAATAAACAACTAACAACCAGGTTAGCAAGATGGCTCACTGGGCAAAGGCACTTGCTTCCAAGACTGATGACTTGAGTTTGATTCCTGGGACACCCACATGGTAGAAAGAAATACTTAAGTCCCCAAGTCATCCTCTGACTTCCAAACGTGTGCTGTGGCCTGTGTTCATCCCAAGCCCCCTACCTGAACCCCCAATCAATAAATAAGTGTAATAAAAAATTTTAAAATAAACACACACCAGAAAAAAGCAAGTAGGAAAAGCAGTAAACAATCTGATCTACAGAGAAGGTTTTCTTTTTCTTCTTCATCAGAGTGTGTGTAGTCTATCTGACCCCATCTCTCTCTCTCCTTCTTTCTTTCCCTCCTCTTCCTCCTCCCCCTCCTCCTCCTTCCCCTCCTCCTCCCCCTCCTCCCCCTCCTTCTTTTATTTGAGACAGGGTATCTCTGTGTAGCCCTGGCTGTTCTGGAACTCACTGTGTAGACCAGGCTGTCTTTGAACTCACAGAAGTCCACCTGTCTCTGCTTCCGGAATGCTGGGATTAAAGGCGTGTGCCACCACCACCCGGCAATAGCAAGCATTTTAAAATTTTGTTTTCAATGTCTCTCTGTGCAAGGACAACTGTAATCACCTAGGCATGGGGGCAGAGGGCAGTAGGTGCAAAGTCGCAAAACTTTCTCTAGCTCTATGGTCTGAGTCTACAAGAATATGTAGAGTTGTATATTATTTTGTTATTAAAAGTCCACTCTAGCCGGGCGGTGGTGGTGCATGCCTTTAATTCCCAGCACTCGGGGAGGCAGACAGAGGTAAATCTCTGTAAGTTCGAGGCTAGCCTGGGCTACACAAAATGAGTTCCAGGAAGGGCTCCAAAGCTACACAGAGAAACCCTGTCTCAAAAAACCAAAAAAAAAAAAAAAAAAAAGATGGCACTACAGAAAGACATAAAACCTCCCCTGCTTAGCTTTTTGTCACATTGACACAATCTAGCGTCACTGGGGACAAGGACATCTCAAGTTGAAAAACTGCCTTCATCATAAAATTTGCCTCTATGGGCTGGAGAGATGGCTCAGAGGTTAAGAGCACTTACTGCTTTTGCTGAGGACCTAGGTTTGGCCCACACTGGGCAGATTGCAACTGCCTGTAATTCCTTTTCTGGCCTCTCTAATTTGTACATGTAGTCCACATAAATACACTCAGGCACACACACAAGAAAGAAAGAAAGAAAGAAAGAAAGAAAGAAAGAAAGAAAGAAAGAAAGGAAGGAAGGAAGGAAGGAAGGAAGGGAGGAAGGAAGGAAGGAAGGAAGGAAGAGGGTTGGGGATTTAGCTCAGTGGTAGAGCGCTTGCCTAGCAATCACAAGGCCCTGGGTTCGATCCTCAGCTCAAAAAAAAAAAAAAAGGGAAAGAAAGAAAAAGATTTTCTTATAGGCAAGTCTGTAGTGAATTTTCTTGATTGTGATTGGTATGGGGTGGCTGGGTGTTGGTGGTGCACGCCTTTAATCCTAGCACTTGGGAGGCAGCTGAAGGTAGATCTCTGAGTTTGAGGCTAGCATGGTCTACAGAGCCTAGGACAGCCAGGGCTACACAGATAAACTTTGTCTCAAAAATCTAACCAACAGAAACAAAAAAATCAAAACAATGTTTGTTGTGGGAGGACCTAGCTGGGAGGTGCCGACGCTGGGCTGGTGGATCCTATAAAAAAGCAGATTGAAGGAGCCATGAGGAGGAAGGCAGTTAGCAGTACTCTTCCATGGCCTCTGCATCAGCTCCCACCTCCAGTTCCTGCCCTGACTTCCCTCAGTGATGGTTGTGATCTGAGACTTGAAGCTGAAATAAACCCTTTCCCCTCAAGCAGATTTTAGCCAGGGTTTTACTACAGCAATAGAAACCCTGACTAAGATTAATCCTTTGAGATAAATTTGGAAGTTGAATTTGGATCTTACATATCCAGTAGAAGGTGGAATTCTTTTAAAGAACAATTTTTTCTTTTTTTCGACAAAGGGTTTCTCTATGAAACAGTCCTGGCTGTCCTGGAACTCACTCTGCAGACCAGGCTGGCCTAGAACTCACAGAGATCTACCTACCTCTGCCTCCAGAGTGCTGGGATTAAAGGTGTCCACCACCACCGCCAGCTTAAAGAACAATTTAAAAAGCTTAACCACATGTACATTTATTTGTGTGCAATCATTAGATCAGAGGATAACTTTCGGAAGTTGGTTCTCTCCTTCCTTCACGTGGGATCAATCATGTGAAGCTTGGCAGCAGGTGCCTTTACTGTCCACTGAACCCTCTTGCCACCCTGAAGACAGGGTTTTTAATTCTGAGAGTGTAAAGGGCCCTTCTCTGGTGGTTACCAAGGGCCTAGTTTCTTCCTAGTTTTGAGTTTTTCTCTCCTATTGGAGAGTGGGGACAGTTTCTAGGAGAAGGTTACAGTCAATGGGGAACCCCGGGAATGCTGATCACATCAAACCCTTCAAGAACGAAACGCTGTTCTCTGAAAAGCATTGGTAACAATCTTCCCCACGAGAACCTTCCTGACAGGCTTCATGCCTCTGCTTCTGACCAAGACTTCCAGGTTTGTCAGGATGAAGACGGGCCAGAGTCTGAAGGCAGTCAGCCTCCCTGATAGGGTTTTGCTTTCTAAGAAAACAAAGTGTACCTGAGAAATAAAAGTCTAGAAATGGACTTCCAGCTATCAGTGAATAAAAATCATTTTACTCTCTTTTAAACATGAAAGCACAAGCCAGGTGTAGTAAGTTCCAGGGCATCTAGGGCTACATTGTCTCATAAATAAATACATAAAGTCCAAACCAAATGACACAGATGAAGGGTCATAAGCATATTTATTTATTTATTTATTTATTTATTTATTTATTTATTTATTTATTTATTTATATGTAGAGTTTCATATAGCCCAAACTGATTTTGAAATTACTATGTAGCCAAGGCTGGCCTTGAACTCAGGGTCCTTCTGTCTTTACCTCCAGAATGCTAGGATTACAGAGGGGAAACAAACCTTGGATGGGAGGCAAACACTCTCACAACTGATCTACACTTGTCTAGCCCTGAGTTATTATTTTAAAATGTAGCCCTGGCTAGCTTTATACTCAGAACAATCCTGCCTCTGCCTCCCTAGTACAAAGATGAGAGCATATTTATTCATGTCAGTCTACACTTTTCTCACGGAGCATTGTTATTCTGAGATAGTAGTAAAAGGCTATTGCTTTTAGCCTTTTAGCAAAGGCTAGTTAACAAATGCACAGGTTTTGGTGACGGCTACACCCACCCCCCAACCACTGGCGTACCAAACCGCCCCTTCTTGTCTCTAATTCAGCCACATTTGACATCTAACTGTCTTGAGTAGATTTTGGATTCATTTACAAGAAGCTCATGTGGAGTTCTTAAGAATTAATTAAGGGGTTGGGGATTTAGCTCAGTGGTAGAGCGCTTGCCTAGCAAGCACAAGGCCCTGGGTTCGGTCCTCAGCTCAAAAAAAAAAAAAAAAAAATCAGTGAAGTCCTTTGTCTTTGAACTTTAATTCTCCCACTTCTGGCGTGTTTTCTCTGGATGCTGAGGAAATGGCCAACACTGGGTAATCTGCACCTGGAGCAGCGGCCACCAGAAGAGTATTCCCTTGGCTTCTCTTACTCAGGCTCTGGACCCAAATTCCCAGAACCTTCTACTTTTCCCTCCCTCCTCCCTTTCTCTTTCTCCCTCTTTCCACTCCATCTGTTTTTTGATTCAGGTGTCCTCCAGGCTGGCCTTAACTCCTGACTTCCCTGTCTCAGTCCACAGAGTCCACGAAAGAGTTCACCTCCCTCTCTCTTCCCAGATTCCTTTTTGGGCATCAAGAGACTGCTCATGCCCACGGCACTGAAGGCTCCGCTTTCACCAGACTCCTGGTAGCTGCCTTAGCTCTAGGACTTGCGATGCCTATAGAGATTGCTTCAACAACTATCTATAGAAAGGCTTTGGACTCAGTTGGAGAGCCAAAGCCACCTTCGTGTCGCTGTGGTTTGGTAATATTGCTCAGTTGTCCAGTTGGTCGAGAAGCACAGGCACATACCTGCTAGTCACATCTTAAGAAAGAGCCAAGGACTGGAGAGATGCTCAGTGGTTAGGAGCGTGCACTGCTTTTGCAGAAGACTTGGGTTTGGTGCCCAGCACCTACGCACAGCTTACGTTGCTGCTAATTCCAGCTCTGGGGGATCTTGCACCTTCTTCTGGCCTTGTATATATCCCTACACACACACACACACACACACACACACACACACACACACACACACACACCCATACCCTTTAAACATAAAAGTCTTAAGATAAAATCCACTGGCAAAGTGGTGTGAGCACTGAGCGTCTGCTACAGCCTTGCCCTGATGGTGTGTGACTGGGGTAACACTGTAGTAAAAAGCCTCAGCTTTGCCTCTGTTTATCTTGTTACTGCTGTTGGGTCTCAGAAACCTTGGCTGGCTTCAAACTCCCGAACCTCCAGTACCTACTTCCTGAGTGCTGAATCACAGTGGTGTGCCATGCCTGTGTGCTGCCTCACTGTCAGTGGCATTAGATAGACCGGTGTTCTGGCTATCATCCACCCAAGGGCCCTCATTCAGCTCGAACCAAATGGTTGAAGAAGTGTTGTGTTGTGTAGATGCCAGCTTCCATCCTAACCCTCATCTAAAGGCTTGTTTTCTCCTTGGCCCCTCTGGGCCTCCTGACAAGCAGAGATGAGTAGGTTCACTTCCTTCCCTTTTCTTTCTGTGGCACTAGGCGTCAAACCCAGGCCCTTGCACATGCTAGGACAAGTGCTGGTCCACTGACCTCCATGCTCAGCCTAAGCAGCTTCCTTTCTGAACATCTTCCCAGCCACACCTGGCAAGTGCTTGAAAGATGGCTAGAGTGGTTTTGAAGAGGACACTTTCAGGTCACCGCTTACATCCCAGAAATATGTGCCCGGCTGCAGGGGTGGAGTCTGTTACATTTCTGGGGAGGAAGGATCAAACTTACTATTAAGTCTATCGTTGTATTTGCTGGGACACTCAGCTATAGGTGGCTGTGGAAATGAATACATAAAAAAGGGAAGCTCTCCAGCCACCCAGCGTTTGGCCAAAGCTTTGTCAGCTGCTGTAACATGCATGGGATGTGTGATAATAACACAATGGTTGTCTGCTCCGGCCTTTTTTTTTTTTTTTTTTTTTTTTCCAGCATGGGGATGTGGAAGACACATGGGAGGGGCTGAGGAAGAAGTTCAGTTAGGAGAGCCCTTGCCTAGCATGCTTGAGCCCTGGGTCCCCAGCACAAACCAGGAGTTGTGGGCATCCCTGTAATCCCATCATTTAGGAGTGGAGGCAGGAGGCTCAGGCAGGAGGCTATCTTCAGCTATTTAGTGATGTAAGGTCCAGCCTGGGCTACAAAACAAAAATAAACACCAAAACATGCAAAAGGAGAAGATTGCTGGCAGTGGTGGTGCACACCTTCAATCCAGCATTTGGAAGACAGAGGCAGGTGCATCTCTGTGAGTTCGAGGCCAGCCTGGGCTACAGAGTGAGTTCCAGGACAGCTAGAGCTACATAGTGAGACCCTGTCTCAAACAAACAAATACACACACAAGAAAGAAAGGAAGGAAGGAAGGACAAAGGAAGAAAGAAAGGAAGGAAGGAAGGAAGGAAGGAAGGAAGGAAGGACAAAGGAAGAAAGAAAGGAAGGAAAAGAAGAAAGAAAAGAGGAGGAGGAGGAGGGAGAGGAGGAGGGAGCATGAGACCCAGCTCCTGGGATCTAACTTTACATCTTCACTCTGTGTGTTTGGTAGTTACTGATGCTGTGAGACAGACTTCCTTGGAATTACTGGCAAACAGTTTCCTTTGGCCCAGTTTCGTCCTGCACCTCAGTCCTCATTCAGCTTTGACCTCGGCTTGTGAGACCTTCCAAATCTGGGCACAAACCATTTCACCTACTCTTCACATTGAGAGACTTGAAAAAGCACTTTCTTCATTCCTAAACCTCAAGGCCATGTCTGCGGCAGGACTCAGCCTCTCCACTTCCTCCTGGGAAAGGTCCAGGTGCCCGGGTGATCTGCTGACTGAGATCTGCCTTGACTTTCCAGCAGTTCTCAGGAAGCCACCCCATGCACATTTGCAAAGCCGTTGGTAATTTCTCATCCCCACACCCCCAAACTCTGCTTGCTCCTCCTCAGCACCCTCACTTTGAAAATGCCAAGTCTCTCTCCACAGCTCCGTATGGAGCGCAACTTACACTGAAATCTGTCTCCCTGGTATCAGGAGCCTGTAAAATCTGCCTTGCCTCCTGCAGGGGTGAGCTCCCGTCTCCTTGACATTAACACACACACTTCTTAATTCAATCCAGCCAGGCAGGCACAAAGTCTCATACTCAGAACCCTGGCACTCAGAAGACAGAAGTAGGAGGACTGGGACTTCAAGGCCATCCTTGGCTACATCGTCAGTTCGGGGCTACATGGGATCCTGTCTCAAGAAACTGAAGGCAAGGCTAGAGATAGACTTTTGTGTCTGGCCGGGCGGTGGTGGTGGTGCACGCCTTTGACCCCACCACTTGGGAGGCAGAGACAGGTGGATCTTAGTGAGGCCAGCTTGGTCTACAAAGTGAGTTCCAGGACAGTCAAGATTATTATTACACAGAGAATCATTGTCTCAAAAAATAAATAAAAATAAAAATAAATAAAAATTGTGCCTGTCATTTACAAAGCCCTGGGTTGAACCCCAAATACCACCAAAACCAAAACAAAAGGAAACAAAATGACAACAAAACCCTCATAGTTTCAGTGAGTAGGAAGTCCAGGGTACACTTGGCTGGGACTTGCAGTTCAATGGAGAGTGGGCTTGATATAGGTTGGAAGATCTGCTTCCGCTGTGACCCACTTGCCTGGCTATGGGCAGGAAGAGTCTGCTTCGCTGCAAGGCCCTCATCACAGGATCAGACTGGAGACAAAAAGAGGAGGGAGCCACACTTTCCAGGACCACTGCTGTGGGCCTCACATAGTCACTTCAGCAGGCAGGGGACACTAGGGGAAGGTGTCACTGGGGCCCATCTGGAAGGCTGGCTGCCGGTGTGTCTGGTGGTAATCTGTGAGGTGACCTTGGACAGGAAGCTCCCAGGGTTGGGAAGTATGGGTCAGACTGGGCATAGTCTCTGTCTGAACTTGATGGGCTTCGACTAGGTGAGGGAAAGGGTTAACTTGCTCACAGGGGTACTTCTCATAGGATAACTCATCTGCCAGGCTCTGGCCCAAGTCCTAGAATTGGGCTGCTTTCTTTATTTGGGGGAGGGGCTGTATTTACAGCAGCTGTCTGGGGCTCCCATCATTTCTCCTCTCACTTCAGAGGAGGTCGAGGAGATGGGAGGGATGTGAACAGGTGGCTCCTGCAGAGGCTGGCTTGGACCAGCCCCGATACAAAGGCCCTGAGGACTTGGAAAGGAAGATGTGAGTGGGGAAGCTGGCAGACGGCCCTTGGAAGGAGCTGGGTCTAGCTTTGCTCCTTTGAGGAGTTCTGCACCTGATTAGCAATTCTGCTCAAGATGGATGAAGCTGCTGGAGCCTCTCTCCATTAAGGAGTGCCAGCTCTCTCCTCTCAGAACCCCCTCCAGTCCTACCCCTATCCCACCACCCTTCTGCTTGCTCTTGGGGCAATTGTGAGTCCAGAGTATAGTGGGTTTCCCCTGGAAGGTCAGAGAGGCTGATTGCTCCAAGATCAGAAATGAGGAGAAACAAGGGCTTGATTATGAGAGCAACTCGATTTCAGAAGCTTCAATGGGGAGCTGGGGAGCTGGGGAGCAGGGGAAGCCGCTCAGTTGCTACAGTGCTTGCCTAGCATGCACAGGTTCCTGAGTTCAATCCCCAGAGCTCCATAAACCAGACATAGTGTCACACAGCTATCAGAAGGTCAAAGTCATCCTCAGCTGCATACTGAGTTTGAGGACAGCTTGGGCTACATGAAACCCTGACTCAAAAAACAAAAAAAATGAAAACAATAACAAATGCATAAACCAGCAGAGTCCCCCTGGGCCCTGACTGGAGTGTCTCCCATCTTCTTCAGTACATTTCATTCTAACAAATTTTCCCTTTCAGGAGACAATCTTGCTTCTGTTCTACCTTCACCAGAAAGAGAAGGAAGGTAGTCAATTTGACAACCAACCAGAGGTTGCCACAGGATTTCTGTTGTTAAAACACAAACACCAAAGCCCCTCTAGCTACCATCCTCTGAAGAAGTCCATTCTTCTTTCTTTCTCTTGTCTTTTTGTCTGTCTTTTCTTTCTTTCTTTCTTTCTTTCTTCCTTCCTTCCTTCCTTTCTTTCTTTCTTCTTTCTTTCTTTCTCTCTGCCTTCCTTCCTTCCTTCCTTCCTTCCTTCCTTCCTTCCTTCCTTCCTTCCTTCCTTTCTTTTTTTTCGAGACAGGGTTTCTCTGTGCAGCTAGAACTCTCTCTGTAGACCAGGCTGGCCTTGAACTCACAGAGATCCGCCTGGCTCTGCCTCCCGAGTGCTGGGATTAAAGGTGTGCGCCACCAACACCCAGGCAGCCGATTCCTCTCTTAAGTCCTCTGCCCTTTTCCTTACATGATCTTTTCCAATGACAGCAAATCCTTGAGTCAATTCTAATTAGAACTGTCAGTAATTATGGACGTTATGTTTCTTTTCTATTTTTTCCCATCTGGTAAGAGCAAGGCTTTCAATTTTTATCTTTCAAAGGTTTATTTTTATGTGCATGAGTGTTTTGTCTTCAGGTGTGCAGGTACATTTGTGTTTGTATTTGGTGCCCACTGAAGCCGAGGAGGAGGCCAGATCCCCTAGAATGGCATTAAAGACAGTTGTGGGCTGACATGTAGGTGCTAGGAACTGAGCCGAGGTCTTTTGCAAGAGCAGCAAGTGCTCTTAATGACTAAGCCACCTCTCCAGCTACCTGTTTACTTATTATTATGATGTATGCATGTGTGCGTACATGCATGGTTGGAGAGGAGGGCAGATGGGGCCCCAGCATGCAAGTGGAGGTCAGAGGACAGCTTTGTGGAGTTAAGTTCTTGCTTCCAACCTGAGGTGGGTTCTGGGAACTGAACTTAGGTGATGAGTTTTCATGGCTTTGCCCACTGAGCCATTGACACGGTGCCAGAACAGACTTTTAAAATTATTGATGAGTTATCTGAAAAAAACTGCTTTCTTGTTTGACAGTTGTCAAAATGCGCTTTCTGGCTCCTTCTGGTCCTGGAGGCACACTGGGAGATGGGGAGCCCTGCTCCCTGGTCCCCCCAATCCTACCCAACCACTTCCACCCACGCTCCTCTTGGCTCGGCCTATGCTTCCTGTCCCCCAAGCCCCCGTTTTCCTCTGCCTGCTTCCAAGTTGTTCATTATTCAGCTGAGAGCCAAGGATCTCCCTCAGAGAACACAGATCACGGTGGGCTCCTGTGACTCGGCTGCCAAGGCCTCCGTGGCAGGCTAGGCAGCAGCACAATGGGCCTTTATGCCACTCTCTGGCACTCCCTCCTGGCCCCAGCTGCCCCATGCTCTGGTTTTCCTTTGTCTTTTCTTCAGGATTTTTTTTTCCAGTTGACTTAGTTATTACAGTACAGGGAGACAAGGAGGGAGGACTCTGGAGGTAAGAGCAAAGGGCTGCTTGCCTGGCCCTGGTGTGACATCACCAGAGGTCATGGGTGACAAAGGCCAGCGACCTTTCGCTCTGAGACTCACTTTGCTTTCTTGGTCAGGCACAGAGACAGGGCCTGTCTCTTGATACCCAATCAGCCTAGGACATGTTCTTCTTTTTCTCCTCTCCTCTCCTCTCCTCTCCTCTCCTCTCCTCTCCTCTCCTCTCCTCTCCTCTCCTCTTCTCCCTTCTCCTTCCTCCCTTCCCTCCCCTCCCCACCCCTCTTTCCCTTGTAACAGGCTTTGCTATGTAGCACAGGCTAACCTCCAACAAATGATCCTCCTGCCTCAGCCTCCTGGGTACTGAGATTACAGGCAGGAGCCACCAAACCCACTTTCTACCAGCCCAGGAAATTTCTCAAATTCCAGGAAGTAGAGAGTGGAGGAGGCCACAGTTCAACATGGGCTGCGCTTCGGCGTGGTGAGGGTGGCAGGGAGCTGCTGCTGTGAATGCCTGCTCCACGGTATGAAATACACAAACCTAGCCGGGGCAGTGGTGGCGCACGCCTTTAATCCCAGCACTCAGGAGGCAGAGGCAGGTGGATCTCTGTGAGTTCAAGGCCAGCCTGGTCTCCAAAGCAAGTTCCAGGAAAGGTGCAAAGCTACATAGAGAAACCCTGTCTCGAAAAACAAACAAACAAACAAACAAACAAACAAAACAAAACAAAAAAGAAGAAGAAGAAATACACAAACCTTTACATCTGTGTAACTGGACTTCACTTTTGAGTTCTCATCCCTTCTGGAGAAGATGCAGAAGTCATCACGAAAAGCACGAGGGCCACCAGACCAAGGGAGACAGATTTGCTACCACCTTGTTTTGCCCTCAGTGGCTGGGATGTTTGTAGGGTCCATGACAGAGGATGGGTGCAGCGTGGTGGCTGTGTGGGGACAGGTGCATGTGGCTTATATCCACTGCAGTTGATCACTTGTAGAGGAGGGCAGTGGGGAGTTCATGTTCGAGTCTAAGGATCCTGATCATGAACATTCATTTAGAAGATGGATGTAACTAAAAACCACCACTCCCTTTACCCAGGGATTCTAAGCCAGGCCTGGGAGCTAGCATTGCCGGGTCCTGAACTGCCGTAGGTGGGGCTAGTGTTGACAAGCACCAGTGTGTTGGTGTGTAGTAGAATATTTAAAGCAGGACATCAATGTGTATATCTATAATATCAGCTCTGGGAAGCCTTAGAATGTAAGGCTCTCCTCAGGTTCAAGGTCAGCCTGGGCTACATACCACCGAGGCCCAGTCACAAACAAGCAAGCAAACAAACAAACAGGCAGGGGGATCAGGAGTTCAAAGTCACCGTCATTTACATGGTGAATTTGAAAGTCTGGTCTTAATAATAAAAAGCCATGTATGCTGGTATATACCTTTGATCCCAGCTTTTAGGAAGTAGAGGCAGATGCATCTCTATAAGTTTGATGCCAACTTGTTCTACACAGAGAGTTCTAGGCCAGCTGGGGCTACACGGAGAGACCCTGTAAAGAAAAAAGGAAAAAACAAGAAAGAAAAAGAAAAAGCTCATCATGGTAATCTCAGGAGGCTGAGGCAGGAGGATCACTGGGCTGGAGGCCAGCCTGACTACAGTGAATTCCAGGACAGCATGGGCTATAGACTATGGCTTAAAAAAAATAAATGTATACACATTTAAATGTGTACTTATTTATGTAGTTGCACAAATTGTGTGTGTGTGTGTGTGTGTATGCGTGTGCCACAGAACCCATGAGGAGGTCAGAGGATAACTTGTCTATTTTCTCTTTTCAACATGTGGATCCCAGGGGATTAACTTAGGTTCTCAGACTTGATGGCAAGTTCCATCTTGAAGGCCTTATATATATCTAAATATACCTGTCTTCGTAGCTGAATGGACATAACCTTAACCCCCCCAAACATGTGTGTGTTCTGGTTCCTCCCTGGAGTCACCTTGAACTTGGTACTGGCTTGCAGCCAGAGGCAGGCCCCATCTCTGTGCTCCCTGTGTCTGATGTCACATCTTAAAGCATGACCACAGTGACTTCACTGCATGGCAGACATGCTTGCATGGAGCACTGTTCTGCAGCCCTTGAAGGTCTGATCCAAAGGCTGAGAGTGAGCACTGGTGCGTCAGGTTCCTGGTGCTGAACCTGCTCCTGGACTGACTTCATAATCCAACTAGTTAACTGTCACAGGCCATCCTGCCAGGAAAGTTTTTAACATCGAAGTCACACGAAACTTTCCCTGTTCCCACAGTGTCACACACACACACACACCCTTCCTTTCAAAAAGCAGAAAATTCACTTAAAAATAATTCAGGAAAGACTGATGAGATTTTGGAATTGTACTGAAAAAAAAAATGACCTCATTAGTAAGTCATGAGTCGTGGCCAGGCTGTTAGACGTACACGATTTTGGGTAATTAGAAGAAGTCAGGGCAGGGAGAGCTAATAATGGCATGGATTAAAAAATTAAAATACTTTCCCTTTATACTTTCTGGGCTGCACTGACATTCTCCTTTTTGCAAAAACCCAGAAGCAGATCTCCTTCAGGAAAGCCTTATGGGCAGATGGAGTGGGGAGCACAGACCAGACACCCTGAGTTGGCCTCGCACTGTTGAGTGTGAAAGTGGAGTGAACCCTTGTTAAGTCTGCAGCACACAGGGGCTGTGTAAAGTGAGCTATTTTTAAAGGCATTTACCACCCTGCGGACAGTGCACAGAAAGAAGAATGTTCTCATTTATTTTAATCCATTCATCATCATCATCATCATCATCATCATCATCACCATTATCATCATCATCATCATCATCATCATCATCATCATCATCATCATCATCATCATTACTGTTATTTGAGACAGCACACAGTAGCCCAGGCTGGCCTCAAAACAGTGGCAATCCTAAACAAACAAACCTAGCAACATCTGGGGCTGAGGGTATGTCTCACTGGCCAAAAATGCTTCCCAGGAAAGCTGACCAATCTCAGCTTGATCCTCTGAACCCAGTGTAAAGTAGACAGATGTACTAGTTCACACCTATACTCCCAGAAGTCCCCCTGTAAGGTGGGGGAGCTGCAGGCAGGACTCACCTGGGAGCTTGTGGGCCAGATAGCCTGGAGTGTGTCGTACAGCAGAAACAAGAAAGACTCCACTTCCAAACATGATAGAGGAGCTGGAGAAATGGCCTACCCACCAAGAGCACTTGTTCTTTTGGAGGACCTGGGTTCAATCACCAGCTCCCACATGGTGGCTCACAACCACCACCTGTAATTTCCAAGACTCACTTGGTACGTATTCATACACATGTAATACATCTTTTGTTTTGTTTTTAGAGACAGGGTTTCTCTGTGTAGCCCTGTCTGTCCTGGAACTCACTCTGTAAATCAGGCTGGTCGCGAACTCAGAGATCCACCTGTCTCTGCCTGTTGAATGCTGGGATTAAAGTCATACACCACCACACCTGGACCTTTGTCTTTTCTTTTCCTTTGCTTTCTCCCTATTCTCTTTCTTTATTGGTACATAAAATAATCCCAAAAAAAGTTTTAAAGAAATTTTCTTCTCTCTCTCTCTCTCTCTCTCTCTCTCTCTCTCTCTCTCTCTCTCGTTTCTTTGAGACAGCATCCTACTATGTAGGGTAGGCTGTCCTCAATTTATAGCCTTAACCTGAGTGCTGGGATCACAAGCTTGTCACCATGCCTTGCTTAGTTTTTTTCAAAGAATTTAACTTTTAGCTTTATTTTACATTCTCTATTTTGTTTTGTCTTCTATCTTATTAACTCATATTATTTTCTTCTATTCCATTGTGCATTTTCTGACGTTCCTGTTGTAACTTTTGAAATAGACGCTTCAATCATTAACGTTTAGTCTCTCTTCTTTAAGATAGTACTTAAAGTTGGATATTTTTCCCCTCAAATGCTTTATATTTGCACTTCATTAGCTTTCTATGTGATTAAAGGGAACCTTCTCATTCCATTTTGGGGGTCCTGTGAGAACAGAGCTACACACACACACACACACACACACACACACTCACGTGATCTCTCGTTAATTGTAATTAAACATGGATGGAGCACAGTAACTCTGCTTCATGAGTAAACAAAGGAAATGTGCTAAGTTTTAGCAAAAGAGAGAGGAAGTGAAAACTGTGTCCTTGGTATATGGCATCGAGAGCAGCAGGCACAGCACCAAGAGGAAAGCCATGTCTAGTTTGGCTTTCCTTTTTTTCTTCTTTCCTCCCTCCTTTCTTCCTCACCTCCCCCACCTTCTTCTCCCCTCTCCTCTCTTTGAGATCAGATCTCATGTGGCTCAGGCTATATTCAAAGATGATCTTGAACTTCAAGTCTTCCTGCCTACACATTTCCGGGCCTGGGATTGCTAGCATGCACCACCACACCTGGTTTACTGTGGCATTGGGGATAGAACCCAGGGCATCATACATACTGTGCAAGTACTCTACCCACTGAGCTACACACCCAGTCTACATTCCTTTCTTTGGAATTAATATCTTTCTTTAGTTGACAGCCTGCATTGCTGATGCCTGACAGTGGGCTATCTGTTTATCATTACTGTCCTGGCTAGTTTATTGTCAGCTTGACACAACTTACAGTTATTTGGGAAGAGGGACTCTCAATTGAGAAAATGCCTCTATAAGATTTGCCTGTAGGCAGGTCTATAGTGCATTTTTCTAATTACTGATTGATGTGAAAGAGCCTATCTCATAGTGGTTGGCACCATCCCGGGGGAGGTAGAGGTCCTGTGCTATATAAGAAAGCAGGTTGAGAGCCGGGCGGTGGTGGCGCATGCCTGTAATCCCAGCACTCTGGAGGCAGAGGCAGGTGGATCTCTGTGAGTTCGAGGCCAGCCTGGTCTACAGAGCTAGTCCAGGACAGGCACAAAGCTACAGAGAAACCCTGTCTTGAAAAACCAAAATAAGAAAAAAGAAAAGAAAGAAAGAAAGAAAGCAGGTTGAGCAAGCCAGTCTCTTTGGCCTCTGCATCAGTTCCTGCTTCTAGGTTCCTGCCTTGAGTTCCTGCCCTGACTTCCTTGGATGATGGACTACAACCTGTAAGATGAAATAAACCCTTTCCTCCCTGAGTTGTGTTTGGCCGTGGTGTTTCCTGCAGCAACAGAAAGTCTACCTGAGACAATTGCTAACCACAGCCCTGGCTGTCCTTTGTTCACAGGCCCTTGTGTGTTGCCTGGGTTTGGCTGTTCTTGCTCACTCCTTGTTGTTCCTTGTGTGTCCTTGACTCTGTCTGTGATCCATAGCTGCACTAGTGATGGTCGAGAAGATGCCAAGTGACCCACTTCCAACCACTGAAACTCAGTGCCTTTTCAGTGCTGAACACAGTCATCTGTGGAGAGCCCTAGAAATCAAAACACAGTGTAACATGACCTTCTTTATCCTCCTTATTCTCTTCCTGATTTTTAAAATCGTATTTAATTTATATAGTTTTAAGACAGGTTCTCACTATGTAGCTCTGGTTGACCCAGAAATCAGTATGTAGACCAGGATAGCTTCCAAGTCAACATTCTCCTGCTTCCGCTTCCCCCAGAGTATGTGCTACCACACCTGGGTTCAGTTCCCAGGACCCACATCATGGCTCACAATCCTCTGTAACTCCAGTTCCAGGGGATCTGACTCCCTCCTTCTTACCTCCTAGGACACCAGAACTTTGTTAGGTTCAGATCCTATTCTATATTTATCTTCTAATGACATGGTTAGTGTTCCTTTGGCTGGGTGGTACTCTAAGTGAAGTATATCTCAGAATAACCTGTCAAATCCAGACCTACTTGTTCCACTTTGTGGATGGGTACACTCAAGTCGCTGATAAATAGCATTAGGGTAAATCTGGAAGCTATGCAAACTCATAAACTTTAATAATAGCTCATCAATTGGCCCAAATTATTGGAAAATAATGACAGAGAGAAGTCCAACCTGCACCTCTGCAAAACTTCAAAGTCAGGGTGGTGTGTGGTTCTTGGGGTGCACTTGGGGGTCTTTTTACTAGCGCTTTCTGCCCCTCAGCAGGTGAGGCAAATTCGGACCCTTTACTCACTTCAGAGGGTCTGCATCATGCTTGCCTTCAGAGCTGGGAAACACAATGGGATACAGTGTAAGCATAGCACTTCTGGTGCTGATGGGGTCTTCCTGTGTGGAGGCAGGAGTCTTCATTGCTTCTTTCCTCTATTTTTCAAACAGGGTAGAAAGGAAGATATGCACTCAAACACTCTGTAATTTCTCAGTTGGACACTGCATCTAGCTCTTTGCATTCCTTCTTGTATCTGTGATCTGCCTGATATTTCTTCGAGACAGTCTGTTGCTCCCATTTTTGGGGTTCAGAAACAAAGGCAGCGAAAAAGGTGCCTCATTAGCATAGTGGGTACTGCATCAGCAGTGGGAAAATTCACATTTTTATCCTCTCTGGCTTTAAGCTTGTTCTCCTCTTTTTCCCTCCACTTCTTTTCTTGTCTGTAGATGTAATTCTGAATGGTCTTATTAAGTAAGAAACACAGAGCCAGACTTTAGCCTACTGGCTATGGGTGGGTTAAGACTTCTGTTGGTCTTTTCTGTGTCGAACACACAGATTGCAAGCCCAGTGCCACTTAGAGATCTTTGGCAACAGTTAACTCCGCAGCTCTCACACAATTGAGCCTGTATGATAATGAGTATTCAGAGACAGGTAATACTTGGGGGGCGCTCACCAACCTAAGACAGAACACCTGTGTGGCCTGGACAGGTGTCTCTGTGATGGGTAAGGTGACCTGCTGATGTCCCATACAACCTAAGTCAGAAGCTCATTTTTTAGTAAAAGGGGGGGACCTGTAGGGCACTGCTGTCCCCCCACCCCCACCCCCATTTTGGGTAACTGTTGCCATGCTTGCCAACCTTGACCTTGATATCCTCCCTATGCTAATTCCCTGTGAGATTCCACCCTCCTGAATGCTTAAGGGGCATTAACAGCTTAGATGCAAGATTGTAAAACATCAGGAGCAGGGGTGGGGATTTAGCTCAATGGTAGAGCGCTTGCCTAGCAAGCGCAAGGCCCAGGGTTTGATCCTCAGCCCTTAGCACCAAAAACAAAACAAAACAAAACAAAACCCCCTCCAAAAAACCCCAAACATCAGAAGAGAACTTCTGCCCTCCAGGGTCCTCCCATTGTGCTGTAAGCCTGTATTTAAGACCTGTTTCCTCCTTCAATTAAAAAGAAGAAGAAGAAGAAGGAGGAGGAGGAGGAGGAGGAGGAGGAGAAGGAGAGGAGGAGGAGGAGGAGAAGGAGAAGGAGAAGGAGAAGAAGAAGAAGAAGAAGAAGAAGAAGAAGAAGAAGAAGAAGAAGAAGAAGAAGAAGAAGAAGGGATCAAGATCATGATGGGGAAACCCACAGAGACAGCTGCTAGTTGGAGCTCACTGACTCTGGACTGACAGCTCGGGAACCTGCATGGGACCAAACTAGGCCCGCTGAATGTGGGTGACAGTTGTGTGGCTTGATCTGTTTGTGGGGTCCCTGGCAGCAGGACCAGGACTTATCCCAGGTGCATGAACTGGCTTTTTGGAGCCCACTCCCTGTGGTGGGATACCTTGCTCAGCCTTGATACAATGGGGAGGGGCTAGGCTCTCCTTCAACTTGGTATGCCAGACTTTGTTGACTACCATGGGAGGCCTTACCCACTCTGAGGAGTGGATGGGGGTAGAGTGGGAGGGAGGTGAGGAGGCAGGAGAAGGGAAGGGAAGGAGAACTGGGGTTGGTATGTAAAATGAAAAATTTTTTTTAATAAATAAATAAATATATATATTTTTAAAAATTAAAAAAAAAGAAACACAGAACCAAATGAAGAGTTCAAAGCCCAGAGATCGAGCAGTAGCCAAGAGCTAAGACCACCTTCTTACCACTCACTGCTGCTGCCATCCTTCCCCTGAGAAAGAGACCTGTTTTCTGTGTGTCTGTATTTTTATTGACTTTCTGTTCTGTCTTCTCATTGGTTCTAAACCCAACAACTTGACTTCCTTGTCACTGCCTGTCTATACAGACCTTCAAGTCTCTACGGTTGGTACTGAGATTAGAGGTGTGTGTCCTTGAACACACAGAGATTCTGCCTGCCATGTGTTTGGGATTAAGGGCATGTGCTACCACTACCAGACTTCTGCTTACCGGCTTGTTACTAGCTCTGATCCCCAGGCAACTTTATTAACATACAAATAAAATCACATTTCAGCACAAATAAAATATCACCATACTTGTCTGTGTGGTGTGTGCATGTGACCAGAAATTGGCATCAGGTGTCTTTTCCATCACTCTCCATTTTATTTACTGAGACAGGGTCTCTCTTTCCCTAATCCCAGAGCTCACAAATCCTGCTTAGTCTAACTAGCCACCTTGCCTTGGGGATCCCATCTTTGCATCCTGAGGGCTGCTGGGATTAAAGGTAGCTGCCATGCCTGCCCAGCTTTTATGTGGGTTCTGGGGATCCAAACTTTAGTCTTTCCATTTTGCATGGCAAATGATTTTCTCACAGAGCCCAGATTTTAGCAGGCAGTGGGCCCTCAGAGGGCCAGGGCGTCAAGAGGTCAAGGCAAGACTCAGCCACATAGTGAGTCGGACATCAGCTTGGGTTACAGGAGACTTACCCCCAAACAAATAAATGAAATTCCCCCATGCCCCAAATTCCTACTTTTAGACTGTGCTATTGTCTAAACTGGAAGACTTGGTCAAATTATAATCTGAATTATTTATCTCTTAGGGCTGACTGTGGCAGGAAACTGCTTGTAACTCCTGTACTCAGGTGGCAGGGGCAGGGGGATTGTTTGCAAGTTTGAGGCCTGCTTGGTCTCCATACCAAGAGGCTGTGCCACTAAACAACAAATAAAATATCCTTACAAAATTTGATAGTTGAGAACAACAGGTGGAGACAGTCTTTCTGGACACCGGTGGAGGTGGGGGTGCAGGGGTGCTGGTCTACTGCTCCTAAATCATGTCATGTGACTTCTCATTTATTCCGAGGTGGTGATAAGGTAGTTAGGGTGGGGCAACCCAGGCCTTTTGCAGACCACAGCACACTCCAGCAATCACACCAGTGAGCACTTTCCGGACTTACCAGGAAAAAGCTGGAATTTTGTCAAGGACCTTTGGTCTTGACAGCTAGACCAACTGCCACCTCCCCAGGGGTCAGTCAGTTGCAGAAGGGAGAAGAGAAGCCTAGGGAGCTTTCTCAGGAGCACCCCTCCCTGAAGGCTTCCAGGAAACAGAGGAAAATCCCTGGATAATCGAATTGTTAAGGTGGTTCCACAGAAGTTAAACATTCCTCAGACATTTGACCTTTTCTGTTTGCTGAGATAACAACATGAAACTTCTATTTGTGATGTAATTTTTCCTATTGGTGTAATTTACAATTTTTATTGTGTTCATTTTGTGTGGGGGCATGCTCATGTCAGGGCATGTGTGTGGAGGTCAGAGGACCACTTGTGGGAGTTGGCTCTCTCCTTCCCTGGACTCGGGTCACCAGGCTTGACAGCATGTGCCTTGAATAGCTGAGTCATCTCCTTAGCCCTCCTTTGCCTTCATTCCAGGTGGGACTGGAATTCATCGCTGGTCCCAGACTGGCCCCAAAGCTGTGGCAATCCTGCCTCAGCCTGCAGAGTGTTGGAACTACAGTCATGCCCACTTGAACAGTACTGCCTTAGAGGGTAATGCCGGTTCTGGGCATGATGGTTTCTGCTATGAGGAGGCTGCTTTGTCAGCGGTACAGCAGCAAGGGTAGCTGTAGTGTTTCCATTTCCAAGACCTAGACTCAGATGCAAGGGCTTCTTTTGGTATTTGCTCCAGGCAGGGTCTCACGGTATAGCCCAGGCTGACCTGGAGCCTGCGTTGACTGTCCTGTCACTGCCTCACTAATGCTGGGGTTGTAGGAACGAGCTACCACACTCAACCTCAGTGCCACAACTAGCATATTTTCCCTCTGTCCACGCCTACTCTGCTGCCGTGCTGACAGCACTCAGGAGGCAGAAGCAGCAGGATCGCATTCACAGTCGATCTCGGCGAAATCCTCAGCCAGCCTGGGCTCAAAGTTAACCGCTAAGCCCCACTTGCCCAAAGAGAAGGTAACTTTCTGGGGTCCTGGGAGATGTAGTTCTTAGGAAGTAACAAGCCCCATGTTTCCACTTCCCTAAACAAGTTTGTTTGAGCCAACTACACTGGATGCGCTGGAGGCACATAGGCAGGAAACCTGTCAGGTTGTGTGCTTGTCCTGATTGGACCTGATGGGAAATGCAATGAATTACGGATTTTGCCTTTTTAAGTCCCTGCAAAAAGTGGCTCGTGGCCATTCCCTGGGAACTCAGGGGTGGACCTGGCCAGAGTCCATCTACTTGGCCGGTATTTAATTAAAGCTTGCTTCAAGTTTGTCTCTAAATTGTGGAGCTGTTGTTTTTTTTTTCCTCTCATAAATCTCAGGATTAATACTACATGAGAGCTTGTCTCAACTAACAGTCACAAATCCACCGCACAGGCACTTGGTTTAAGGAATCCTTCTTAAAATGGCACGCTTTTTAGGCTAGAATTAAACCATTCAGTAGATAAAGTTAACTCTGAAGGCCCAGGGACAATGGGGCTGCAGCAGTAGTTCCAAGTGGGTGACATCTCTGTCCCCAGTCTGCTGGAAGAGAATGGGCCAAAACATACTAATTGGGTGAAGCGGAAATTACAGGAATTTGGAAGGGGGATGCTGAAAACATGACAGTGCGAACCAAAGGCGGAGATTGCTCAGCTGGCACGAGACAGATGTAGGCTGAGTGACAGAGAAGGGCCAGGCCACAACTGCAGGCCATCTTGCTTTCCAAGAGTGGTTCTGATTAGCTGAGCAATGCTTTTGGGTTTGTACACTCTTGTTTACCAATGGTGGGGTGGCCCCAGAGGGCCTGGGGCTCTGGGCCACAGTGATGACTGTGGTTAGAACAATTTTCATCTTATACCACTCCCTGGAGGACAGATCTGGGGAAGAGGACTGTTTGCTTTCTTCTTTAATGACATTTTCACGTTAGATGCTCGGATTAAAGTGAAGGAGACTGAGGGTAGAGGCACAGCCTGTAATCCCAGTATTTGGGAGGCGGAGGCATGGGGATTTCAAGAACAAGGTGGGGCTGGGATGGGGCACTCTTGGTGTCAGTGTGTAAGAAAGGGTGCTGGGTTGAATTCTGTAGTGCCACAGGTACAGCTTTGTGCAAAGTGCTCCTGGGGCTGGGGATGTAGGTTAGCCATGGAGTGCTTCATGGGTGAGTCCCAGTGCAGCTTACAAATTCTCCAGGTCTGACTTGGGACAGCCACCTCCTTGACATGGGCCCATGTGTGAGTGTAACCGTGTCACCAACATCAGGCCTTCACAATCACAGGCCAGCCCCGAACACAGGGAGTCACTGTGTAATGTGACCCCACCTAGAAGTCACAATGGAGAGGTTTAGCTGGGATTCCATACCTACCTTTAGTTATCTCCATCTGTGCCTTAACGGTCCTCAGCTCCACGGACTGCTAACCACCTCTGCTCATAGAAAATGAAACGACTCCCAACTAATTAATTTCTTACAATTTCTACAAATAAATCACTTGCCTTGCTGACCTAAGGCCTTAAAAAAAATGTTCAGACTGCCTGAAAATCATTTTATTTCAATGGTGGCAGCGAGGGAAATCTTTGGGATCACAGGGGAACTTGATCTACCCCAGAGAGTCCTGGGTCAGAGTAGCTCCAAGTAACATCAATGTTTCCCTCTTCTTGGACACCCCAACAGTTCCCAGGGAGCCTGTCAGACTTGCAGAAGAATGGCATGGTGGGCAGCTAGCTGGCCAGGCAGCTATAGAGCTAGGAACACTCCCTTTGCTGAATCTGGAAGAAAGGAAGCCTTCCACCAGGTCCTCCAGCCCAGCCTGCAGGACTCCTGCCTCTGCAGCAGCAGCCACCTCCCCCAGCTCCCGAGGGAGGTCAAGAAACTGCCTCCCAGGACAGAGACATCTCTAACTCTCTGTTCTCCTATTCTATGCATAGCCTCTGCGGTCAGTCCTGAGGAAGAAAGCAACTGCCGGACCCTCCCCCACCCCATCCATTCTATGTCGAGGCCCTGACCAAACCAAAGCCTTTGAGAGGCACTGACCTCAAAGCGACAGCGATGACACCCTTCCTAAGTTCTTCCTTAGTCTTCCTCGTTTTTTAACAGGGTCTCATGTAGCCTAGGCTGGCCTGGGCCTCACTATGCAGCTGAGCCTGGCCTGGGGCTCACTATGCAGCTGAGGCTGGCCTGGGGCTCACTATGCAGCTGAGGCTGGTCTTGGATCCACTATGCAGCTAAGGCTGGCTTTGGACTCCGACTCCCAATTGCTAGAATCAAAGTCATGAACCACCATGCCCAACTTATTCCAAGACCAGCCTGTGCAACTTAATGATCCTCTGTCTCAAAATAAAACATTTAAAAGGGGGCCTAGAAAAATAAAACAGCTGGGCATTGGTGGCGCGCGCCTTTAATCCCAGCACTCGGGAGGCAGAGCCAGGTGGATCTTTGTGAGTTCGAGGCCAGCCTGGGCTAACAAGTGAGTTCCAGGAAAGGTGCAAAGCTACACAGAGAAACCCTGTCTCACAAAAACAACAACAACAAAAGAAAAACAACAAAACAAACAAAAACCTGGGGTGGGGTGTTAAAATGACTTTGGAGCATCCTCAGAGCACTTGCTGGGCAAATCCCACGGGGAAGGACAGAGCAGACCCCAAAGAATCTGTCTTCTGACCACACACACAAAGAAGTAATATATTCAAAATTAAAAATAACTAAGTAGCCGGGCGGTGGTGGTGCATGCCTTTAATCCCAGCACTCGGAAGGCAGAGGCAGGCAGATCTCTGTGAGTTCGAGGCCAGCCTGCTCTACAGAGAGAGATCCAGGACAGGCACCAAAGCTACATAGAGAAACCCTGTCTCAAAAAAACAAAACAAAAAACAAAAAAATTAAAATTATAACATAGCTTAGTGGCTGACAACTTGCCTAAATGTGCAGAGCTCTGGTTTATTTGAAGAATTGGGGGTGGGGATAAACCAACATTTTGTTGTTTTACTTGTTTGTTTAAGATAATGTCTTAGGGCTGTTGAGATGGCTCAGTCAGTAAAGGCATTTGCCACCTGAGGGGTCTTGGGAACCCATACAATGGAAGGAGAAAACTGACTCCTGTACTTTGTCTTGACCTTTGCGCATACCCTATGACATGTGTGCTTCCTACCAAAATAACACGGTTTTTTTTTTTGTTTGTTTGTTTTTTTAAAGACAGGTCTCACTAATATTTCCTAGGCTGGCCTTGAACTGCACGCATAGTTGTGGATGAACCTTTGGTTTTCTGACCCTTCTGCCTCTATTTTCCTAGTGCTAGAACTGTAGGCCATGCTGGGAATTGAACTCCCAACCTTGAGCATAATAGGCAAGCAGATAACTATTGAACTACACCCCCAGCCCAATATTCTGGTGCTTTGAAAGTGAAACAATGAAACAATTTTATGTGCTCAAAAATCTCTTTAACAATATAGGCTGCCTTGTAACTAATGACTATCTCCTAGTGGTGGGGTTATGGCGGTTTTACCTTTCTTCTTAGTCTACTTAAGTTCTTCTCTAAATTCAACACAAAAACTCAGTGATAGGAAAATGTCATCTGTAAACAAAAAAACGGTGTGCAGAAAACTTCAGAATGAAGAACCTACTGGGACTAAGATGGAAAAACAGTTCTGGTCTCTCGGTACCTTTCCGGAGTCCACAGGGGTGGGGCAGGGCTTGGGAAAGCCATGATCACAGCTTATGTGTATAATAGCAGAGTTCCCAGTGCACAGCAATGGCTTTTCCGTGAGGGAGAGGGCTGTTCCTGGGGGAATCGTAAAGAGAAATAGCTTTTTTTCCCCCTTAAGTTTCTTCATGAGAGTCTCAGACCTGAGCATGGATTCTCTGGAGAGGAATTGGGATGCACCTGTGGTTTTGGCTTTGACCAGCCTATCGAAATGGGTCAAGACCCTTATTTTGAAGTTCGTGGCTCAATAACCCTCTATGGGGATGCAGGATCCTCAGGCAAATTCTACTTTGTAAGGAGGTGTGGCTGGCCTGGGCTAGGGGATGAGGGGATCTTCCGCATTGGTGGCTCTGCATAGACAGCCAGAAAGGGCTGGTGCCAGTTCTCTGGGACAGCCTGAGGCAGTAGAAGGGGAACTGTCTGTGCGCTTTGCAAAGATCTCCCAGGACCCATGCCCAGTGCATTGGTCGGCTTGAGCGGGAAAGACTTGCTCAGCTCCTCTCTTTGTCCAAGGCCCCTCTTTTACCTACTAAGAGTGAGAGTGAGTGAGTGAGTGAGTGTGTGGGTGTGTGTGGGTGGGTGTGGGTGGGTGGGTGAAGTCCAAATATAATAATTTCTTCTTGAGACAGAGTCTCTTATTAGCACAGGCTGGCCTAGAACTTGATATGTAGCAAAAGATTCAACCACTTAAATATAGTAATTTAATGTCATTAAAAAAAAAAAAAGGGTTGGGGATTTAGCTCAGTGGTAGAGCGCTCACCTAACAAGCCAAGGCCCTGGGTTTGATCCTCAGCTAAAAAAAAAAAAAAAAAAAAAAAAGCCTAGTGTGATGGTGTGTACCTTTGATCCCAGCACTCAGAAGGCAGAGGGAAGTGGGTCTCTGTGAGTTGGAGGATAGCTGGTTTACATAGTGAATTTCAGGCCAGTATGAGTTACACAGTGAGACTTTGACTCTCTCTCTCTCTCTCTCTCTCTCTCTCTCTCTCTCTCTCTCTCTCTCACACACACACACACACACACACACACACACACACTTTTCAGAAGCCTAACATAACTGCTGGGGGAGTCCTGGCAGAGTCACCATTAATAAATGAGAAATCAGGGTCCCCTGTTGGGGTTCTTAGATTCATAAATAAAAGAATTTAAGAATGGACTCAAACAGAAGCTCAAACACAATTTTATTTGAGTTTAAAGGAAAAACCCCAGTGCAGGTAAGCTGTAAACCTGAGCGGCCGTCTGGAGGAGGAGGAGGAAGAGGAGGAGGAAGAGGAGGAGGAGGAGGAGGAGGAGGAGGAGGGGAAGAACCATGCAGTCTAAGTTATACCAGTGGGGAGGTCGGCCACATGGTGAACAAGCAGATAGAGAGCAGGGAGGGAATGTTAGAGAAAGGGCAAAGCCCAAATTGTCAGGGAAAGCATGCTGAGAACAGAGACAGCAGAAAAGGAAACCATGCTTTTCTGCATAATTCAGAAAATCAGGCAGACTCTGCTGATGACTGCTTTGTGAACTAATGCACTAGAGGCTGGGAATTCTGGGAAGAAAAATATATTATCTCATCAAAGAGCTAATTAGGTGCTGGAGAGATGGCTCTGTGGTTAAGAAAGCTTGCTGCTTTTCCAGAGGACCCAAGTTCGGTTCCTAGCACCCATGTCAGGAGGCTCACAATTCATATAACTCTAGCTCCAGGGGACCTGACACCTCTGGCCTCTGAGGGCGCCTGCATATACTCTGTATTAACTTTGTTCCTCTGTCTCTCTGTCTCTCTCTCATCTCTGTCTTTGTCTCTGTCATACACACACACACACACAAATCTTAAACCAATCAATATTTAAAAAGGCTAATTACTCCTTCTATCTATTTAGCATGGTTTAAGGTGAACTTACCTTCCTATGGGTGGTCCCACTTTCCTGACACTTGTCCCTGAGCTAGGTGACTGAGGAACCCAGCTGGAATGCTAGGCCAGAGATGCCATTCTCTTGGCCAGAAGGTCAAAGCTTAATAAGCTTTGACTGCGGCTCTCACACTAGCAACGCTCTGGCATTGCCAGAGCAGAAGAGTCGGATCTGAAGATCGGTCTTCTTAGCAGGTGATTCTGTTGACTAGCCGCTTCCTTGCTCGGACGACCCATTGGCCAGGGGCTCAGCATCCTTGGCTTGGGCCTGTCCATCCCCAGTGCTCTCTTCTCTGCTCTGGCACCTTCCCCCTTACTCCTCTTGTTCTGTTTTACTTACCCCCCATTCCCACCTGGGCCTTATCTATACAGCTCCTCAGCTAGAAACCTGACCTCCCTCAGAGTCCTAGCCATCACTGGCTCCAAGCCTATACTACCTCTGTTCACACTGGCGTTGTCTCTGGTTTACATTTTATCTACCTGTGCAAATGCCAGACTAAAGGCTGGATATAAGACTGTGTCTAGTCCATTTTAGCAGCTGGGGAGCTAGCCTGTAATCAGACTGATAAGGTCCTGAGGCAGAGGTTTCCACAGCTCCATCACTGGGGACTTGAACAGCCCTCCCACCATAGGATGTGTAACTGAGGAAGTGGAGCCATACCTGGGGACCAGCAGCAGGAGATGACATCTGACAGCATTGTTTGTAGGTTTTATTGATGGCGATTGAAGTCAGGTTCATGTGTGAGAAACATGTTCTTTGCCACTGAGCCCAATGGTGGTGTTTAAAATGACCAAGCTGGGGCAGGAGAGAAGACTGAGCAGGTGAAAATGTTTGTCACACAAGCCTGACAACCAAGTTTGGATGCCCAGAGCCCTAAAAATGCCACATATGGCAGTGTGCAACAGTACTCCCAGAACTCACTCCAAAATGGGAGGTGGAGACAGGGGAATCACAGGGATGCCCTAAGACAGCAAGCCTGGTGTACACAGCACAGAGAAGAGAAACCCCACCTCAAATAAAGTGGAAGGAGAGGAATGATACTTTACATTGTCCTCTGACTGTGACCTGTGTGTCACAGTGAGCTTGTGCCCTCACATAAAACACACGTACAAACATAAAGAATTCCTTTTCTGGATTTATTTATGTGTAGAAGTTTGTTTTAATTAGGGAAGAGCAGGAACATGGTCCCCCACTACCACAAATTACACAGTTGAGTTTGCTGCAGTTGGAGAGATTGCAGGATCAGCACAACCAGAGTGCACTGGATGAGCCTCACCCGGGAAAACCTTCCTGATCATCGTGTCTTCCCTGCCAGGTGCTATGTGTATGAGTGCTGTGTCTGCATTTATTTCTGTGAATTGTGTGCGTGCCTGGAACTGGAGTTACAGGTGATTGTCAGCCACCAAGTGGGTATTAGAAACCAAATCCAGATTCTTCTGAACAGCAGTTAGTGTTCTTAATCATGGAGATTAATCATACCTTTATTCCCAGCACTCACAAGGTGGAGGCAGGTAGAACTCTGTGAGTTCAAGGCCAGTTGGGTATACATAATGACTTCCAGGATAGCCAGGGCTATATAGAGAAAACCTGCCTCAAAACAAACAAACAAACAAAACCCCAAACCAACAAATGTGTAGAAAAAATTAATAATAGAGATTATGTTATAGACACTGAGGGATATAAAAATCCCTGTGTGATGCACACCTGCCTGGGTCATTTGTTGGTTCCTTTGCCCTCTCCACCAGGAGCCTGCTGCATGCAGGCTGCTGTCCAATAGCCCCATTAGCCACCCTCTGAATCTGCAGCCTTAAGCTTTGCGGGTGCCAAGGCTCCTAGCTGGAGAGCCTTCAGTGAGGCAGACTCACTCCCACCCCTTGCCACTTTCACTAATGGGGTCTGACACAATCGATGTCTTCTTCCTAAGTATCAGTTGTCAGAGTGCAGCTGCTCTGTGGTAATGGGGACCTTTGGCAAAGATTTGCCCTTGAGGAGTAGTACACTGTTTAAGGAGAAACAAGATGATTTTAGGCTAAGTCAAATGAAAATATAGATAGGACAACAGCCTACTCTTGAAATGTGTGAGACAATATTTAAAAAGCAAGCATCCAACCCCACAAAGTGAAAGGTATAGTCCATCAGAAGTGGGAGGTTTGGATGTACCAAAGAGCTGAGAGAGAGTTAGTGATTGATTATTTTAAAGATTTATTTTGTATGTGTGTGCATTCCAGTATTTGATCCTCTGGAACCAGAATTGCTGGTAGTTACCAACCTCTGGAATGTGGGCACCAGGAACCAAGCTCTGGTCCTCTGCAAGACCAGCAAGTGCTCTTAACCATGGAGCCATCTCTCCAGCTCCAGTCCCTATCCCCCAAATTATTTCAGACATTTATTTATTTGAGACAGGCCTCTTCTCTGAGGGCACTCACATTCAAGTATTGTCTTAGTCATTGTTCTAATACTGTGAAAGGCATGACTAAGGCAGTACTTATAAAAGAAAGCATTTAATTGGGGCTGGCTTACAGTTTCTGAGGTTAGTCCATTATCATCATGGCTGGGAGTGTGGTGGCATGCAGGTAGACGTGGTGCTGGAGGAGGAGCTGAGAGTTCTACATCTTGATCTGTAGGCAGGGAGAGAGAAAGACAGGGCCTGGCATGGGTTTTTGAACCCCAAAGCCCACCCTCAGTGACACATTTCCTCCAACAAGGCCACACCTCCTCCAACAAGGCCATACCTCCTGATCTTTATAATCTTTTCAAGCAATTCCACTTCCTGATGACTAACCATTCAAACATATGAGTCTCTGGAGCCATTTTTATTCAAACCACCACAGGCACAGACACATATACCTAATAAAACATAAAAAGAAAGCTTAGATCTCTGGGTGAAGACTCTGCTTATTGTGAATTTTAGTGAATGTCATGTCCAGCTCATCAGACCCAGGAGAAAAGCACTGATGGCCGGTCATTGTGGTCTTCATTGGGGTCACTGTGGTCTTCATTGGGGACACTGGTCTTCTTTAGGGTCACTGTAGTCTTCATTGGGGTCACTGTGGCCTTCATTGGGGACACTGTGGTCTTCATTGGGATCACTGTGGTCTTTACTGGGGACACTGAGGCCTTCAATCCAGGCCATGAAATTTGTTAGCTAGTTTATTTATTTTTTGAGATGGGGTCTCATGTAGTCTTAAATTCCCTATGTAGCTGAGGCTGGCCTTAAACTCCTGATCTTGCCACAACTCCCATCTGAAAACTGTATTATGTGTGACACATGTGTGGAGGCCAGCGGTCAACCTCTGGTATCATTCCCTAGGCACTGCTCACCTTGTATTTTTGAGACAGGGCCTCTCATTGGCCTAGGGCTCGATGATTAGGTTAGGCTGGCTGACCAGCCGCCTGGCTTGTCCACATGGTTCTGGGGTTAAGTTCAGGTTGTCAGATGTACACAGCAAGCAGTTTGCCAACCAAGTCTCTCCTCAGAGGCTGAGGCTCACTTGTTTTTAGTCTTATGTCTTTTGGACAGTGTCTTATAATGTCCCTAACTCAGCCTCCTCAGTATTGGGATTAAAGACATGAGCCATCATGTTTGGCTTTAGATATTTAAAAGGAAATTACATTATTATTATTATTATTATTATTATTATTATTATTATTATTAGTGTGTGTGTGCACATGTTGCACACACATGCCATGGCACTTGTGTGGAGGAGGGATGACAACTTTTAGAGACCAGGCTCTTCTCCCACTGTGGTCCCCAGGTTTTCCCAGCACGCACCTTTTCTGGTTGAACCATCTTGCCAGCCCATTCTTTGGATTTTATTCTTTGTTGGTCTGGAAGACATTGCACTAGATTCAGTGAGGCCGTGACAAGTTTCACTTACCCTGAATATAAAATGTCCGCTGCAGGTCCTGTACTGAAGGACTGGACACCACCTGCTGGGCTGTTCAGAAGTGATTGGAATGAGTGGGCTGTGATTTCACAAACAGGTCAATCACTGATGAACTCATTGTTATGCCCAGATCAAAAGGACACCCACCCCCTCAAAGACCAACACAGTTGGGGTGAGGGTATTCCAGGGTTCAGGACCCTGATCGGCTGACATTTGTCTAGGGGTATAGGGAATGTTTGGAATGTCAGGTATTTCCCCTTAGGTGCAGGCCCTCCCCGGGTGGGGTCAGCTCATGGCTTCTCCTGGATCCCTGTGTTGCCTGCCTGTAAGCCTGTCACAGAAGCTGTGCCTGGACCTCCAAGCCTGTCATGGCAGTTGTGTGGTCAAGCTGTTTTGGGCTCCTCACCCTGGCGCGCGTGTGCACACACACACACACACACACACACACACACACACTTACAACGGAAGCAGGTCACAGAGACTGTGCCTTTGATGGTCCTGCCCCGTCCTTGCCATATGTCACATTGTCCCCACCATGGTGTCCCTCCTCACCACCACCTAGGAGCGATGGAGCCAAGCAACTGTGGACTGAAACCCTTGACCCAGGAGCCCGAGTCTACCCTTCCTTTAAGTTGTTTATCTCGAGGATTTTGTCACATGAATGAAAAGTCTGACACGCGGTGAAAAGGCAAATTCTGAAGAAAGCAACACTGAAGGAACTTTACAAAACGGAGGGCAAAGGCCAGGAAGGGGCCAGACGGAAGCTGGAATCCTGCGGACGCCTGGGACGCGAACCCTGGTGACTTCTACCCTTTGACCTAACGCCTCCGGAGATTGACACAAAGATATTGCGTCCAGAGGCTCAAGACAAACATCACAAGACTGCCGGACTCCTGGTTTAAGGACGTTTTGCTCTGTTTGCACATCTGGTGGTCAGTCTTGCCGGCCCTGCGCCTTCTCAGTGTGCAGTAGCCCGCCACCCTGCCTGCCTCAAACACTGGTTCAGAGCCACAGAACCCTCCCTCCAAACTGCAACTCCCAAGACCCAAATATAGTCCGCATACGTTTGCAGTAGCTGAGTTGGGATTGGTCAACAGCACTTAGAATCCTAGCTGCTGTGTGGATAGCATGGAACAGAAACACGTGAGGAACGAGGGGTTAGCCATCGTGACGCCTTCACAGGGGCTGGGCGGCGGGAGGGAGATGGAGAAAAGCAGACAGACTTGGAATAAACAAGTCTTAAGGACTGTGCTGAAAGGACCAGAAGAGGGTCCGAACATGGGGAGGAGTGGAGGATCATGGGTAACTCTGGCAATCAAGGATTCTGCCTGGCATCTGGTAGGGGATCAAGAAACAGTGACAAATCAGGAGCAGCCGGGTGGACCAGACAGAGATGTGGCCTCAGCACTCCCGTGGGGACGGACGGGTGGATGCCTGGGTGGTGGAGGCGAACCGAGGGATGTGACTTCCTAAGGGAGTGGACTTCCGTAGGAGCAACGCTAGGATGGCTTTCCCATCTAAAAGGATGGCAAGAGAGCTGGGAGTTTTCGTGTACGCCTGTAATCCCAGCACTGGGGCGGTGAAGGCGGGAGGAGCAGGTTCGAGGCCACTCTCTGCAACCCAGCAAGTATCTGGGTTAGTATTCTGTCCCCGAGACACAAGCTAGAGTCATTGGAGAAAAGGGAGCACCCCCGGAGAAAAATGTCTCTACTAGATTGGCCTGTAGGCAAGACTGTAGGGACTTTTCTTTCTATTTTTTTAAAAGACTTATTTGTGTATTATGTATACAGAAGAGGGCGGCAGATCTCATTACAGATGGTTGTGAGCCACCATGTGGTTGCTTGGAGCTGAACTCAGGACTTCTCGAAGAGCAGGCGGTGCTCTTAACCTCTGAGCCATCTCTCCAGCCCGAGAATTTTCTTAATTAGTGATTGATGTGGAAGGGCCCAGCCCACTGTGGGTGGGGCCACTCTGGGCAGGTGGTCCTGGGTGGTATTAGAAAGCAGGCTAAGCAAGCCAGTAAGCAGCACTCCTCCATGGCCTCTGCTTCAGTTCCTGCCTCCAGATTCCAGCTGTGAATTCTTACCCTAACTTCCCTTAATGACAGAGTGACCTGTGACATATAAGATGAAGTATAAACCCTTTCCTCCCCAACTTGATTTGGCCATGGCGTTTATCACAGTAATAGAAACACTGACTAAGACAGTGGGATTGAGGCCAGCCTGAGCTACAGGATATTCTATTTCAAAAGAAAATTAAAGTGGGGGGAGGGGTGTGCTGGAGAGATGGTTCAGTGGTTAAGAGCACTGCTCCTGGTGTGGTGCTCAAGCCTTTAATCTCTGTACTCAGGAGGCAGAGGCAGGCAGATCTCTGAGTTCAAGGCCAGCCAGGTCTACACAGAGAGACTTTGCCTCCAAAACAAACAAACAAACAACTACAAAATCCCAAAACAGTACTGGCTGCTTTTCCAGAGAACCAAGGTTTGGTTCCTAGCACCACAAGTGGTGGCTTACAAACTGTCACTCCAGTTCCAGGGTATCTGATGTCCTCTTCTGCTGCCTCAGGCACCTGGCATGCATGGGCTGCATTTATATACATGCAGGAAAACTTATTCATGGGAATGAAATAATAATAATAATAATAATAATAATAATAATAAATGAAAAAAGAAAACTTTAAAAAAAGAAAGCATGGAAAAGGGGCGCAGGGAGGTAGCAATGTCTTAGTCAGTAAAGCACTTGGAGGTCTACATCCAATCCCCAGCAGCCATGCCTAAAAAAAAAAAAAAAAAAAGGCTAGGCATGGGGTGTACACCTCTAATTCCAGTGCTGGGGAGGTAGAGACTGGGGGCGCCCTGGAACTTGACAAGTTAGTCTGCCCAAATAAAAGGACTCAAGGTTGAGTGGCACACTTGTCTTGGAAGTAAGGTGGATCGTTGGTGAGCTGGCTCCTGCTGCCAAGCCTGCTCCGAGTAGGAACCCTGGGACTGACAGGGTGGGAGGAGAGAACTGACCCCTGCAACTTGTCCTCCATGAAGACATCTTGGCATGTACACATTCCTGTACTATACCACACACAAAGTAAGTAAATACATTTAATAAAGTTGTAATTTTTATTCAAGAAATGAATCACCAATATACTTGTGTGTCGAAAGACAGTCCAAGAATGGAGTTGTCTGAGGGGAATTCTTAGTGCTCGTGAGAAAACTCCAAGAAAACAAGAGTCTTGTGGCCACAATTTTTTTCAAAAACAAAGAATTGTGCTTAGAATGTGCTTTTGTACCCCTCCCAGGGGCATCGGAGAGGGGTGAGTTCACTTTAGATTAATCATCACAACTGGCTATTGTCATTTGTTTCTATGCCTCTATGGAAAACACGCTTTTGCCATGTGTGCCTGTCCTTGCGGTTGTCACTTTAACTCAGGTGACTCTTCTGAACCCTCAGAGTATAAATTGTCTGATGCTCTGAATAAAGTTGGTTAGTGCATGAGACTTTCCACCCTACTTTTAATTAAGCCCAGCTCTCCCAGGAAAGTTGCAGGAGTCAGCCTGGTCTACATAACAAAACAAACAAACAAACCAACCTACAACAAAGGACTCTATCCCGTGTCAACCTCATACTCAAACCCATCACTTTAAGCCATGACCTGTCGGCTCCATATGCCCTGTCCAACTTCACAAGTTCCCACAGTCATCAATAGTTCCCACATTTTCAAAGTCCAAAGTCTCTTAACTGTGCACTCCAACAAAACCAAAAACAAGTTACAAATCTGCTCTCTCTGTCTCTCTGTCTCTCTCTGTCTCTCTCTGTCTCTCTCTCTCTGTCTCTCTCTCTCTCTCTCTCTCTCTCACACACACACACACACACACACACACAAACACATGCACACACATATGCTGCACACATTTTCAAGAGCTTATAGTAGCTAGAGAAGAATAAAGACACCAAAAAATAAACGAAATGAACAAAACCCCACAACTCCACAGGTAAGAACAAGGGGAAAATCCTACAAGCTGCCAGAGACAAGCACCCAGATTACATCCAAAGGAATGAGGATGAGACCTTGTGCCTGTAAGAAGACAATGGAGTTGGTACCAGCCTAGTGCTGGAGAAAATATTCTTGTGTGTGTGTGTGTGTGTGTGTTTTGCAGGCAGGGTCTCACTATGTAGCCTTGGTTGGCTTAGAACTCACTATGTAGACCAGGCTGGACTCCAATACAGAGATCTGCCTGCCTCTGCCTCCCATTTGCTGGGATTACAGGTGTGCGCTACCACAGCACGGCTTGAAAATATTCTTGATGTGGAGTGGTTTTGTTCTCAATCTTCCATTCATTGCTGGAAGTAGAAGACAGACATTCTTGGCCCTCCCAAGGCTAAGAGGCTTTGCAACTTACAGCTCTCCTCAGCAAGAATGAATTCAGGGCATTCTCCTAGGAGAGAAAGAAGCCAATCTTTGAAGATTACTTGTTCTAGAAGATGAATGTGTGCTAAGAAATTATCAAGAGCCCCCCCCCCCCTCAAATAAATACTTGTGAATGGTTTTGAGGCTTTGAAGTGTACCCTGGCTGAGCCTGGGGATTTGTGTACTTGGAGGCTGAGGCAGAAGGAAACTGAGTTGACAGCCTGGATTATCCAGTATAGTGATATTTTATTTGTATTGAAATGTGATTTTATTTGTATGTCAATAAAGTTGCCTTGAGGTCAGAGCAAGCCAGAGCAGAAGCCGAGCAGTAGTGGGGCACGCCCTTAATCCCAGCAATTGGGAGGCAGAGCTAGGCGGATCTCTGTGTGTTCAAGGACACAGCCAGCATAGCAGACACACGCCTTTAATTTCAATACCAACCATAGAAGACCTGGAGGTCTGTACAAACAGGCAGTGACGAGGAGGTCATGTGGCTGGGTTACAACCAATGAGGGAGGAGAACAGAAAGTCTTTAAATAGACAGGACGCACAGAAGTAGGTCTCTTGCAGAGAGGAGGAACCGCAGAAGCAGTGAAGGGTAAGGTTTTCTGCTTTGGCTCTGACCTCGTGGTTTTTAACTCTTCAACTGGCTCTGTGTTTCTTATTTAACAAGCAGGATACATCTACAATTGGCGCCCAACGTGGCAAGAATTCATTAAAAAACCGCTTGCCTTGGCAGTGGGTCCGGCTTCCCGCCTGGGCGGGCCTGCCTCCCTAGCTCCGGCTTAGCCCTGGTCTAACCCAGGCCTAGCTCAGCTTAGGACTCAGGCGCCGCAGCTGGAGTTACTTGCTTAAAAAGCCAGTGCTACAAACAACTCAGGCCTGCGGGAGCTACCGCTAATTGCAGTAGCTACACGCAACTGCAGATAGGCTGCTTTGGCTGAAACGCCAGCGCACGTGGTCGGTCGGAGCTTAAGGAAGCCAGAGCCCAGGCTCGACTCCGCTCAGACCGGAACATTGAAGCGGCTGGATTCAAGATTTTAGCCAGAACGTGGCTACGCTTTCTCTCTTTCTCTCTTTCTCTCTCTCTCTCTGGATTCCCACCTCGGACGCTAGGTAGCTGTTTGGAAATTCCCTCGGATTTCTACTGTTCTGCGCAGAATTGGTAAGTCATTTATATCAGATATTTTAAAGGAAACTATTTAAAAGAGATTTTTTTCCACATTAAAAAAAAAATGGGTTTTATGTGTACATTGGAAGAAAATTGGGCTTTGTTTGAAATTTTAGGCAGTATGGTAATGGAACAACTATATGAGAAGATTAATGTTGATCGAATTATGTACATTATTATTCTTCTTATCCTTATTTTACAATTTAAAAAGACAGTCAATTTAAGTGCCAGGATAAAAATTTTAGAAAAACTTGTTAAACCTGTTAAAATGAATTATAGAGAAATTCAGATTCAGACAGAAGAAATTAACAGTGAAGTTGTTTCAGGATTGGATTATAAGGTTACAGAAAGAAAGCCTGTTTTCACACAATCACCCTTAATTTATCCGGTAACCATACAACAGCAGCCTGGTCAAATGACTACACAAAATATTTGGACTCCAGTTGAAATGTTAGACTTACGAAGGTTTAAGGAGGCAATAGTATCTTATGGCATGCATTCTCCATATGTAAAACAAATGTTAAACTCCTGGTCGACTTATAATAGAATTATACCACAGGACTGGCGGGAGCTGGCACAGGCGGTTCTAGAACCCGGACAGCAGCTCCAGTGGCAAATGTGGTTCAAACAGGAAGCTAAAACCATAGCAAAACAATGTAGTGATAGAGGTATACAAATCTTCCAGGATCAGCTTGTTGGAGAAGGCCAATATGCTGCAGTACAAACACAATGTTTATATGATATGCAAACTCTAATTCTATGTCGAATGGCAGCCATGAATGCATGGGACAGAGTTGAGGAACCAGGGAAGAAAACTGAGTCATTTACAAAGGTTATACAGGGCCCAAAAGAATCTTTCACAGATTTCTTACAAAGATTGACTTCAGCAGTAAAGAGAATGGTCCCAAATTCAGAAGCTAGCCAGATAATAATTGAATCTTTGGCTTTTGAGAATGCAAATGAAGCATGCAAGAGAATAATCAGGCCGTTAAAGGCGAGATCTGCACCCCTGGAAGATTGGATTAGAGACACGGTTAATGTTGAGGCTCATGATCATGATAATATGTGGGTAGGAGAAGCAATTTCAAGAGGTTTGAGGAATGTTAGATGTTTTGGATGTGGAAAGCAAGGACATTTGAAAAGGGACTGTAAACAGGGCACTTCTAGAAACAATGTTTCTTCAAGGAACAATGGCAACAGAATGCCCCTTCCTTCAGGAGTATGTAGAAGGTGTGGTAAGGGAAGACATTGGACCAATGAATGTAGATCAACAAGGGACAGACAAGGTAATACTTTGCCTCAGTCTTTGGGAAACTCCCAGAGGGGCCTCAGGCAGGCCCCTACAGTGAATCCAGTTCAGACTTTTCCTGCAATCGTAGAGGAGGCCCCTACTCAGAGCAGTTAAATGACCAAATGCCTATTGGAATAAACCAGGCTACTCAGAGTAATGGAACAACTGAGACAGAGAGAACAGAAAATTCAGGAGAGACCATAAAGAAAATTTTTTGGCAAACTTCTATAAATGAACAAAGACCACAATTAACAATAAAAATAAATGGTGTTTTGTTGTCTGGTCTGGTAGACACAGGTGCTGATGTTACCATAATTGCACCAGAATTTTGGCATCCATCTTGGCCTCTTCAGGAGGTAAATGTTCAACTGTTAGGAATTGGAACATTATCTCAAGTTAAACAGAGTGCAAGATGGCTCGAATGTATAGGCCCAGAAGGACAGAGAGGCAGATTAAAACCATATGTGGCTAACATAGCCATGAACCTGTGGGGTCGAGACCTGTTACAACAATGGAATACTCAGATTAACATCCCTCCAACCTCAGAAATAAATCATAAACTAGCACATGTTTCTGAGAGAAATATTAGAAGGTATTATTCTAATGAGTGGTCACCAGCCATCCATATTATACAAGAACAGGGCAGAAAAACTGATGATCTTCCAAAGGCACCAACAGCTCTACCTTTAAAATGGTTAACAGACAAGCCTGTATGGGTTCATCAATGGCCTTTAACAACAGAGAAACTCCAGGCTTTAGAAGAGCTGGTAGAAGAACAGTTAAATGCTCAGCATATTGAAGAATCTACTAGCCCATGGAATTCTCCTGTATTTGTTATTAAAAAGAAATCTGGTAAATGGAGAATGGTAACAGACCTTAGAGCGATTAACAAAGTAATTCAGCCAATGGGCTCTCTACAATCTGGAATTCCTTTGCCTACTCTGTTACCTAAAGGATGGCCTCTCATAGTTATTGATTTAAAAGACTGTTTCTTTTCAATACCCCTACAAGAAAAAGACAGAGAAAGATTTGCTTTCACGGTGCCTACTTACAATAATTCTCAACCGGTTAGAAGATTTCAATGGAGAGTCCTCCCACAGGGAATGTTGAATAGTCCAACCCTGTGCCAATATTTTGTACAACAGCCCTTAGAAGTGATACGTAAAAAATTTCCTAAATCTATAATTTATCATTATATGGATGATATTTTACTAGCTGACTCAAGTGCAGATACTTTAGAAAGAATGTTTGAAGAAGTAAAGAAAATATTGCCTGGCTGGGGATTACAAATTGCTCCTGAAAAGATACAAAGAGGAGATTCTATTAATTATTTAGGATATAAAATAGAGCTACAAAAAATTAGACCTCAAAAGGTACAAATTAGGAGAGATCGCCTACAGACTCTTAATGACTTTCAAAGATTATTTGGGGACATTTCTCATCTACGAACTATTGTTGGGGTAAAAAATGATGAACTGAATAATTTGTTCAAAACCTTAGAAGGTGACAAGGACTTAAATAGTCCAAGAGAATTATCACCTGAAGCTGAGAAAGAATTGGCCTTGGTAGAAAAAAAAGTACATGAAGGACATGTAGATCGTATTGATCCAAAGCTGGATTGCATTTTGGTTATTTTACCTTCTAGGCATTCTCCTACAGGAATATTAATGCAGAGAGAAGATATTATATTAGAATGGATATTTTTACCAAATAAACCAAATAAAAAATTAAAAACTTATGTGGAAAAAATCTCTGACTTAATTTTGAAAGGAAAATTGAGACTTCGTCAATTAGCAGGAATATACCCAGCAGAAATTGTTGTACCTTTAACTAAAGAGGACATTGAAAAATTATGGACAGAAAGTGAACCTTGGCAAAGAGCTTGCAGTAATTTTTTGGGAGAAATTAACAGCAAATATCCTAAAAGCAATAGAATTGATCTTATAAAGAGAGCTGATTGGATCTTGCCTCGAATTGTACGTGAAAAACCCATATCTGGAGTTCGGACATTTTATACAGATGCCAACAAGCAAGGGAAGGCAGGTTACAAATCAGAAAATTTAAGTAAAGTGGTTCAAAGTCCTTATAATTCAGTTCAAAAATCAGAATTGTATGCTATTCTCTTGGTATTAATGGATTTTTCAGAACCTCTCAATATAGTTACTGACTCTCAGTATGCTGAAAGAGTGGTATTACATATTGAGACTGCAGAATTTATCCCTGATGCTTCAGAATTAACTTCACTATTTATTCAATTACAAGATACAATCAGGGAAAGGAGTCATCCTTTATATATAACTCACATCCGATCCCATACTGGTCTGCCAGGCCCTCTAGCACAAGGTAATGATGAGATTGATAAATTATTGATAGGAAATGTGCTGGAGGCCTCAGAATTTCATAAGAAACATCATGTCAATAGTAAAGGTTTAAAAAAGGATTTTTCCATAACCTGGCAACAAGCCAAGGAAATTGTAAAGAAATGTCCTACTTGTTCCTTCTACAATCAGACACCATTACCAGCAGGATGTAACCCAAAGGGTACTCAGAGGAATGAAATCTGGCAGATGGATGTGTTTCACTTTGCAGAATTTGGAAAATTGAAATATGTACACCATACTATTGATACTTATTCAGGATTTCAATGGGCAACTGCTTTGAGTTCTGAAAAAGCTGATTCTGTAATCACTCATTTGCTAGAAGTTATGGCCATCATGGGTATACCTGCACAAATTAAAACTGACAATGCTCCAGCATATGTCTCTATTAAAATGAAACAGTTTTTTGCTTATTATAATATAAAGCATATTACAGGTATACCACATAATCCTACAGGCCAAGCAGTTATAGAAAGATCCAACAGAACTCTAAAGGACATGATAAATAAACAAAAAGGGGTAACAAAAACCCCCAGAAATAGACTGCACAATGCTCTACTAACTTTGAATTTTCTCAATGCTAATGAGAAAGGAACAACAGCTGCAGAGAGACATTGGTTAATAGAAAAAACAACAGAATTAAATCAGCCTATATACTTCAAGGATGTGCTGACCTCAGAATGGAAACCAGGGCATGTGTTACATTGGGGACGAGGTTTTGCTTTTGTTTCTGCAGGAGAAGATAAGCTGTGGGTACCATCAAAACTGATAAAGGTTCGATTTGAACAAGAGAGACCTCTTAATTAGAAGAGGTGATAGTTCATCAACCAACATGACCATCCAGTTTAAACTCACTTATACCATTAATACATGCCTTTTCATTTAATCAGATGTAACTTGCCAAAAGGGGACCTCCCCAAAATTAGTCTTGGGGAAGGGTTTTTGTTTTTGTCTTTTAGGAGAATGAAGGCTAAGGAATCTGAAGAACACTGGACAAATGAGACAACTGGAAAAAAAGGACAAATCATCTGTCCCAGGAAAAAGAGTAAAATGGCCTATTGGTATATCATCTACAAAATTTCATAAATCTTTCTAAATGTTTGTTTCTGCTCTTCTCTAAAAAATTAATACTCTTAGTCTTCTTGTAGTCCCAGTTCAATTAAAGCTTCAAGCTGATTTTGGAGTTGGAGAATGGCTCTCTCCTCCTTTAAACTCAAGCATGTTGTTAAAAGGAAAATGAAAACTCCCTGTATCATACCAGAAGAAAGAGCCATCTTCTGACATGGGACAGGAGAAAAACCAAATTAATTAAGGGACTATTCTATTACTAATCTCAATTCTTTGACTCTATTCTGATTCTTTAAACTTTTCTTAAAGTATGAATTTTATATCAGAATTCACAAGATATATATATATATATATATATATATATATATATATATATATATATATATATATATATATATTTTAAACTTTGTTGAGATAATAATGTTCATATGAGTACTAATTAATTTAGAGAAAAGGCTTCGATTAGCTGCCTATACATGTCTTTGTGTTCGAGTCTCTTTTCAGTTTTCTGCAGGAAATCACGGCCAGGCCTAACATCAAATGAAATCTCCAGGAAGAAGATGGGGCCCCACAACGACAATTCCACGTGGAAAATAATATCACTAAGCTGACAAACATCATCTACAGATCAGCTTTGGACTACAAAGTGCTTAG
This sequence comes from Onychomys torridus, assembly GCF_903995425.1. NCBI lineage: Eukaryota > Metazoa > Chordata > Mammalia > Rodentia > Cricetidae > Onychomys > Onychomys torridus. The sequence goes on from NC_050445.1 coordinate 2,510,987, forward strand.
AGCAATTCTGAGATGGCTAGCTGAGATGATCCAGTTTCAAAGACTGCTTGAACAAGGACTTGAGATAAACCCTGAACTTTGGCATTATGGATAACAAAGAATATAGTTATCTTTCCTAGAATTTGTCAATTAACCCAAAATTTTTCTTTTCAGAATAAAGATAACTTCGCCCATACCCAGCAGGAAGCAATTTTAAGAATTCGACGCCCACATTCCCAAAGGGGTGGTGTGGGGTGGGTGGTTTTTTGGTCTTTTTATGGGTATTGGGTCTGGGATAGTTTTCATTGTTTAGGAGGGTTGGTTACAAGTTGTTGTTAAGGGTTAGGTAAAGGGCTAGGCAAAAGGTGCTTGTTTAAAAAAAAAAAAAAAAAAAAAAAAAAGACAATTACTAGTTTTAAATATTTTACATTCAATTGGATTGTTTTATATTGTATACAAATTATTATTATTGAGATTGAGATTGTTAGAATATACCATATACGTATTTCTAATCTTGTTCAAGATATTGTATTTATACCATTCATTTAACAATGTAATTGTAATTTGCTAATCCTTGAATGTTAGTATTACCAACTATTAGGATATATAGAAATGAAAATTAGTGGTTAGACATTACAATTGAACTTGTAGTCATATTAGGTGTGTTGTCAAGATCAAACAGATATATTTTAGATAGACAGGTCATCTTCAAACCCTTCAGAGATCTACAGAATATGGCATTTAAAATGTTTTAATAACTTAAGAATTTTTCTTTTTTGCTATGACTATGAGACATGATGGCTCCTGGCAGTACCAATCTACTTCAGAGAAAATATGGGCATTGAAGAAACTGCATATGGAACTAACTTTCATTGTTGCAAAAGTCAGCCACTGGACAACAAAGTATCCTTGAATCAACTGCTGACAAACAGGACAGACAGGACATGAAACCAAGGACTACCAATTCTTGCCAAAACAAGTGTGGTTGTGGCTTTAACAAAAGGCATCTTCTGAAGCCAGGACAATATGGCACCATCCCTGAAGTGAATGACCTTTGCAATCTGTAAAAGGTACCATGTCCTTTTCTTTGAAGGCAGCTGAACAGGGAGTGGGCCAATGGCTTCTGATGTGCAATGGAACAGCAGATGAAACAGTTATTCTTGAGGAATAACTAAGCTCACCTCTCTCAATAGTAGAATGGCGTTTAATAGAGAGATGTGGAGAAGAACAGGATGCCAAGATGAAGCCACATATACACAGCCAAGAAAAATGGACAGCTGAATTGAAAAGACATCAATAATTTCCAGAATTTAAAATCCTGAATCATGACATGACACTAATGGAATTCAGGTGTTTCTGGTACATGGACTGCTCTCACCAAATGTGAGGTCAAACTGTTGACCTTGTATACATCTTAGTTCACAAAAGAGTCTGTCAGAAACGCTAAGCCTGTAGGCTGAAGATGATGCCCCAACACTGTGGAGAAACCTCAGGTGACTGTCCAGGTAGCTGGCTGTTTCTGTCAACTCACATTTTTTTTTGAAGCTGCTTGCATGTACTTCTTGTTTTTATTTTTTATTAGGTAGTATTATTTCCTTCTTGGGTCTCTGAGGGAGTTGAAGATCAGTTAGTTATAGTTATAATTATCTTTGTTAAGGATTTCAGAAAAACTCACTAAGAGCTGTAAGTGTATAAATTTGAAAGACAGTTCCGTTAGCTATATAAGTTAGGATAAAAAGTGAATCAGGTACATTCTGGACTTACCAAAATAGGATAGATAATGGAATTATTTTCTCTGAATTTGTCAATTACAAATGGACTAGACATTGTTTAGGTATTTATTGTTTGTATATATGGTATATATAGTTATTGTACTTTTGTATATAGTTTTTCTTATATTAGTTATAACTTTTTCCTTTTTTTCTTTTTATTAAAATAGAAAAGGGGAAATATAGTGATATTTTATTTGTATTGAAATGTGATTTTATTTGTATGTCAATAAAGTTGCCTTGAGGTCAGAGCAAGCCAGAGCAGAAGCCGAGCAGTAGTGGGGCACGCCCTTAATCCCAGCAATTGGGAGGCAGAGCTAGGCGGATCTCTGTGTGTTCAAGGACACAGCCAGCATAGCAGACACACGCCTTTAATTTCAATACCAACCATAGAAGACCTGGAGGTCTGTACAAACAGGCAGTGACGAGGAGGTCATGTGGCTGGGTTACAACCAATGAGGGAGGAGAACAGAAAGTCTTTAAATAGACAGGACGCACAGAAGTAGGTCTCTTGCAGAGAGGAGGAACCGCAGAAGCAGTGAAGGGTAAGGTTTTCTGCTTTGGCTCTGACCTCGTGGTTTTTAACTCTTCAACTGGCTCTGTGTTTCTTATTTAACAAGCAGGATACATCTACAATCCAGCAAGACCCCATCTAGAAAACAACACAAAATTGGGGGCAGGGAGATGATTCAGAGGGTGAAGGTTTCTTGCTGTCAAGCCTCATGACCTGAGTTGAATGCTTAGACCCACATGTCAGAGAAAATAAGCTCCCATAAGCTGTCCTCTGACCTAGTACAAACACATGCACACAAAATAAACAAATGCAAAAATGTTTAAAAAGCCCTAACTGCCACCAGAGAACAGCAAACCTCAAATAAAATCGAAACGACAACGTGCAGGCACAGGAAAGGTGCCCTATCAGCAACACGCCCTTTCTCAGACCAAGCGTTTTGTCCCTTGCTCAGGTGCAGACCCAGGCCCCAGGTGCAGCCCAGACCCCCAAAACAAACTCTCCCTGACCGCTTGCTGCAGAGTGAGCAAACCTGCTGGTCCACAGCCTTCCAGAATGCCAGCTTTTTTACAGAGCCCACATGCCCCCTCTGTGAGGCCACTGAGGCCATGGTGGCCCTTACTGGGTTAGGGGCAGCCAGGGGGTGGGGGTTGTTCCCTGACAATTCTAGAGGCAAGTTTGGCTTGTGCTCCTTCCCAAGGTTTCTGGGAAATGTGCCTCTCTGTCTGGCAACTCTGTCCTTCGGCTGAGGCCAAGAACCCTTTGCACACTGTCTGCTGCTCACATAGAGCAATCCGGGAGGAGGAGAGCCTCTTGTCTGGGAAGCATACTTCCTGTCTGCTGCTTGCCAGGTGTGACTTTCTTTCTTATTCCAGATTGGGTCCAGAGCCTTAAGGAAGCAAGCAGCCCACCCCTTGTTAAGCCTCAAAAAAGGGAAAGAAAGAAAATAAAGAAAGAAAAAAGAAAAGGTCACAGATCAAAAGGCTCTGGGACAGAATGTCCTTGCCTCATCTGGATGACAGCAGAAGCCTAAGCCTTCACTGAGCAATAAGGAGCTGACAGCTACATGGCCACACCTTGTATTCCAAAGCTCGGGGCAAACCAGGAAGTCATGCCTCTCTTTCTGCTGTTGGGGGTGGGTCAAGGCCAACTGGAGGGCAAACTCCACCTCCTATTTCCTTGAAGAAAGAGGTGTGTGTGTGTGTGTGTGTGTGTGTGTGTGTGTGTGTGTGTGTGTGTGTGTAGAATCTCAAATCTGCCAACTGATTTCTAAAACGACTTGGATTTCCAGAAAACCTCAAAACCAAGCTGAGACACACAGGGGATCTGCCCTGCCTGGGCTATACACTCACACTGGGTGTAGAAGGCCAGGCCACTTTCCCTTGTGGAAAGGAGTCTCATCTATTAGTATCATTGCCATTCCATCTTTAAGGTTCATCTAGTTCTGTTTGTTTTTGGAGATGGGTCTCCTGTAGCTCAGGCTGACCTTGAATTTCAGATCCTCCTTCCTCTACCTCCCAAAGGCTGGGATTGTAGGGGTGTGCTACCATGCCTGGTTTATGTGACGTGGGGGAATTAAACCCATGGCTTTGAGATGCTACTAGGCAAGCGCATGCTAGGCCGTAAACCGGACAGCAGCTCAGCTGTGGGTTGCCCAGTCATAAAGCTGCATGACTCATAGCCCTGGCTGCGGCAACTTCCTGGTGCCCACTGCCACTCCCACTCATTACTCAGGCTCATTGTTCGTAACTGGGCTTTCACGCTGTTGCTTTCAAGCCTTGACCCTCTTAATTCCTAAGGCCACCAGCTGATCAGCAGAAATTTCTCCAGCACCCACTGTGTGCCAAACAGCGTTAGTGAACAAGGCAGAGAAAATCACAGCACCTGAGGCACTCATATGATATTGGGGGAAGACATGCAATAAGCATGTAAGCGTGCAGGCATGGGATAATTCCAGGCGTGGACAAACACTGGGAGAAGATGGGAGTGATGAGAACAGCCACCTTAGAGATCCAAGCTAGGGACATGTTGGGCAGGAGAAAGAGCTATCTCCCAAATCCTGAGGTAGGACAGGACTTATCTGAGCGACAGAAAAGATCACTGTGGCTGTGGCTTGGTACATGTTGAGGTGAACAAAAGTGTGGAAGGCTGGGAGGACCCAGGTCACACAAGTCTTGGATGTTTTTTTTCTAAGTACTTTTATCCGGTGTGTAATAGATGGCTTGTCAGCCATGGTGGGGACCAAGGGACAGTTCTGCTGTCCCCTACAGCACACCAAAGTAGTTCTTTACAGAGACCTTTGCTCAGACCAACTCAGAAAATAATTTCAGCACAAGCCAGTAGGAAATAGGGCTGGAGTTTGTTTCAAACAGAAAGATGCCCAGGGAAAGAATAAAACCCAACCAAAAGCATGGTGTGAGCTTCATAAAGACTTAGAAATGTTGCTAGATAGGTTCTCACTATGCAGGCCTGGAACTCGAGATCACCTGCCTCCGCCTCTGCCTCCTGAGTGCGGGGGTTAAAAGTGTGGGCCACCATGCCCAGTGTCAGACATTTTAAACATAGGTCTTGAGCGTGGGGCTTTGAGAGAAAGAGAGAAGCTCATGGAAAGAGTAAGACACAGCTGAGTGTGAGTATGTGTCTCAGCGTCAGCCGGCTCACAAGGTAAACCTCAAAAGTGTTGCTAAGAAACTTTTTCCTCTTCTCTCTCTCTCTCTCTCTCTCTCTCTCTCTCTCCCTCCCTCCCTCCCTCTCTCTCCCCACCCCCCCTCTCTTTCTCCCTCTCTCTCTCTTTCTCTATAGCTTTGGAGCCTGTCTTGGACTAGCTATGTAGACCAGGCTGGCCTCGAACTCACAGAGATCCCCTGGCTCTGCCTCCCGAGTGTTGGGATTACTGGTGTGCGCCACCACCGCCTGGCTCCTCTTCTCTCTCTTACAAGATTTATTTTCAGCCAGGCTGTGGTGGCACATTTTTAATCCCAGCACTTGCGAGGCACAGGCAGGCAGATCTCTGTGAGTTCGAGGCCAGCCTGGTCTACAGATTGAGTTCTAGGACAGCCAGGAATGTTACACAGAGAAACCCAGTACTGAAAAACAAAAACAAACAACAAATAAAAACTAAAAAAAGTTAGAGTGAACAGCTTTCACCAACAAACCAACAAGTTAAATCGCCTTCATGGTGTCCCATGCCTGTAAGCCTAGCACTTGGGAAACAGAGAGGAGGGGATGGAACCTCCGTAATTCAACCCACATCAGAGAGGGTGGGGGAGATTGGTTTTACCAAGGGGAGACTGGCCAATGCCTTTAATCTCAGCACTTGAAGAGCATGGTGATGAGTCTGAGACACAGAATAAGTCTCTGCTTCAAAAGGCAAACGAGGAGTACAGGAAGGTGGCTTGGTGGGGAAAAGTGTGGACATATAAGTCTGATAACCCGAGCTCCATCCTGGGAACCATGCAAAAGATGGCACATATGTGAAAGCCCAGCAGTGAGATGGGAGGTGGAGAGAGCAGAGCCGGCAGGATGCTCTCCGGCTAGGCAGTTACTTCCTTTCTGTAAAGTGAATGTATCTGCCAGGTAAGTGCAGAGGTATGTCACAGATGCACACATGTGTGTCCCCATGACATGATGGAGAGCAGAGCACCATGCCAACCGGATTCTCCCCTCAGGATGGGAAAAGGTGCCTCTTCCTCTGGTATCTGTCTGCAGGTCCCTCAAGGGTGTTCCACCTGCGTGCAGTGCTCTCAGAAGCCAGAAGAAGGCATCAGATCCTCTAGGACTGGAGTTACAGACAGTTGTGAGCTGCCATGTGGGTGCTGGGAATTGAACCCCAGGTCCTCTGGAAGAGCAGCCAGTGCTCTTAGCCACTGAGCCGTCTCCACAGCCATGTATATGCATGATTTACACAGTGGAAAACAGGGTTATGATGTCAAGGCTCACATGAACGACAGGGAAGGTCATCAAGCTCCAGAACAGACAGGGCTGGGCTCAGAGTCACTCCACCTTGCTTTGTCACCTCTTGACTGGTGTGTGTGTGTGTGTGTGTGTGTGTGTGTGTGTGTGTGTGTGTGTTCCACATGGTTCACAAGACAGAGTACTCGAAGAGTCTCAAGAGTCCTCAGTGCTCAGAGCACTGTTCAAACACTGGCATGCTTACCTACAGGCAAGAACCTCACCCACCCAAACTCTGGGGTTTGGACTTTGTTAACCTCCTGTGCTGGCTAGTTTAAAGTCAGTTTGACACAGGCTAGAGTCATCAAGGAGGAGGGAGCCTCAGTTGAGAAAATGCCTTCAAAGACCAGGCTGTAGGCAAGCCTGTAGGACATTTTCTTAATTAGTGATTGACGGGGGAGGGCCCAGCTCACTGTGGTGGTGTGACCCCTGGGCTGGTGGGCCTGGGTTCTATAAGAAAGCAGGCTGAGCTGGGCAGTATGCAGCACCCCTCCATGGCCTCTGTATCAGCTTCTGCTTTCCGGTTCCTGTCCTGTTTGAATTTCTGCCCTGACTTCCTTTTAATGAAGGTCTACAATGTGGAAATGTAAGCTAAATAAACACTCCCCCTCAACTTTCTTTTGGTCATGATGTCTTTTCATAGCAATAGTAACCCTATCTAGGACACTAGCCATGTAACCTTGGGCCTGTCAATCTCTGGCCTATATTTCCCTCACTTGTTTAAAAAGGGAGTTGAGGATCAGCTCCTGCCTGTAATCCTAGCTCTCAAGAGGCTGAAGCAGGAGAATGGACATGAATTTGAGGTCTGCTGGGCTATACAGTGAGCTCCAAGCCAGCCTGGGCTACATGAGGAGGGCCATCCTGGGTTTGAGGAGAGCCTGGGCTAGAGTGAGCCCATCTTGATAAGAAGAAATGAGCTGGGTGGTGGTGGAGCACGCCTTTAATCCCAGCACTCGGGAGGCAGAGCCAGGCGGATCTCTGTGAGTTTGAGGCCAGCCTGGGATACAGAGTGAGTTCCAGGACAGACACCAAAACTACACAGAGAAACCCTGTCTTGAAAAAAACAAAACAAAACAAAGAAAGGAAAAAAAAAAAAAGAAAAAGAAAAAAAAACATATAATATCACTATCACCTGAGGCCAAGTGACACCCAGCCTCCTCACCCCTCCTCTCTCCTCTCCCCTACCCCCTCCTCACCACACACATCAGCAGTGATAGATTTCAGGCCTGGTTCTTTTGGCTTCAGGGCCTCACACACTGAGTGCCAGGGTGTCTTGAGACCACTGGGCAAACCAATCCCTCCTCCTCCGACTCAACGTCCAGGATGAGGCCTTAGCAACCTCAGAGAAACCCATCAATGTTTAATTTCACCAGCAATGATCTGAAACAGACTTTCTAGCATCTCCCTCTACCACTCCCACTCTGACAAAAAGGAGGACAAAAAGGAGAGAAAAAAAAGACACGTATTTACGTTCAGCTGCCATTTACTCAGCAGAGTGACTAATTGATTAATTATTCTGTCACTGTGCCAGTCAAGAGCATCTCTGAGTGTTTACCATATGCCTCCTTGTATTGTTGGACAGCGGAGCAGCCAGGGTGGGAGCCTTGTTAGGAAATGGGATCCAGGGAGCTGACAGAGACTGGCTCCCAAGGGACCAGGTGCCAGCCTTGGGACGGAGGACCCAGCTGGGCATCCCACCTTTCACCCTCACATGTCCTCAGATTGAAGTCATCCGTAGGCTGGCTGTCCTTAGCCTTCACCACATTTTCCTCCCAGCCTGTCTTATTTACAAGCATTTTCTACCCACCCAATGCAAAGGCCATTCAAAAATATTTTTTAGATAGATCATTTATTATTATTATTATTATTATTATTATTATTATTATTATTGGAGCTGAGGATCGAACCCAGGGCCTTACGCTTGCTAGGCAAGTGCTCTACCACTGAGCTAAATCCCCAACCCATCTATTTTTTATTTTTTAATATTATTTATTTATTTATTTATTTATTTATTTATCCCCAGAGCTGAGGACCAAACCCAGGGCCTTGCGCTTGCTAGGAAAGCGCTCTACCACTGAGCTAAATCCCTAACCCATAGATAGATCATGTATGCCAGGCTGGCCCTAGCTTGTTACATAGTGATGTCGAACCCCTGAGCCTCCCACTCCCGCCTCCTGAGTGCTGGGATGGAAGGCACCCTTCTCAGCTTCTTTCTTGGGCTTCTTGCCCTTGGGTTAGGAATGGAGCCATGGTCCTCGCTTTGTGCCCTCTGTGGATCAGGAAGGTCAGTGGAAGAATGTCTCAGCAGAAATGTTGCTCCCTTTCTTTCTGCTACTAATGGGCTGTACCAGTAGTTCTGCTGTTTTCTGCAGGATGTTGCTGCGGACATCTCAGTGCCCAGCTCTACAGGGAGGGACCCTGGTCCACCCTGGAACAGGAAGTATGTTTGCTATGGGAACTACCGGCCTCATTCTCCCAAGCTGTTCCTGGGTAGAGCTGTTGAGAAATGGCAGGTTGTCTGCATTCGTCAGCCGTCCCCTCTCTTGGGAAGAAGTTTCTGGAACTCCCATTGTTGAGAAGTATCCACCAGAGAAGACCACTTGGACACAGGGTCAAGCCAATAGGAGTCTTTATTAGCTGCCTAGTGACAACACTGGGTGTTTGGGACCTCAAGGTAGTCCCGAGCTTTTCTCTGGGTAAGCTTTAAAAGCACAAAAAACATGTTCTGGGCTGACATTCTTCAGTTAGCCAGAGCAGAACTGCAGAAGTCAAACAGCAAGGTTAGTCCACTCAGGGACATTCCCAGGACTGTGGACTTGGACGGATTAGGTCTTTGGTCTTCTGGCAGGTGGTGCTGCCCACGAGCTGGTTTCAAGGCCTGAATGGTACTTCTACCATGTGTCAGTTGTGCTGAGGTCTGATGGCCTGTTAGACCACAGCTCACCTTTGTAAAATGAAGAGGGAGGGGGTGTCTCCTCCACAGCTGAGTCCCATTGTTCTCTGGTCCTCATGTCCCCATCCCAAGTACAATGTCATCTCTTCCCACCTATACTCCATTTTTGGATATTAAGATCTGACTCGCAGTATGTAGCCCAAGCTAGCCTTGAATTCATGGGCGATCCTACTGCCTCCTGAGTGCTGGTGTTACATGTATCTATCACCATCATACTCTGATATCCTCCAACTTCTGTAAAACCCACCTGGAAACTGGTGAGATAGATCCATGGGTAACGGTGCTCAGCACCAAGCCTAAGGACTTGAGTTCAATCCCTGGGAGCCACGTGGTAGAGGAGAGAACAGACTTCACAGATTTTCCCCCTACCCCAAGTAAATAAACAAAAACAATAAAAATTTAGACTCCAACTGAGCCTCTGGATTTCTGTTGCTTCTGTTCTGTTCACAAATGTTCCAAATGGCTGTTCTTTGTCTGACTGAGGTCAGGGAGGGCAGTAATTATACTACAGGAACAGGTTTGTGTAGTTTTCACATGATCCTGCCCTTGCATTAGGGGGAACATGGTTATAACGTACAGGGCAGAAAGGGGGTTCTAAAATGATTAATTGGTCAGAGGCACGTGTCAAAGGAAGCAGGGAGAACGCAAGTATTACGGGTTGAATTTATGTGGTGGAGACTCCAGTCAGAAAAGCAAGATTGGGACTTATGTTCCTAGAGCATTTGCCCAGTATGCATGCAGCCCTGGGTCTGATGCCCAGCACTGCAGAAACCACCGGCGTGTAATCTCAGCAGTTGGGAGGCAGAGGCAGGAAGAGAAGTTCCACTTACTTTGGGGCCAGCCTGGGATACACGAGATCCTGTTTCAAAATGAAAACAAAATCAACAAGATTGAGTTAATCCACTTCTGCCTTGCTGTGCACACCACCAACCACTTCCCAGCTACCAAAGGCTTGCCAGTCCCGAAGGTTCCCCGAGCTTGGCTTCTGGGCCTCATCCTGCACGTCCACTCAAGCACAGGTCTCCAGCAATCTCCTGCAGCCTCCAAGAATGCACTCAAAGTGGTGCAAACTCTTAGCCCACATCCTCTTTGTTTAACAGGGAGATTGTTCTCTGGAGATGTGTGGGGCTGGAGAGAGGGCTCCGTGGTTAAGGGCACTTGCTGCTCTTGCAGAGGACCAAAGTTTGGTTCTTGGTACCCGTGTCAGGTGGCTCCCAACTACCTGTAACTCTAGCCCCAGGGGATTCAATGTCTTCATCCAGTCTCCAGAGGTACCCACATATACCAGCACATCTCTCTCTCACACACACATTTAAATAAAAAATATTTAAAAAATTTAACTTATTCATTATTCCCTGTTCCTTCATGACTTTTTCTGTTTTTTTTTTAATTTTTAAAAATAAATTGCATATTTGTGTGTGTGTGTGTGTGTGTGTGTGTGTGTGTGTAGTGTATATGTTTATGTGCCACCACGTGTATGAGGTCAGAGGACCTCCTTTGTCGCTACAGCATGTGACTAGTTCACAGCCTACATCCTTTGCTGTAGCCATCACACACCTAGGATTTCTCATGTCTTAATATTCCTTGAACATGACTTTTCAAGTCCCTAATTCCAAATCAATTTCCTACTGAATATCTTATCCCCTCCCATCCTGCTAACATCCAGTCTCTCTTACTGTCTTTTCACAGACCCTACCTTGTTTTCCACATAGACACCACGTTTTATCTGCATGGGGCTTTTACTTTCCCTGGACCATTACTGCTTCTTCGTTTATCCCTCAGGCTTTATTGCCCTGGCTGGAACATACCGTACACTGCTAAGTAGCAACATTGAGAGCAGGCATCCTTGCTTTGATCCTGGTCTCAGGGGAAGGAATTTCTCAGTTATGTCTGATGTAAACTTGTGCATAATACATGTTGAGGCAGGGATTATGTCACCGAGGCTGGCCCTGAATTCTGATCCTTCTGCATCTGTGTCTTACAGGCATGTGCCCCTGTTCCTCACTCCTACAGGCTTATCACCCGTGGCTCACACAAAGCAGACGTAACACGATGACCCTCACTTTCTTCTCTCACTCTGGCTAATAGTCCAATGTGAGTCTTCTGTTTAACTTTCTAGGAAAACTGAATGAGCTGATTTGACGAACAAAGAAAGAATCGTCATCTTAGGTGAAGACTGTGGGCTTTCAGAGAGAGTGACAGATGCTATGTTCTACCCTGGGGACTGTGGGATAGATGCCATACCTCTGGACTGCCCTCAAAGACAGAGGCAGTTGCATGGACAGCCCTGAGCGAGGGCCATTCCCATGCTGCTCTGTGCTACTTGGGAAGCTTTTAGAGTGCTTCTGAAAGTTAAGAGTTGGGCTGGGAACGTGGTGCTGTTGGCAGAGGACAGAAGCATACCTGAAGTCCATCTCTCAGGAGGGAGGGGCAGGATGGGAAGCTGAAGGTCATCCTTGGCTACACAGGAAGTTTGAGGTCAGCCTGAGCTAAAGACCCTGTCCCCACAAAGGCACAAGGCTCACACTTCCTCACAGTCATGCTGCCCCAGGCCTCACACTCCTCAATCTACACTCTTACTCTATCTAGGCTCTCAGCATCTCACACAGGCCCAAGCTCCTGAGTAGCCTTGAGCTTCTGGGAGTGGGGCTGGGCTCTAGGCTTGCTGAACAATTGTCATGAGACTGCGTTCCTTGGTATGGCCAGTTCTTAGGCCACTCTTGCAGGGCAGATCTTGACCATTGTTTAGTGGGCAAATGGCTGTGGGTAGATGGCTGTAGACGCCGCTTTTTTCTACTGAAAACAAAGACTGAACTTGTGGTTTAGTATCTTCTTCTTAAGATGCTATTGGTTTGTGTGGGAAGGGGACACGTGCCATAGTGCATGTGGGGGTCAGGGGGCAACCTGCAGGAATCAATCCCTTCCTCCATGTGGGCTTCAGGGATTGAACTCAGATGGCCAGGCTTGGTGGCAAGCGCCCTTTCTTGCTAAACCGTCTTGCCAGCCCACAGTCTATGCTCTTTATATATTTTTTATTTTCTTAAATTATTCATTTATTTATGTTAGAAATAGGGTTTCTTTGTGTAGCCTTCGTTGTCCTCAAACTAGCTATGTAGACCAGACTGGCCTCAAACTCACAGAGATCCCCCTACCTCTGTCTCCTGAGTGCTGGAATTAAAGGCATGTGCCACCACTGTCTGGTACAGTCTGTGCTCTTAATGGCTGAGGTTACATATATGTTCTTTAGACTCAAGGCCAAACTATATTCTTTTTTAATCTAATGTTTTACAAATACTATGTCATGGAAAAAAGTTATTGGTATATAAAAATGCATCTTCACATTGTGTATGAATTAATCAATCAATGCAATCTGTGCATACACATTTTCTGTGTGGGATAAACTATGCAAGCTTCTGAAATGATGTCTAAGATGTAGGCCTGTTTCTAAAGGTGTCATGGAGTCACTTGTCCTGCTAGGGTGGATGGGGACGGGCGAGGGAAAGCCCTTAGAAGAGTCGTTGTTAGTCATTGCTGGAGGAACTGCTAATCAATCAATTAATTAATTAATTAGCAATCAGCAAATGGCTCCCAGTGGAGAAGTGTGACTTAGCTTCCAAATGCTAATTATTGGCCCCTTTACGGAGCTGAGATGGGTAGGGCAGACTGGCAGGATCCCAGATGAGCTGGCACCCAGACACTGGGAGAAGGCTGTGGTTCTCATTTGTACCAGTGTGCATGCCAGCTTTTATCTGGTGAGATTAATTAGAACTTTGAGAAGTACAAGTTCGAGCCATAAAATATTAACATTCATGTCACTGGTAATGTCTAAGTGTCCTGAAATAGCTTGGGGCCACTTTAGGGTATGGTTGCTTTGACTGGTACCGAGAGGTTCGGTTTTCCACTCTCTCAAGGGAAAGTTCTTCCGTGTGGCTCAGGGAACTCACCGGTTGCCCTTACCTTTCAGTTGGTGTGTGTGTTTGTACACTCATCCCCTGCCTCCTAGAAGATGCGACGTGATGCACGTGGAGCCACAGCTGTGCCGTGACTCCCCGGAGGCCTCCAGGGAGAGGCTCTGGGTGGTTTCACCTTCCCACCTTCACTTGACTTCCGGTGAGCTGAATTCACTGAAGCCACAAGCTGAATGAATGCTCCCTGGGGCTGGTTCATTGCCTTGTGATTCGGCACGTGTGCTTCCCAGGTATTCCTGTCTACTAACTATGGTTGTTCTTGGAACATATACTCCTAGAGGGATCCATGGGCTCGTGGGGCAGCTCACGGTTAAGAGTACTTGTTCTACAACCATGAGGACTAGAGTTCCGATCCCAGAAGCAATGTCACGAGTCAGCCATCTAGCAAATGACTCACTCTAGCTCTAATGGGGCAGAGAGAGGAAGATTGCTGGAGCTTGTGGCCATTTAGCCGGATTCAGAGAAGGCCTTGCCTCATAGAAACAGGTAGAGAGTGACAGACGAAGACACCTCATGTCCTCTTCTAGCCTCTGCACATGCATACACACAAATTAAAATGTTTTTGAGAAAGGGAGGCTGGTGAGATGGCGCAGGGGATAAGAGCTCTTACTGTTGAGTCTGGTTATTTGAACTCAATCTCTGGATTCCACACAGCGGACAGAACAAACCCATTAGTTGTCCACTGATCTCCAAATACACACTGTGCCATGCATGTACTCATACACACACACACACACACACACACACACACACACACACACACACACACACACACTTCAAAACTAAACCACCCCGCTTAGAGGAAGACTTTGTGATGACCTGCAAAGCTAGACCCAGTGAAGGACACAGTGAAGAGCTACAGTCATGGGATATGACAGAGTAAATAAAGAACATGAAACTCAAGCCGGGTAGTGGTGGCGCACGCCTTTAACACCAGCACTCGGGAAGCAGAGGCTGGTAGATCTCTGTGAGTTCGAAGCCAGCCTGGGCTGCAAAGTTAGTTCTAGGACAGCCAGAGTTGTTACACAGAGAAACCCGGCCTCGAAAAACAAACAAGTAAAACCACACAAACAAAAGAGAATCTCAAACTGTAGGGGTTTGTTTGTTTGTTTTTACCAATTTTTAACACACTGGGAGGAAGAAGGGGAGAGATTAAAAGCTCCAAGCCTTCTATTTCCTGGCTCACGCATTTTTAAGGCATCAGGGAGTTTCTGACCTTTGTTTTATATTTTGAGAAAGGGTTTCTCTGTATAGTCCTGTGTGTCCTGGCAGAGACCAAGCCTGTGTCAGCCTCTGCCTCCTATGCTGGACTCCTTTTTCTTTTCTTTTTTTTTCTTTCCTTTTTGGGACAAGGGTCTCCTGTAACTTTTGAATGTGCCGTGTAGCCAAGGCTAGTTTTGAACTCCTGATCCTCTTGCCTCCACCTCCCAAGTCCTGGGATTGCGAGTGTGAGTCGCCATCGCCATTACTGGCTATTCTAAGTGTGACTAAGAGTCCAGCTCTGCAGCCCTGACTCCTGGCGAAGCAATGCCATTACATGAGCCCTTAAGACTCCAACAAGGAGATAAGAATCTTGGGACCTGGAATGAGGCCACATGGGGAGATCTGGATGGCTTGACAGTTGCCGAGTCCCTCCAACTACTGAGCACCCCAATTAGTGGGAGCCCCATCTTCTCTGCCGGACATACTTGAAAACCCTGCAACAGACTCACGAGAGCTTGCCACGTGCAGAAGGCAGCTAATTCCTCTTAGGTTTAAGGGCCAGGCCTCTTTTGGCCTCTCTGCCAACGCAGCTCCGGGCACACAGGGAAATGATTTTACCTCGGCCTCATGGCTTCGCTCTCCTTTCCCTTGGGGTTCCGGTTTGGGATGAGTGGTGTAGAAGAACCCGCTATAACAAGAAGTCAATCAATCAAAAGGCAAGGAATGGCTGCCAGGCTCTTCCTACTGTCTGTGCCCAAATATCACCATGGACATTCACCTCAGTCTATTGGCCTCTTTGTCCCCAGCCACACAGGAGAAGAACTCTTTGTTTTCCAGGAAGGATTTGTTGAACTCCTGCCTCCTGTGGCAAGAAAATGACCCAGAGGGATCTCTTGTATCCCTGAGCAATTTCTGAATTTGTTCGTGGGGGTATTAAGGAAGGTAAACACAAAAATTTCATTGCACATCGGAAGTCCCAGGAGTTGTGATAATGAATGTGATTATGAGGAACTGTGGAGGCTGTGGTTCTCACCACACTGAGGGATGGGCTCTGAGCCCCACAGCTCTGCATGAGGTCCCACGGTTAGTTTAGCATTTGCTCCTGACGCTGTCTCCAAACGTGTTCCTTGGACTGTGGTGTGCAAAGCTACGTCCTCTTAAATTCCCGAGATGTTTAAAAGGCAAACAACCTGAGGACTCCCTAACTGTCCCCAGCAGGGGAAGTTGCATCAAGGTATGAACACATCTAGAGAAGGACGATTGAGGTGGTAGGCAGATGTCAGACACTTGTGACCCATCAAAAGCAAAATGGCTCAAAACCATGATTTCTATGAGCTGCTTTTTGATTACACGACATATAATAACATCTAATTCAGTATATGTGTATGTGGCATGCATCTAGGTATGAATGTGGGTTTACATGGGTGTGCATGCACATGTCTAGATGCCAGAAGGTAGCATATCTTCAATCACTCTCCACTTTATTTATTGAGGAGGGGGTCTCTGGATGAGCCCAGAGCTTCCCAATTCCAGCTAGTCTAGAGAACTAGATTATCCTGGGGATCCCTGTCTCTGCCTTATGAGTGTTGGGCTCACAGGCGGCCCCCACATCTGCCCGGTTTTGTGTGTGGGTTCTGGGAGTCTGAATTGTGGTCCCTCATATTTGCACAGTCAGTGCTTTATACACTGAGCCGTCTCCCCAGCCAAAATTCCATAGTTTTAAACAATGAGGCTGTTTTCAATTATATGTGGTACTACAAATAATAAATTTGGGCTAAGCTTGATGTCACAGGCCTTTATTCCCAGCACACGGGAGGCAGAAGTAGGTGGATCTCTATGAGTTCAAGATCAATCTGGTCTATATAGTGAGTACCAAGACATCCAGGACTATGTAGAGAGACCTTGTCTCAAAAAAAGAAAACAAGGGCTGGGCGGTGGTGGTGCACGCCTTTGATCCCAGCACTCGGGAGGCAGAGCCTGACAGATCTCTGTGAGTTCGAGGCCAGCCTGGTCTCCAAAGTGAGTTCCAGGAAAGGCGCAAAGCTACACAGAGAAACCATGTCTTGAACAAACAAACAAACAAAAAACAAAACAAATAAATTTTAATTTTATACTCTTTATTTTTTAATTTTCATTGTTTTGTCTTGTTCCATTTTGTGACAAGGTCCCTCCTATACTCCAAGTTGGCCTCAAACTTGCTATAGTCAAGGATGAACTTCTGACTCTCCTGCCCCCTACTCACAAGTGCAGGGATTATAGGTATGTGCCATCCACCTGGGCAGTTTGTGCAGTACTAGGAATCAAGCCTAGGCCCTTGAGCATGCTGGGCAAACATTCTTCCTTCTGAGCTATGTCCCCAGACCACTGTTTTCATTTACTAAAACAAGAAGTATGTGTGTGTGTGTGTGTGTTGTGTGATGGCCAAAGTATGGAGATCAGAGGACAACTTGTGGGAGTCTGTTCTCTTTTCCACCCCGTGGGTTCTGAGGTTGGAATTCAGGTCACCAAGCTTGGCAGCAAGGGCTTCTACCCACTGAGCTATCTCAATGGCCCAATCATTCGTTTATATATATTTGTGTGTGTAGTGTATATGCCTCTGCGTGTGTGTACACTCACCTGTGACAGTGTATGTGGAAGCCAGAGGCTGGCACTAAGAGTCTTCCTCGGTCACTCTCCACCTTGTTTGAGACAGGTTCTTTCACTGAATTTGAAGCTCACCATTTTGGCTAGGCTGGCCAGACAACTGATTTCCTGTCTCTACCCACTAAGTGCTGAGCTTACAGGCCTTGCTGTTATGTGGTGCTTGGGATTTGAACTCAGGTCCTCATGCATACCTAGCGAGCACTCGACCCACCAAGCCATGTCCCCAGCCCATAAATAATGATACAGTAACTTTGCTGTTGAGACAGGGCCTCACTCTGTAGATGTAACCGTCTTGTTAAATAAGAAACACAGAACCAATTGCAGAGTTAAAAACCACGAGGTCAGAGCAAGAGCGGAAAACCTTACCCTTCACTGCTTCTGCTGTCCTTCCTCTCCGCAAGAGACCTACTTCCGTGCATCCTGTCTATTTATAGACTTTCTGTTCTGTTTTCTCATTGGTTGTAAACCCAGCCACATGACCTCCTCGTCGTCACTGCCTGTTTGTACAGACCTCCAGGTCTTCTATGGTTGGTATTGAGATTAAAGGAGTGTGTCTGCCATGCTGGCTGTGTCCTTGAACACACAGGGATCTACCTAGCTCTGCCTCCCAAGCGCTGGGATTAAAGGCATGCACCACTACCGCCCAGCTCCTGCTCTGGCTTGCTCTGACCTCAAGGCAACTTTATTAACATACCAATAAAATCACATTTCAATACAAATAAAATGTCACTATATTTCCCCTTTTCTATTTTAATAAAAAGAAAAAAAAAGGAAAAAGTTATAACTAATATAAGAAAAACTATATACAAAAGTACAATAACTATATATACCATATATACAAACAATAAATACCTAAACAATGTCTAGTCCATTTGCATTTGACAAATTCAGAGAAAATAATTCCATTATCTATCCTATTTTGGTAAGTCCAAAATGTACCTGATTCACTTTCTATCCTAACTTATATTGCTAACGGAACTGTCTTATGACGTCTTTCAAATTTCTACACTTCCAGCTCCTGAAGTTGTAGCAGACGCAGACACGACCAGTCCTGGGCCAGTGCTCTCAGACCTCACAGAGAAGCTCTGTGCAGTGGACAGCAGCTAACACACTCAGAGCTAGTCAAAATGCAGAGAGTAAGTGACTGTGGAGAGCTCAGCCACACATGGGACTTCTGTGTTAAAATATCACGCCCTCTACCCCAAAAGCCGGAGCGCACACAAGCTATGGTGGAGCATGGCTGTGAGAACTGGACTCTGACCAATGTTGTCTTAGTGAGGGTTTCTATTGCTGTGAAGAGACACTGTGACCACGACAACTCTTATAAGGGAAACATTTAATTGAGGCTGGCTTATGGTTTCGGGGTTTAGCGCATTATCATCATGGTTTGGAGCATGGTGGTGTGCAGACAGACATGGTGCTGGCTACATCTTAATCAGAAGACATCAGGAAATGGACTTAGAACTAGGCAGCATCCTGAGCATAGGAAACCTCAAAGCCTGCCCCTACATTGACACACTTCCTCCAACAAGGCCACACCCACTCCAGCAAAGCCACACCTCCCAATAATGCCACTCCTTATAAGATTATGGGGGCTAATTACATTCAAACTACCACAAATGTAAGGGACAGGCCTATGATCTCACAAGCATGTGCCAAATGTTTATGCTAAACAGTTTTTATTTGTTTGTTCGTTTAGAGATAGTATCTCACACAGCCCAGGAGGGCCTCAAACTTGCTACTTAGCCCCAAATTGCCTAGCATCCCGATTTTCCTAGTCTACCTCCTGAGTTCTGGGGATACAGGCAGATAAGCACTTTACATAGGTTATCTCATAGCTGTTGACTGTCAAACAGGGAGCTTGGAAAGACTCCACTAGCCCAAAAGAGCTGCTATTAGTCCTGAACAGTAACTGAACTGCTTGATACTGGGCTCCCTGGTTCCGGCCTGTCCCATGAGCCAACCCAGCTAACAGGAGTCTGTGTGGGATCTAGAGATGTGGAGCGTAGGCCTTCCGTTAGGACTAAGAATGTCTGAGGATTGAATATCAAGTTTCCTGCGTGCCACCCATGCTTCTGAGCATGGGCAGAGAACCTAAGTGTAAAAAAAAAAAACTGTTTTATAGTTAGAATTCCTAGCCACTTCCCCCATGACTGCACATGCGCTGGCAAGATGCTTAGTCATCCCAGGGTCTTACGTCCTACATCATCTGTGCGCTGCGTGCCACGTAATCTATGTGCATGTGTGGCGTAGCTACGTAAACCCATATGCGCACGTGTGGGGTGGGGTGGGGGAATCTATAGAATCGGGTTCCACGTATCCCTCCTCCTCTTCCTGCAGGATCTTTCCATAGGTCTAGACACATGCCTTCTGTTTCCTGCCCTTAATAAACTCTTAGTGGCTTTTCTCGAACGGTAAACAGCGCCGCTTAATAACATTGAGCCACTTAATAAATATCGATAGTCTCAGAGATAAGCGGAAGGAAAAGTGCCAGAGCTTTGCTTAGTCCTGGATCTAGCTGCAGCTGCAGTTAGAGCTACCTGGGGATGCCCTGAGTCAGTGAATGGATTCCCTTTCTTCTTACACTAATTTGGATTGGCTCCCTGACCCTGAACTGTCCTGCGGATGGTCAGAGAGCGTTCCACTTACTAATGAGCAAGAGAAGCTGAGTCAATGCAGTATCACAGACGAAGCCCGGGCCTGGAACTCACTGGACTGGCAGTGCTCTGTCACTCCTCTGCAGTCCCACTGCTGGACGGCCGGGATCCACAACTGGGTGGCCATGTGGATGGTTCGAATCTCCCTTGGCTAGATGTTGTCTTCCTTCCTTATCTCATTCCTGGTGACCAGAAACCCATGAAGTGGCAACTCAGGAGAGGAAGGGTTTACTTTGGCTCAGGGTCAGTGGATGTAGCCCCTTGTAGTGGGCAGGACAATGGGCCACAGAGAGCTGGTCAACACTGCATCTGTAGGCTCAGGGTCAGAGGATGTAGCCCCTTGTAGTGGGCAGGACACAGACAGCTGGTCAGCACTGCATCTGTAGGCAGAAGCCGGGCTACTCATGCTCAGCTCACTCTTTCTGCCCTTTTGCCCGAGACTCCAGCCCATGGGCAGCTGCTGCACACACTCTAGGGGGCTCTCCTCTTCTGTCAACCCTCTCTGAAAACTCTCATAGACAGGCCCAGGAGCGTGTCTCCCACATCATTCCAAACCCAGGCAGGCTGACAGTAAAGGTGAACCATCACCAATGTCTTTCTTGGTTCTCTTTCTTCCTTTCTTTTTCTTTCTTTCTTCCTTTCTTTCTTTCTTTCTTTCTTTCTTTCTTTCTTTCTTTCTTTCTTTCGTTTTGTGTTTTGTTTTGTTTTGTTTTGTTTTGAAACAGGGTTTCTCTGTGGAGTTTTGGAGCCTGTCCTGGATCTTGCTCTATAGACCAGGCTGGCCTCGAACTCACAGAGATCCGTCTGGCTCTGCCTCCTGAGTGCTGGGATTAAAGGCGTGCGCCACCACCCCCTGGCCTGGCTGGTTCTCATCTTTTCTAAGGAATTTCTTAGACACAATGTTAGAAAAGATGAGAAACAATGGAATGCTGTCTCTGAGAAAAGAAGGACTGGAGGAAACGTTTCCCCAGTCGCTTGGCTTTCTGCAGTCTCCATGGGTGTGGGGTCCTTGAGGGTGCTTGTAAGGACTTTGCACCATTAACTGGCTTCCTCTTGGTCTCCACTCCCTCCCACAGCTTGCCACAGAGATGTAATGACGTGGCTGGCTCCTTGAAGCACGGTCATCTCCTCACTGCAAGGCTTCCTTAGGACAGAGTCAGTTATTGGAGTCTATTTCATCCTATCTTTACAAATTAGCTGTGGGATAATGCGTCTCTGGGGTGGGAGAGAAAGTCCCCACATAAGAAGATTGATGTAGAAGAGAAAAAGTACGTCATCACCTCCTTATGTCACACTTTGTGCCCAGCATGTGGAGGATTCTGGTGAGGGAAAAACACCCTTACAGCTGGGCGCGGCCATGGTGTGTATTTCTAATCCCAGTGCTTGGGAGGTGGAGGCAGAAAGATCAAGGGTATCCTCCACTACATACTGAGGGCTAGCCTCAGTTACATGAGAACCTGTCACAAAAATAAACAAATGTGAGACTAAGAGATGGCTCAGTGGTTAAGAGCACTTGTTGCTTTTGCAGAGAAGACCAGGGCTCAGTCTCTAACACCGCATGGTGATTCACAACCACCTGTAACTCTAGTTCTGGGGGATCAGACACCATTTTTTGATCTCTGCAGGCACCACATGCATATGGTGCACATACATGGTAAAATATTCATACACCATCTTAGTAAGATAAATAAATTTAAAAATAAATATAAACTAGGTGTGATGGCACATGCTCGTAATCCCAGCACTTGGGAAGTGGAGGCAGGAGGATCAGAAGTTCAAGGTCTGGGGGGGCGTGCTGGAGAGATGGCTCAGTGGTTAAGAGCATTGACTTCTAGAGGAGCCAGGCTCAATTCTGAGCACCCACATGGCAGCTCACAACTTTATCTCCAGATCCAGGGATCCAACACCCTCACACAGAAAGGCAAAACACCAACATACACAAAATAAAAATAAATAATCATCAAGACAGAAGAAATTCAAGGTATACTCAATGTCTGTGTCTGTGGGTTCTATACCCACAAACCCAACAATCTCACATCAGAAATACTCAGAAAATGAGCCAAGTGTAATAGCTCAGGCCTGAGATTCTAGCCACAGGGAGGCAGAGGCAGGAGGATCTAGGCAAGGACTGAGGTCTATATAGTTTAGTTCCAGGCCAGCCAGCTTAAAACAAACAAACAAACAAACAAACAAACAAACATTCACTAAACAAAAACCAACCAGAAAAAGAAAACTGTGCTTTTATATATGGACCCTCCCGTTGTCACTGTTCCCCAAACAATGCAGTATAACCATTATGTAGTGTTTATATCATGTGAATCCTTTTGTTCATTCTTGAGATGGTTTAAAGTATACAGGCTCAGTGAGAAAAGGCTCTTGCCATCAAGCTTGGCATCCTGAGTTCGATCCCCAGGTCCCACATAATGGAAGGAGATAAGTAACTCCTGAAAGTTGTCCACATGTACTGAGGCTTTTGTGTCCTCCACCCAATAGATAAATGAATATCGTAAATTTAAGTATACAAGAAGATGTGCATGATATATCGACACCCCAGTATCTGTATGAGGGCCTTGAGATCCCAGATTTTGGTAACCTGGGGGTCCTAGAACCAATAACCTGAAGTAACTGAGGGACAATGAATCCTTCTGTTGGATGCTGATCCCAGCTTGAACTTAACACAGATTCATGATCTCTTTAAACTCCTGTGGAATAGAGAATCATGTTACAGCATTGCAGAACCCGCTGTCATCTCCAGCGTGACTAAGTGAACGAGGCTCCTTAGAAAACTGCCATCCAGGTTCCAGACAGATCCTTCAAAGGCTACCAAGAGCAGGTCCAAAGTTATGGGTGGAGTCAATGGAGATGCACTACCTGCTCAGCTCCGAACCGGCAAACCGGTTCAGCATTTCAGAAGACAACAGATGTGGACACTTCAGACACAAGCCCACAGGGCTCAGAATGGGGCTGCAGGCACTTTGTTTTGAGGCGGGTTTTTTTGGTGTTATTATTGCTGATTTTTTTTCCGATTTTTTTGTTTGTTTGTTTTTCGAGACAGGGTTTCTCTGTGTAGCTTTGTGCCTTTCCTGGATCTCGCTCTGTAGACCAGGCTGGCCTTAAACTCACAGAGATCCGCCTGCCTCTGCCTTCCGAGTGCTGGGATTAAAGGCGTGAGCCACCACCGCCCCTAGCTGTCCTGAAACTCACTCACTATGTAGACCAGGCTGACCTCAAACTCAGAGAGGCCTTAAAGAGATCCACCTGCTTGTCCTGAAAGCTGGGATTAAAAGCCTGCAACACCTAGCTTCTTTCTTTCTTTCTTTCTTTCTTTCTTTCTTTCTTTCTTTCTTTCTTTCTTTCTTTCTCTCTCTCTCTTTCCTTCCTTCCTTCTTTCTTCCTTCCTTCCTTTTTTTGTTTTAGACAGGTTCTTGCTGTGTAGCTGAGGCTAGCCCTAGAACTCTTTATATAGACCCTGCTGACTTCAAACTTGTGATCCTTCTATCTGAGTGCAGAGGTTGCCTATGCCCCCATGTTCAATTTTCAAAGCTCAGAGGTCTGACATGATGGAGGGGAGGGAAGACATTTACTTTGCTTTTCCAAACACAAAGTGCAGATAATTATTTACAGGAGAATCATAGCCAATCAGCTAGGATCCGCTCCCATAGCTCCAAGCAAAGCCATTGCTCTAGCTACGACTGTTGGTGTATCTGCTCAACCCATGTGGTGAAATGCCAGACGGGAGCCATGATGGCAGCATTTGAGTTCAACACTCAGTGCTAATATCACTAAGTTGGACACTTAGACTTTTATGTCTCTAAAGAGCCTGCTGCAAGCTCACGGCACCAGGGCACAGTACTCTGAGAACAGAGCCTCGGACTTGTTCCTGAGAAGCGGCAGGCTTTATCCCTTGATGTGGCTGCTTCACTTGCTGCCTGCAACACTCATGGAAAAGTCAGTCCCCGCTCAAGGCTTCTGGGAAGATGGGGCCCATGGGGGGTGACTGAATCAAAGTTATCAGAGATGGTCTCCTATGAATAAATCCCAGTGGCTTTATAGGAAACAGACCAGAGGGCACACATACAAACATACAAACACACACAAATACACACAAAATACACACATATACACATATGTACATATACATATACTTGCCATACACACTCACACACACAACCTTGTAATGCCCTAGGTCACTTTGGTCTGTCAGCCACAAGGCTATCACTAATTGTGGGCTCTGGACCTTAGATTAGATATAAAAGCTGAGGAAAACCTTAACTCTCTTTTATAATGTACGCAGCCTGTGGCACTATTTTATTAGTGACAGAAAATTAATAGAGAAAATTGGTGCCAAGAACAGGGGCTGTCCCTGTAACTGTCCCTGCAAATGTGAAATGGCTGACCTCCCACTGTCTGTGGGGAGGACCCTCTGTGCCTAACACGGGCTCATTACTTAAACCCATCTTGACTGGAACTTCTTGTTCTCTGATGCAGTGTTCCAGCCCCTACTAGTACCATAGGGCCCCACTCATGCTGGCAGTAGCTCTCAGTGGTGTCTGCATGAGGCTGGTCCTGCAGGTGTGTACAAGGGAGCAGTTCGAGCCTGTGGTGGCTCCCGCCATGATTTTAAGAGGACATCTAGGTAGCCAGGCAGAGCTGCTATGGTGTTGGAGCTTGTCAGGAGCCTCCGTTAGGTGTGTGTGTGTGTGTGTGTGTGTGTGTGTGTGTGTGTGTGTGTGTGTGTTTGTATTCATGCTCGCTTGTTGGGATAGCAGCCAAGAGGACCCACAGAGCTGCAGGTGCCAGGCTGCACGGGACATCAGGCCTGTCTACTGCTGCAAAGGATGTTGGGCTTGGGACTTTAAGTCTATCCTGCTGGGATTGTCTTGCTTTGGACTGATCACTTCTGTCTGCCTTATTTTTCTCTCTGCAGCAAGAATGCTTGTCTCCACTTGGTCCCACCACTGCACAGTGGAAGAAGGGAACTTGGCTTTGATTTTGTAGGGAATCGCAGCTGGGAAAGGATGTCTTGATGCTCAGAGGACACTTTGGATTTAGATTTTGAGTGATGGGTGCAAAGATACTTGGAGACCACTGAATGCTCCCTGAATGGTGAGTTGAGCATGAGTCTTGGAGGGAGGATGGTACTATGATTTGATTTTGTCCCTGAAGAGCTCATGTTTGGGGAGCTTGGTCCTCAGTGTGGGGAACTCAGAGGAGGTGGGGCCTCTTAAGAGGTGGGGCCCAGTGGGAGGCTTTTGGTAGTTGGGATGTTGTCCCTGGAAATGAGTAAATAGTTCTCTTGCAATCTCTGCCTTGAGGGTAGAATAAATAGTTCTTATGAGAGTTGTCATAGGAAGAGCCTGGCCCTCTTCCTCATCGTGGTTTTCTGTCTGGTCACAGGATCATTTTCTCTTGTAGGTGCTTACCCATGTTGTCTCCCAGGAGCTGACACAGCTGGGGGTCCTTGTCAAAGCCAGTGCTATGCAATTTTGGCCCCTTTAGTCTCCAGGACCAGAAGCTGAACAAATTGTGTGTTTCTTTATAGTTACCCAGCCTCAGGTATTTCGTTATGGTAACAGGCCATTATTGGGATGGAGGAATCCACCAAAGATTGCGAGGCTAGTCTATCACTACCTTGTCATGCAGACTAAAACCAGCAGGACCTTTATTAGATCCTCATTCAAACCAACAAAAACAAATGCCAGGGCCTTTGAATGCTCCACACACTGGTAATATGAAGGAATTATTCCTCATTTGGATGAATGGAGTAAAGGTGTTGTGATTATATTTTCTAAAACATCTTGAACTGCATTACAAATATGCACTAAAGTACTTCTAAGCGGAATAGTATTGTCTAGGATTTGCTTGAAATTTCTCAGGGCAGGGCTGGGTGAGATGGGGCAGAGATGGTTTAGCAAGTGAAAATATCCACTGAAAAGCCTGACTACTTGGGTTGGATTTCCAGAATCCACACAGTAGGAAGAAATCAGAGTCTCTAAGTTGTTCTCTGACCTCCCCATGTGTCCACCCCCACCACACACACCACATATGTGCTGTGGCATGTAAACCTGCAGCCCCACATAAAATAAACTACAGAAGAATATAAATGCTGGAGATCTCTATGGCTCAGTGGCAACGAGCTTGCTATGTCTGTGCGACCACTGGGGTTCAGATCCCCAGAACCCACATAAGTGCCAGATAGGCATGGCAGCCTACCTGTGATGCCAACACTCAGCAGACAGAAACAGGGGATCCCAGGAGCAAGCTGGCTGGCTAGAGTAGGTACATCGTTGAGCTCAGGGTTCAAGTGAGAGATCCTGACTCAATGAAGTAGACAAAAGAGTAACTGAAGAATTTAGATGCTAGCCTGAGACCTCACAAGTATTCCCATATATATATATATATAAACAACCCTCCCAGACACACACACACACACACACACACACACACACACACACACACACACACAAAACTGTTAAAACAAAACCAACCCCACAACAGATGGGGGGAGGTATCGGTGGTAGAGTGGTTGTCTGGCATTTACAAGGCCCTGGGTTCATTCCTTGGCACTGGGAAGGAAGAAAGAGAAGGAGGAGGAGGAGAAGAAGAAGCAGGAGGAGGAGGAAGAGGACGATGAAGATGAGGTTGGGGAAATGATTTAGAGTGTAAGAATGAGAACCTGAGGCCAGATCCCCACCACATATAAAATCCAGGCGCAGGCTGGGTGTGGTAGCACACAATTTTAATCCCAGTGCTCTTGGGGCAGAAGCAGATGAGCTCTGAGGTCAAGGCCACTCTGGTCCTACACAGAGAGTTCCAGGCCAGCCAGGGCCACAGTGAGACCCTGCCTCAAACAAATCAAACAAACAAACCAAAATCCCAAAGTAAGTACCTGTAATCCAGCACTCAGGGCAGAAACAGGTGTATCAGAGGGCTCATTGGCCAGCCAGCTTCTCTCTCTCTCTCTCTCTCTCTCTCTCTCTCTCTCTCTCTCTCTCTCTCTCTCTCTCTCACACACACACACACACACACACACACACACACACACACACACACACACACAAGGGGAAAAGGGGGATGGGAGGAACAATAGAACACAGAGAATGGAGATGATAGCTCATTGTAACTATTCTATTTGTGTGAACTTTTGAGAATCTCCTTGATGTAACTTTCTCTAACCCTGCTGCTTTGGTTTTCTGTGATGTGTTCCCTCCCTCAGGGTGGGGTTACACATTTTCCCCCTTCATCATAAAGTGTCACACACATGGAGGAATTGCTAGGTCAAGGCTAGGTGGAGCCTGGGAACCTGGGGGTTAACATCTTGTCCCTGGTAGCCGAGCTTCCCCACAGCTGCCAGCAATTAGGCTAGCTGGCAACCCCCTAGGAAAATCCTGCTGCCTGATTAGGACTAATTGCTAGCCAGCATTGAAGTCCCCAGTTGATAGAAATGGAAATCCACCAGGGAAGGCCTGGGCAGACAGCGAGGCTGCCTCCTGAGAGTGTGGAGGACACATGTACCAGTTAACTAGGCTCCTGCACGCGGTGAGAACTGAACTGTGGAACACCCTCGAGGTTCTCCCTTCATCAAAGTATTCGACCCCAATTATGATTCGACTAAAGCCCGCTTCTGCTCCCAAATGACACAATGACTTTCCTCCCCTTAGCCCCTCTATTTAACATTTTATATGTACAGGTCTTTTGTCTGCATATATGTCTGTGCAGAGACCAAAAGAGGACATTGGATCCCCTGGGACTGGAGTTACAGATGGTTGTGAGCCATCGTGAGGGTGCTGGGAACTGGAGCCAGGTCCTGTGAAGAGTCCTTAACTGCTGAGCCATCTCTCCAACTCTTCCAATAGTCTTGCTATAAAGCTCAGCTTGGCCTCAAAGTGCAGTAATCTTCTTGCCTTGGCCTCCTGAGTGCTAGAATGTGGCAGGGAACAAGATTCACCACAGCTGGAAAGCTGGCACCACCCTTGCTCACCCCAGGCAGGGGTTTGTGTAGCCCAGGCTGACCTTGAACTCTAGATCTTCTTGTCTCAGTCTAAATGCTAGGGTTACAGGTGTGAACCACCACACCCATCCTCATTAAACCGAACTTTAGTTAAAATGTTCTAATTTACATTTTCCCCAATTTCAATTCGGTCTTGTGAGGACTTTGAATCATTGCAGGGAAGTCCTTAGACTCCCTGGAGGGCTTTTCCCTGGCACTCAGGCTGCAGAAGCACTCTGGCGTGTGCTGCCGAACTGCCCTGTCTGGAAGGCGCTTGGGATCGACTTCTTACCATTCTTACTTCTGGCTGAACTGGACTGAGGATGCCAGAAAGGTGGAAGGGACAAGTTCCACTGGTGTGGACTGCTGGCAACCCTTCTGCTTGACAAAGCTCCAGCATTTTGACATTGCAGACCACCTTTTTACTTTTAGGTTTAGCGATTCTCAATATTAATACCTTTCCCTTTGGGACATTTTGTGTGGGCTTTGGTAAAGGATGAAAATGTGTACAGTGGTAGCTTCTCTAAACAAAATAATTCTTTGGAAAAAAAAATCCCTGCCACTGTGGAACCGGGAATTCTATGATGCTCTCCTAATTACACCAAGAACAGGAAAGTTAGAGTTTTACTAGATACACCTGATCCCAAGGGTGAAATGCCTACAGTTAACTTCCAGAGCCTGAGGCCATTAAGGGCAAGAGTTCAGGTAATAAATTCAGAGAAACCAGAATGGTACTGTGTAATGGGAAAAGAGTAAGGCACCAGGACCTTCCCTTTGGGGATCCTTATGAGGGGAACAGGCCCATACAGTAGTAAGACTAAGAAATTGTAGTATAGTGTCTGCTCCCCAGAAGTCCTTTTCCCAAGGTCAAACATTTGGAAAGGGTCTCCATTCCCTTGGAGGCTTGAGAAAAGTTCCTGCTTGATAAAGCAGTCATTCTTATCTCTAGCAAGAGGAACTTGTGGCCCTTCATTAACATATGACTGCTGCCTATTGTCAAGGTCAGTGCTGGATTCCTCAACCTCTGATGTCAAGTCACACCCCAGCTCACAAGCCCCTACTTTAATCCATGTGCAACTATAGAGTGTAAAAGGTGTAGTCTTTTTATTTTATTTATTTTTTCAATTAAACGCTGCTGGCAGCCATCCGATTCGCCCTCAGTTCGTCCTCCCCCCCCCACCACACACACACTCTATCCACACATCCCCTTTGGGACCTGAACCCTCCGTGGAAGTAGGTCTCAGGCATTCCAGGAATTAGTGATTTTGCCTTCAAGAGAAGAACCTGCCAGTGACTTCTCTTCCTCCCTGCTGGCTGCGGATTGAATGTGAAAAGCCATAGGCCAGTGTGTTTAAATGCCTGCTTCCGGCTAGTGGTGCTGTTCTGGAGGGGCGGTCTTAGGACCTTTAGAAGGTGGAGCCTCACTGGAGGAAGTGGGTGACTGGGGTGTTGACCCTGAGGTCACAGGCTTCTTCCCTGCCAGACCTGGTCCTCAGAGCTGTCCTCAGGCTGCTGTGGGCGGAGCTGCTCCCTCAGGGTGCCTTCCCTGAGGACTGGTTCCCTGTCAACCACGAGCAAACGTAAACCCTTCCCCTGGTCGGTTGCTTCTCCAAGTCACCAGCCAAGTCTAAAAACTAGCGTTTCTTTTCACCTTGCCACTTTCCCTCACGTGTTCTCTGAGCGCTCTGTTTCTCCTCTTGCCTGTTTCCAGCTTTGTAGATTTTCTGCAAACCAGGTATAGTTCAATTCATTTGTCCCAGCTGGAATCTAGGTGTGAGGGAACAGTGACATCAGTGCCGGCTAACTGTTCCATCTATGCTGTTGTGATAAGCCGTGACTCAGAGCAGCTTGGGAAGGAGGGGTTTGTTAGTATAGTTCATCACGGAGGGAAGGCAGGAATGATCCAGAGGACATAGAGGAACACTGACTTACTTGCTCCTCCTGGTTTGCTCAGCCTGCTTCCAAATACAGACCAAGACCATCACCAGCCCAGGGAGGCCCCCCACACAGTGGCTGGGCCCTGCACACCAATCACCAATCAGAAAAAGGCCCCACACACTTGCCTACAGGCCAATCTGATAGAGACATTTTCCCAGTTGGGATTCCCTCTTCCCAGATGACCTACCTCCACTGTGTCTAGTCGACAGACAACTAACTACCCAGGACAGAAGCTGAGGCAGGAATTTGCAGGCAAGGAGGAATGCTGCTTCCTGGCCTGCTCTCCTTGGCTTGATCTCCCTGGCTCAGCTACTTTTCTGATACAGAGCAGGCCCACTACCCAAGCATGGCCCTCCTGAATCAATTAGCAATTAAGAAAAGACTCCACGGACATGCTCACAGGCCTTCTGATGGAGGCAAGTCCTGGGTTCCGGGTCCTCCTTCCCAGGTGTGTCTAGGTTTGTGTCAAGTTGACGGAAACTAAGTGGCGCAGGAGGAAGGAGTCCTGTCCAGCTGCCATGATGTCACTTAGAGTTAATGTCTGCTTTTTTTTTTTTTAAGGTTTATTTATTTATTTACTTATTATGTATACAGTGTTCTTCTGTCTGCACATATTCCTGTAGGCCAGAAGAGGCCACCAGATCTCATTACAGATGGTTGTGAGCCACCGTGTGGTTGCTGGGAATTGAACTCAGGACCTTTGAAAGAGCAAGCAGTGCTCTTAACCTCTGAGCCATCTCTCCAGCCCTAAAATCTGCTCTTACGTTTCATGCTATTTTCACTTTACAAGAAGCTCCTACAGTTCAGAGCTCTGGCCGTGATGCAGGACAACACAGGGGACTCTGAAGTGACAGGTGGGTCCCCAGCCTCTCCCGTTGACTTCTTCACTTCCATTGGTGGAGCACAGCTCCCTGAGTACTTTTCCTCAGCATCCATTTCAGTGTCCTTATTTATCTAATG
This sequence comes from Onychomys torridus, assembly GCF_903995425.1. Taxonomy (NCBI): domain Eukaryota; kingdom Metazoa; phylum Chordata; class Mammalia; order Rodentia; family Cricetidae; genus Onychomys; species Onychomys torridus. The sequence continues at coordinate 2,541,509 of NC_050445.1, forward strand.
GACACAGACTCTTCCTAAAAGCCATGGTTTCAGCCTGGAGCGATGGCTTGGTGGTTAAGAGCATTTGTTGCTCAGGCAGAAGATGGGAGTTCAGTTGGGAGCACCCAGATGGTGGCTCACAACCACCCTTCACTCCTGTCCCAGGGGATCTGATGACTGCTTCTGGCACGGGGCACAACTTGGTACATATATGCATATACGCACATGCGGGTAAAACATTCATACACATAAAAAAAAAAAAAAAAGATTAAAACAACAACAAAAAGCCATGGTTTCTTGTGCAGTGAATAGGATTCCAGGTTTCAAAATGTTCTACACACCCTGTGATGAAAAGTGACAACAGACTTAAGAATTGAGAGAAAAGAATATTAAAAAGGGGGAGGATAGGTCAGTAAACAAAAGCGCTGGCCCTGCAAGTGTGAAGACCTGAGTTCGAATCTCCAGAGCCCACATAAAAGCTGGATGCTGTAAGTGAGAGAACCTGTAATCCCAGTGTTCCTATGGGGAGATGGGAGTTGGAAAAGGAGACTGCTCAGAAAATCCAGGGCCAGCTATCCTGGCATAGGCAGCTAAAAACAACCTGTGCCAAACAAGTGGGAGGTTGTCCCTGTTCCTCCACATAAGCGTTATGGTGTGCATGTTGCTACATGTACACAGGAATGTGCTCATACATCATGTACATACACACACACACACACACACACACACACACACACACACACACAATTCTTGAGATGCTGAGGCAGGAGGATCACCATAAATCTGAGGCAAGACAGGGCCACATAGTGAGTTTCAGGCCATCTCTACCACAGTGTAATACCCTGCATAAAAAGAGGGCTGGGGCCAGGGAGGTAGAGTACCTGAATTCAGATGCCCGGCACCCATTTTAGTATGTCATCATAATTCCAGCACTGGAGGCAGAGACAGGAGGATGGCTCTCTGGCCAAGCAGCCTCATAATCAGTAAGCCTTAGTGAGAGACTCTGTCTCGGAAAGAAACTAAACAAACAAGGTGAATGGCTCCTGCGGAGGGATGACCTGAGCGCTTTCCTCCATACACACAGGTGTACCTCACCACAGGAACACACACACACACACACACACACACACACACACACACACACACACACCCCTACACATAATAGAAACTGGCTGATGTGGCAAAGCAGAGAAGTTGGTGAATCCTGGGTGTGCGCAGAGGACCATAGAGAGAACTTCATTCTTTCTGGAAGGCAACGTCAAAACTCAAAATGTGAAATCCTGCCACAGGACTCCTCTACATTTGACTTAAACCAAGTGTTACAAAAATTCCTTCCCAGGTTCCCGCCCGTGCCCCCACAAAACAATCACCCTGGGGAGCCAATGAGTTTACTGGGCTTCCTAATAAAGCACAGGTGAAGGTTACTTACAGGTGCCCGGGTATGCTCCTCCTTGAATAGATCACCCTGCAGAGTCTTCAGGAACAGGGATGAGGGCTTCCTCACGGGCACACACGCAGAGGACACTCTGTTGGTCTTCCCAGTCTATCTAGCCCTTCCCCAAGGTCGCAACAGACCTCAGACCTGGTAGAGTGGCTGGATGCTCAGGTGAGGGTCTTGTGATCCTTGTTTCCTCTCTAGGAGAGGAAGTAAATAGTCAACACGCCCCACTGGGGTGATCTGTTGTAAAGGGGTACAGCTGGATGCTCCCAGCGGACAGTGACTTGGCTCAGATGACAGTCACTGAATACCAAGGATCTCTGAAAGTCAGGCAATATCTTCTCTTGTTCTTGTGAAATGCTCAGGTTTCAACAGCTTCATGGAGACAGGACTCACCCATCTCAAGGGGGTGACACTCTACTTGGATTCTATCTTTGGTACCAAAATTAATGCAGATAAATAAATAAAACATACAACTCAAAGAGCTGGCCATTTCAGTTGTGAAGTCATGACTCATTTTCCATTTTCATCTACCCAAAAGAAAACCCACGTGCAGTGGCAGTCACTTCCCATTTCCTCCCAAGCTCATCCCCAGTCAGTCCTTAACCTTTTCATCTCTCCTGACTCACCTGTTTGGGACACTTAATGTAAGTGTGATCACAGCATCTAGTCTTTGTGGTTTGCCTCTATACTTTTTTTTTTTTTTTTGGTTTTTCGAGACAGGGTTTCTCTGTGTAGCTTTGTGCCTTTCCTGGAACTCACTTGGTAGCCCAGGCTGACCTCGAACTCACAGAGATCCGCCTGGCTCTGTCTCCCGAGTGCTGGGATTAAAGGCGTATGCCACTACCGCCTGGCTCTCCTTAGAATCTTATAGTCAGGTTTAGTTCTTAAACGTAGGATCTGGATTACCTTCACTTTGTAAATTTAAGAAAGGAGAGTGCTTCTTGCCACCGAGATGCAAGGGAACTCTTCTGTAGGTTGGCAGTCTTTGCCTGTGGCGTGGACGATTGAAAACCAATGCTTCCTGCTTTGACTAGTCTCTTCTTTATTTTCAATTATGGATATGCATGTGTGTCTGTGTGGAGGTATGTATGCATGAATGCAGGTGTTGGTGGAGGCCAGAAGAGGGCATTGGAACTCCAGGAACTGGAGTCACAGATAGGTGGTCAAAAGCCTTCCAACGTGAGTGCTATGAACCAAATGGGTCCTCTGCAAGAGCAGCATTGCTCTTGACACCTCAGCAGTGTCGCAGCCTCTACTTTGATTCTTTTCAGATGAGGTGAATTTGTTTCTGCAGAGAACCTAAGAATTCCTTTCTAATGCCTGTCCATCACAAATACCATATTATTCTAAAGGAAGGGCGCCGAGGCCTATTGTGTGTGGTAAAATAACAGGAATTTAAGGGCAGGAGAAGGAAGGCACAGCATCTCTGTGGGCTAGAACATAAAGAGGCATCACTAGATAGCCTCAGAGTCTGAGGACGCCAGCCAGATTCCCTGTGACTTCAGATCTTTAGCCACCATCAGACTATCTCAGAACACCATCCAGGAGTCTATTAGAAAGGCAGGTTCCAGGCCCAGGACAGGAACCTAAGCAGTGTGCATTTCAGCAGGACACCCCCCCCCCCCCCCCCCACCCCCGTGATCTGTATGGCCATTGAGCTCAGTAGCACTGCTGAAAAGCATCAAGGGTTTTATGTCTAGGTGCCCAGGTGGTCTCAAGTAATTTGTCCTAGGAAGTTCTTAGATCAAGATTCATGGTCACATGGGACAAAGCAATCTCTGTGCTCTGTGCTAGTTCACAGCTGACTCTAACAACTCAGTCAGGAATACTTAATATACTCTTCTGAGCCAGATCCCAACACACACACACACACACACACACACACACACACACACACACACACACATATATATATATATATATATATATAGAGAGAGAGAGAGAGAGAGAGAGAGGGAGAGGGAAAGAGATGTATTTTACCTTAAATTCTATGACTGGAAGATGGGCTAGCCTGGAGAGAGGAAGTATTTCCAGAAACCTTGTGGGACTCTCATCCTTCAGTGCTGAAGTTAGAGGGGTACACCACCATGCCTGCTTCCCCTTCATACCGAGCACTGAACCCAGGGCCTCAAACACACTGGGCAAGTGCTCGACCATTGAGTCATAGCCCTGGCCCCTAATACTTTAATTTAATAGACCTTATTAGATTTTAGCATGAAGAATACAACATGCTGCTTTAATAAGCCTCTCACTCACCCAAATGTAAAATGCATGTTCTCCTATGAGACCAGGTTTGTTCTTTCTCTTCGTACACCCTGGTCTTCATTAGATGAGTCCACTTTAAATACCACAGCAAGCATTTAGGAATAGTTCCAGGAGCTCTCTGTTAAATGCGTGCAACTACAATTTTAAGCACAATGCTGAGCATATGGAACACAACAATAATGGGTGTGGATGGCTGAAAACTGCTGTTTGGAGGACCCACTCATGACCTCAGAGGAAGTGTATCACTTGCCAGTAAATTCACACTGTAGTTTCCCCCACCTACACTGGCCAGGAACAATCTGCTTTCTAACAACACCACACCAACAGACTGATTACTGAGCGCCTCCTATGCAACAGAGCAACAAAGTCCGTGGAAGCTGTAAGAGCATAGGATTCAAAACCAGTTCTCTGGGAACTGGGAGTTTAGCCAAGATAACATGTAAGTCTGCAGAAGTTAACTTTTGCCTTAGAGGAGCGGGAAGCATCACAGGACAGGAAGGATTTGAGCCAGGCCATTAACTTATTTATTTTCATTTATTGAGATAGGGTCTCATGTAGCTCAGGCTGGCCTCGAACTTGCTATGTACTTGAGGATGACCTTGAGCACCAGCTCCTCCTGTCTCTGCCTCCCAAGTGAGTTCAGCCTTGAGCATCTCAATAGAAGTTAAATTAAATGTCAGTCCCGAGAAAGACAGTCTTTCTCTCAGTGTAGTTCTCATGGTGTTTTCCCTTAAAGAATGTTTTCTTGTGAGGTCAGCATGCCTGGGATTAAGTCTGAGGTCTAGATCTGGCAGAGTCTTCATCTCTTTCTTTTTTTTCCCCTGGAGCTGAGGACTGAACCCAGGGCCTTGCGCGGCTTACTCTTAAACCATTAGCCACCATGGAAAGAAAGCCAACGAGTTGACTAAGGCCGGGGGGGGGGGGGGGGGGGGGGGGGGGGGGGGTGTTTGTCTGCTCACTTGGCAAGATGTAGGTGTGTCAACTTCATCTTCTGATCTCTGGGCTCTTCTCTTGCTGCTCTGGCCAAGAAGAATGCTGGTTGAAAAACGACACAGAGCTTTGCTGATCCCTCCCCATGTTACTATGGGTCCACTGTACCCTCTGGAGTATGCTCTTCATACGACGGGCTTAATGAACGCTGCTGGCAGGTGGATTATCTAAAAGAACTATCTGGCCTGTCTTTTTCCACGTTGCCAAGGGAAAAAGTACTCAAGAGTGAAGGGAAAATGAGGAGGTTTGGGAACAGCCAGCTTAGTTGCAGTTGTCACAGGAGCATGTTTTGCTGTTGATTAATATTAACCTGACTTTGGAAGCAAAAGTCAAAAGAGGGGTACTAGAATAATTCTGTGGGTTTCTTTCCTCCTCTACTTATTGATTTATTTTTGTTTTTTTGAGACAGGGCCTCATTATGAAGCCTTGGTTTGCATGGAGCTCACTATATAGACCAGGCTGGCCCCTCATAGAGGTCTGCCTCAGTCTCCTGAGTGCTGGCACTAAGGCATGTGCCACCACACCCAGCTAATTGTTTATTTTCAATTTTATGTTGTATGGGTGTTTTGCCTTCATGTATGTCTGCCATCAAATGAATGCAGTGCCTAGAGGCCAGGAGAGAGTATTGGATCCCCTACAGTTACAGATGCTAGAGACCATCTGTGCTTCTAGGAATTGAACCCAGGTTCTGTAAGAGCAAGTGCTATTGACCACTGAGCCAACTCCCCAACCTGTAAACATATTTTAAGACTTCTTAATATTACATTTGGTGTGTGTGTGTGTGTGTAGGCGTGTGACCCATGGTGTATGTATGGTGGTCAGAGGACAACTTGAAGGAGTTGGGTCTCTCCTTCCACTGTGGGCCACGGGGATCAGACTTAGGTAATCAGGCTTGGCTGCTAAACCATCTTGCCGGCCGGCCCGATGTGGGATATTTAATATAAGAAAACCTGCATGCACAGCCAAGTGGACACATGGGGACAGAGGAAAGATAACTGGTCAGGCTTGAGTTAGGGGAGGCCAGGAAAGGCTCTTTGGAGAAAGGGGCATGCCAGTTGGGTCTTATAGAACCTTGGTTTGACTGGAAAACTCCATAAAGAGAATGACCACAGCTAAACAAAGGACTGATGTCATTTTCTCAAAATTATTTCATTTAGGTAGAAAAAAATGTATGCTAAACTATAAGTTGTGAAAACAAGTAGTGCCACTCTCTGACGACTAAGCATTCAAATATATCCACCTATAGGGGCCATTTTTATTCAAATCACTACAACATATATTTTGACTTTCTTCTTTTCTTTTTCAAAAGAATTTCACTTAACATTTTATTTTTTACTTATTTTTAGATGTATTTACTGTGTATGTGGGTTTATGCAAGTATGTGTGTGTGTCTGTGTAAGCCACAGGTGGACGTTGGGTATCTTCCTATATTAATTTCGACTTTATTTTTAATTAATTAATTAGTTAATTAATGTGTATTCAGTGCCCATGGAGGGCACAAGAGGACACTGGATCCCTGGAACAGGAATTATAGATGGCTGTGAGCTGCCATGTGCATGTTAGGAGTTGAACCCTGTTCTTCTGTAAGGGCAGCTAGTGCTCTTAACTGCTGAGTCATCTCTCCAGCCTCCACTTTATTTTTTGAGACAAAGTCTCTCACTACACCTGAGCTCACCATTTTGGCTAGACTGGCTGGTCTCCCTTTACTCCCACAGCTGGGGATACGGAGGTATACCACTGTACTCAGCTTAAGTGGGTGCTGCGCATCACACTTGGGTCTTTTGCTTACACAGCACGGGCTTTACCCACTGAGCCTTCTCTCCTAACCCCATTTATTTAGATTTTCAATACTGTATTTACAATCTTAGGCAGACATACTGTGTACAATCAAGAATGCATAGTACATAAAAAGAGAATGTGGGTTGGGGATTTAGCTCAGTGGTAGATCGCTTGCCTAGCAAGCGCAAGCGCAAGGCCCTGGGTTCGGTCCTCAGCTCGGACAAAACAAACAAACAAAAAAGAGAATGCACAGTATTCTGGAATTTATCTGTAGTATGTTAGATTTTATATAATGGATTCTAATAGATAAGCCTTACTTGGTAGTATAACTGCTGTTTTAAGTAAGATAAAGTGTATCACCCTACAAATGATGCCAATAAGGACTTACACAGGAAAGGAGCCTTTAGTGGTCATCTAGTCAGAAAAATTTAAAATAATAAATCAGGGCACAGTAAATTACCTTCCAACTAGGCTCCAGGAATTAGGAGTTTTATTGACGATGTTAAAGATATGGACTATGTAGCCATCCACAAATATTCTTTCATCTTTCCCAGGGACCCCTTAAGATGTTCTGAAATAAATGAATGGAAGCCAATAATTTAAAAACTCAAGTACTGTTATTTCTACATCATCTTGGATTACATGTTCATTTGTTCCTCAGAAGAAAAATCACATTTTCATTTCTTATATTTTATTTATATTAGAGTGGGCACTTCAATATTAATTCAAATATCTACCCATTAAATGCAAAAACGTTAATGTAATATTAAAAATGAAATTTAAATGAAACCAAAGGAATATTACATTAAGGTTTCCATGGAAACACTCACCACACTTGCCAGCTTTGGAACTGTAATAAGGTAGTTTAGTATCAAGCTCATATCAAGTATAATTTTGAAAAGGTTTAAAAATGTATAGGTTAATGTGTGTCAATTTGAGACTTCAGATGAAATATGATATAAAACATCAGGATGAAGATATATAAAACATTAGCCTGTATTTTTAATTTATACAAACCTATCCAGGACAGAGGCACATCCCCCAAATCCTGTATGGTTTGTTGGCATGCACGACAACCATAGTAGTCTGCAATTTCCATCACAGCTAAAATCCAAGTCTCTTATCCCGAAAAACAAACAGAGGTATGTGCAAGTGACTCACACTTCAGGGAGAATTTCAAAGCACAAACAACAAATTTTGCTACACTAGGCAAAAAACCACATTTTTCAGTTCATAGAAATTAAATCCCCATAAATTGAATCCTTCAGATTTATGGATGCTGCCCAAACTCAACTTTACTACGATGAGCCTGTTTTTCTTACATTTACTGTAGAGATTACTGTCTTAAAAGCACAAAGCTGCCAACATCCTTTTAAGCAAGGACGAACCCCCTTTTTAAAATCTAAAAGACATAATTGGATTATCACTAAGCCATATACAGGGACTTAGGGGAAATACAAACAAATCAAGAGTCCCTTAGCAGGAGTGGGGTGAGCAAACAATGAGCTTTGCAAATGATTATTAGATTGACACTGAAAATCTGGGGTGTGGTGGTACACAATTGTGATCCCAGCACACAGGAGGTGAGGCAGGGGGATCAGAAGTTTCAGATCATCCTAGTGAGCTCAAGAATAACTTGGGCTAGAGATCCTATCTCCAAAACAAAACAAAACAAAACAAAAAGGGGGAACGGCTCAGTTCGTGCACTACAGACAGATAACAGGAGTAGTGATTGGGTGCCAAGGGCTGGGGAAAGGCCTGGGTGGCAACTAACCGGTATGGGGCTGTTACAGGAGGGTTGGCTCAGGGGTTCAGAGCACCCCCTGCTCTTGCAGAGGGTCTAAGTTTGTTTCTCTGCAGCCACATGGTAGTTCAAGACCAGCTGTAGCTCCAGTTGTAGAGCACCTGACACCTTCCTCCTGCTTCCATGAGCACTGCATGCATGTGATGCATGTGCGCGCGCGCGCGCGCGCGCGCGTGCGCGCACACACACACACAGACACACAGACACAGACACAGACACACACACACACACACACACACACACAGAGGTAAAACACCCCCACACATAAAATTAATCACTAAGAAATTTCTAAAAGAAACTATTCTAAAATGATATGATTGTATAACTTAGAACACTAAAGCCATCAAAGAGTATACGTGCTTTGTTGGTGCCGGGAATTGAACCCAGGGCCATGCACATGTTCAGTGTGCCTTACCACTGAGATAAATTATGATTAGTGTACTTCAAATGCATGAACTTTATAGTAGATAAAATATCTCTTTATAAGGCCATCAGAAAGCATTATTTTGGGAGGAGGTTGGGAGGGTGGGAGTGGGATGGGGGATGGAGGGCTGGGAGGGGAGGATGGAGAGAGGCTGTGGCTGGGCTGTAAAATAAATAAATAAATAGAAGGCTAAAACCATTCTCAACCACTGAGCCAGTTTCAGATGAGTGGCAAATCCATTTATTCCACAGGCCATGCACACTCTAGATCATCTGAATTCAACAGAATAAATATTTGTACACTCAAAAAAAGTATTATTTTGCCAGGCATGGCAGAGCAACGCCCCCCCCCCCAGCATTTGTTCCTTTATAGTTTATTGTCACTGGATTTGGGTGTCAAGTAAAGACAACTTTCATGATACCTTTCTAGAATGTAAAACTTAATAAAAAAATTTTCCAAGTTTTGTTAAGATATCAATTTATCTTAACAAATTTCAAGTTGTACTTTTTTAGTATTTAAAAAAACCCTATTTTTTATTTTTTGCAATTATAATTACATCATTTCCCCCTTCTCTTTCCTGCCTCCAAACCCTCCCATATATTCTTCCTTGCTCTTTCAAATTCATGCATTTTTTTCATTAACTGCTGTTCTATACATATATGTATATACATATATATTCCTAATATAAGTAAAACCCGCTCATTATGTACAATGTTATTGTATGTATATTTTCAGAGATGAGCATTTGGTATTGGATAAACAATTAGTGTGCTCTTCCCTGAGGAAGAGCCAGGGCTGCATCATACTGAACGCATTCTTCTACAATATGCAATAAAAACGTTCTGAGATTTATCCAGTGTGTGAACAGCCTGCCGCGGGCTCCACTTTATGAACTCTAATATGTCTATCATTCTACTGTAATGGTTTTGCTTCAAGTTATAAACAGTGCTAATCAGCGTACTGATGTCTTTTCTATGTGCAGCAGAATGGGTTTAAATTCCATCTCCTATGTGCTTGTTTCCCACGGTTCTGCATCCCACCAGCCATCAACTGGGGCCCTTGTTTCTGTCTCCAGTGCACACGTGGTGGCATCTTATTGACATCTTGATATATACTTAAATTTTAATTTCATGTAGTGTGTGTGTGTGTGTGTGTGTGTGTGTGTGTGTGTGTGTGTGGCGGGGGTGGGATGAGGGTGAGCAAGCATGCCACAATGAGTGTATGGAGGTCAGAGAACAACCTACAGAAATTGGTTCTTTCCTTCCGCCATGTGAGTCCTGGGGCTAGAACTCAGGTTGGTGCTAAGTGCTTTTGCCTGCTGAGCTGTCTTCCAAGCTCTTAATTTGTATTTTTATTTAAAAAAATTTTTTTTTTATTTTTGGTTTCGAGACAGGGTTTCTCTGCATAGCTTTGCGCCTTTCCTGGAACTCGTTTTTGGAGACCAGGCTGGCCTCGAACTCACAGAGATAGCCTGGCTCTGCCTCCAGAGTGCTGGGATCAAAGGCGTGCGCCACCACCGCCCGGCAATTTGTATTTTTAATGACTGAGTACATTGAATCTTTTTCTTTTCCACTAACAAGAGTTTTATTAAGATAAGGGAGAGAGACAGATGTGCACAGGCCTGTGGAAAAGACACGTGAGTAAAGATCGACATTGAATCTTATGTTCATACTTTGAAAAGATTTATTTTATTTATGTGTGAGTATTTACCTGTATGTGCACATGCATGTCCAGTGCCCAGATGATCCCCTGGAACTGGAGTTACAGACGGTTGTAAGCCGCCATGTGGATATATCTGCAAGAGCAGCTCATGCTCTTAATCACCAATCTACCTCTCTAGCCCCACTATTCAGAAACATTTAATGTCAGTCTCTTAGCTGGTAAATTTTTTAAATGTGAAGTTCTAATCATCTCTGTGCAGATGATTTTGGGTTTCCATGCACACAATCATATAATCTTTAAGTAATAACTTGTTTCTTCAGAGACGAGATTGTACCGCTTCACACACACTAGACAACTGTTCTGCCTCTGAGCTAAGCCTCTCAGGCCAATACAGACCATTTTATTTTGTCCCTTCCTCACGCCTCTCTGGAAGTTTTTGTTAGCATATCTTAATCACACATAATTTTTTATAGATTAAAAAAATTTTTTTTTGGTTTTGCCTTTTAAGATGGGGTTTCCCTGTGTAGCTCTGGATGTCCTGGAAGTCACTCTGTTCTGGGATCTGTTCTATATGCAATAGGATATTGGAAGCATTATTTCCAAACTGTAAGTTCCAGACCAGACTGCCCTCAAAGTCAGAGATCTGCCTCCTGAGTGCTAGGATTAAAAGTGTGAGCCGCCGGGCAGAGCCAGGCAAATCTCTGTGAGTTTGAGGCCAGCCTGGGCTACCAAGTGAGTTCCAGGAAAGGCGCAAAGCTACACAGAGAAACCTTGTCTCAAAAAACAAAAACAAAAACAAACAAACAAACAAAAAATGTGAGCCACCACGCCTGGCTTATAAATCTTTAAAAAAATTATTATAATTTAGCCGGGCGGTGATGGTGCACGCCTTTACTCCCAGCATTCGGGAGGCAGAGCCAGGCGGATCTTTGTGAGTTCGAGGCCAGCCTGGTCTACAGATCGAGATTCAGGAAAGGTGCAAAGCTACACAGAGAAACCCTGTGTCAAAAAACCAAAATAAATAAACAAACAAACAAACAAACAAACAAATAAATAAATAAAATTATTGCAATTTATGTGCATTGATGTTTTGCCTTCATGTATATTTGTGTGAGGGTGTCAGATACCCTGGGACTGGAGTTAATGACAGTTGTGAGTTGCCATGTGGGTATTGGGAATTGAACCTAGGTCCTTTGGAAGAGTAGCCAGTGCTCTTAACCGTGGAGCCATCTCTCCAGCCCAATTATACACAATTAATGACATTTCCTGTAGGGAGTAGAGGAAGCCAAGTTAATTAAGTTCTTAGTGAATGTACACTGTTTACACAGGCATGGCCCTGTTGAGGAGTCCAAGGGCTTAGGCCCATGGAAAACTGGCAAAGCCATTACACATACCAGGCTCAGGAGAAATGGCAAAGCTTTCCTCAGGCATGATGGTGGACAACTGTCCAGTGTGTGCAAGGACTAGCTCACCTACAAAGACCTCCTCCCAAGATGGCTACCGAGACTCTTATGCTGTATCCAGTAAAAACGTTGAGTTTGCAGTAGAGGCAGACTCTCACTGGACCCCAGCTTCCCTTGTCCGCCTGTTCTTTCTTTGCTACTCCCGTCAGGGTTCCAGGATTCCAGCTGCATGGTGGCAACAGTTTCTACTCATGTATATAATGTGTTTTGATCATATTCCCATTGCCCGCACTTGTACCCTTCCCATGCCCTCTGACCCCTTCTTTTCTACTGCCCCCATATGGCTTTCATTCATTTTCCAGAATAGTTGATCAACTTGTCTCTTCTCTTAGCTGTACCCAGCTGAAGAACCTGTCCCTATTATATGCAGAAGCATGCTATTGACAGGGAGTTCTAGATGCAACAGGATATTGAAAGTATTATTTCCAAATTGTTTAGCCCATACCATATCAATCCAGGTACCACGTACTCCTTTTGTGGTCTTGCATTCTGCATTTGTTCCAACAGGACTGTATATTTGGGGTGTGCATATATAGACCCTAGTTGTTATCACTGCGTTAACCTTGACAAGCTGGAGACTGAACAGGCATACACTGTACATAGCACAGGGGCAGACTGCACATTACTAACCAGGCACCAACTTCCAAGTAGCCAACAGTTGATGGGATGTATCTACCACATTAAAACCCTACCTTTCAGTGAGTATGGTAGTGCACCCCTGTAATCCCAGCACTGAGACTGAGGCAGGGAGATTAAGGAAGTCTGGGCCAGTCTCAGCCACATAAGACTCCATTTTCAAACAACAAAACCAGGGCTAGAAGATGGCTCAGAGGTAAGTACACACTGATTTTTTCTCAAGAACTTGAGTTCAGTTACCAAGACCCGCATCAGGTGGATCACAACCGCCTGTAACTTCAGCTCTAAGGGATCCAATAACCTCTTCTGGACCCCATAGGCACCCGCACTCATATGGACACATACCCTCCCCTCATATATATGTACATACATACATACATACACACACATAATTTTATATGTGTGTGTGTGTGTGTGTGTGTGTGTGTGTGTGTGTGTGTGTGTGTTTTCCCCAGAGCTGAGGACCGAACCCAGGGCCTTGCACTTGCTAGGCAAGCGCTCTACCACTGAGCTAATTCCCCAACCCCCCCCACCCCCAATATTTTAAAGCAACAAAACTCCTGTCTCCTACTCTGGAGATTAATTTGGCCTTTAGGTATAGTATTAAGTTAAGTCAATTTCATTTGTTTTTGTTTTTTGAGATAAGGTCTTCAGAGCTCTGGCTGTCCTGGAACTCACTATGTATGCCAGGCCAGCCTTAAACTCACAGAAATCACCTGCCTCTGCCTCTCAGGTGCTGGGATTAAAGGCGTGTGCCACCATGCTTGGTAAGTTGAGGCAATTTTAAAGGGGACGTGTCTAACGTTTCACTCTTAAATAATGTTTACTGTAGCATTTTTGTTTGTATATACATTTGATCAGTTCTAGGAAATTATCTTCAATTTCATGGCAAGTTACCAATATTTTCTGTTTGTGAGCGAAACTGTAACTAAAAACTACTTGAGATAACTTAAAACATTTCCCACACTTACTGTGTGTGAGCATGCACAAGCTGACCAGTGCCCATGAGCTGAGGTCAGAGGACAATATTTCCTTTCTAGCATGCAGATCCAACTCTGTCCATCAGGCTTGGCAGCAAGTGGCTCTACCCACTGAACCATCAGCCCCTCAATCAACTAGTGAGGAAGGAAGGTTTATTTGCACTCATATTTTCAGAGGTTTCAGTACATAGTTGGTTGGTTCAATTGCTTTTTCCTCTCTATTTCTTACATGTGGTGTATGCATGTGTTTACATGGATTGTGTAGGTATGTGCTGGGGAATTGTTTCTTCAGATTCTGTGTGTCATGTCCTCAGCCACCTCCCAGAATTCTCTTCTCTGCTTGTCCCGCCTATACTTCCTGCCTGGCTACGGGCCAATCAGCATTTTATTTATACAGAGCGATATCCACAGCAAGTGTCTCATAAATTATCCCAAGCTGGCCTCTAGCTCTGGATTTTCCTGCTTCCACCTACTAAGTGCAGGGATTACAGGTACGCACAAGGACAACCAGTAGATTTTTGTTGTGTGAGAGGTAAACTAATCATATGAGGTCACCTTCACACCATCAGATTTAAGTTAGCAGTATTTTGCCATTCCTGTTTCATTTATTGTAGCGGTAACACCCACTCTACCACCACCTGTTCACCATGTCCAAGCAAGGGGCTGTGGACCAGAGCCACAGAGACCAGAGCCAGAGGGTCATTTGACTCAGCAGAATGCTGATGAGGGAGGAGGTCTTAAATACAGGCTTACAGCACTATGGGAGAACCCTGGAGGGCAGAAGTTACCTCTGATGTTTTATAATCTTGCATCTAAGCTGTTAACACCCAAACGCAGGACACACAAACAAGGAACTTCCCTTAAGCATTCAGGAGGGTGGAAACCTGCAGGGAATTAGCCTAGGGAGGACATCTGGTCAAGGTCAGCAAGCAAGGCAACAGCTACCCCAAATGGGGGGCCAGGGCCCTACAATTTATCTGTACCCAATATTAAAATTAAAAGAAAAAAAATCATTTCTCAAGGTTCGTGACTCTTCCAGCCAGCAGATGTCAGAAGGAACAGTCTAGTTAAGTACTGGCTTTACCCTTGACCCCAAAGGCACCACAGTTCAGGGTTCAAGTGATGGAAGACTTCAGGTCACAGCACTTCCCCTCCACAGTGACCACACTCTGCTTCAAGGGACATTAGACATCCAACCTTTCCCAGAAGATGACCTAGTAATTAATTCACTAGCTTCTTAGCTCTCCAATGCTTTAAATATAAATGTGTCACAATTCTACCCCCTCCCCATTTTAGTGAGGTTATAAATATCACATCATCTTTCCTTAGACATTTTCCCCCTCCAATCATGTTTAGTTCTATCCTAGGTCTCTGGACCATCCAACATCTGGATCCTGGCACTCCAGGCAGTGTCAGGGGTGGCTCACTCTGGGGGCTTGGGTCTCAGGCTGGACCAGTCATTGGTTGTTCACTCCCACTATCTCAGCCCTTACCCCAGCACATCCCATAGGCAGGAGAGACTGTAGGTGAAAGGTTGTGTGGCTGGTTTGGTGTCCCAATCCTTTCACTTGCCTATTACTGGAGATGGCCATTTCAGACTACATATCCACTATTGCTAGGAGTCTTAGCTCTGGTCATCGTTGTAGATTCCTAGGAGTTTCCCTGGTACCAGGTTTCTACCTGACCCCAAAATGCCCCCCTTCCAGACCTATCTTTCAGTACTCGCTCCCTCCATCCACCTTCCCCAACCCAATCCCTTATTTTTCCATCCCAACCACCCCCAGTCCATCCAGAAGATCTCGTCTATTTCCCCTTTCCAGGGAGATCCATGGATCCTCCCTTAGGCCCTCCTTGTGATCTAGCCTCTCTGGGTCTGCGGATTATAGCATGCATGGCTATCCTTTCATTTACAGCTAATAATCACTAATGAGTGAGTGCATACCATGTTTATCTTTCTGGGTCTAGGTTACCTCACTGAGGATGATTTTTTTCCTACTTTTTTTCCATTTGCCTTCAAATTTCATTGTTTTTAACAGCTGAATAGCAGGCTATTGTATAAATGTACATTTTATTTATTCATTCTTCAGGAGGGACATCTAGAATGTTTACAGATCTAGCTATTACGAATAAAGCTGCTGTGAACATAGTTGAGCAAGTGTCCTTGTGGTATGATTGAGCATCCTTTGGGTATATGACCAAGAGTGGTATAGGGGGTCTTGAGGTAGATGGCTCCCCAAACAGCAACATAATGATACCTAAGGATATTCTGCTATGCTTGTAGATTGTTGCCTACCCCAACTGTCATCAGAGAGTCTCTTCCAGTAACTGATGGAAACAGATGTAGAGACCCACAGCCAAACATTAGATTGAGCTCTGGAAATTCTGCAAAAGAGGGGTCAAGGACATCACAAGAAAACCCACAAAAACAACTAACCTGGGCTTATAGGAGCTCACAGAGTCTGAACCAAAAACTAGGGAGCCTGCCTGTGACTGACCTAGACCCTCTACATACATGTGACAGTTGTGTAGGTTGGCCTACTCATGGGAGTCCTAACAGTGGGAGCAGGGGCTGTTCCTAACACTTTGGCTGGCTTTTGGGAACCTATTGATCATACTGGATTGCCTTACCCAACCTTAAGACAAGGGGGTGGGATGTTTAGTCCTACCAAAACCTGATATGCCTGCCATGTTTTGTTGATATTCATGGGAGGCCTGCTCCTTTCTGAACAGAAATTAAGGATGAGTGCATGGGAGAGGGTGCAGAGGGGCGACAGAGAGAGGGAATGGGAGAAGGGAGGGAGGGGAAACTGGTGCTGGGATGTAAAACAAACAACAAACAAATAAATAAATAAAGTTAATTAATAAAAAAGAAATAAAAAACCCTACATACTCAGAGCTGGACATGGTGGCACATCCCTACCACTCAGTATTTGCACACAAGGCCTTGTGTTCCATTAAAACAAAAACAAAACAAAACAAAACTACTACACATTCTCTGGATGTGGTAGTGCACACCTTTAATCCCAACATTTGGAGGCAGAGACAGGTGGATTTCTATGAGTTTGAGCCATCTAAGGCTACATGGTGAGATTGTCTCAAAAGACAAACAAACAAAAACCACAACCACCTATTCAGCTATTATTGGAAATGCAATTCTCCCTAAACACCTGTTGGGAAAGTTCAAACAAGCTTGTAATGATGGCATTAATAGTTATCAGTGGGTACTTTGGAGTACTAGTGACAGTTTTTACCTTTTCTTTTTTTTTTTTTTTTGGTTTTTCGAGACAGGTTTTCTCTGTAGCTTTGGAGGCTGTCCTGGAACTCACTTTGTAGACCAGGCTGGCCTCGAACTCACAGAGATTCCCTGCCTCTGCCTCCTGAGTGCAGGGATTACAGGCGTGCGCCACCACTGCCCGGTCGGTTTTTACCTTTTTAATGATATGCTTTTCATTGGTTTTAGTCATTACTCAACACCTCAGGTTTTCCTGTGTATTTATGTGTGCATTTGTGCAGACAGGTGCATGAGCAGAGGTCAGAGGTCAACCTCAGATATCCCTCAGGTGCTATCACCTTGTGTTTTGAGACAGGGTCTCTCTCATGGGTCTGGAGCTCTGTCTCCATCTCTCCAGCACTGGGATTACAAGTGTGCACCACCATACCTGGCTTTTTGTGTGGGTCCTAGGGATGGCACTCAAGTCCTCAGAGCTCCACAGCATGCACTCTATCAGCTGAGCCCCTCCCCCCCACAGCCTTGCCTTCTGGGATAATTTTTCTCCCTCAAGTACTAGCAATAATGCTGGAAACACAGCTTAGAGGTAGAGTGTTTGCCTGGCATGCACGAGGCCCAAGGTTCACTCCCACCAACTGGTGTGTGTGAATGTGGGCTTGACAGGTAAGGGTTAAAAAACAGGACATATGAAAGGAAGTGAAAAGGATAAAGTAGCTACCGTGGTTAGCAGGCCAGCCTGGGCTCCATAACATCCTGCCTCAACAAACAAGCTAAGGGCTATCTTAGTTCTACAGCATCTTCCAAAGGAATGTTTGCATCAAACATGCATTTTTATAAGTAGGTTCTCACTGTGACCCTTAGAATTTGTGAGAAAAGTGTGCCAGGATTCCCCCTGCTCCCCATGAATACGATCACACTGCTCTTTTGGTTCTGTCTAGCACCCTGCACCTGCTACCTACATACTTTGTAACTCACCACTTCCTTCTCTTAAGCCCACTTCCCCCACAGGCACTAGAACTGCTATGGTGCTCATGAAGTCCCATGAGTACAACTTTTAGCTTACAAGAATTTTTTTAATCGATCAGTATTCTTTATTTTGTCCATTAGGTCAGATAGTGAATCTTTTTACGTCTTTGGTCTGGCACATTAATATACAATTGATAATTTAAGTTAATACAGAAGTCCACTTTTTAAATCATGTTCCTATATAGCAGTCCATTAGACAACACTTCCTTTATACAGCAGAGAAGGAAAATCCTGTCATTGTCAAGGGGAGAACTCTGCTAAGACTTGCAAAGCTCTTCTTACAGGGCTGAGAGGGACAGTGACTGGGACTGCCTGTCTTCTGTGAGCTAAAGGGAGTAACACTCTACAAGCGACAGACTCCACAGATCATACAACTTGACCGCAGAAGGAGATTATAAATGTTAATGAATTACTTCTATGTAACATGTATTGCATGTAATAAAAATATCCGAGAAATGGCCTGTGAGGTAGCTCTGGGTAGAGGTGCTTATGTGTAGGTCTGACGACCTGAGTTTGATCCCTGGATCCCAAAAGGTGGCAGGAGAGAACCAACACCCCGAGGGTTGTCCTCTGAACACATCCTTGCCTGCACACAAGAATTTTTTTTAATAAAAAAAAAAAAAAATACAAAAAAATAAAACCAGAAAAATGAAATACAGAAATGTTTAAAACTATATTAATAAGCCACCACTTTATTAAACCAGCATTATTGCTACCTGTATTGTAAATACAAAACATATAGCTCTCAACCCTCAACAAAGAAACTTCTTTTTGTAACAAACCATTACAGAAAACCACAAGGATCAAAATGGAGAGAACAGGTGACCACGTGGTGCCCTGCCCCACTCATCCATCTATAACCTAAGGCAACATCTCAGAAGAGGGGGCAGAAAGACTGTAAGAGTCAGGACCGGGAAGTCTGCTGTGAGATGTGTCTCCTGGAAATGTCAGGGAGGCTATACCCATGAAGGCTCAACAACATGTGTGCCTAAGCAAAACCTGAACAATGATACCGCCAATAAACATGCTAATATGGAAGGAAGAAACTTCATGGGTCCCTAACCCTAGGCAAAACACACACACACACACACACACACACACACACACACACACACCAAAACCCCCAAAAACTACGGGCCACTAAAGAATGTTGAGAGCAGAAGAAACAGTCTTTCCCAGAAAAGAGCACTCCAATTAGTTATCCAATACTAAGTGCATACATACAAGTAACACTATAAGGAAGGAGTGGATTGTATGGATTGTATATTTAGGTGTGTGTGTGTGTGTGTGTGTGTGTGTGTAAAACAGTTAACCACAAGTGAAATGAGGAGAGCAAGAAGGGTGGTGTACATGGGAAGGGTTGATGGAAGGAAAGGAAAGGTGGAAATTATACAATTGTATTTTAATTTCAAAGTATTTTAATTTGTATTAATGAGCCAGGAAGGCACAGTGGTACACATCTTTCATATCAGCACTTAGGAGGCTAGCCTGATCTATTGTCTATGTATAGTTCCAGGCCAGCTAGAGATACACATTGAGACCCTGGGTCAAAAAGATAAAAAAAAAAAAAAAAAAGACATTTTCTTATTGATGAGGGAAACAATTCTACCAGGCTCTATGAGAAGAGTCAACTGAGGAAGACACACACCGAGTGAAGGATCACTGCAGCTGTCCACCCTGCCCACAGACCGCAGGCCCAGGTGGACGGCACAGACAGCAAGCTCTATCACTATGCCTTCATAATGAAGAAGTTCAGTCTCAGCTTCTCTGCAGGATGCTTTTTAACTCATGAACTTCTGGTAACATAAATGAACAAATTCACAAGAACAGAACCATTTCACCACAGGGAAACTCAAGGTTATGTCTGTGACATATGGAATTCACAGATTTGAGGACAGTCAGCCTGAGCATCAACTGTGGACCTTTCATTGAGTGAAGACACCAAACAGATTTTCCTAAAGCCTTCTTCCTACACCTCTGTGCTGGCTGGTTCTATGTCAACAAGACACAAGCTAGTCATCAGAGAGGGAGCCTCAGCAAAGGAAATGCCTCCATGAGATGGGGTTGTAGGCAAGCCTGTAGGGCATTTTCTTAATTAGTGACTGATGTGGGAGGGCCTAGCCCATGGTGGGTGGAGCCACCCCTGGGCTGGTGGCCCTGGGTTCTATAAGAAAGCAGATCGAGCAAGCCAGTAAGCAGCACCCCTCCATCCCTTCTGCATTGGCTCCTGCCTCAAGGTTCCTGCTCTGCTTGAGTTCCTGCCTGACTTCTTTCAGGGATGAACAGTGATGTGGAAGTGTAGACCAAGTGAACCCTTCCCTCCCCAGCATTCTTTAGGTCATGGTGTTTCATCACAGCTACAGTAATCTTAACTGGGACATCCTGTGCAGCACTCTGCATTGCCCCGTACGTAGTGCAAGCGCTTGCTGGCCTCCTGGAAGCACAGCACCCAGAGTTTCCTTCAGCTCACAGCTGGAAAAGACTCAGCCTGTTCTAAACAGGGAAGAAAACACCAGCCATAAAGAATTCTAACAGTTTCAGAATCAATTAATGAGATGAACATTCCATAATAAATTTTAGAGTTCTTGAGTGAGTACACCATTTCCCTGTGTTTGAAAAATTACACAGACTCAAGCATAATGGAAACTCATCGTGAATTCAGGTGTAACTCAGATAAAGATTCTGTCAGGTGCAGCATTGTGTGCCAGTGACACCCTCAGAGGGGTGGTGTGGGGAGAGAGAGCAGGACTCAAAACAGTCCAGCTTCATTTATTTATTTATCAACATTTATTTATTTGTTTTTTTAATTGATTGGCTTTTTGAGACATGCAGCTCTGGTTGTCCTGGTATTCACTATGTAGACCTGGTAGGCCTTCAACTCAGAGATCCACCTGCCTCTTGTCTTCCCAGTGCTGGGAATTAAAGGCAAGCGCCACCACACCCAGTTCATTCCAGCTTCTTGAGGGCCGCAGCTGAGTAGGCGGCCCTTGTGCTCATTCCTCTGACTAAAACAATAGCCAATTGCTCGCTACACCCTCTCCAGCCACAGCGCCTCAGTGAGGCAAGGGATCAGCGGGGAACCCTTCCTAAAGTACTCAAAACGTGACTCAGTCTGAAACGTGTATCATTTATTGAGTTCCAAACCAAGCTCGGCAGAGTGCAGTGTGCTGACTGACCTTCCAGTCTAGAGGGACAGAGCAGCTTCGAGTTTTACTGTACTGTTTTTATTAATTTCCGCGGAATCAAAAACTTTAGAATCAAACCACGTTAGTCTACAGAAGACTTTATAAGACTTGCCTTAGATGTCTCAAAAGCCTTTCTGATGATAGAGATCAACAAAACTCCACCCCACTTTCTCGGATCATAAAAACGTGTTTTTTTAAACTGTTACTTTTTAAGTGACGTGAAACTAATGAGAACCGGCTGCTCTTGGCCTCCTCCTCTCTGGAGAAGATGACTCTGTGCTTCACGACCTTCTGCCAAGCCTTGCAGAGATAGGCTCTGTAGTCTATGTCTCCATCCCCGGCGTGCTTGGAGGAGGCAGGCTCCTCTGCTGAGCCTGCGGCTTTCTGCATTAGACTCTGCGTTGTTGCGAACAGCAGCAGGCGGTATTCCGCCACGAGCCTCTCCAGGAGCTGAGAACACTTCTTCAGAGTAGATTCCTGCAGGGCCACACTCTCCCCTCCGCTGGCGCGGTCTGTCCAGTAGAAAGCCGACAGGCTGTCCACGATGAGAAGGCAGAGAGAGGGGTGGCTACAGAACAGAGCCTCCAGGGAGTGGAGCGTGAGCAGCAGCTGCATGCTGCTGCTGCAGTAGGCCAGGAAGAAGCGGCCCAGGCAGAGCTTTATGGTCTCCTCGGAGCTTCTCGACAGTCTGTGCTCAAGAACAGTCACAAGCCGAAGCATGTCGAAGTGGTAGTCTGTATCAATAAATAAGACTTCTATCTGCAGACCACCCTCTGACTTTGGAAGTATACATCGGGCTGTTAGGTGATAAAGCATTTCTGTTTTTCCCGTTCCTTCTGGACCATGAAATTCAAGAATATCACCTGTGTAAAATTAAAATAAGCCAGTCAAGATGCAGCAGTGGGCCACAGAACAAGTCTCAGAGAGCGTTCCGAAGAGACGTACTGGAATATGAGCTGAAAATCTAAATCCACTTGTTAAAGTGGATCTGCATAAGCAAAGGCAGATAAATAAGGAAATTCGGACAGGATCTCTGAGAAAGGACCCAGTTTTTAAAAGTTTTTTTTTTTTTTTTTTTTTTAAGTTGGCGCTGAGGATGAAATCCTGGTCCTCAGCTGTGGTAAGAAACAGCCCTACCACTGGTCCACCACACTCTCAACCCAGTAGTGAAAGATTAACCAGCACCAAGAAAACATAATATCGAGAGGGTTGAAGTGGTGCAAGGGAAGCCCCTAGATGGGCCTGTATGACCCAGGCTCACTGTAACCTCACTGTTGTTAGTGGGGGGCCCTGAGTTCGGGTCCCAGGGCCCACATAACACTGATGCAGTAGGACTCCCGTGGGGAAATGTGGGTGGAGACAGAAGCCCCAGAAGCTGACAGTCCACAGGCCTGCTGTACAGAGTGCTGAGGAGACCCTGCCTCACGGTAGAAGGTGAAGGGCACAGCTGACCACACAAAAGCACAAGACAGAAGCCTTCAGCAGGCTTCCCAACGCTTTCAGGACCCTAACACTGGGAGGAGAAGCCACAAGAGCAGCAGCTATGTACCTCACTGATGGCCAGTCTTGAGTATCACTGATTAGGAAATACCTGCCTGGCTATCATGATGGGTCAATCCCTTGATGACCTCATATGATGACATTACTGGGAAGTGGGAAAAGCTAGGTGGGACCTAGCTGGAGGGAACGAGTGTGTCTCTGGAGAATATCTTGTTCTAGCCATTTCCTGACCTCCCAAAGTGAAGGACAGTCTTTCGGCATGTTCTCACCATGATCGGGTACTGAGGCCCACTGATCGCAGACAGAACCTCTGAAACCATGAGCAAAAGTGAGTATTCCCTTCTTTACTTTTGTCTTAGTGATGTGAAAGTAACAAACACATCACCCGATTACATTTCCTACTGCCGTCTGCAAGGTTGGTACTTCAATACTCTAACCCCAGGATGAATATACTTCAGCAGATTGCTTTCCCAAGATCCTCTCCAGGTTTCCTTGAAGAGGACAGGTCCTTCAGCATGACTCACAGACTCAGCACTGGGAAGCTCTTCTGGAAGTGGGATCACATGGTTCCCTAAGACCATACATTAGGAAATGCCCAGTGCTGGGGCTGGAGAGATGGCTTGGTGGTTAAGAGCACTGCTTGCTCTTGCAGAGGACCCAAATTTGATTACCAGTACCCACATGGCAGTTCATAACTGTAATTCCAGTCTTAGGGGATCTAATACCCTGTTCTGACCTCCATGGGTACTGTACATACATAATGCAGGCATTCATGCAGGCAAAACACCCATACCCATAAAATGGGGGGATAATTAATAAAAGAGGAATTTTTAAAAAAGTTTAAGGTTAAACCCTTAGTTGAGACATCAAGTTCCTGGGTAATGTCACTTCCCTGTTACAGATTAATGGTGAAGTAGGTACAGAACAAATACACACTAGGTCTCCCAACTAAAGTCCTGCAGATATGTTTCATGATGAGTTCAGATCAATTTTACTCATCTTATAAACATGTACCATTTCTTCCTTTACACACACACACACACACACACACACACACACACACTCAAACAGTATGATTTATAAATGGGGCAGTTCTTGTATCTTTATTTGAAGTTATGATCTTATATATTTATGAGTTGTTACCAAAAACAAAAACAAAAAACTGACACTCTTGTCCAGCTGATGTGCTGAACATGGCAACTTGAAGTAAAAAGAAGAAAGGAAGGAGGAGGAAGGGGAGGAAGAGGAAGAAGGAGAAGACGAGAAGGAGAAAATAAGGAGGAGGAGGAGGAGGAAAGAAAACAAAGACCCTGGAGCTTGGCACTTGAACAGCTGGGGAAATCTGGATGGTTTGGCCCTGACAGCTCCTCTCGAATAGATGCTGGGAAGAGTCGGGGCCAACAGATTGAGGCAAGAGTCAGAGCTACAGAATCTGTAGAATATGTAAGAAGATGGCCTCAACAATCACCAGCCTAGCTGCGTAGTCAACACACTGAATATGCAGATCACAATGCCTAGTTCTGGGGACTTAGAAACTGGGCACTGCACTAAACAGCTTCCACCTACCAATGCATTAAAATGCTTCCACAGCGCAGAGCCCAAGGATCTGGCTGCACCACAAACTTCCTGTAACAGATGCTGGAAGTGTAACTGACTTAGACCCCAGTCTTGGGTGTGAGTTCCTGTGGTAGTGACTAAACCTGACGGTGTTTCTCCCAAGTTTCTATAATATGTGATGCAAAGATGCACCACAAACCCTTGCTCTAACACAGTTGTTTCCTAAGGCCTAACTCCCGAATTCTAATGCATGGGGAATGGCATGCTTTCCTATGGAGTACAGGGACAGCAGACCTGCTTTACTAGCAATCCCAGAGTCCGTTGGGCTGAAGGACCGACAGTAGACAGTGGCGCAAAGGCAGATACAAGGCAGCACAGGAATTGTGAGTATGCAGACAGCAGAAAAGAGGAGGAGGATGTTTATGCCTGTCACTCTTCTGCCGGGTGACTGACCAGCAGCTGCGCCCACCGGAGCTGCTGAGCCTTAGGAGGATGGAACACTTGCGTGATGACATGGGGGGGTGGGGGGGGCAGCTGCACAATCAAGTAACAAATCAAGTTGTTTCCTTGCCACAGTCATCAAACTATTTTTCTTTCCAGGAAACAGTATCCGTTTACTTCCATTTCCATTCACCAAGCACCTACCATAAAGTTCCCTTTTGAAGTATCCACAATAAAAAATGAAAGCAACAAACTCCCTAAAGCTGGGGGTGGTGATAGAAGCTTGTGATCCCAACATGCCCGAGGGGCAGCCTCGGCTACACAGAGAATCTTAGGCCACCTTAGTCACTGGAGGCCCACACTCAAACAGACAAAGCCACATAACCCTAAAACCTGCATTACTATTTCCAATTACTTTCATTCAGTAAAATGAATGTTTTGGTGGACACACAAACGGGAAAGAGTACAAAGACGGGTGAAGACTAACTGGATCTCCACCATAGTGAAGGTTTAACAAGCTACCCAAATGAAGGTGACACCAATTCAAACTAGACTGCTATAAAGTCAGATGTTAGTTCACGACTAGGAAAACAGTTTAAAATGTGAAAGAATGGCAAGGGATTTAAAATAGTATAGCAGAGGGACCAACAGTTAAGAGTGCTGGATGCTCTTCTAGAGGACCCAGGACCCAGACGGTGGCTTACAACCACCTTTAACTCCAACTCCAGGGAATTCAACACCCTCTTCTGGCCTCCATGGGTGCAGACATATAGACAGGCAAAACATATATACATGTTATATAAAATAAACAAATCTTAGAAAAAAATAGTATGCCAGAGTGGATCTATTTAAAACAAAACAACAAAAACCAGAAAACTAGAGAACAGAAAAGGTGTAAGACACAAAACAGGAAGTAGAGTGGCCAAAACTTTATCTCATCAGTAGTTATACTAACTTCAATGAATTAAATATTTAGTCAAAAAGCAGATAGGCAAGACAGAAGAAAAGAGCCAGGATCCAACTAACAGTATCCTACAATGGACATACTTTATAAATCAAGTAACAATAAAAGAAAAAGACACTATGTAAAGAATAGTCAAGTGTTTTTTGTTGTTGTTGTTTTCCATTATTAGTATTAGTGGTTTCTTGAGACAGCACCAGATAGCTGGGTAGTTTTGAACTCTTTATTAAGCTAAGGCTAGCCTTGAACTCCTGATCTTCCCAAGAGCTGGGCTTAGATGTATGCACCACCACAAGGTTGAAGTTGCTATAGTAATATCACACACAATGAACTTTTAAAATAAGTTATTATTTGAGATTGTGTGTGTGTGTGTGTGTTTGCGTGCACACAGGTAAGTATTATAGGCTAAAAATATACAAAATAAACTAGATGTGGCTACTTATAATCTCAGAATGATAAATGCTGAGGCATTTGAGAACCACCACAGGTTCAAAGACATAGTGAATTGTAGGTCTTGCAAAGCTACAGCTCTGTATCCATTTAAGTGTTTTCAATACCCCAGATAAGTAGAATCATGTGGTTTGTCTTACTCCACCTAGCATATCATTCTCAAGCTTTTTAAAAATTTTATGTATATGTATATAGGAATGTGTATGTGAGGGCAAGTGCCTAGAGGAGCCAGAAGTCCCCTAGAGCTGAGGTGGTTATGAACTGCCTGATATGGGTGCTGGGAACCAAATTCTGGCTTTCTGGAAGAGCAGTCCAAACTCTTGACTGCTGAGCTATCTCTCCAGTCCTGGTTCTTAAGCTTCATCCACATTGCAGTGTGTGACAGGATTCCTTTTAAGGCAGAAAAGCATTTCACTGTATGCATATACCACTCCCTGTTTATATGTGTGTGTGTGTCTCAAAGCGTCACTTTGTAGCCAGGCTAGCCTCAAACTATGGTGACCCCTCCTCAGCCTGTCAATGCTGGGATTACAGATGCCAGTCACTGCAGTGCTATCCTTCCAACCATTGATGGACATTTGTCTGCTTCATGGCTGTTTCAAGATGTGGCACCAAAGTTTCACTAACTTCTGTGGGAGCTCTATACTGTTCTCAGTAATGACTGCAACATTTTCCTGTCTTAGCAGAGCTACATGGCAGTTCTGGCTTCCTCACAGCCTTGCCAACACTTAGTTCTTTGCTTTTGTTTTAAATAATGCCATCCTAATAAGTATGAGATTGAAGGGTTTATAATGATGAATGGGTCAGTCAGCAATAAGACATCACAATAAAAAAACTTTTGTATGCATAATACTCAAAGCCCTAAACACAGGAAGCCAGATAGATGGAACTGAAGGGAGAGACAGATAACAGCCAGAGATGCCAATAGCTAACTCTAGAAAATGGGACAATAGAACAGCTGCAAATAAGTGCAGCTAGGAAGCCGAAGTTAGCACTGGAGCCGGCTAGAACCAAGAGTCATGTGGCGAGCACTTGGCCCAGGCACAGGAGAATACACGGTCCACAGTGCACATGGAGTAGTCACTAGATTAATAAGCCCCCGGTCAGTACAAGTCTCAGTAAATTTTTCCCCCCAAGACAGGGTTTCTCTGTGCAGCTTTGTGACTTTCCTAGAACTCGCTCTGTAGACCAGGCTGGCCTCGAACTCACAGAGATCCGCCTGGCTCTGCCTCCCAAGTGCTGGGATTAAAGGTGTGCGCCACCACCGCCCAGCTAAGTCTCAGTAAATTTAAAGGGCCTAGAATCAAAGAAGCATGCATTTTCAACCAGAAAAGAATGAAAACAAACCAATGACAAATTAGAGATCTTTTTGTTTATTTTTTGAGATAGGATCTTGCTACACACAACATGTTGGCCTCAAACTCTGAACTTCCTGCTTCAGTCTCATGAATGCTTGGGACCACCAGAAGTACCAGCATGCCTGGCTGTAGGTCTTCTGGACCTTGGAATAGGGACTAAGAGTCTTGTACATGACACTGAAAAACGAGCATCAGAAGAGACATTAGAACCTCACCAAGTTAGCAATCCCATGCTTCAAAGGAGTCAACACAGCCCAGATGAGAGGGTGGGCAGGCACACTGCAGCTCACCTACTGGATAAGCATCTCTTATCTAACGTATGTAAAGGCCACTATAATGCAATAATAAAGGGGGAACTTGGTTTTAAAATTAGCAAACATCTGACTTTCTCCTAAAAGGACAGGCAAACAGTGAGTGAGCTCAGGTAGAGGCAAGCGCCACCATCAGCCACAGGGAAGGGTAAAGCAGAAGCACCTCAGGGTGTCACTCTAAACTGTAGCCACAAAGCCACACTGACAGGCTAGGATGTGGGGAATTTGGAACAGACACTTCACTCATTCATGGTCACAGGTAAAACGTGACGCTACTTTAGAAATCACTTTTGGGGGGGCTGGAGAGATGGCTCAGAAGTTAAGAGCACTGGTTGCTCTTCCAAAGGTCCTGAGTTCAATTCCCAGCAACCTACATGGTAGCTCACAACCATCTGTAGCGAGATCTGGTGCCCTCCTCTGGCCTGTGGGGATATGTGCAGACAGAACACTGTATACATTAAAAAAGGAAAAAAAAAAAAAAAAAAAAGAAAAGAAATCACTTTGGCTATTTCTCCAAAGATGAAGCAGTACAGAGTTGCCTTATAACCTAACACCCTCCCTCCTAGGTGTTACCCAGAGGAACCCAAAGCCTATCTATCCACAGAAAAACTTGTACATGAGATCATGGCAGCCTGTTCATAGCTTCCAAACTTCAGAAGCAATTCAAATGGCACCAAGTGATAGTGCACTCACATAGTGAGTCTATTTATTCAGCACTAGAGAATTGTTGGCTACTGGACTGGAGTGATGGCTCAGTGGTTAAGAGTACTGGCTACTCTTGCAAAGGATCTGGCTTCTGTTCCCAGCACCCACACCATGGCTCACAGCCATCTCTAACTCCAGTTCTAGGGGATCCGACGCCTTCTTCTGACCTTGGCAGGCACCAGGCACCCATGTGGTACACAGGGGAGAGGGGTGTGCTACTGATACATGCCACACAGACAGGTGTGCAGGTCTACCTTAATTACACAAGACTTGAGAAAGGGCAAGTGCACAGAGAAAGCTGGCCGTGGTGGCCCAGGGCTGACTACTAGTACAGATGGGTTTTTCTGGGGTGACAGTTGCACGACTGTGTTGCTGTACTAAAGACAACTCAACTACACACCCAAATCCTATGCATCACACTGAAACTAAGCTCAAGCACTCAACCTCCCCTGAAAGCTCCCCTAGTACCAAACAATTAGTACCTGTTCTTCCGCTGGAGAAACAGTAACAGAACTCTGCAAACTTCTAAAGAGAAAGAATGAAAAGTAGGCCAAGCAGAATTCCCATGAATGCTGTGTGTTGGGAAGGAGACCACAGTATGTGCTGAAGATGGTATCCTGACGGACATGGGGGCCTGGAACTCCCAGTCCCGGTGTGCCTCATTTTTAGCCTACACTGCCTCCTTCTAGGACTATGCATGACGTGGATATGCAGGTATACATGTGAACTTCCTCTCATAGGCTTTTCTGCTAAGCTCTGTGTTTTACCATGCACTGGTGAATCTTCATCAGCAAACAGGTTTGGGTTCTAGTTCTTTCAAGGAGCTTCTGCCTTCAAGTCGGGCAAGGAGCTTACAAAAGAAAAAGAGGAAAACTCATTACTTAAAAGGATACAACATCCTAGAAGTGCATATTTATGTAAATTTCAAATATCTTTAAAACCATAATTTGAAGATTTAGAGAAAAATACTAAAAGGGAAATATAATTTAGAAGAAATATTTTGTTTAAAAGATTTTATTACTTATGTGTATGTGTGTTTATATGCCATGTGTGTATAGGTGCCCCAGGCCAGGGAAGGGTGTTGGATACCCTAGATTTGGGGTTAATGGTGGTGGTAAGCACCAGTGTGGGTGCTGGAAACCTAATGGGTCCTCTGCAGGAGCAGCACACACTTTTATCTGCTGAGCCATCTCTGCAGTCCCTGGTTTTTTGTTTGTTTGTTTGTTTGTTTTTTAAGATTTATTTATTTGGTATACAGAAGAGGGTGCCAGATCTCATTATAGATGGTTGTGAGCCACCATGTGGTTGCTGGGAACTGAACTCAGGACCTCTGGAAGAACAGTCAGTGCTCTTAACCTTTGAGCCATCTCTCCAGCCCTGGTTTTTGTTTTAAAGGATAGGGTCTTTCTATGTAGCCATGGCTGGCTTGGGACTTACTATATAAATTAGGCTGGCCTAAAAATCTCACAGAGATCCACTTGCCCTCTGCTTCCCAAGTGCTGGTGTTAAAGGTACATGCCACCATGCCCAGTCCTGTTCATTTATTTTAAAAATATTTAATTTTTTATTTATATATCAAGTCTACTGATGTAAAATAAGTCTGAACCCTCAAAGGAATGGATAGCAACTGTTGGGTATAAAGGCCAAACTTCTAATAGCAAACTATTTACCGTTGGTGTATTTTACAATAGCATTTTTATACTTACACCAGTTATACAGTGGTCTGATTTAATTTGTCTTATTTATCTGGATGAGAGGGGCCAAAGAGGGAAGGCAGAGGAAAGCTTCCTAAGGAGCACTAGGCTCAGCTGCATTTAAAAGTGGGTAGAAGTCCAAGTGCATGGGCCACAAGCAGGTACACCAGACATGGGAGTGGGTGCAGCTGAAATGCATGAAGAGCAGGGTGTGCAGGCAAAGGAAAAGCTGATTTGAACTGAAGAGCTTGTTGCATGGAACAGGTAAGCTCCTGACTGGGTAGAACCACTAAGGGCAGGAAAGCCCTAGAAAGCTGTACATAGAGCTTAATGGTGGGAATTTGGAAGGCCAGAATGCAGAGAGAAATACAGACAGTGAAGGCCCAGTTCCCACTGGAAATGGGCTAGAGGCCATTCAAGCTACATTCTAGCAAAGAATCTGGCTACATTTTGAACTTGGGTGAGGCTGAATTAAAAAGCAATTAATTTATTTGTTTGGTGGCAGAATTCTCAAGACTGGACAACATTTAGGTCATGCCCTGGTTATAGGCATACAGACTGCAAAATTAGGGGCTCATGGAGTCTTATGCCATAGTTCCAGAAAGTTGATGAGACCAGCAACGTGTGGCAGGTTTGGAAGTCATTATGTGAAGCTGTGATCATGAAGCTTGTTTCAATAGAGACCTCAGAAAATGCAGGACCATGAAACATCCCCTGGGAAAATCTGCAGCTTGGAGAGGCTCCAGAGAAAAGCTATGTGTGCTGCAGGCCAGAGCTGAAATGAAGGGACTTCTCAAGTCCTTTGGTGCTGTGGGACGTGACAGTTGGCCCTAACCTGATGACACTATGTTTTAGCTGCCCAGAAACTGCTCTATTCCAGTCAATAGAGTGCTCAGACCTGAGTAATAATTTACACAGTTCCCCTCTGATGACTAAAGAAGCCTAATATGGGGTCAGGCATCCCTTAAGGACCGTTGACCTTTAGCTCTGGAATGCCTGGGAGATCCTAGTGGCCTTCAGGTGAGATAAGAGTAGGATAATGGGCTGTGAGGTATTAACAGCTGCCATTGCTTACTTGAAAAATTCCACCTTAACCCCACTTCCACACAGCAAGTTGTTTGGCTCAAAGGCTGCCCTCTGTAGTGGACATCTGTAATCTATGACCTTGAAGCACTGCCCCTAGCAATGTAGCAGGTAACTGTCCTACCTATGATTTTGAAGTACCTGCCCCTGGGGCATCGCCTGGGGCCCCCTGAAGACCTGAGACAAATGCTGCTCTCTTCTCTCCCTTGGATGTTGGGGCAGACTTAGGCAGAACAACAGTGTGGACTATATTTTGGCCTTCTAGGACCCTATGATAAATCGTTTGTTCTGTAGTGAGTCTTCCTTCCTAATAAATTCCTTTACCCTTTAAGCAGACTCCGTGCATTTCTCATAATACCTGGTGCCCAATTACAATGGAAAAGTTGGTTGAGAGAAGAAGCTAAGACCCTTGAAAAGCAAGGTAAGATTAGAAGTTTTGAGATCTCCCAAAACCAAATTCTTGGTGAGGGCTGCTTTGCTGCTATAGATGCACAATCTACCTTTGATGACTACACATTATTCATATGCTGTACAGTAGCCTTAAATGCTTGGGAAAAGATTCCAGAATCAGGGAAACTAACTGAGCTATATACAAAGGTCCTCTAGGGGTCAAAAGAACCGTTTAATGATTTTTTACAAAGACTGACCAAGGCTATAAGCAAGGCAATATCAGACCAAGAATTAAGACAAGTATTAATTCAATCCTTGGCTTTTGAAAATGCTGATATAGACTGCAAAAGGTTATTTGCACCTTTAGAGATCAGATCAGCATCCATAGAAGAATGAATCCAACACACAAACAATATTGAGTTTCTCAGTATTGTGATGAGGCTTGGATAGGAGAGGCAATTTCCAAAGGAGGCATCAAAGTACCAAATGTTTTAACTGTGGTACACCAGGCCATATAAGAAGAAATTGTACACAGGGTGCTTCTAGAAGCAATGCTTCTTCTAGAAATAACCCAAACATCTTCTGGATTATGCAGAAGATGTTGCAAAGGCAAACATTGGACCAATGGATGCAGATCAACAAGAGACATACAAGGCAACCCTTTACCATTGGGATACGCCTTGGGGGGGTCCTATCGCAGGCCCCTAAATTGAACTTCCAGTCACTGTGGAGGAAATTCCTCCCAAGGACAATTAAATAATATAGTGCCTATTGTAAAGAACACTACTGGACTGGATGATAGAACAGCTTTGATAGACGCATCAAAAATTCCCCAAAATACCATAAAACAAATATTCTGACAGACTTTCATAAATGAACAAAGACCAAAGCTGAGAGTACAAATAAATAACATTATTCTAGAAGGCTATACACCAAAATTATGGCATCCAAATTGGCCTCTTCAAGAGGTAGATGTCCAGTTTCTAGGAATTGGAATCCTATCTCAAGTAAAACAAAATATAAGATGGGTTGAATGCATAGAGCCAGAAGGACAGAGAGGAAGGCTGAAGCCATATGTGGCTAATGTAGCAGTCAATCTTTGGGGCTGAGATCTGTTACAACAATGTAATATCCAGATAAAAACATCTCCAATCTCAGAAGCGGAACACAGACCAATTCATGTCTCTGGAAATAATATCATAAGACACTATAAAAAACAGCCACCAACCATTCACGCTGTACATAAACAGAGCACAACCGCCACTGAACTCTCAAAGATGCCATCGGCCCTACCTTTAGAATGGCTGACTGATAAACCTGTGGGCTGGACAATGGCCTCTGACACAAGAGAAACTACAAGCCTTGGAACAGCGGGTTCAGGAGCAGTTAATGCTCAACACACTGAAGACTCTGCCAAACCTTGGAATTCTATATTTGTTATTAAAAAGAAATCTGGTAAGTGGAGAATGCTGACAGATCTGAAAGCCATTGATAAAGTAATTCAGTCTGTGGGCTCTCTACAGAATGGGATGCCCTTGCCTTCTCTGTTACCCAAAGAATAACCTATTATAGTTATTGACTTAAAAGATTTTTTTTTTTTGCCATACCTCTACAAGAAAAGGATAGAGAAAAATTTGCCTTCACAATACCTACTTATAATAATTCCCAGCCAGTCAAGAGATATCAATGGAAGGTACTCCCACAGGGAATGCTAAATAACCCCACTCTGTGCCAATATTTTGTACAAAAACCATTGGAAATCATTCGTGCACCATTTTCACAATGTATAATTTGCCATTGTTTAGGTGATCTCTTATTAGCTGATCTGAAGTCAGATACTTTAGAAAGCATGTTTGAAGAATAAAATTTTGCCTGGAGATCACAAATTGCTCCCAAAAAGATACAAAGAAGAGATTCTACTAATTATTTAGTATATAAGATAGATCTACAAAATATTAGACCCCAAAAGGTCCAACTCAGGACAGCTCGACTGCAGACTCTTAATGATATTCAAAAATTGTCAGGAAGCATTTCCATCTTACAAACCATCACTGGAACACCTAAAGATGGACTAGTAAGTTTGGCCAACACCCTAAAAGGGGACAAGGACTTAAACAGTCCAGGAGAATTGTCACAGAAGCTGAGAAGGAATCTGCTCCAGTAGAAAAGAAAATATGAGAGGCACACGTGGATCGTGTGCATCCAGAACTTCACTGCATTCTAGTCATATTACCCTCCAGATACTTCCCTACAGGGATTTTGATGCAGAGGTAAGATATTATATTGGAATGGATATTTCTAACATGTAAACTGAGTAAGAAGTTAAAGACATATATGGAAAAGATCTCTCATTTGATTCTAAAGGAAAATTAAGACTTCATCAATTGACAGAAATGGACCCAGCAGAAATTGTAGTACCTTTAATGAAGAAATTTATGGAAAGATAATGAATACTGGCAAAGAGCCTGCAGTAATTTTGGGGGAGAAATGAACAATTGTTACCCCAAAAGCAAGAGAACAGAATTCATAAAAAGAAGTGAATGGGTCCATCCTCACATTGTATGGCAAAAACCAATCTCTGGAGTCCCCACATTCTATACTGATGCAAATAAATCAGGAAAGGCAGGATATAAATCAGATTTAAATAAAATGGTCCAAAGCCCCTACAATTCTGTACAAAAGTCAGAAATATATGCCATTCTTATGGTACTACTGGACTTCACAGAACCTCTCAATACAGTTACTGACTCTTAATATGCAAAGAGAATTATTTTACATATTGAAACTGCTAAATTTACTCCTGATAATACAAAATTAACTTCACTATTTATACAATTATAAGAAATCATCAGAATGCACATGGGTCTGCCAGGTCCTCTAGCACAAGGTAATGATGAGATTGATCAGTTATTAATAGATAATATGCTAGAAGCCTCAGAATTTCATAAGGAACACCATGTAAATAACAAAGGCTTGAAAAAGGGCTTTTCCATCACTTGGCAAGAAGCCAAGGAAATCATAAAACAATGTCCTACTTGTTCCTTCTATAACCAAACTCCATTACTTGCAGGAAGTAATCCTAAAGATATACAAAGAAATGAAATTTGGTAGATGGATATGTTTCATTTTGCAGAATTTGGAAGATTAAAATATATACACCATACCATTGACATCTATTCAGGATTTCAATGGGTGACTCCTATATCAATATACAAGAGTGGAAAACCTTACCCTTCACTACTTCTGCTGTCCTTCCTCTCCGCAAGAGACCTACTTCTGTGTGTCCTGTCTTTTTTATAGACTTTCTGTTCTGTTTTCTCATTGGTTGTAAACCCAGCCACATGACCTCCTCGTCACTGCCTGTTTGTACAGACCTCCAGGTCTTCTATGGTTGGTATTGAGATTAAAGGCATGTGTCTGCCATGCTGGCTGTGTCCTTGAACACACAGAGATCTACCTAGCTCTGCCTCCCAAGTGCTGGGATTAAAGGCGTGCACCACTACCGCCCAGCTTCTGCTCTGGCTTGCTTTGACCTCAAGGCAATTTTATTAACATACCAATAAAATCACATTTCTATACAAATAAAATATCACTATATTCCCCCTTTTCAATTTTAATAAAAAGGAAAAAAAGGAAAAAAGTTATAGCTAATATAAGAAAAACTATATACAAAAGTACAATAACTATATATACCATATATACAAACAATAAATACCTAAACAATGTCTAGTCCATTTGCATTTGACAAATTCAGAGAAAATAATTCCATTATCTATCCTATTTTGGTAAGTCCAAAATGTACCTGATTCACTTTCTATCCTAACTTATATTACTAACGGAACTGTCTTATAATGTCTTTCAAATTTATACACATACAGCTCTTAGTTTTTCTGAAATCCTTAACAAAGATAATTATAACTATAACTAACTTATCTTCAGCCCCCTCAGAGACCCAAGAAGGAAATAATACTACCTAATAAAAAATAAAAACAGGAAGTGCATGCAAGCAGCTTCCAAAAAAAAAAAAAAAAAATGTGAGTTGACAAAAACAGCCATCTGCCTGGACAGTCACCTGAGGTTTCTCCGCAGTGTTGGGGCATTATCTTCAGCCTATAGGCTTAGCGGATCTGACAGACTCATTTGTGAACTAAGATGTACACAGTACAATATGACAATTATAGTTTTGAGTTTATATAAATTATCTTAAATAGGAACAGAAAAATAGTTTACATTTGTATCAATATACAAGAACCCATCAGTGCAATTTATCTAAAGCTGATAGTTTGCTAAATTAGTTTACTAGTAGATACAATAACATCCTATACCTAGCTATCCCCCCCTTTTTTTTCCAAAAAAGAATCCTGAGTCTAAATTTTATTGTTCCACCCCCAACCCTATAACAACTTATCTATTAACACCAAGAAAACAAAAACTTTTGGGAGAGGGGGTGTCATTTTCTTAAAATTGCTTCCTGATGTTTAGGGGGTGATGGTATCTCTGTGGGATCTTGTAAGAAAGCTAAATAGTTAAGTCTCAATAGGACTAGCTGTAATGTTTGTAGCTGAGAGAATGTTGGACTTCTAAGACACTCTGGAAGTTGCCTTCTTCTTGGCACAAAATGGCCTACTGGGTAAAGAACTGCCCTTGCCTTGACTGCTGACAGTGTGCACACTGTCCTTTCCAGATGAGCGGGACATAAGGAAAAGGGACTACTGAACTTTGTTAAGACAGGGTAAGATGGTCTTTCAAAATTCCTGCTTCTGAAAATAGTCTGTCAGATATTCTAGGCCTGCAGCCAAAATGGATGCCCCAACGGTGCTGAGAATCTTTAGGTGACTGTCCAGGCTGCCCACTGTCTCTGTTTATTCTCGAAATTTTTTTGAAAATTGCTTGCTTGTACTTCCTGTTTTCTTGGGTAATATTATTTTCCTTCTCAGGTTTTTGATGGGGTTGAAGATTATATAGTTACACTTATAATCCTCTCATATCTTAGCTAAGAACATTTCAGATAATAAATTCTCCAGGACAGGACAGCTATTGGAGTAATCTCTGTAACATGCTATTTACCTATGTTCTGGACATCTCTGGACTTTAGTGTGTGTCTCTTGTTTGATGTTGTTCTTGCTGGTTGTATTTCTATTTTTGTTTAGTTATTACCTTTCCCCTCTCCTGGACAATACTTAATAATCATTCCTACTGTATATGGTTTTGTTTTAGGTTAGAATTTTCTTATTTAGACAAAAGGGGAGATGTAGTGGATACCTGTTCTATCTATGACCATGAAGCACCACCACTAGAGATGTAGCAAGTAACTGTCCTACTTACCTACCTATGACCTGGAAGTATCTGCCCCTGGGGCGTGGCCTCAGGGCTACCCTTAAGACCTGAAACACAGGTACATTGCTCTCTTCTCTCCCTCATGGATTTGGATGCTGGAATGAACTCAGGCTGAAGAAAATGTGGTACTGTACCTAGGTCTTCCAGGATCCTACGATAAATCTCCTGTTCTGTAGTGAGCCTTCCTAATAAATTCCTTTATCCTTTAAGCAGACTCCGTGGATTTCTCTTAATAGTTGCCCTTCTGCTAGCAGTATGGATGTAGATGAACAGTCTTATTATATAAGAAACACAGAGCCAAATGCAGAGTTAATAGCCCAAGAGGTCAGAGCAAGAGCTAAAAACCTTACCCTTTACTGCTGCTGCTGTTCTTCTCCTCAGTAAGAGGCCTACTTTCTGTGTCTCTGTCTTTCTATTGATTTTCTGTTCTGTCTTCTCATTGGTTGTAAACCCAACCACATGACCTCCTCGTCACTGCCTGTCTATACAGACCTCCAGGTCTTCTATGGTTGGTATTGAGATTAAAGGCGTGTGTCTCCATGCTGGTTGTATCCTTGAACACACAGAGATCCGCCTAGCTCTGCCTCCCAAGTGCTAAGATTAAAGGCATGTCCACCACTGCCCAGCTTCTGCTACGGTTTGCTATTAGCTCTGACCCCCTGGCAACTTTATTTATTAACATACAAATAAAATCACATTTCAGTACAAATAAAATATCACCATAGTATGAATAAATTCATTTAATCTAAATTTGAATTGCGCCTAAGTCTTCAATTTCTCACAGTGGATTCAAACATCCACTGAGCCCTGATTCCACCAAGAGTGCCAGGTGCAAGATATGGAGCTACAGGATTTACATTTGCACTGCTAGGTTTTGGTCTTGCTTTGGTTTGATCTGCCCCTGTGCTCCATTCTTCCCTTTTGGAATGGGAGTGTTCACTCCATGCCACTATATATTAGAAATATGTTGCTTGGTATTTGATTTTACAAGGGGTCACAGTTAAGAGATTGCCTTAAGTCTCAGAAGAGACCCTAGCCTTTGAACAGTGTTGGAATTGTTAAAGACCATAGGGACTTCTGACATTGGAATAAATGCTTATTTAGGGCCAAAAATGACTTAATGGCCCTAAGTCATTGGGGACCTGTTGTGGAATATTAGTTTAAGATGTGTTACATTCACTTACGCTGTGGAATATTTGTTTAGTGATGCAAAGATGTGTTACATTCTTTCATGTTGCATTTGTTTAACTCTGTGAAGCTGTGTTACTTTGTTTGCCTAAAACATCTGATTGGTCTAATAAAGAGCTGAATAGCCAATAGCTAGGCAGGAGAGAGATGTAGGCAGGGCTGGTAGGCAGAGAGAATAAATAGGAGAAATCCAGGCTAGAGAAGAAGAACAAGAGAGGAAGGGAGAGAGGAAGAGAGAGGAGGGGGCGAGAAAAGGAGGAGAGGATGCTGGGGGCCAGCCACACAGCCAGCCACTGAGTAAGAAGGAAAAAAAGATATATAGAATAAAGAAAGGTAAAAAGCTCACAGGCAAAATGTAGCTAAAGAGAAATGGGATAAATTGAGAAAAGCTGATTAGAAACAAGCCAAGCTAAGGTAGGGTGTTCATAAGTAAGAGTAAGTCTCCGTGTGTTTATTTGGGATGTGGCTGCTGATTTTTTTTTGTTCAAAACAAAACAAAACAAAACATAAACAAACAAACAAACAGACCATCCAACTACAGGGACCAGGAGCTGATTGCTGTAGCCTGAATGTAAAATGCTCCCCACTCCCATGAGCTCATGTGTTGTGACACTTCATTCACAGCTGGGGATGAGCCTCAGTTGAAGTGAGGCCTGGCTGGAAGAAGTGGTTCCTTGGGGTTGGACCTTAAAGCTTCCTGTCCTCTGTTAGTGAGGATTCCCAGCTGCACACTCCTGCCACAGTGGAATGGCTTGCTGCCATGACTTTCTCTCCACGACAGACTGTACCCTCAAACTGTAAGCTGAAATAAACTCTTTTCTTAAGTTGCTTATCAGTGGTTACAACAACGAGAAAAGTCACTGATATACATGTTTGGATAGACAAAAACAAAAGGTTTGAACCTATGCAGCAAGAAACAGTCTTCTGCAGTTAAAGACAGACACTTGAGACTGCAGAACCAGAATGCCAGGCCCCTTCCCCAAACTTCAGATTTCTCCTCCATTAAGTGAGCAAATCAAAAAGTACTTCCTTTGTCAGGGACAGAGTAGTTGTGATTCAAGTGCGAGCTTATTGTGGTCATTTCAAACAGATCACCCTGGTGACTACTAGGGTAGAGAAGGTTGGACTGTCATACTCTCTGGAATGGTGTTGCACCATGACAGCAGTAGCTAATGGGCTACAGGAAGCAGAATCAATGACTAAATGTCAAATGAGGGAAATGGAATCAAAGCCAGGTTTCCACTTATTAGAATCAGCAAATATTTGACAATCCTGGCCACCATGGGCACTGGAACACATGTGGCGCGCGCGCGCACACACACACACACACACACACACACACACAAACAAAAATTAAAAACAAAACAACAACAACAAAAACCCTAACTTTCCGGACTAGCAAGATGGCTCCATGGGTAAAGGCACGCACTTGTCACCAGGCTGAAGATCAGTATCTACCAGGCTTTATTACCATAATAACAGCTATTATTTGTGTTTA
This sequence comes from Onychomys torridus, assembly GCF_903995425.1. Classification (NCBI taxonomy): domain Eukaryota; kingdom Metazoa; phylum Chordata; class Mammalia; order Rodentia; family Cricetidae; genus Onychomys; species Onychomys torridus. The sequence continues at coordinate 2,580,845 of NC_050445.1, forward strand.
CTGTGCTATCAGAGTGCATGTGTATGTGTATCCTTTAATTGTCACAGCAATCTCATTTATTGTTATTCCCCTTTTCATATGAGAAAACTTACGAATTCCAGAACTAGGATTTAATCAAAATCTCTTTGGTTTCTAAAGCCTAGAATTTTCTCCTGTGCCGTACAACCTTGGAGTCACTACCAAGGTCTAATGAGCTCTAAGCACAGACACTAGGCTGAGTGTTTGGACCTATTAGATGAGAGGTCAAATCAATCCTGCTAAGGCAACTGCGTCTCCTTTTTTCAGTCATCTTCACAGCTGACACAAACACTGAACTTTTCTAGCACCGACACCATTCCTGCAGCAAAGACACTGTAACAGGGACAGCACTCACTGTACAGATGCTCGTTTGGCTTAGAGGCTGTGGTCTGGCTAGTCAACAATGACTGTCCCTGACAGAAAGGCCAAGAGTCTGGTAGTTGTTCAGTCTGTGAGGTTGGATGTCTCAACTAGTCTTCAGTATATGTCAGAACCCCAAAGAAGTAGGTTCTAATCCAGTGAAGGGATGCCTCAGCAGCAGGATAGATGAACTTGCCAGTGAGAATGAGGGCAAACAGGCAAAATGCAAGAAGTGTCTTGCTTTCATGTCCTTCTGTGTGGGCTGCCAGTAGAAAGTATGGCCCAGATTTAGGGTGAGTCTTCCCACCTCAAAAGATTCAATTAAGAAAAATTTTCCACAGGTGTGCCCTCCTGCTTGCGTTTTAGTTGATTCCAGATATAGTCTAGATGACAACCAAGATAAGCCATTATAGTCCATACTTGGTCAGCTTGACACACAATCACATCTACTATATCATGCTTAATTTCCAGATGAAAATAATAACCAGTTCATAATTCTGCCTAACATGATATAACTGTCCCATGCACAACTACAAACATATTATATAGTTTAAAATAGGTGACAATGTCCCCTGATGAATGTTTTACTTTTTTAGTGCCTCATAACATAAACATGATAATCACTGTCATTGTCTCAATGGATGTTACATTTTGTGATAATGAAATAAAGGAAAGAAAAGACAAATATTGTTTAATGCAGGTGTATATATGCATAAACATGTCCTTAACAAACTACAACAGAAACACTCATGCCAATTATAATCTATGTTTCTGTAAACAGTCACATGCCCTTAGCTGGCATTGGTAATTACCTTCCTCTACTACCCATGCTGTATTTCTTCCACCTTCAGCAAGCTCCTGTAAAAAGCTGGGCAGAAGTGGTGCTGTGCTTGTTAACTTCAATGTTGGGGAGGCCAGCCAGCATACTTTTTTTAAAATTCATTTTACATACCAACCACACATCTCCCTCTCACCCCTGACAACCCACCATCCCCTCCTCTAAAAGGGTAAGGTCTCCCATGGGAGTCAGCAAAGCCTGGTATATTCAGCTGAGGCAGGACCAAGCCCCTCCCTGATGCATCAAGGGTGAGCAAGGCTTCCAACCATAGGTAATGGGCTCCAGGAAGTCAGCTCATGCACCAGGGATATAGACCCTGATCCCACTGCCAGGGGCCCCTCAAACAGACCAAGCCACACAACTGTCTCCTGTATGCAGAGGGCCTAGTCTGGTCCCATGCGGGTTCCACAGCTGTCAGTCTAAAGTTCGTGAGTTCCTACGAGCTTGGTTCAGTTGTGTCTGGAGATTTCCCCATCATGATCTTGACCCTCCAGCCCTTTGCTCATATAATCCCTTTTCCCTCTCTTTGACTAGACTCCTGGCCTAGTGTGTGGCTGTGAATCTCTGCATCTGCTTCCATCGGTTACTGGATGAACAGCCAGCATAATCTTAATTGGGAAGTTCCAGGTCTTAGTGACAGACCTTGTCTCAAAATACAAGGTGAACAGCTCGGATGAACAAAACCTGAAGTCAACCTCTTAAATCCACATAAACATGGAAAGAAAGGGAGGGAGGGAAGGAAGGCAGCTGGAATGGACAGTGGGCAAGGGTAGGAAGCAGTTGCCCTGGTGTGTATAGATTCAGTGTGGAAGTTTGGCTTTATCACAGATAGTCCCTAAAATCAGAGGATGTGCTGGCTAGTTTTTATGTCACCTTGACACAGGCTAGAATCATCTGGGAAAAGAAACCTCAATTAAGACAATGTTACCACTAGACTAGCCTGTAGACAAGCCTGTGGGGGGGGGGGGGGATTTTCTTTTTCTGGTTTTTTTGTTTGTTTGTTTGGTTGGTTGGTTGGTTGGTTTTGGTTTTTTGTTTTGTTTTGTTTTGTTTTGTTTTTCAAGACAGGGTTTCTCTCTGAGTAACAGTCATGGCTGTCCTGGAACTCACTTTGTAGACCCGGCAGGCCTCAAACTCAGTGAGATCCACCAGCTCTGCCTCCCAAGTGCTGGAACTAAAGGTGTGCACTACCACCACCCAGCAAGGGGGGCATTTTCTTAATCAGCGATTGATGTGGGAGGGCCCAGGTCACTGTACAATCCCAGGAAGGTGGTCCTGGGTATTCTAAGAAAGCAGATTGAGCAAGTCAGTAAATAGCACTCCTCCAGGGCCTGTGCTTTTCCTGCTGACTTCCCTAGATGATGGGCTACAAGCTATAAGATGAAATAACTCTTTCCTGCCCAAGTTGCTTTTGGTCATGGTGTTTTATCACAGGAACAGAAATAAGACAGAAGACCAGAGCTAGGCATGTGGCCGATGTCCACAATTTCTGATACTTGGGAGGTTTAGGCTGGGGGAATCTCAAGTTTCTAGTCTTGCCTGGACAACACAGCAAAATCCCATCTCAAAAATTTAAAATTTAATGTAATAAAATCAGAAGACCAATTCTTTCCACATGTGAAATTAGACTCCTCAGCCACTTCCAAAATTCAATTGCCCTTCAGGGCATAGACCCAGGCTTGGCTCTTGAACAAAGCATTTCTCTATATTACACAGAAAGACAACTGTTACTCCAATATGATATGGTTAAACCCCAGGGTTCTAAATTTATTCCCAGAAGGGCTGCTGCTTTATAATTACTTTTTTTTTTTAAAGCAATCATTCTATAAGAGGAAAAGGAAAGACAAATGCATAAAAGTCAAGTAATACTAAGATATTCCTTTAAATATTACTGTCAAAAGCAATTTATAGAGACTAAAATTTAAACTAAATTAGTATTTCATTAGGTATGTGATTAAGTTTTAATTGGGAAGGGTACTTCAGAGATGGCTCAGTGGGTAAAGTGCTTGCTGTATAAGTAGGAGGACTTCAATTTAGATCTCCAGACTACAGTACAGTAGTGTACATATGTAACACTTGGGGGTGGCGGGTGGGGAGAGACAAGAGGATCCCTGTAGCTTGCAAGCCTGTCAACCTGACTAATTGGCCTCTGCATGCAGTGTGGAATATGTACATGTACACACAAACACACAGATTTTATTAGTAAGTTACACCAGGCTATGTTTCAAAATTTCAATTAGGAAGAAATGACTACATGATCTGAAAAGAGCTGGGAAAGTATGGCATCAGCTTTTAAAAACCCCACTGCTGATAAGGACCCAGGCCTTGGGCATGCCAGGTGTGCTGGTTGGTTCTTTGTCAACTTGATACAATCTAGGGTCATTTAGGAAAACACTAGAGAAGTATCTCTAGCAGACTGGCCTGTAGGCAAGTCTGTGGGGCATTTTCTTGATTAGTGATTAATGGGGGAGGGCCCAGCCACTGTGGGTGCTAACCTATTCCTCCATGGCCTCTGCTGTGATTCCTGCTTTGGCTTCCCTCAATCATGGGAAGTAATTGCAAAGTGTAAGCCAAACATACCCTTTCCTTGCTAGTCACTTTGTCATGGTGTTTATCACAGCAAAAGAAGACACTAGACAGCACTGTCCGACCAACACTGAGCCATTACAGCGTGACTGGGTTAGACAGTGCAGAGGTTCCTCCACCCTGTTGTATTCTTGATGACACCATTCCAGGTTTAACTAGAATCTGATCTCCTTGACGGAGAATCCCAGGGAAAACAACCCAACTCTATTCTAGGAACCAAAGGTCAGGGTGTCCTAGCTAATTTATCTTAGCTTTTGTTAACACTGCCTGTCCTAGCCTCTGTTAAAAATTCTCACTTCAAACTACTTCCTCTTTGAAGCCCCCCTGCAGCTACTAAGGGCGGTGCCTTGATGAAGTCTTTGCCCTTAAAAAAACCAATATTCTGAACACTCCTAGCTGTCACCCCCACAAACACTTGGGTGTGGTCCCAGCCAGCTTGAAAAAGACTTTCAACTGGTTATACTGTCTGAGTGTTCATCTCTGGTGGGCAACCAGTAACAAAAGGAACGTGAACATTTCTTGACAAATTTACAGGTTATGTCATAGCACATATGTTGAGGTGAGAGAACAGCCTGCAGAAATCAGATCTACTCTTTTACCACGTGGATCCTGGGGCTCAAAGTTGGGTTGTAAGGCTTCATGGCAAGCCCTTTATCCAATAAGGATCTTGCCAGCCTCTGCCCTCCTTTTTTGAGACAAGGTCTCATGTAGCCCACACTGAACTCAAACCCACTCTGTAACAGGATAGCCTAGAACTCTTGCCTGGTTTTCTGTGGTGCTGGAGATCAAACCCAGAGCCCTGAGCATGCTAGGCTAGCACTCTACCAATTGAGTGAGTTACAGCAGCAGCTTCGTGGAACTTCTGATGGCGGAATGCTGCCCACTTTCACTGGAGATAAAGTTTTGACACATTCTCTCATCTTCTCGGTATTAGTTACTTGTCCCATTGCTGAGACAAGAACACCTGATAAAAAGCAGCATGAGGGAGGGAGGGGTTTTTTTTGTCTGGCAGTTCCAGGAGACACAGACCACCATGGCAGAGAGTCAGAGTGGCTGATCACATGGCATCTACAGTCAGGAAGCAGTGATGAATACTTGTGCTCAGCTCACTTTCTCCTTTTACTCAGTATGGAACCCCAGCCCATGCAATGGGTAGAGCCCGTGTTTAGGATAGGTCTTCCCACCTCAATTAACCCCATCCTGAAAATCCCTTGTAGACATGACCAGAGATTTGCTTCCGTGGTGGTCCTAAAGCCCATCAAGCTGACAACTGAGTTAAACTATCCTGATCATCTAACTTTTCCTAAGGAAGAAAAATTCATTTGCATATGCTCTCCACTCTACAAGATACACCCTTGGTGTCCTGGAACTCCATATGTAGTATAGGCTGGCCTCCCATGCTGGGGTTTCAGGCATGCAGCAAGGTCTGGATAGAGGTCTCCCAACTGGCATTTTAAGAGCAGGGAATACCCTACTGCATTCAGCAATATAAAGTCAAGGATGATGCTGAAGGCAGAATTCAGTGACTGGGAGCTAAGGAAGCAGAGGCTGAGGGCACAGACCACTCTGTACCAAGCAACGAAATGGGACTGGGCAGTGGTGGCACACGCCTTTAATCCCAGCACTCGGAGGCAGAGGCAGGCAGATATCTGTAAGTTCGAGGCCACCCTAGTCTACAGAGCAAGATCCAGGACAGGTACCAAAACTCCACAGAGAAACCCTGTCTCGAAAAAAACCAAAAAAAAAAAAAAAAAAAAAAAAAAAAAAAGAAAGAAAGAAAGAAAGAAAGAAATAGGACTAGAGGTGGGGGCATCACAGGGTAACATCTTGGTTTTGCTTTTATCTTGTTTTAAGTTAGGATTGTGGCAGGAAAAAAAAAAACAGTAGAAAAAAATTCAGAAACCAACTGTAATCCAACTAACGCCTATAATCCCAGGACTCAGAGGTATCATGAGTTCAAAGACATCTTATCTATATAGCTCAAAGCCAGCCTGGACTATATGAGACCCTGCCTCAATAAAACAACAACAACAAGAAGTGCAAAAGAAAATGGCCATAGAAGCAGCATGATGGAATTCTTTCCTCTTTGTTTTAAAAAAGTGTATTTTAGCAGGTAGTGGTGGTGCATGCCTTTGATCCTAGCACTTGGGAGGCAGAGGCAGGCGGATCTCTGAATAAGAGGAATTATAGGACAGCCAAGGCTACACAAAGAAACCCTGTCTTAAAACAAAACAAAACAAAATAAAATAAAACAAAGAAAAAAGTATATTTCAGGGGCTGGAGTGATAGCTCAGTGGTTAAGAGTAGTTGTTGCAAACTCAATGAAAAAAAAATATGATCATCTTACTAGATTCTGAAAAAGCCCTTGACAAAATCCAATACCCCTTCATAATAAAAGTCTTGAAGAGGTCAGGGATACAAGGAACATACCTAAACATCATAAAAGCAATATACACCAAGCCCACAGCCAACATCAAACTAAATGGAGAGAAAATCAAAGCAATTCCACTAAAATCAGCAACAAGACAAAGCTGTCCACTCTCTCCATATCTATTTACTATAGCACTCGAGGTTCTAGCTAGAGCAATAAGGCAACAAAAGGAGATCAAGAGGATACAAATTGGAAAGGAAGAAGTCAAATTTTCACTATTTGCAGATAATATGATAGTATACATAAGTGACCCCAAAAATACTACCAGGGAACTCCTACAGCTGATAAACTCCTTCAGTAAAGTTGCAGGATACAAGATTAAGTCAAAAAAATCAGTAGCCCTTCTATATACAAATGATAAACAGAATGAGAAAGAAATCAGGGAAACAACACCCTTCATAATAGCCACAAATAATATAAAATACCTTGGGATAATTCTAACCAAGCAAGTGAAAGGCCTGTATGTCAAGAACTTCAAGTCTTTTCAGAAAGAAATTGAAGAAGATATCAGAAGATGGGAAGACCTCTCTCTCATGCTCATGGATTGGTGAGCCATCCTAATGGCCAACCTAACAAAAGCAATCTACAGATTAAATGCAATCCCCATCAAAATTCCAACACAATTGTTTATAGTCCTTGAAAGACCAATCCTCAACTTCATATGAAAAAACAAACAAAAAACTCAGAATAGCTAAAACAATTTTGTATGATAAAAGAACCTCTAGAAGTATCACCATCCCTGATTTCAAGGTCTATTACAGAGCTATAGTAATAAAAACAGCATGGTATTAGCATAAAAACATACACATGGATCAATGGAATCGAATCAAAGACCCAGACATAAATCCACACACCTATGAATACCTGATTTTTGACAAAGAAGCCAAAATTATATAATGGAAAAAAGAAAGCATCTTCAACAAATGGTGCTGGCATAACTGGATGTCAGAATGTAGAAGAATGCAAATAGATCCATATCTATCACCCTGCACAAAACTCAAGTCCAAGTGGATCAAAGACCTCAACATAAATCCAATTACACTGAACCTGATAGAAGAGAAAGTGGGAAACAGCCTTGATTGCTGGCACAGGAGAAGAATTCCTTAATAGAACAGCTAATACTGACATTAAGATTGATAATTAATAAATGGGACCTCATGAAACTTGAAAGCTTCTGTAAGGCAAAGGACACTGTCAATAGGACAAAATGGCAGCATACTGAATGGGAAAGGATTTTCACCAACCTCACATCCAACAGAGGGCTGATTTCTAAAATACATATAAAATTCAAGATTCTAGACATTAAAAAAAAATAAGTAATCTAATTTAAAAATGGAGTACAGATCTAAACAGAATTCTCAAAAGAAGAATCTCAAATGGCTGAGAACGTCTTAAAAGAAAGGTTCAACATCCTTAGCCACCAGGGAAAAGCAATTCAAAATGACTCTGAGATTCCATTTCATACCTGTCAGAATGGCTAATATCAAAAACGCAAGTGACAGCTCATGCTGGTGAGGATATGGAGCAAGGGGAACACTCTTCCATTGCTAGTGGGAGTATAAACTTGTACAGCCACTCTGGAAATCAATATGGCGGTTTCTCAGAAAATTGGGAATCATTCTACCTCAAGACCCAGCTATACCACTCTTGATCATATACCCAAAGGACGCTCAATCATACCACAAGGACACTTGCTCAACTATGTTCACAGTAGCTTTATTTATTCATAATAGTTAGAACCTGTAAACAATCTAGATGTTCCTCAACTGAAGAATGGATAAAGAAAATGTGATACATTTACACAATAGAGTATTTATTACTCAGCTGTAAAAAACAATGACATCAGGAAATTTGAAGGCAAATGGATAGAAGTAGAAAAAAAAAATCATCCTGAATAAGCTAACTCAGACCCAGAAAGACAAATATGGTATGTACTCACTCATAAGTGGATATTAGCTGTAAAATAAAGGATAACATGCTATAATCCACAGATCCTGAGAGACCAGGTATCAAGGAGGGCTCTAGGGTAGATGAATGGATCTCCTTGGGAAGAAGAAATAGAAGAGATCTCGTGGTAGATTAGGGGCAGGTGGGGGTGGTGAGAACATGAGGAATTGGGTTGGGGTGGTTAGAGAGAGATAGAAACCTGGTGCAAGGGAAACTCCTGGGAATATACAAAGATGACTCCAGCTAAGACTCCTAGCAACAGTGGATACATAGCCTGAACTGGTCAACTCCTGTGACCAGATTGGTGACTACCCTAATTGTCACCAGAGAACCCTCATCCAGTAACTGATGGAAACAGATGCAGAGACTCAGCCAAACATTAGGCTGAGCTCAGGGAATCCTGCTGAAGAGAGGGAGGAAGGATTGTATGAGCCAGAGAGGTCAAGGACATCACAAGAAAACCCACAGAAACAACTAACCTGGGCTCACAGGAGCTCACAGAGTCTGAACCAACAACCAAAGGAGCCTGCATGGGACCAACCTAAACCCTCTTCATATATGTGACAGATGTGTAGCTTGGTCTACTTGAGGGACTCCTAACAGTGGGAGCAAGGGCTATCCCTAATGCTTTGGGTGGCTTTTGGGACCCTGTTCCTCATACTGGTTTGCCTTGCCCAGCCTTTATGCATGGGAAGTGCTTAGTCTTACCAAAATTTTATATGCTATGTTTTGTTGATACCCATGAAAGTCTGCCCCTTTCTGAACAGAAACAGGAGGAATGGATGGGGACGGGGAGTAGTGAGAGCTAGGAGAAGAAGAGAGATGTTAAATGAATGAATGAATGAATGAATGTGATTAAAAAAAAAAAAAGAGTATTTGTTGCTTTTGTAGAGGGCTCAGGTTCAAGTCTTACTATCCAAATGGCAACTCAGAACTGCCTCTAACTCATTTCCAGGGAATCTGATGAACATTCTGGGTTCTGTAGACCCAGGTACGTATGAGGTACACACAAATGCATGAGGCAAAACATTCGATAAATAAAATCTAAAAAGTTAAAAGTTTATGTCTGTGATCACACAAAACTAATTTTTTTTTTTTTTTTTTTTTTTTTTTGGTTTTTCGAGACAGGGTTTCTCTGTAGCTTTGGAGCCTGTCCTGGACTAGCTCTGTAGACCAGGCTGGCCTCGAACTCACAGAGATCCACCTGCCTCTGCCTCCTGAGTGCTGGGATTACAGGTGTGTGCCACCACCGCCCGGCTTAATTATTTTTAAATAAATGCTATTTGTACTTAATATTTCTCTCTGGCAAAGGGGCCACCCTGCAGCTTTTTTTTCCTATGAAAACCAACAATTACTATCAATATTTATAGTGTTTCCTATGCAGGTGCCATGTTCATTGCATTTACAGAAATGCCTGGAGGCGGAGCTGGGAGGGAAGTAGAAACAGTGTTGTCGGTGTCCTGTCTAATGTCTGTGGGGCCCCCCAAACCCACCCCACACAAACACTGGGAAACACATGCTCCATCTATTTCTTAGAGCTCACTTCCCAGCATTCTCTATGTTCTAACTCTATAGAACCACTGGCTGTTTCCTACATCAGTGGTTCTCAGCCTTCCCAATGCTTCGACCCTTTGTATAGCTCCTCATATTGTGGTGACCCACAACCATAATGTTATTTTCCTTGCTACTTCATAACTGTAAATTTGCTACTATTATGAATCATAATGTAAATACTTTTGGAGATAGAGGTTTGTCAAAGGGGTCAAGACCCACAGGTTAAGAACCCCTGCCTTAAATGTTACCCTTTCTAAATTCAGACCATGTCTGAGCTGCTCCCTCTGCTTAGACTGTCACCTTCCCCACCCTCCTCATCCTCCACAAATCATGTCAGATGGCCATTAAAATGCCAGTTCAGGGGCTGGAAATTGTAGCTCTGGTGGTAGAGCCCTTGCCTGCTATTCAGGGAATCCTGGCTTCTATCCTTGGCAGTGCATAACCAGGCATGGTGGCACACACCTGCAATCCCAGCATTTGGGAGGCAGAAGGATCAGAAGTTGAAGGTTAGGGGCTGGAGAGATGGCTCAGCAGTTAAGAATGGGTACTGGTCTTACAGAGAACAGGAGTTCGGTTCAGGTGCCCAGGTGCCTCAATTACTAGGAACTCCAGCTCCTGAGGATCTGACACCTTCTTCTGGCGGCCTCAGGCCTCCAAATGCATCTGCACTCAAGGGCACATACCAACCCATAGACATACATGCATATACATAATTTACATAAATAAATAAAAGAAGTTTAAGGTTGTCCTCAGTTGCACAGCAAGTTCAAGGTCAGAATGAAAACATTTAAGTATCTCCTCCTATAATTTGTTTTACAGACCCTCTTTTCGATGGCATGCTTTTATCATTTATGTATTTTAAGGCAGCTTCCATTATTATTGTTTGTTTAAGGGTCTCACGATGTAGCCCCCTGGCTGGCCTGGAATTGTCTATGTAAACCAGGCTAACTTCGAACTCATGGAAATCTGCCTGCCTCTGCTTCTTTAGTGCTGGGACTGCAGGTGTGCACCACCACCACACCTGTCCACTTTCTGTTGTTTTTTACTCCTCTTAGCTGACACAGTCCTTGAGCCATTAACACACATAGTTAATGGTTCCATTCCTGAATGAAATGGCCTGCGTGGCTCTGGAGAGACAGACTACCAATGTACTCTGGGATAGCGAGGGCCGGATGCCACAAGCAGATGAAAGGGGCGAAGCAAGCTACTAAAGAATCACCTATTCCAGAAAACGTCTGTAGACGCCTCAACTGGCGGCCCTCCGTTTCCCCAGCTCCTGCAGCACACCTCGCCCTCGCTGACGGGCTCCCTGGAGGGTGTGGCGCCATCACCCCGGAAGCCCTGGGCGCCGGGCGCCAGGTGACCGCCCCTAGTGATGCGCGGCTCTCCCACCGCCCCGCAGCACCCACCTCCGTCCCGGATTCGGCCTTGCGAAAGTCGCTGCACATTGCCCCGTCAGCTCCTCAGGCTCAACTTTCCCGCCAGCAATGCCATTTGGCTACAGACAGTCAGACCAGCGGGCCCCGTGCGCGCGTGCGCGCTGGGCGGGTGCGGGGGTGGGTGGGGTGGGGAGAGCATGCGCAGTAAAGCCGCGCCGCCCTCTCGGTGACGGCAGTGTTATGCGTCTCCTCTTTTTCTTCGGTTACCTTGGAGACCTGCAATCTGTTAGTCCTTATGTTTTCTTTTATGTTACTATTCTCGACTTATCTTTATTAGGCAAAATTAACAACATGTAGTTGATTTTTAGGTTTTATTTTGGTTGCTTTCCAATACGGTCTCGATATGAAGCCCCGGCTGTCCAGGAACTCGCTCTGTAGACGAGCTGGCCCCAAACTCCACCTGCCTCTGCCTCCCGAGTGCTGGGATTAAAGTTGAGCCACCATTCCCGGCACCTACTTGTTTTTTCTTAAAAAAACAAAAACAAAAACTATTAAATCTTCTGGCCGTGGTGGTGCACACCTGTGATGTCAGCACTGAGGAGGCTGAGGCAGGAGGATTATCGAGAGTTCGAGATTAGTCTGGGCTATAGCGTGAGATCGTGTTTCAAAAGAAAACAAAAAACAAAACATTTGGACGAAAGTTTGGTGATTTGGGCTGTTCGTGCGTCAGTGGTCCCAACAGCTCGTGAAGCCGACACAGGACAGTCGCTTGAGCCCAGGAGACCACCCTGGGCAGCACAGCGGACCCTTACTAAAAAGAAAATTAATACCTTTATTGATCAAGCAAGCTCTTTTGTCCGTTCTTGAGGCAAAAGCCTCTGACTGGGTGTGTTATTTATAGATAATTGAGGTGGAGGGGAAATATACCGAGCCTGTGAATTATCAAGCTCTTGGTTTGGCTAGTTTCTTTTTTTATTTGTTTTTGTTTTGTTTTCTTAAAATGCTAGAAATACAGGCCAACACCACTCCTGTATGTGGTTCTGGGTATTAACACCTTTAATGCGTGCTAGTTAAGCATTCTTCCAATTGAACTATTTTTCCTGGCCCGTTCTGTTAAGTTCTTGGGCCAAGGAAAGAGTGGAGAGTAGAATAATTTTATCCTATTGGCTGTCAAATACCCACTGATTAAATACATATAGAATGTTTATACTTTTTATATCTACAAGTACACATTTTATCTACACAGCACACGCTAATGTAATATCTGTACAAGGCAGACTATTAACCACACATCAGATCTGTACTAGGAATACATCACTGGAGACACGCCTGAATGGAGTTTACAACCAACCTATTAGGTCAGTTACTGGAACTCTTCTGAAAATTCACTTTCCAGTAGATGTGTAGGTTGTTTCCTTGTGGAAAAACAGTGTAACGTTGTCTGTCTCTTGTCATACTCTTGAAGCTGTTAATTATGAACTAATGCTCCATGCTGGCTAATTTTATGTCAGCTTGACACAAGCTAGAGTCATCTGAAAGGAAAGAACCTCAACTGAGAAAACGCCTCCATAAGATCTGGCTGTAGAGCATTTCTTAATTAGTGATTGAAGGAGGGGGGCCCAGACCACTATGGGTGGTACTATCCTTGGGCTGATGGTTCTGGATTGTATAAAAAAGCAGGCTGAGCAAGCTATGATGAGCAAGCCAGTAAGCAGCACTCCTCCATGGCCTCCGTATCAGCTTCTGCCTCCAGGTTCCTGCCCTGCGAGAGTTCCTGCCCACACAGCTTCTGATGATGAACTGGTATATGGAAGTGTGAGTGTGAAATCAACCCTTTCCTCCCCAGGTTGTTTTTGGTCACGGTGTTTCATTACAGCAATAGTGACCCTAACTAAGACATGAGTGTGCTTTGTAAATGCCAGTCACTGTTGTAAGTGCTGTAGACACACTAACTCATCAGCCTGCTCCTCAGTCCTGGGGGGTAGGTGCTGTTACCATGCACATGCAATAGATGATGAGAATGGTCACAGGAAGTAAATATCACATGTACAAACTGAAGGGACTCTAATCCCAGCATGGCAAATGTAGCTCTGACAGACCTTGCCCTTCTCCCCCATTCCCTCTGCCTTGCTAGAAACTGTTCCTAAAGCCAGCCACCAAGGTTTATTCCCTTATTTGGCCACTCCCCCCCACTCCCCGCCAGGCTGACTACCAAGGTCTAGCTATCAAAGTATTGAAGTCCAGCAATCAAAAGCCCCCTTTGGTTCACCTAATTGACATGCTCAATTAAAACTAAATACCTTATCTTAACATGGGTTTTTCCTGGTTACCTTTATAAACTGCCATTTGCCTATGGGCCACATCTGTCTCCCTCCTATCCAGAGGTAGAACCCCCAACTCCAACCAATATCCCTTCCCCTCTCCCTTGTTCCCTTCCCCTTCTCCCTCATCCTCTATCCCCTGTTTTTGTCTCTGATTTCCTGCCCTCTGTCCCTCTGGGGTAAATAAATGTTCTTTGTGCTGAGAACTTGGCCTTGGGGTGTCCTGAGCTGATCCTGTCACAACTCCTTTAAAAAAGCTTCAATATGACAGGCAGTGGTGGCGCACACCTTTAATCCTAGCACTCGGGAGGCAGAGGCAGGTGGATCTCTATGCATTCAAGGCCAGCCTGGTCTACAGAGTGAGTTCCAGGACAGCCAGGGCTACACCGAGAAACCCTGTATCAAATATACATATATAAGAATGAATGATCTGGGGGAAGTGTGTGTGTGTGTGTGTGTGTGTGTGTGTGTGTGTGTGTGTGCACATGCACACACACACATGTATGGACATGGAAGCATGTATCTGTAATCCCAGCATTTGAGGCAAAACAACAACAACAAAAAATCCTACCAGATACTTGCTAAAAAATAAAAACAAAGTGGCCCATGAGATGTTCAGTGAGTAAGAGCACTTGCTGCTAAGGCATGTGATAGCACCCACATGCCTACATACATACATATATGCACACAAAAAATGTAAAAGTAATTTTGGAAGAGAGGGAAGGAGGGGGAAAGAAAAAGGCTATTCTCTTTTAAAATATATCTTAAATCTTATATGAGTGTTTGCCTGCAAATATGTCTCTGCACCACATGTGTGCTTGGTGCTGGTTGAGGCCAGAGAAGGGCTTTGGCTTCCCTGGAGCTAGAGCTAGAAATGGCTCTAAGCCACCATGTGGGTGGTGGGAATTGAATCCCAATCCTCTGTAAGGCAACATACAGTCTTAATCACCAAGCCATCTTTCCAGACCCAAAAGAACATTCTTGATCCGTTCTAGAACATAGAGGAGGGAGTTAAGACCTGAAGTATTAGGCTAATGTAGTGCATGGCAGAAGTTATTTCACTAAACTCCCTACACTGCCATCAGTACTATTTCATACTCATCATACTACCCCATTGCACACCTTTTCTCCTCTCTCAAGCTGGTATAAGTACACTGGTGTTTACACAACAAAATAATATCACACATCCCTAGACTGTGTCCCCAGAGCTAAATGATGTGTGACTGTAGTAGCTTTGGCCATCAACATCAAAATGACAGAACAACTTCTGGGTTAGAAAAGCCATTCTGGGGCTGGAGAGATGGCTCAGAGGTTAAGAGCACTGACTGCTCTTCCAGAGGTCCTGAGTTCAATTCCCAGCAACCAGATGGTGGCTCACAACCATCTGTAATGAGATCTGGCGCCCTCTTCTGTGTACATAATAAATATAAATCTTTTTTTTTTTTTTTTTAAAGAAAGAAAAGCCCAGATTCCCACTTCTCATCCCTCTGTCCTTCAGCTTTCCTTGCAAGCCCATGGCGTAGCATGGGCTTACAGTTTTCATAGGCAGTGCTAAAGCTGCTCCATGGACAAATCACAGTGGGCTTGGTTGCCAGTTACAAAAGATGCTGCTTCTACTTATTTTGAACAATAAATGAGATGGGAGATGGCTCAACAGTTAAGAACACTGGCTGCTCTTCCAGAGAACCTGAGTTCCATTCCCAGTACCCACATGGCGGCTCACAACTGTAACTCCAGTTCTAGGGGACCCAACAGCCTCTTCTGGGCTCTGGGAACACCATGCACACGGTACACAGACATACACACAGGCAAAACACCCACACACATCAAAATAAATCATTCTTAAAAATCTGAGACAATGGGACTTGCTGAGTCATGTTAGAGGGAAGTCCAGAAATGAGACGGCCTTAGAGTTAGTTAATGAGAAGCTCAGATAGACAAACAGGGCTGTTTGTCTGACTCAGAATCTGACTCAGACAACAAAACAAAGCAAGATGGGAAAAACCACAGAATATAGACTTATAAAAGGCCTTTGACCCTTTGAATCATCTGGAAGCAAGTCAACATGTTCAGAGGCCAAGGGCTCAGCAGTGATGGTGAGGTAGACAGAAGTTCTGTTGTTTGGTTTTGAGACAGGTTCTTACATTGTAGCCCAGGATGACCTCAGACTTAGGATCCTGCTGTCACCTCCTGAGAGCAGAAGCTGGAGGCTTTTCTGAGCACACCCAGCTAGTTCTGAGATCTCTTCAGTGGTGAAACTCCGAGAGCTGAACCTTTCTGAGCTACAGTATTGCCACAAAATGAGGGTTTTATAAATCATAAAAACAAGCCATTGAGGTGGCTTAGGGAAAACAACAAACAAACAAACAAACAAACAAACAAACAAACACCACCTGCAGTGCAAGCCTGAGGACCTGAGTTCAATCTCCGGAAAACACGGAAAGATAGAAGGAGAGAACCAACTCCACAGGGTATGGCAATGTCCACATATTACACACAGGAAACTTTTTAAATTAAACAATAGAAATTATGAATACCCTGCATGCGCAAGGGTTATATGGAGACAAAAAGAAGAGCATCCGGCATGCAGTTCGCTTTCAAAAATGGTGGCTGTCATCTAGTCCAAATGCCTCACTTCGCAGAGGAGAAAATAAAGGCCACATTAGCTACTTTTCTATTGCTAGGATAAAGCACCATAACGAAGGAAACATATAGAAGAAAGTGTTCACTTGGACTCCCGATTCCAGAGAACTACAGTCCATGATAATGGGACAAAGGCAGGACAGCAGGAGCAGGGAGCTGAGGGCACACATCTTGACTGTGAGCAAGAGAGCAAGCTGGGAAGGATGAGGCTTTTTATTTTTTTTATTTTTTAGATTTACTTATTTTACTTTACATGTGTAAATGTTCTGCCTGTATGCATGTATGTACACTGCCTGAGTACCTGTTAGATCCCCTGGAACTGGGGTTACAGATGTTTGTGAGCTTATGGGGGGGGGTGCAGAACCACAGTGATCTTGAGATGTGATGCCTTTAAATGTAAAAGCCCACCTCTAGCGCTGTATTTCTTCCAGCAAGGCTATATCCGCTAGATCTCCCCAAACAGTGCCACTGAACGGGGAACCAGTTGTTCAAATGCTAGAGCCTATGGGGGACATTTTCATGCGAACCACCACACGGGCTTTGGGGTCCCAGAAGTTTGACACCTAGCCCAGGATCACAGAGGGAGAGCTGAGCTGATAGCAAGCATCCTACCCTATGGCTCAATCCAGGACTAGCCTGCTCTTATCCCTTCTTCTCTCCCCCAGCCATCTCACTTCCTGTTTCCTCCTCCCAAGTGCTGGGATCAAAGGTGTGGGCCACCACTGCCTGGCCTCTGTAGTTAAGTAGTAGCTAGCTCTGCCTTCTGATCTCCAGGGATGCTTTATTTGTTGGGGCACAAGCAAATTACCACTGCAACACCCATGTCCACACATATACACATACCCCGCCACACATACATAAATCAATAGATGAAGGTAGTTTTAAAACAAACAATACATATAGACACGTATATGTTTTATTCTTTTTTTGTTTTGTTTTTCGAGATAGGGTTTCTCTGTGTAGTTTTGCGACTTTCCTGGAACTCACTTTGTAGACCAGGCTGGCCTCAAACTCACAGAGATCCGCCTGGCTCTGCCTCCCGAGTGCTGGGATTAAAGGCGTGCACCACCACCGCCCAGCATATATTTTATTCTTAATTTATAGATAATGATTATACATGTTAGAGGGTTCAGGGTAATGTGACAATAAATGTATACAATGTGAAAAAAAATCTCAGGCTGGGCAGGGTAGGGTACACCTTTAATCCCAGTACTCATGAAGCAGAGGCAAGTGGATCTTTGTGAGTTCCAGGACAGCTAGTGCTACATAGTGAGATCCTGTTGAAAAACAAAACAAAACAAAACACTAAACAACTAACTAAACAACAACAACAACTCAACACACACAGACATACATGCCATATTGTCCCTGTCCTTATCTGGTTGCTTGCACATGCTGTAACTAGGACTGAAGATAGATGAAGGACCCAGCTCCCTCTGGAGCTACAGCCTCCTTTCCTGTTTAATAGTTTACTGGAAGGCCCTCAGAATTGTGATTTGAGGTTTTTGGTTTTTTTTAAACATTATTATCTATGCATATAATAAAGAAAAAAATCCAGTCGTGTGATTTATGGACTTTATCAGGAAGTATGCAAAAGGAACTCAGAGCACCATTTTATCACCAGAATGGGTAAGATAAATATACAGGATATCATACTGATACATGTAAATGGCTGAATAAATGAACAACTGGGGTAATAGACAGATCTTCATGCAGAAGGCTTTCAGACAGTTCATGGAGATTCTCTGCTCTCAACATGGAGAGTATCTCCCTTCTGCTTCTGTGTGTGGTACACATCATGACTTCCTTTCAAAGAGCTCAGTACAGAATGAATGAAGAAGAAAGAAACATTACAGAGGAAATCTGGTGTGTTAGTTACCATTTTGTTGCTGAAAAAACACAATGGCCAGAGGCAGTTGTAGAGATAGGGTTTGTTTTGGCTTAAGGTAATAGACAGTCCGTCATGTTGGGGAAGACATTGCATGGTGGCAGGAGCAGGAAGCTGGATGATCACATTTTCATCCACACACAGGAAGCAGAGGGCACAAAAAGGAAAAAGGTTATAAACTCTCCAAGCCTGTTTTATTGATATACTTCCTCCAGCAAAGTGTTGCATCTCCCAAAGGCTCTGGAATGTCCTCAGACAGAGCCATCAACTGGGCATGAAGTGTTTAAATGCACGAGCCTGTGGGGCACATGTTTCACTTAAACTACCACACCTGAAAAGCTGTACGTGCTCATCACCAGGTGTCACAGCAGTAAACCATGCTGATGTGTGGATCCTCGATAGGATGGCCTGGGGATTTGGCCTAACTTCTATGGGCTCCTGCTCCAAACCTAGGCCCTAATCTAACCATGAGAAAAAAAGCTTCAGACAAATCCCAGGGGAGGGCCATCCTATAAAACTCCCGACAGTGTTATGAAAACTCCCTGTAAAGGGAAATCTGGATTGGAACAGTGCACTCCTGTCACCCCAGCATTCTGGAGGCTGACACAGGGGCGTCACCGAGGATTTGAGCCCACTCGAAGCTACATTGCAAGTACCAGACCAGCCTGAACAAAGTCTATCTCAAAACAAGTAAAGAAAAACAAAAATATGAGGAAAGTCTTTGCATGCATCACAGGCAAGAGAAGCCTGAGGAGACACAACTCAAATGGACGTGATTTCCTGGATAGGAACCTGCAACAGACACGCAGACATTAGGAGAAGACCAAGGGATCAGAATACAGAATAGACTTTGATAACAATGGTGAGGTAGGTGTGGCAGGGCACACGAGGCCTGAGGCAGGAGCCTGGTCTGCTTGGGCTGCATAGTAAGACTTTGTCTCAAGGAACAAGTATTAATATTTGTGCATTAAATGCCATAAATACAAAGATATTAGTATATGAAATGGTGTGCCTGATACATGGGGATGCTTTGTGTGTTTTCTAAGTTTTACTTTGAATGTAATTTGTTTTAATTGTATTTATTTTTAATTTGGGGGATTCAAGACAGGGTTTCTCATTCAGTAGACCAGACTGGCCTCGAACTTAGAGATCTGCCTGCCTCTTCCTCCCAGGTGCTGAGATGAAAGGAGAATGCCATCACTGCCCAGCTTTATTTTTAATTTTTAACCTTTATTTTTATTTTATATGTATGGGTGTCTTGCCTTTCTGTATGTATGTGCACCATGAAGCTAGAAGAGGGCATTGGATCTCCAAGGACTGGAGGTTGTGAGCTGCCATGTGAGTGCTGGGAATAGAACCCAGATTCTCTGGAGTAGCAGCAGATACTCTTAACCACTGAGCCATCTCCTCAGATCCACAACTTTTTTTTGGTGGGGGGACAGGATTTCTCCGAGTAGTTTTGGTGCCTGTCCTGGCTCACTCTGTAGACCAGGCTGGCCTTATATTCACAGAGATCCTCCTGGCTCTGCCTCCCAAATTCTGGGATTAAAGGTGTGTGCCACTGCCACCCAACTGTTTTTTTAAAGTCTATCAGGAAGTTCTGAGTTTGATTGAGATCCTTGCTCAAGGAATAAAGTAGAATACTTGAGGATTGTTCTCGACATCAACCTTTGGCTGGCATGTGCACTCACTCCCCTGTGTGTGCCCACACATAAGCTAACATGTATGTACACACGTACATCATACTCATATGAAAAATAAAGTCTATTAGAATGTAATTACATAAGCAGTACTGTAATTCCAGTTCTGGGGATGCAGACGAAGGAGGAGTTAGGCTATCCACAGCTACATAGCAAGTGGAAGGCCAGCCTGTGCTACACCCCTGTCTTGAAATGCCAAAAATAAAAGCTAAGGATCTGGGTGTGGTGACACTCACCAGTAATCCCAGTCCTTGAGGGGTCCTGACGAAAGGATCAGTAGTTCAAGGTCATCCCTGCATATGTAGTGATTTTGTGGTCAGCCTGAGCAAGGTGAAAGGCCGTCTGAAAAAAAATGAAAGTTGACTCAATGCTTAACACTGAATAAGCTTTTGTAGCACTGAGTTCAGTTCCCAGCACCGCCCGTAACTCCAGCTTCACTTATTAAAATTAAAAAATAAAGCTTTAAAAATGAAGGGGTTGGGGATTTAGCTCAGTGATAGAGCGCTTGCCTAGCAAGTGCAAGGCCCTGGGTGTGATCCTCAGCTCCAAAAAAAAAGAAAAAAAAAAAAAAAGAAAAAAGAAAAAAAAAGAAAGAAAGAAAAGGAAAAAACCAAAAGTATGCATATGAATATAAGACGCTTAAGGATAAAAGGATGCTATTTATAGTGGTAACTTAGTGTGGTTTCACCCTCTGTATTAGACAGAAGTTGGGCATGCATGTAACAGAGACCACAGCACGTTTATGTATGTGTTGACAAATCCTGATGATGCTCCTGTTAAATGACTCAAGCAAGCGTTCCATATAAATTATAAAATCCTTATAACTATATATTTTTAGCCACTCGTGGACTACTCTTCGCCTTGTTTAGACACCTCATGATGGAATCAGGAAGCTTGTTTTTGTCCATTTGCCTCACTTTGGACTTGAAAGTCTGTGGTCCCTGCTAATCTTCCCCAACCTCTTGTCAAGTTGAAATAGATAACTTCTCCCTTTGTTTGATCTTAGCATTTGTGATGGATAAATAATTGATCGACACAGGGATTCTGGCAATATATTTAGCTTCTGCTCAGCACTATACTATTTTTAAATGTCCTCAGGCATCAACTCAGAATGTTCATCCAAAGGCTGTCAGCTGTGAAGGGAGTGACAGGCTGGCATTAGGATTATGAGACATGAAACGCCAGGAGAGCATTGACAGCTGTCGGCTTTACCGCTGCTAAAGAGTTGGTCTACCTTGTGTTTTCTAAAAATCCTGTAAACGCGTCTCTCACCATAATGTCTTTGAGGGCAGAATCTTCCCAGTCTCAACAGAGTCCAGCCAGGGACAGAAACTTCAAAAATTCATAAGTTGAAGAAAAAAAGTAATTTAAATATTTAAATTTTTGTCGTGAGGCACCTGAGTTCAAATCCTCAGGACCCACACAAAGCCAGGGGCTGTAGTGCCCATCTGTAATTCTATGGAGAAATGGGAGCCTGAGACAGAAGAACTCCCACTGCCCACTCCCACTGCCCACTGTGCACACAGCATTGAATAACAAAAGAGACCCTGTCTCAGAACAATGTGGATGGTGAAGACCAACACAAAGGTTGTTCATTGACTGACCTCCACACGTGCACAAGAGCACAGGTGGCCAAACTCTCACACACAAACATGTGCACATATGCATATGCCAAACCTACACATAGACATAAGATAAATCATACATACAGAAATGTTATTGTGATCTGGGTGTGGAGATACATTGCCTGTAATCCCAGTATTTTGAAGGTGGGAGCAGAACATCAAAGTCAGGGTTATCCAATGAGTTCAAAGCTAGCTTGGGTTACATGAGACCCTATACCCCTCCCCCCAAAATAAATAAAATTAAACTGAAACAGCAAAATCAAATTGGGATAAAATTATTTAACATGATAATATAATGTAATATATAATGTAAATACAATGAAATATAAAATTAATATACTATTCAACATTAACTGTTGGGACAACATTACAAGGCCACTCTTTGGAATTTACCTTGCATAACTGAGACTTCATACCTATTAATTAATAACATCCTATTTCACTAACATCCAGCCCTTGACAGCCATTATTCTGCTCTGATTCCTTGAGGGTTTTAGATAGCTCATCTTATCGGTTACTTGTTGCTGTGAGAAAATACCCCACAAAAGAAACTTGAGGAAGGGAGTGTTTATTCAGACGTATGGCTCCAGAGTACAGGCCATCATGGCAGAGAAATGGTGACCAGAGCTTAGGGAACTGCTCACATTGTAT
The DNA here is from genome assembly GCF_903995425.1 of Onychomys torridus. Classification (NCBI taxonomy): domain Eukaryota; kingdom Metazoa; phylum Chordata; class Mammalia; order Rodentia; family Cricetidae; genus Onychomys; species Onychomys torridus. Next base: position 2,602,786 of record NC_050445.1, read on the forward strand.
CCAGAGTCAGGAAGCAGAGAGAAATGAACGCTGGTGCTTGGTGCACTGTGCCTTTTATTCGGTTCAGGACCCCAGCCCACGGAAGGATGCCACCCAGATTCATAGTGGGTCTTCACACTTCAATGACCATAATCTAGATAATCCTAGAGGCCATTAGAGCAGGCCTCAAATCCAGTCAGAGATCAGTTGGTTGTCCCCATAACCTCCATGCCACTATGTCCCCTTATAGGCATGTCTTGCCTGGCAGTTGGTTGGGATTAGCATTCACTGTTTACTACTGGATAGTAGCATTGATGACTGACCCTTTCCCCAGTGGCCTCCGTAGCTCCTTCCAACATTATGAAAGCTGGCCAGCTGGGAGGAAGTTTTCAGGGCGGGCCCAGCTTGGTTTGTCTGTATCCTGCAACCAAAGTGTGCTGCATCTTCATCAATAGGCTCTGAGGTTCATTGATAGCATGCAGTTCTAGTGGACAACCACAAGCAACACCAATAGCCTATGTTGTTTGGGTACATCTGGACCCTCCTCAACCAATAGCTCATAGAGAGGTATCCCACACCCTGGCATTGAGATTTTTCAGTTGACAGCACATGTCTTCCGAAGATTTTACTTTGTAACATTCAGATTTCTACATAAAGGCACACACTGCATAACGATTCTTCAATGATGAACTGCACACACAGTGCATACTATGTGGCCTACACGTGGGAGAAAACCATACCATCAAGGATTGTGTGAGTACTCTGCTACAGTAACATAACAAAAGTACCCAATGATACCTCAGAACATAGCCCACTGTTAGTCCATGCCTGACCTCATTTGTGAAAGAATAAGTGAAACTTTTCATTCAGAAGGTTAGTTTTACTCAGCCCCTACTCAGGGCAGAACCAGAACAAACCTCAGAAGAGCATAAGCTGGAGGTGTCTCTGTTCCCAGTTACCCAAAGACAATGCAGCCTCCTTTACAGGCAGCTCCTCTCCCCAAGAGCAATTCAGCTTCTTGTATAGCACACCCCACAGATACACCTGGTATGCTTGGGGTTTTAGCACACAGGTTTTCCAGTATGAGTGATAGAATTCCTAGCGACTATCCTATGACCTCACATGCGCTGGCAAGATGCTTAGTCATTTCAGGGCCTTACGTCCTACGACATAATCTATGCGCTGCATGGTCACATAATTTGCATGCCGCATGATCATGCAATCTACACACATGAGTGGCGTAAGTCCCTATGCACATGTGCGGTGGAATCCATAAAAGTGGGTCTCACATATCCTTTCCTCTCTCTTCCTGAACAATCTTTCAATAGGCCTAAACACATCCCTTCTATCCCCCTTGTTAAGATTCTGCTACTCCTCCAGCTATATGACCGTGCATGCGCAGTTAAGTAGATAAGTAAGGGATCTTACATCTTATGTCATCAGTGCGCTTTGTGATTATGCAGTTTGCACATGTGTGGTAGCTCTGTAAGCCTGCATGTGCAGGTACAGAGAAATTCTTAAAAAGCCTGTCACAGACTCCTCTCCTCTTTTCTGCCCCACCTCCCCCGCTCCATGTGTCTTTCACAGGCCTGGACACTCTTTTCTGCACCCCCCCCCCCCCCAATAAAGCTCCGATACTTGGTTTTGTCATGCCTTGTGACCTTTCTCACATGGTAACAGCGTCACTTAGTATTAAACCAACACCCCTTACCCTAATAAACTCTTACAGTGGGTTTTGTTGTACCTCATGGCTTTTCTCTCACAGAAAACACACCGCTTAATGAAAAACATTGCGCCACATAATAAATAACAGTGAATCCACTCTAGATCTGTGCCCAGCTTCCTTACTGAGAGATTGTGCCCTGGCCTCTCTATTGAAGCCCTGCTGAGGGTGCAAGCTTGACTGGGCCTAGGTATCCATCACAAGAGGCCACACTGAACCCTCTAGCCAAGTGTGCAGATTGTATTAGTCACTGTTCTCTTCTTGCGAAGAGTCACCATGACCACAGCAACTCTTATAAAAGAAAGCATTTAATTGGGGCCTGCTTACAGTTTTGGAGGTTTAGTCCATTTTCATCCTGGCAGGGAACATGTTGGCACCCAGGCAGACATGGCGCTAGAGTTGTAGCCGAGCGTTTTACATGTGGATCCCAGGTGGCAGGAAGAAATAGGAACTCTGGACCTGGCATGGGCTTCTGAAACCTCAAAGTGCACCTCCAGTGACACACTTCCTCCAAAGTCACACCTTCAAATCCTTTTAATCCTTTCAAATAGTGCCACTCCCTCATGACTGAGCATTCAAATACATGCGCCTATTCGGACCATTCTTACTCCAACCAACACACATCTCCTATCTTGGGGTTCCCTTCTCAGACCACAGCAACTGCAGAGATCTTTTTGGCCATTCTTCATAGTTGGTCAAGTGCCCCACCCTCAGCATCTCACAAGCCCTGAAGACCAAGCCTCTAGATATACTAGCATGTGCAGATACGGTGTCACGGTGAGTATCCAGATGAGTTCCCTCATGCCGTGAACCCCAGTAGGACCCAGGACGTGCTATGTGCTAAGTAGCAAGGAAGCCGCAAGAAACTGAACTAAGTAGCAGGCTCCCTTTGCCATCACGCTGGCACCAGCTTTGCGGGGAAGAGACCACGCTACACCTAAAGCGAAGTTTTATTTTCTGGTTATACCAAGGGGAGGAAGACTAGGTCTTGCCAGTGGCCTGCATGTGTCAATTCAGTAAGTGCATGGGTGCTTACCGTCGATCGTCAACTTGACAGGCTCTAGAAGACAACCTTCTGGGCACCCCCTGTCACTGAGGGGTTACTTACATTAGCTTAACTAGAGTGGGAAGACCCACTTTAACTTCGGGCAGTACCACTCCACAGGCTGGGAGCCTGAACTGAACAGAGAGGAGAATGCAAACTGACCTCCAGCCTGCAAGTCTTTCTGTTTCCTGACTGCACAGTGTGAACAGGTGTCTCAAGTTCCTGCCATCATCAAGCCTTCTCTGCTGTGATGGACTGCACCCTGCAACTGGAGCCAGAATAAACCTCCCTTCCTAGGTGTGCTGGCTGGTTTTATGTCAACAAGACACAGGCAGAGTCACTTAAAAGGAGGTAATTGAGAAAATGCCTCCATAAGATTTTGCTGAAGGGCATTTTCTTAATTAGTAATTGATGAGGGAGGACCCAGCCCATGGGCCAAGAAAGCCATGAGAAGCAAGCCAATAAGCAGCATGGCCTCTACATCAGCTCCTGTCTCCAGGTTCCCACCAGGTTTGAGTTCCTGCTCTGACTTCCCTCAGTGGACTGTGGCTTGGGATATGTAAGTCAAATAAACCCTTTCCTCTCCAAGTTGCTTTTGGTCATGATGCTTCGTCACAGCAACAGTAAATCTAACTTAAACACCAAATTTCTTTTGTCACTCCAAGGAGACAAGTAACAACTAATACTTAGCCTATCACATGTAGGACCTTGTTGGCCACCTGGAGATATGAACAAGATTACAAACTTCTTTCTTTCAGTAACTTGGAGCATATGTGGGGAGCCACGGGTCTAAAGAACAATTACTATGTCAATGTATTCTGATCCAGGCACTGTGGATGCATTCTGCTTAGGAAGGGCTGGAAGCCCTCTGAGGTACACACACAGCATCCTGGTCCACGTCTGTTCCATCACTCTTCTCCCTCACAGTGACTACCACACCTGAGTCAGGTCCCCTTCTCTAAAACTGCTCTGTAATTTATAGGGATTCCATAGCAACTGTATTTGTTCTGATCTCCACCTCTGCACCAAATCAGACTACAAAGGACTGACTGACCCACACAGGGCTTCTCAGCACTGTAAAGTTACTACTCTGTCCCTGTGTGTGGATGGGCCATAAACCACAGATTCGGAGATGAAGTGGGGAAAGTGGCCTTGTGCCTAGAAAAGAAGATGCAGTCTTTGGAAAGTTTCAGAAGCCAGGACCTTAGAGAAATGTGGGTCATACCGTATCTGTGGAGGCCTAACATCATTTCCTGGCGCTGTTTTTATTCTTCTCTGTTGCTTAGAAGAGATGATTAGAGTCCTTCGGTCCAGGCCAGGGTCTTTATAAAAGTCCCTCTTGGCCGGTGGGCTTAACTTACAAAAACTTGACTTCTAGCCCTTGTCATCAGATAGCCAGCATGTATTATTAAGCAGTCACTCAATCTGCCAGGCTCAGGGATGCACTGTTGTCCTCGTTTGCATTTAAACCTTCAGTCTGAGGCCCGGAGCCTCCCACAGTTTGAGAGCGTCTTCTGTGTCATCCTGAGTCTCAAAGAATATTAACTAGAAAGTTCCATGCTGTATTTAGGGTTTCTCTCAGCGGTCCTTCTCACTGCTTGGAAATACTTGCTGCGGTGGCTTGAATGAGAGATGCCCCCCCCCCCCCCCCCCCCCCCCCGGACTCGTGGTTTGAATACCTGGGCCCTGGTTGGTGGTTCTGTTTGGGGAGATGTCCCTGCTAGAGGAAGAGGAAGTGTGTCACTGTGGGTGTGGCCGGTTTGAGGGCTTGTGGCTTTTCCTCCCATTCACTTCTCTCCCCACTACTCCCCTGCTTTGTGTTTGCACCTGAAGTTGTGATCTCTCTGCTTCCCACTCCAGCCATCTGCTGCCATGCCTCTTCCGCCATTATGGATTCCCACTCCGGAACCATAAGCCAAAATAAATTAAGTTGCTTTTGGTCATGTTGTTTCATTGCAGCAGCAGAAAAAGTAACTAACGTACTCACTGTGTTTTTATTGATGTTGTCAGAAGCAGAAGGGCAATTTTATTAGCATTTAAAAGAAAAACCACCGAGCAGGCAAACAGTAAAACCTCAGCTGCTGCCCTGACCATGCAGGAGAGGAAGGAAAAAGCCATGCCATTTAAATTGGCAAGGAGGTCAGACACGTGGTGGACAAGCAGCTCCATGTCAGGGAGGGGAGCTTTTGAGAGAAAGTAAGAAATTTGGGGGGAAAGCACCGAGTGTTAAGGAAAACATACCTGGAAAAGTGATAGAAGAAAAGGAAAAGTTATGCTTTTCTGACAAAAAAAAGTGGATAAACTTATGGCCTCTGTGAGGCTTTGGCCCCAAAGCTACAGTCTTAGGGGCTGTTTGATGCGGGTTTTACATAGTTGAGGCTGACTTGGGACTCTCTAGGTAGTCAAATACCGTTTTAAACTGATGCTTCTGTCTCTGCCTCCAGAGCGCTGGATGACAGGTGTATGTACCGTGATCAGCTTCCATCTGCTCTGATCTGAACAGGGTTGGTTTCCTTGGAACTCAGGCTGAAAGTTGATTGCCACCGTGGAGTTGTTGGGAGGTGGCTGGCTTATTCAGAGGGACCAGGGCCGATGCCTCCCTGCTGGGCTGAGGAGGTGGGTTGTGAAGTAAGTCTTCCTTGAGCTTTGTCATGTTTAAGAACATCTGCTTGGCCTTCTGCTTTTCCACTACCCATGATACAGCGCACAGCCTTACCAAATGATCTAGGATCTGGTGTTCTGAAGGTCTGAGACCATGGCGAAGTCACTGGTGGTTGGAGTAAGAAATGTCCCCCGTCGGCTCACGTATATTTGAACACTTGGTCCCCAGCTGGCATTGTCATTTGGGGGTTGGGATGGTTAGGAGGGCTGGCCTTGCAGGAGAAGGTACATCACTGGAAGTGGGTGTGAGAGTTTCTAACCTCATCCTACTTCCAGTCCACTCACTCTGGGTGAGATGTGATCTCTCAGCTCCCCGCCCCTTCCACCATGCCTGGCACTTGCTGGTGTGCTTCCCACTGTGATGGGCCCTTATCCCTCTGGACTGTAAGGTGATGTAAATTCTTTATTGCATAAGTTGCTTTTGGTCATAGGGCTTTATCAGCAACAGACAAGGGGCTATATACAGAGTTGGGAGCAGAGAGTGGACTGCTGCTGTGAAGTACCTGACCTTCGTTGACTTTTAGAGGAATATGGAAAACTTTGGAACTGCGGACTAGAAACGTGGCTAAGTGCTGTTAGCAGAGCCAAAGGGCTGTTCTGCCGAGAGCCTGGAAGCCAGTAGTGCTGAGAATAATGCAGATGGTAGAGGCCCAGCTTAAGACGTTTCAGAGGGGATCAAAGTCTATATTTGCAACTGGGATGGAGGCCATTTGTGTGGTTTCAGCAAATAATCTGGATTTGTTTTCATTAACACCATGCCAAATAAATGGGCAAGGCCATTGCTTACAGCCTTCCTGGCTATCCCACAGGGCAATGGTTTCCTTCTCTCATATTACATCAGCAAATTTCCAGTCCTCTATGGCTAGGAAGAAAACAACATTGGAGCCATGGCTAGGAAGAAAACAACATTGGAGCCGTCTTCCAAGGGCCTTTGTTTGGATGGTGCCTTCCATTCCTACTGCCCTGGGGGTGGGGGAGTGGGGTGGGGGTGTTGGTCCCTAGGGAATCTCTTTAGTAATGCAGGCATGTCAGACAATCAGAGCACAACTGACTGAGACTGAGTACTATCACTGAGTGCTGTGAGCCAAGCACCACACTCATCCCCTTTTTTTTCTGAATCCCCTGCCTAACAGTGTCTGGCATGTAATGGATGTGCAATAAATGCTGGTTGAAGGTCTGGGAGGTTGAAGGCTCAGCAGGTACAAGTGGTTGTTGGGCAAGTCTGGCAACCTGAGTTCAATCCCTGGAACCTACATAAAGGTGGAAAGAGAGAATAGACACCATAAAGTTGTCCTTTGACCTCCACAGGTGAGCAGTGGCATGTGCACCCCCCATCATACACACGTGCATAATAATAAATCAATTAAATACTGGTTGAATGGATGGATAAAGGTTTGGACTTTTTCAGGGTTCTTCTCATTGTAGGTCCACTCACAGGGATGTCGAACATCTACTCAGCTTTTCAACCTTTGTGGTAGCTCAGTAGGAATTAGGAGACACCCTGGGAAAACAGTGACCCACTTTTATGGCTTGTACTCTAGACTTCAATGTGGCAATTCTGTGTGTGCACGCTTGTACAGGCCAGAGGTCAACCTCCAGTGTCTTCCTTGGTCACTATCTGTTTTTGTTTTTATTCTCCTGTGGGGGGGGGACACCACTACCACGGAGGCTTATTCTTACTTATAAATGCCAGGCCTTAGCTTGGCTTGTTTCTTGCCAGCTTTCCTTAACTTTAAATTATCCTGTCTACTTTTTGCCTCTGGGCTTTTCCCATTCTCTTACTTCTGTGAATCTTAATCTTGCTCCATGGCTTGCTCTGTAGCTGGGTGATTGGCCTCTGGAGTCCTCCTCCTTCTCTTGCTCCTTCTGCTCCCCCCCCCCCCCCAGATGTCTCCTTCTATATATCCTCTCTGCCTGCCAGCTTTGCCTGTTTCTTCTCCTGCCTTACCATTGGCTGTTCAGCTCTTTATTAGACCATCAGGTATTGTTTCACAGGCACAGATCACAGCTTCACAGATTTAAACAAATACAACATAACCAAAAGTAATACATCTTAAAATAATATTCCCAACAATAATACTCCTACCTTGTTTTATTTTGTTTTTAAACAGGTACTCTCACTTGGCCTGGAACTCCCTGATTAGACTAGGTAGGATAGCTGGCCAGTGTGCTCCAGGGATGGCATATCTACCTTTTTCTCCAGCATTGGAATTACCACACGCAGTACTTTTTTTGTGGGCTCATGGGGGTCTAAGTCAGGTCCTCATGCTTGTGTGGCAGGCACTTTCCCATGGGAGCCATCTTCCCAGCCTAACCCTGAAATTTTTTTTACTGTGTTATAATTTCCTTCTAAGAAAATTGTCTTACATTTGTTGTTTTTCTGAGCGTTTCTTTTTAGTTGCAGGGTGGTACTGTTACTTTCAGAAGACATGTAACTCAGGCTCTCTTAAAATTTTATAAGATATTATAAGATAAGCATAGTAAACAAGATGTAGGCTTTTAGAAAGAATAATGCCTTTCTGTTTATTTTTTATTTGTTGGCAAAGATGTTACTGAAATACTTTCTAAATGACTGAGCAGCAAGGCAGATGGCCAGTGAGGATAAAGGGAAAAGATGGGTGATCCATAAACTGCATAGTTAACCCTGAACAATGGGGATGAAAGAAACACTCACCAAATTAGGATGAGCCACCGCTCTGGTGGAAGGGCAATCTCATTTTCACCATTTATCTGTTGTTTTATCTGTTGTTCAGTCCCTGAGGCAGCTTTCTCTTTATGCTAAGAATAAAGTCATCGGGCACTTCATCAGGTGGGATGGAACTTTCTTTTCACTTCTTCCAGGTCCTGGGGTTGCAAGGACCTCATGTCACAGCAGGAGTGCAGCCAGGACCAGGCTGAATGTGCAAGCCAGGCAGGTGACCTTAAGAAGGCCTGGAAGGATTGGTAGGATGACTCAGTGAAATGCTTGCCTTTTGAGTATTAAGACCTGAGTGTGGTCTCCAGAACTTGCCAAAACAAAAACAAAAACCAGTAAGCCATGGGGGCCTGCACCTCCAATCCCAGAGCTGGAGAAGCAGTGACAGGATTCTTGGGGTTTACTGGCCAGCCAATCTGACCTGATTGATGAGCCCTAGGGCAATGGGAGACTGTCTCAAGGGAGGTGGACGGTATTCTTGAGGATGGCACTGAGGTTGTCCTCCAGCCCCCATAGGCACACACCGGTGTGCTCCCACACAGATGAACCTGAACCTGCACTCACATGTATGAGAGCTGAGTCAGGGATCCAGACCGAACACTGCTGTGTGCCTGGGCCGGGGTGAGCCAGCCAGAGTGGATACCGCTAGGAAGGCTCAAAGACCCTGGGAGCTTAGCAGGTTATGGCACCCAGGAGAGGAGGGCCCTCCTGGGCAGGGCAGCAGCAGCTAGAAGCGTTGGATGAGGTGCTGGAACCAGGGCGTTCTGCTCCCATTCCCTTCCTGTCTGGAACCAGTTGCATTGTAGAGGTGACCCGTCCAGAGAAGTGCCAGGGCTGAACAATTCAGACTGTGGGCAGTGAGGGGAGCAAGATCACATACCTTCCCGCTGAGGAAACCAAGCCTAGGGGGTATTTCTCCAGGGTTCATTCTTCCTTAGCTGACAACTCCTTCAGGGCAGGGATGAGGCTTGCTGAAAATATCTCCCCGGGAGAAGGGTGGGAAGTGAATGTGATCAAACTATGCTGAATGAATTCTCCAAGAATTAATAAAAATTATCTTTAAAAAGATAAAAGTGTCTCCCGCTGTTCTGACCTGGAACCAAAAGAGATTTAAAAACACAAGCAGAAGGACTATAAGGAAAAAGCAAAGGCCAAGGACGGAGTTGCCGGCTCTCCCCCATCTCCTCACAATGGCCTATTGTGGGCTCTGGTGCATCTGACCAAAGGGAACAGGCCAGAACAGGCCTACCTCACTTCCCTGACTAGCTACCTCTAAGGAACAGCTACACATAGCAGCATCTCCAAGTTCAAGGAAGCTGAGTGTCCCTGGCATGATCCCATCCTTACCCAAAGCTGGAATTCCTTGCAACACACTTATCCACTGGTTGGCAAGATTGCACCAGTGATGTCAGGGCATTCCTTTTATTTCATCTTATCATGCATTCAAATACACAAAAAGTCAGGTGTGGTGGCTCAGGGCTGTAGCCCAGAACTCTGGAGGCTGAGGCAGGAGGATTGGGAGTTCCGGAACAGGGTGAGTTACATAGTGAGGCTTCTCAAACAACAATAGCAACGATTACACCCCCCAAAAAACCAAAGCAGTCGGGAGGAGGAGAGAGGGGTGGAGTAGGGAAGCTGGGAAGAAAAAGGAATCAAGTGACTGTGAGCAGGACAAGAGAGTGTAACTGTGTAACATGCTGTCCTCGCAAAAACCTTAGCTGGGAACAGGTGGAGACAGAAGGGTGGCTGGGGCTTGCTAGCTTCCAGCTTAGCTGAGAAGACCCCAGGTTCAGAGAGATTGTGCAGAAGTGATAGAGGACACCCAACATCATCTCTTGGCCCCTGGGCACAAACAGGTACATACACGTGCACACACACGTACATATACTCACACAGATGCACACAAACACAAATATACACATAAAACTTTACGATAAAAGAAAAAGAAAGAAAAACACCAAAGTAAGCCAGAACTGGTGTACCTCAGTGGCAGAGTGTTTGTCTGGCCTATGCAAGTCCCTGAATTTGAGACTCGGTATGGAAAGAAATGAACACATGAAACCTCTCCCAGTATGAACTATTAACTGGAAGTCAATGAACTGCAGAGGTAATTAAGCTTTCTTCCTCAGAGTGCTGCAAACGCAGCTGCTTTGAGATTTGTAGTCATTAAATAATTTGTGCTTTGACATGGGGATCAAAGCAGAGAAACTCCGGATGAGAGAATGTTAACCAATTTATTAAAATGCACATGGGAGGCCAGAAAGGTGGCTCGGTGGTTAAGAGAACCCGGCAGAGGTCTGGAGCTCGTTTTACAGCACTTACATTAGGCCACTCAAGCTGCCTGGAACTCCAGTTCTATGGGACCTGACATCTTCTGGCTGCTGTGGGTACTGCACTCACATGCACATATGTACACATAGACATGTGCACTCCCGAACTAAACAAAACCGAACAACCAAACAAAACACCTGAACTGCAGCCATTGGGGTGGGTTCTGGAGTCGCCTCTTTGTTAGCTTTTGAGCTGTTTGAGCTGCAATGTCCTCAGAGTGTCACAAGCCTCATCAAAATAACCACTATCACTGCCAACTAGTATTTGGTGAGCATCTTCCTCACGCCTGTTGCTTTGGCAAATGTTATATATATGATCTGTGTGATCTACACAGTAACCCCGCTTTAGAGATGTGAGACAGACTCAGAGGGGATAGCTAAGCTGTCCAACAACACACAGCCCCAAGAGAGGGAGTTGGGGTTCTGATGGAAATGGCCCGAGCTGTACATCTTCAAATGAACTGGATTTGTCATTTTAGCTATAATCCCTTCCTATGCTGGCTTCGCACTCAAGACCATCCTCCTGCCTCAGCCTCTGAAGTGCTGGGATTACAGGTAGCTCTAACTCATCTTTCCAGACAGAAATATGGAGATTGACCCATAGTCCCTGGAACTGCCTGAAATGCCTCAGGTACCACCTTTTAGGGCAGCCGGGTTGTTTGTGTCTGAGGGGGTCTCTGCCTCTGCCCCTGGAGACATTCATGCTACTTTCTCAAATACAAACCATCTTCCTTCTTATCCTGCAGTCTACAGGGGCTGATGTAGCTCTTCTCTGTTCATCTTAGGAACTCAGGAGTATCTCTGTAAGTCCTGGATCTCTCCAGAGTGAGACCTGGAGGGATGGTGGCTGGTGGCCCAGACCTGCTTCTGAGACCCGCTCTATTCTCAGGCGGATAGACCTGGAGAGCACTAACTGCTCGTGAGCCCTCCTTCATTTCCACCTCTCTCTTTCTGCCAGCAAAGGAAAGCTGCTGAGCCCCAGGCCAAAGGACTCAAACAGAAGCTTGCCTACCGTCTGGTCAAAGCCAGTCCCCAGGTTGTATTGCCCTTTGGCTTTACCTGGATCAACCAACCAATGAATCAATCAGTCAATAATCAATCAATCGATTGATTGATTGATTGATCAATTGAAGCTCTCAAGCTCTTCCTCAGCCACACACTGGCCTCTCTTCCCATCTGTCTTGTACCAGAATTTGACCCTGGACTTGAGGGTAATATGATGGCAATTAGAAGTCTCTGCATGTTTCTTTTAAGGCCTTCCTAAAGCTAATGTATGGACAATTAAATGCCCCTTTCCCTCCTCCCCAGAGCCTTAGGAACAGACGGTTGGCCAACACTGCCTCCTAGTGTCTCAGGTAGATGCTGCCCAGAAGGGTGAATGTTTGGGTTCCAATGCTTAGGGATATGTATGTACCTGCTGTATAAGTCCATGGCTTTAAAAGTTTAATGACCAAACAGATACCAGGATCCCAAGCAATGAATGCTTGACTTTTCATGACCAGGATTAAAATCAAGTGCCAGAGCTCACCACCCTTCACCAGCCTGGCGGCAGGAGTGAGAGGCCAAGAGGGCAAGGGCCACCCCTCAGGAAAATATCACTTTCCCCAAGCTTTAACAATGTCAAGTGTGCCCCCCAAATGCTTCTGAGGATCACACCAACATCTAAAGTGCCAGTTTGTATTTAAACAATTCAAATGGAGTTGGGGATAGGGCGGGTGCAGCAGATGTAATTCAGTTGGTAGAGTGCTTGCTTGGCACCCATGGGGTCCTGGGGTCCATTATCACACCACAGATCTGCTGTTGGCACGCACACCTGTAAACCTGGTATGCCTGCCGTTGGGGTGCACACCTGTAATGCCAGCACTTGGAAGAGCGAAGCTGGAGGATCAGAAGGTCAAGGTTGTTCTCAAGTTCAGGGTCATCCTCATCTAAATGGTCCAAGGTCATTCTCAGGCTAGCCTGAGACACATGAGAGCTTATTTACTGATAAATGAGGAAAGAGGAGTTGTTTCTGTTTGTTTGTTGTTTTATTTTGTCTTGTGTAGATTTTTCACTATTCTGAGTGAACTGTGTTGCAGAGTTGCAAATCCAGCCTAACCCCACTCCTCCCTCCCTCCTCCTCCACCCTCACCTCCGATGAGTGCAAACATGAATGCCTTAGCAGGGGTCTTGTAACCAGAGCTGTCTTTAGGGCCATGTAATTCTGTGTGCAAACAATGTCTTACATTAATGATGGGGCCACACTTGGCTCAAGACTGTTGGATTCTGTGAGATCCATCATGGATGTTGGCTTTGACCCGAGACTGCAGGTTATGTAGCTGGTCTTCTGGTGATGGGATCTGCCACGTCTGGCCCGCTTCTCTTCTGTCTGTTTCCTTCCCACGCTCTGTGTTTGGTGCTGTATTAGGCATTGAGCCTGGACTGAACCCAGAGTGTGGGAGGAAGAGAGAAGAGGGGTGGAGGCGGCAGTTGAGATGCATCTTTTCACCCTCACCACGGCGTCTGAGCCTAGGCCAGTGTGTTACCTTGGGAGGTCTTTCTGCATGGGCCCCCATCAGCACAGTGAGGCCCAGACATGCTGTCTGTTACAATTACTTACTGACCCTACCCAGTTTCCAAGTTTCTTATTATGAAACAAATATTTCCTTATTTATTTATTGGGGTGGAGGTGGTCCATGGGCCACAGTACGTGTGTGGAAGTCGGAAGACAAGCTACACGAGTCTGTCCATTCCTTCCACCATGTGAGTTCCATGGGCTGAACCAGCTCCCAGGTTTATTCTTGTTACCAGATGCATCTTTAGTATTATTTGGTATTTGTTTGTGTACCTTTTTGAGACAGGGTCTTTCTATGTATCCCCAGATGGCATATTACTCATGGTAGAGATCAGGCTGACCTCAAATTCACAGCAAGCCTCCTATCTGAGTAATGGAATTGTAGTCATGCTTGCCCACCCCCAGATGTATCTCTAAACTTTCAGGGCTCCTGCTGACCAACATAGGTATTAGACATAAAAGTGCCTGATGCTGCCCTTTGGTGTAGGGGGCTGGACTCACCCCTGCCTTTAGACCGCATATGCCCTTGTCCCTTCATTGTATTTTCTACCCCTGCCCACTACTGCTTTCCTATCTACCTGCCCACTAGCTTACCATACCCTCTGCCTGACTGCCTTGAAGACTGTGCATTGAGTACTGTGTGCATGGTCTCTATACGTGACTAGATTCTATTTACAGCTCCCTTTCATCTTCATCACAAGCTATGTGCTTAGTAGTGTCTTCTGCATCTTCCACTTAAGAAAATGGAGGCTTGCAGAAGTTTGAGAAATCATTCCAGTCCCCATTGCTACCTGCTTTCCAACCTTGTGACATCCTGAAATTGACCATGCACATGTTGGACCCTTCGATGGTCCTTCAGCTGAAGCATGTCCCCTTCACTCTTTCCATCAGAGCATGCAGTGGGCCTGTGGGACTGGGTTCTGTCTTTGGGCTCTACCTAGCTACCCTATCTGCTGTACATGTAACCATCCTGTTAAATAAGAAACACAGAGCCAATTCAGAGATGAAAGCCCAAGAGGTCAGAGTAATAGCTAAGAGCTGAAAACCTTACCCTTCACTGGCCCCTGTCCTTCCCTCAGCAAGAGACCTACTTCCTGTGTGTCTGTCTTTTTTATAGACTTCCTGTTCTGCCTTCTCATTGGTTGTAAGCCCAGCCACATGACCTCTTCGTCACTGCCTGTCTGTACAGACCTCCAGGTCTTCTATGGTTGGTATTGAAATTAAAGGCGTGTGTCTCCACGCTGGCTGTATCCTTGAATGCACAGAGATCTGTCAGTCATATGATCTGGATTAAGGTGTATGTCTCTACTGCCCGGCTTCTGCTATGGCTTGCTATTAGCTCTGACCCCCAGGCTACTTTATTTATTAACATACAAATAAAATCACATTTCAGTACAAATCATAATCTGCCTCTTTAACTAGCACATCCTCAAACCCAGATCCCTCCATCTCCTCGATTCTAGGTTTCAGTTCTCCATCCACATACCTAAACTGAAAAGCGACATTCTCATTGCCTCTTGTTTCTTTTGCTACAGTCATCTTTTGTTTTTGTTTTTGCTTTTCAAGACAGGTTTCTCTGTGTGGCTTTGGTGCTTTTTTCCTGGAACTCACTCTGTAGCTCAGTCTAGCCTGAACTCACAGAGATCCACCTGCCTCTGCCTCCTGAGTGCTGGGGTTAAAGGCGTGCGCCACCACCGCCTGGCCTGTCATCTTAAAAGCATCCTTTATGGGTGCTGGAATGATGGCTTAGTGATTAAGAGTTCCAGGGGACCTGGGTTTGATTCTCAGCACCCTCTTGGTACCTCCCAACCATCTGTAGCTCTAGCTCCAAGGTATCTAATGCCCTTTTCTGGTCTCTGAGACCACTTTGAGATACACATGATGCACAGACATACACGTAGGCAAAGCATCCATACACAAAATAAAAATAGATAAATCTTTGAAGAAAAACCCCTCATCCTTCAGGAATCCATATTCTTCTAGAGCCCATAGCACACTTTCCATGGTCCCCCATTACTATCTCATTCCTCACCTTGAGACAGGGTCTCTTGTAGCCCAAGCTGCTTAGCCCTCCCTATGTAGCAAAGATTGATCTTGAATTTACTGTCCTTCTTGCCTCCCCTCTCCACTCTGGGCTTACAGATGTGCACCACCATCTTTACGTGGTGCTGTGCATCAAAGTCAGGACTTTGTGCATTTGAGGCAAACACTCTATCAAACTGAGTCACACCCCAAGCCCAGGTCACTGCTATTGGTGAGCTTCACCTTCCTGTTTTTTATTTTAATCCATCTTAGAAATGACTGTCAGATCCACCTTCCTGAAGAATAGCTTGGAGCCCACCTATCAGATTAAAAAAATACAGTGTTTGGTCTTCCCTTCCCCCAGCCCTTTATGCTTCTTTTATGGAACCATCCTTGAAAGTGAAAGGACCTGGGCAGTGTGAATGCTTGGCTGGTTGATGGCTCAGGAAGACAACACAACTGGATCTCACAGGTTCTTCCATATAGATAGCCACAGTTTAACACACACACACACACACACACACACACACACACACACACACACACACACATGTTCATTGGACAATCTGCCCTTGGATAGAATTTGAGGTGTATTATTAACATTTTTTTTTTTTTTTTGCAGCACAATAATGAACATTTCTAATGACCCACAAAAGCCTCCCAGTAGCCCAGAAACAACCGCTCAGTGTCTGCAATGAGAAGAACCCTGCTGCTTAAAGCAGGAAGCTTTTTAATGACCACAGAATCACTTTGGAGAAGTTGCCTTAGGGTCTGTGTGAGAAGTAGACAGATCCTCAGTCTTAGGGCCTTAACGGTACAGCCACCACTGCCCTCCTCCTTTGGTTGGGTTCATTAAGCCCTTGGTTCCCAGCCCTTTTGTTGGTGGTTGAGGTAATACATACTGAATGCCACCTTTCTCCTGCCACCCGTTTGATTAGCTTGAAATGACCTCATGCGATTTTGACACACAGTGAGACTCATGCTGATGTCATCAAATCCTGTTGGATGCCTTGATGCCTCCTGGCAATCAGCACCTGCCCAGTGCATCAGCAGAGCTGTTCTCAGGAGCTTTTCATTCTAATAATGCCCTTTTCTGGATATTGTACAAGAGGCTTTGGATTCAAGCTAATTGTCTGCGTTGATGTATTGAGCATTTAAGTCTTGGATACAACTTCTTGGGAATGAACCACCCCTTTTTTCTATCAAGTGGAATTAAAAAAAAAAACACTAAGTCTCAGAACTAATTTGTGCTGCTTAGAGAATGCAATTCAATGTCATTGCTTTCAGCTTTATTTTGATTATATGTATATGTGTGGGTTATGTTCACAGGAGTATGGTAGCTCTCAGAGAGTACAGGTGATTCCCTGGATCTAAAGTTATAGGTAGTTGTGAGCCACTTGATGTAGATCCTGGGAACTGAACTTGCATCCTCTGGAACAAAGTCTCACTCTGTAGCCTGGGCTGGTCTTGAACTTGCAGCAATCTTCCTGCCCCAGCCTCCCAAGTGCTAGAACTTTATGTATGAGCCACAGTGCCCTGCACCAGTCAGGTTCCATTCTGAGTTGTTATCAATACCTGCATGTCTCCCCTCATCCCATAAAAGCACTTTCACACTTACTGTCTTGTTTGATCATGTGCATTGCCCAAGACATATGCACACATACCCACACAAAAACATACATATACAAGCAAACAAATGAAAAGTACAAATGAAAGAAATAAGCCAGAGGATATAATGTAGTTGGTAGAGTGCTTGCTTAGAATGCCCAAAGCCCTGGGTTTGATACCCAGCTCACATAAACCAGAAGTGATGGCTTAATCCTGGGTTTAATACCTGGCACAGTATAAAACAGTCATGGTGGTATACACCTTTAATTTCAGGGCTGGGAAGGCAGAGGCGGGAGGAACTGCCAGGCCCCAAACAATGACATGGAGACTTATTAATTATGAAAGCTTGGTCTTTCTCTTAGACTTGTTCCCAACCAGCTCTTATAACTTAACCTGTTTCTATTACTCTACATTCTGCTACGTGGCTTGGTTACCTCTCCTCTGTACTCTACATCCAACATCTTCAGTGTCTTGCTGGAATCTCCCTCTTGAGTGCCTAAATTCATCTCCAGTTCCTCTCTTTTTCTAGAAGTCCCGCCTTATCTCTTCTGCCTAGCTATTGACCATTCAACTCTTTATTAAACCAATCACAGTGTAGTGTGTACACATCTACACACAGTGTAAACAAATATTCTACAACAAGAAGGATCAGAAATTCAAGGCCAGTTTTGGCTAAATGGTAAATTAGAGTTCAGCCTGGATTATATGAGATCCTGTCTTAAAAACAAAACAAAAACTACAAAAAAAAACGTTAATAAATGAAAATAAATTTAAAGAATTAAAGACTGTTAGGTCTGAGATGAGAACACATAGACAGCATAGAGTGGAGAAAATGGTTGTTCGTTCAATAGCCAGGGATAAGAGAGATCTTGAAGAACAAAGATGCCACGCCTCTGGACTTCACAACGTTCTTGATCTATCTGCTGGCATTAATCTGTCACTGGGTCCACCCACACTTGAGGGCTGCTTATTTCTTTTGACTTGATTGTGCCCAGCCATCCTAAACATCCAGTAAAAGAGAGCCACTATGAATTTGGCTTTCATGTAAAAATTTATTCTATTATAGTCCAAGTAAGAAAATTACAGACTCCAATTGTCATCTTAGAGGCATTGTCCAGCAACTAGTGGGAACAGATGAAGAGACACACAGCCAATCACTAGGCAAAGCCAGGGGAACCCCACTGAATAGGGGGAGGAAGCATTCTAGGAACCAGAGGGGTCAAGGGCACCACGAGAACACAACTCACAGAATCAACTAAGCAGGGCTCCCAGGAGCTCCCAGAGACAGAAGGAATAATCACAGTCCCTGCATGGGTCTGAGCTAGTTCCTCTGCGTGCATGTTATGGTTGTGTAGCTTGGTGTTCTTGTGGGACTCCTAACAGCAGGAATTGGGGTATTTCTGATGCTTGTGCCTGTGCTTGGGATTCTTTTCCTCTTACTGGGTCAGTCTAACCTTATCATAATTTGTTATGTCATATTCTGTTGATAAAAAGCCTGGGATGCCTTTATTTTTTCATGACAGTGTTTCCTTGTGCAGCTCTGGCTTTCCTGGAACTCACTCTGTAGACCAGGCAGGCCTCAAATTCAGAGATTCATCTGCCTCTTCCTCTGGAGTGCTAGAATTAAAGGCATGCGCTGCCATCGCTGCCACCAACACCTGGCCTTTTTTTTTTTTTTTTAAAGGAAACAGAGGAGGAGTGGATCTGGGGGAGAGTGGAGGTGGGGAGATACTGGGAGGAATGGAGATAGGGGAAACTGTGCTCAGGATGTAACATATGTAAAGAATAAAAATTAAATATACATAAAAAGAAAGTTATAGTCTACCACATATGTAGGATCAAATAGGAGTCTTTGATTAAGCAGGTGACCAAGAGCAGGCTCTTGCCACAAAGAACTCTGGTCCAGAAGCTTAAGGATACAGTGTTTATAAAGGAAAATACTACACATCCCACAATGACACAAAGGTATAGGTCAGAGGAACCTGGTAACATTTGTTTTGGTTATACATTCAGCAGATATTTTGGTTATACATCTGGTCCAGTGTTAGGCTCATGGAAAG
The DNA here is from genome assembly GCF_903995425.1 of Onychomys torridus. Taxonomy (NCBI): domain Eukaryota; kingdom Metazoa; phylum Chordata; class Mammalia; order Rodentia; family Cricetidae; genus Onychomys; species Onychomys torridus. Next base: position 2,621,463 of record NC_050445.1, read on the forward strand.
TCACAAATGTGTTGCCAAGGTGGACAAGACTATCCAGGAGGTCAGGGGCTGAAAAGCACCTGAGCAGATTACAAAATGTTGTTAGGGCAAGAGCAGGACAATATGGCGTTGTCTCGGTCATTTCAACTCAAAAGTTGATATGGAAATTTAACAGGATTAAATTTTAATTTTGATGGCAATGACTCCAGGGGTAGAAGTGCTAGCAAAGCAAGCCTGATGACCTGAGTTTGATCCCTGGAACCCAACAGGAGGAGAGAACCAACTCTCAAAAGTTCTCCTCCACATTGGCACCATGGCACACATGTGCCCCCCCCTTATAATATCAAACAAATAAAATAAAAATAGTATGGTGGTCTGGCGGTGGCGATGCATGCCTTTAATCCCAGCACTCGGGAAGCAGAGCCAGGCAATCTCTGTGAGTTCGAGGCCAGCCTGGGCTACAGAGTGAGTTCCAGGACAGGCACCAAAACTACACAGAGAAACCCTGTCTCGAAAAACAAAACAAAACAAAACAAAAAGTATGCACTGGTAGAGTATGGTGGCTAATGTCTATAATCCTAGCATTTGGGAAAAGGAGACAGGAAGATAAGTTAAGGTCAGCCTGGGCTATCTGGTGAGTTCCAGACCAGCTTGGGCTATTGTATACATCTTCTTAAAAAAATCCCCCAAACAGAGGTTGTAGATAGAGTTCTGTGGGCAGAAAGCCTGTCTGCATGCTGGGTTCATTCCTAGCACTGCATTAACTTGGTGTGGCTGTACATGCTTACAATTTCTACTTGGAAGATGGAGGCAGGAGAATCAGAAATCTAAGGCCATCCTCAGTTGTATTGTGAATCTGCAGAAAGCCTGGGCTCCCTGACACCCTGTCTCAAAACAAACAAACAAACAAACAAGCCAACAAACAAATGGGCAAACGAAAAAACCACAAAGACACAAAAATTCCCACAAGAAACCCCAGCAAAACAAACCAACCAAGGCGAAATATGACAAAAATACAAAACAAAATAATTAAAGAAAAAAAAAAGAGCAATAAAAACAATCCGGACTGGCTGTGTGTCTTGGTGGTGCTCCTGATGCAGCTGTGTTGGTGACAAGTGCAGTAATTAGTCACCTCAGCTGTTTACTGGGCGTTTGTTTTCATTGTTCCCTGTGCTCAGTGCCAGCAATGGAAGCTCCTATCTGACAAGTGCGTCACTGATTTCCAAAGCCTGCTTGTAATCATTTCTCCACTTAACCTTATGACCTTCAAGATATACTAATGGCAAAGGTACTGTTTTCTCTTTTTGGCATGTGATGAGAGGCGATCAGGACTAAAGGCCTTGGCTAATGCCTGTTTTCCAGTTAATAACCGAGCAACGCCAAGATGCAGTAATTTCTGTCATCTTATACACACTGCCCGGGAAGGCTTTGTTGTTGTTAGTTATAGAATCTTCATATTGAGTACTGTGCCCCAAGAGTGTCAGGACTGGGGATGTAGCTCAATTGGCAGAGTGCTTACCTAGAGTGCCTGAAGCTCTAGGATCAGTCCCAGCCACTGCATACACTGGGCATGGTGGCACATGCCTGGGAGCCTGGCACTCAGAGGTGGAGGCAGGAGAATAATCCTTGGCTACATAGAGAATTAGAGGCCAGCCTGGGATACATGAAACTGAGAGAGAGAGAGAGAGAGAGAGAGAGAGAGAGAGAGAGAGAGAGAGAGAAAAGAAAGTCTGAAAGGTAGTTTAAAAGTTTTGGTTAGGAGCTGGCAAGGTGACCCAGTGGGTTACACCACCTGCTGCCAAGCCTGATGATCTGAATTTGATTCTAGGGACACAATCAAAGGAGAGAAGCAACTTCTGAAAAGCTGTCCTCTGACCTCCTCTGTATGCCTCACTTTTTTTTTTTTTTTTTTTTTTTTAAAGACAGGCTCTCTTGTGTCCCAGGCTGGCCTACATAGCTCTCTATGTAGCTGAGGCTGAGTTTGAACTCTTGATCCTCCTGTCACCACTTCTCAAGAGCTGGCTCATGAAACCATGCCCAGCATAAGGCATTATAATGAATTGTTATTAAAATTTTATCCTAGCCGGGCGGTGGTGATGCACGCCTTTAATCTCAGCACTCGGGAGGCAGAGCCAGGCAGATCTCTGTGAGTTCGAGGCCAGCCTGGGCTACCAAGTGAGTTCCAGGAAAGGCACAAAGCTACACAGAGAAACCCTGTCTCAAAAAACAAAACAAAAACCAAAATCCTATTTATGGTGTGTGTGTGTGTGTGTGTGTGTGTGTGTGTGTGTGTGTGTGTGTGTGTTAGCATGGATGTTGAGGTCAGATGACACTTCGTGGGAGTCAGTTCTCACCTTCCTCCATGTGGGTTCTGGGGATGGAACTCAGACTTTTAGTTTTGATCACAGTGCTCTACTAAACTCAACATTCTTTTGTAAACACTGTTGGGGATGGATGGTGCAGCTTCCAGTAGGAAATACTGGAAGATTAGTTGAATGTTATTTCTCTCCTGAGTTTTCATTAATTAATCAAATCTTGGAGTTTTCCGTTTATCCACCTAAGACTCTGACTAATCCCACATTAGCACAATGATTGACAGGTGTCACTCAAGCCATCTGTCAGCACAGCTGTGAGGACAATGCTGTGAGTGGCTACTTTTAGCTTTCTTTTTCCAGTGGACTGACTGGATTGCTAGAGAGGGTAAAGGAAAAAGACATATAATATTTTGATTTTAGTTGAGTATTTAAATTTCATATTTTGAATTTCACAAAAGTTGTAGGAATTAAGCAGAGTATCTGGGGGTTCATTAGAATGAACAGTTGTTTTCTAGAAGTGCTTTGATCTTGAAGAATCTTTGTGGAAAACAGTGATTGTTTTCTGTGATTTGTAGAATTGTTTTACTGAAGAGGCATTGCAGCCATCCCATGACTTTGGTCACAAGATGCCTCAGGCACACCTGAGTCTCTTGCATTATTGTGTATTGCAAAGCATACATAATAAAGGACTAGAGTCATGAAGGCATGTGATGCTCTTCTTTAGTAAGACATGTAAATTAGATTAGGGACCTTGGTCTGAAGAAATACTTTGTGTAACAATCAGTAAACCTGCCTTTGTTTGGCTGTTCTGGGTTCAGTCCACCTGAGAGGCGGGACCTTCCTGCTGCCACGCAGTCCTTAACATTTCACCTTGGAGTGCCTTCTTTCTTCAACCACCCTGCACCTCAACAGTTTGCATTGCTAGAGAGAGTAAAGGAAAAAGACGTAATATTTTGATTTTAGTTGAGTATTTAAGTTTCATATTTTGAATTTCACAACCTTCCACAGCTATTAACTTAAAATAATTTTCAATGATTAAGTGCCTCTCAATGTTCTCATAGAACAAAGAGAATCCATGGGCCCGTGACAGTTACATGTCTTGGTTCTGAGGCTTATCAAGTGGAGTGATGTCTGAAATCATTAGGAGTTTCCCTTTAAGGTGAAGCCGAGACTGTGTAATAAAAGAAATGGGAAATTAACCTGCGGCCACAGCTCAGTGCTGAGCGCTTGCTTCGTATGAGTAAGGCTCTGAGGACAAAAGGGGAGACAGAAGGAAGATCCAGTTCCCTGGTGCCTTTCATATCTCTCAAAGCGGATTATTAAAATAAATGGCCAGTTAAGATAACGGTCCCCCAATGCAGGATGATGATCGACAGGAACTGGTGGGTTGTATACCTGCCAGACTTCCTTGCAGAAGGGATTGCTTGAGACCTGGTCTTGTGTTCACAGGACACGCACAAAGCCTCAAGTTTGATCCCCAGTACTACATAAACCACATGTAGTAGCACACACCTGATACCTTAGCTCCCAGGAGGTGGAGGCAGGAGGACAAGAAGTTCAAGGTCATCCTTGGTTTCATGGTGAGTTTGAGGTCAGCTGGGGTTACATGAAACCCTGTTTTAAAATCAAAGGGGAGAGAGAGAGAGAGAGAGAGAGAGAGAGAGAGAGAGAGAGAGAGAGAGAGAACACTATAAATGAAAGGAACAAGAGCAAAAACTTGGAGTCCTTGATTATTGCTGGCAGCAGGGAGGAGATGATGCTGGAAGATTTCTTTGCTGCAGAAGACAAGATACTTCTCCAACATCTTTGACCACGTTATCACCAGGAGTTTTTCTGTTTTGTTTTTAATCAGAATAAGAAATCTGAGGCTGGGCGGTGGTGGCGCACGCCTTTAATCCCAGCACTCAGGAGGCAGAGCCAGGCAGATCTCTGTGAGTTCAAGGCCAGCCTGGTCTACAGAGCAAGATCCAGGAAAGGTGCAAAGCTGCACAGAGAAACCCTGTCTCACAAACAAACAAACAAACAAACAAGAAGAAGAAGAAGAAGAAGAAGAAGAAGAAGAAGAAGAAGAAGAAGATAGAAGAAGAAGAAGAAGAAGAAGAAGAAGAAGAAGAAGAAGAAGAAGAAGAAGAAGAAGAAGAAGAAGAAGAAGAAGAAGAAGAAGAAAGAAATCTGTGCTTCCCTCTGACAAGGTCTTTGTGGGAGCAGCTCCACATGAACTCGTGCTGGGAACCTTCAGCAAGGAAAATGCTAAAGGAACCCCACTATTGGAAGTGAACAGGACTTAAAAATTTTGACTAGTGCTAAAATGAAATAAGAATGGCAAAGTAGCCTTCAAGAAAGCTACTGATTAACTCTGTGTGTGTAACATGCATTAGTGTTCAAAGCCTGGTATCAGAGGGTCCCACTCCAATTCCTGTCTTGTTGCCTAACTGTCTTGCGATTTCAGAACGGTTCTGAAACCTCCTGGGACATGTTCTCTCAGCTATGAAATGACACAATGGATGAGCTGATTTTATGAACTAAGACATGGGTATGTGCCTCAACCTTCCACCTCTCCATAATCTCACCCCTGACCTTTTTCTATGTGTGTGACACTCCCATGCACACCTAGAGCAACGGGAGGCTCACTGTTGACAGGTATCACCTTTTCTGTTCCCCCTGGTCTTGATGGAGCACAGCTCAGGCTGTGTGGGAAACAGCAGAGGCATTTGGATCTGTTTGGTGATCCTTTTCCTCCTGGGCCTCTGTGAAGAGGCTGCTTTCACATTCCAGTGCTGGCTGGCGATAAGCAAACTGGACTGGAGGTTACGTGGCTTGTACCAGAACTCAGGTCCACGGCAGAGTGTTTGCAGCCTCAGCTCCAGACACTGCTGAATCTGTGGGCAGGTTTAATTAACACATTAATAATTTGGATTTGTTTGTTTTAGCTAGGGTCTCACTCTGAAATCTAGCCTGATCTGGAACTTGCTGGTCACTGAGGCTGGACTGGAACTTGTGTCAAGCCTTGTCCCTCTGCTTCCTGCATGCTGGGATTGCAAGCATGAGCCACTGTGCCCCAGTTTTGTGGGAAGGTTTAGATGAATGCCTCCTGCAAACAATCAGAACCAATTTCCAGATTTCCCTATACATCGCAAAACATGACAAATAATGTAGCTTGGGAACTTCCAGTTAGATAACCCTAATGGGGGCTCTAAAAGTAACTGAATTACAGCAAAGAGCCTGCTCTCTGGAACGGGGAAAATTATTTTGGTGATTTGCCTAATATCTTGGAATAAAGTTCCTGAAGTTCGAGGGAAGCAGAAGAAGGCATTACCCAACCTTATTGTTTTGGTGAAAACATACCTATTTGTGTATAGTAGGGTCTCATTCTGTAGCCCAGGCTGGCCTGGAACTTGTAGTCAATCTCCTGCCTCAGCGCTGGGATTTCGGATGAGCACCATCACACAGGGTCCATCCTCATTTACTTGTTTTTTGTAGTCAGCTGTTTTGTGTGCCCATGTGCTCACTCCACCGCTGAACTTCAGCCACCATTGCAGGGACAGACATGGGATGGCTGTTACTCATAGCATGCTGTCGAATGTCACATTCCTTACGTCTGTCTGCTCAGGATTCCTGTGTGTCTACAACGTCAGCAGCCTTTGATTCATGGTTTTACAGATGAATGCAGCAGATAGTCAAAAGAATGAGAATCATGGCCAAAGACAGGTGCGTGGCCAGAACATGAATGTTGTCATCTATTTGTCATGAGGTCCCTACTCAGCAGTATACTATCTCTCTCAGGGACACCCAGCATCACCTTGATCAGTGACAACCTTTGCTTCTTTCTGGACTGAAAACAGGAGACCAGCCCTGAGCACTGTCAATCCTTACGGTGTCTAGGAAACATGCTGTGTGTGGGGCTTGCTGGTATGTTTAAATCCTGACTCTCAAAGGGGTTTTCTAAACCTGCTTTCTCTGTAAAACCAAATAACGGTGCCAGTCTCAGGGGGACTACAGGACTACATGAGGTCACCCGTGCAAAGCACTGAGTAGAGCCATGAGTAAGTTTAAAACCGGCAGTGGTATAGCCCTTATGTAGCACCTGTAACACCATGTACATATGCAGACCTGTGCAAAGACAGACAAGTTACCCCATTCATTCTAAATATGGACTGAGTTCCAAAAGTTCCCCTTACCTTAGAATGTATCTACTTATACGAAGAATGTCAGGGGTTGGGGATGTGCTGGCCTAGCATGTAGGAAGCATGTAGGAAGCACTGGGCTGACTATCAGCTCTGCATAACCAGGTGTTTTGGCATCAGCCTTTGACCCCAGCACTAGGGAGGTGGAGGCAGGAGGATCAGAGGCTCATACAGGGAGTCCAAGGCTAGCCTGGGCTACAGATCCTGTCTTAGACATCTGCCCTGCAGCTGTTTCCTCCATGTTGGGTGTACCATGGCTGTCTTAGAGCAGTTGTGTTCACATCCCTCATGGGGAGAGAATGGGGCTCACAGAGCTCAGGGGCCTCATGGGTCCTCCTAGACCTCTCCTCCTGAGGTATGTGAAAGAAAGAGTCAACCTGGGTGAGGCTCTTCAGTGGGGTAGTTGCCTGTGATTCTCTCGTGCACCCATAGGTAACCCCAGTAAACTCTTGGGCTCACTAAACTGGACCTGGATGGAATCCTTCCTTTGGTCTGTTGGCACCCTCTTCTTCGAGGGTGGGTAGTCTCCCCAGGAAAAGTCACACAGCAACATTCTACTGCTTCCCCATGACCATACTATTTTTTAGGTAGATGCCAGGGATTGAACCCAGGACCTGATGCAGGCTCAGCACATGCTCTACCCCTGTGCCATGCCCTGGCCTGTCCCTGATGACTATGACAACAAGCTACAAGCACTGCCTAGCCTGCATCACAAGCCTGGCAGCCACAAGCAGGGTGGAGATGGGGAGGTGCCAGCCACCGTACCATAGAGCTTTCTCCCCAGGAGCCCCTGAGCTGCCTTAAACTTCTGGGCCATAGGTTTCCTGCTTCCAAAATTTAATTACTCTTCAGCAGCAGTAATTAAATTTTCAGCACCACTGGCAGTTGCCCAAACTTTAAAAAAAATAAACACCCCCTTCCCGTCTCCCTGTATCCTTCTTACTGGCTCAGGAAATAGCAATTAATTTGCAATGTGGTGTGTAAGCCCTGCAGCCCCTGCCCTTCCCAGAGCTGTTTATGATTTTAATGGATGGAATCTAGAATTTCAACAATGACCCAGAGAGCAATTCCAAAACCTGTCTCAGGGGGATGTTAATAATGACATTCTTTTTTTCTTTTTGAGACATGGTCTCACTATGTAGCTCTGGCTGTCTTGGAACTCACTATGTAGACTATGCTGGTCTCGAATTCAGATATTCCTATGATTCCCAAGTGCTGGGATTAAAGGCATGTGTCACTATGCCCAACAATCTTACAGTCTTATGGGAATGACTCACCAACCCCTCCCACCCTACCCCCAGTTTCAGGCTGATGGACTTTGGGACTGACTACCCATGTCTAGAAGTTCAACGAGGCCATTTTCTTCATAGATTTTTTTTCATTGTTTCCGTTGAGTCTCTCCCCCGCCACCTCTGTCAAGACAGGGTCTCACTATATAGCTCAGGCTGGCCTGGAAGTCATGGAATCCTCTTGCTTCAGCCTTCCAAGTTCATAAGCATGCTGTACCATGCCTCCTTTGTGTGGTACTGGGGAGGAACCAAGGGCTTCTTGCCACCTAGGCAAACACTTGACCAACTGAGATACATCCCTAGCTCTGTTTTCTATCTCTTGAGGCAAAGTTTCTATATAAGAATCTGCGAGGTGGCTCACTGGGTAAGGGACACTGGCTGCTAAACTGATGACCTGAGTTGGATCCCTGGAACCCAAGTGGTTGAAGGAGAGAGTCAAGTTGCAAAAGTTGTTCTTTGACTCTGATGGACACACACACACACACACACACACACACACACCAAAACAAACAAAACAAAAAGGAAAAAAAATCCTGGGATTTTTTTTTTTTTTTTTTTTTTTGAGAATTGTAAGACAGATTCTTAAAAAATGCCAGGAGCTTGTGGAGCCTCCTATAGGTCACGTGGTTGGGAGTCAGGATTGTCCCTATATCTGGTGGGAGAGGAAAAGGACACTCAAGCCAGCGGCAGGAGGCAAGGCTCAGGACAGCTGATGGCCGAGGGACACAGATCATCCAAGCCCTAAACTGGGACACCAGTTCTGAAACATACAAACAAATCTGGGGACAATGGAATGAATAATTAAATTGGGAGGTCTGCCAAGGTCTTGGAAGCTGGCAGAGCCTGAGGAAGACCGGGAGAGGAAACTCTGGAGCTGAGAAAGAACAGTTGGCATTTCTGTATCTCTCCTGCCAGGCACTGACAGGGATGAATAACCTGCTGCTCGCCTCTCCCAGCTCAGGGAGGGTCAGGTTGGCTCTGGGGAACTAGAACAGTGAATGGTGTCTGCCTTCTGCTCAGCTTCAGATCCACAACCTCTCCATTCTGAGCATCTCTCTGCAGACATCGCCTCCGAGGCAAAGCCTCATTGTACCCAAGGCCATGTAATTTGTATTTGCCTTTCCCTCATTTTCAATCCAACAGCTTCAGAGATCTTTGTTTATAGCTGGGAGATGCCTTTGTTAATCCTATTGACACCATAATCATCTATCTATAACCCCACCCTGTGGCTCTGTATGCCTGTAGCTACCCTCCGTACTCCTGTCCAGTAACACATGAACTGGATATACAGACCCATACAGAGACACAGAGGCATATTCAGATGTGCAGATACATAAGATACACATAGAGATAGCCAGAAATGAGCACACACAAATGCATGGGTAAATACAGGCACATGCACAAATGCACACACATGCATAGATGCATAAATACACATAGACATGCAAATAGACACAAACATATATATGCTTACACAGAAACACACACACATTTTACTTAAATAGACACAAACATATATAGGCTTACACAGAAACACACACACACACACACACACACACACACACACACACACACATTTTACTTTTCAGGAAAAAAAAAAACCCTGAAGACAAGCATGGTGGTATGAGCCTGTTGTCTCAACATGCAATAGGCACAGCAATAAGATACCACAAGTTCAAGGTCAGACTGGTCTATCAGAGTGAGTTCTAGGCCAGTGTAGACTATAGACATCCCATCTTAAAAACAAAACACTGCCTTTGGATGCTTCCTGTATAGCATAACATCGCAATGTTGTAGAACAGAACTGAAACCTTTTGATTTCAAACCTTTCTTTCAGCCTCACGTGCTCACATGCCTATGTCTGTTCCCTCCTCCAGCTCCTTCCCGAGTCACCCCTGGCCCCTGGCAATGCTCCTCTCCCTCTGATACTCTCATTATTTGACCCCTTTGAAGTTGGCCACTCTGTAGAATAGTACATCTAATCAGAGCTGAGAGTCCTTGCCTTGGTGACCCCTAGGTACCCCACTGTCCCGTCGCTGAAACCCTTCAGCCATCTTTCACTGACCCAGTCACTGAGTCCCCTGGCAGAATGGACTTAATGACAAATGAGGAAACACATAGGATTTTTTTCAGAGTACAGTTGCATTTTGGAACACCATAGCTTCACTTTCTATGCTTCTACAATGTATATTTGTGTGTGTGTATGTGTGTGTACATATACATACATATATATGTACCTTATAACACATTCACTCCTCTGCTAAATAAAAATCACAGGAGACTATGGTTTTAGACTACACTCCTGCCTTGCAGCCTAACAAACCAAACTTAAACTCAAAATGGAGGGCCAACAAGATGGCTAATTAGGTACTGGCGCTTGCCTCCAAACCGCACAACCTGTTGGATCTCTTGGCCCCACATGGTAAAAGGAGAGAACTTACTCCAGAAAGCTGTCCTCTGACCTCCACATGGGTGCTGTGGCATGACTACACCCCCAGCTAACTAATAACGAAATAAATGTGCAGGAAAAAGTAAAAACAGAGTTCCTCATGCTAAAGCCACCGAGCAGAAATGAAACCATCAAGGAGAATTCACTGTGCCAGCAGAGAGACATGACAGCACGCTGTTAGTGTAGTTTGGTCTTTGGGGGTGCTAAGCTTTGGATTTGGTTTGCCGTCAACCATTTACGTGTCAGAATCTTGGTCTCATGTGGTGGTGTGGACACTGTGGGGCCTTTAAGATGTGAGGCTTAACGGGAGACGGTAAGGTCATGGACACTGCTTTTCTGAGTGGACTGAAGTCCCACAGGACCATACTCTATTGAGAAGAGTTGTGCCCCCGTGAATCCCTCTCCACCCATAACACTCACTGCTTTCTTGTGGGTTTCCAATGCAGTGACACCATCTGCCACAAGGCTCAGAGGAGCCCAGGAGATGCTGGGACCATGCCCTCAAACCACCATAACTGTGAGCTAAATCTGCTTCTCTTCTTTATGAAGGACCTAGTTCCAGTCATTTTATTTTAGTAACAGAGATCAGACTAAGACAGAGGAGAAGGCACAGTCCCTGTCCTCATTTCTTGCAACAAAGGGGATGTGAGGAAAGGCAGTTGTTCTATTGTGGGAGAGGTTAATGGAATAGTGCTCAAGTTAATCTCAAAATTCCTACCACCATACCTTCACATGCTTCCCTAGACAAGTGTGTGTGTGTGTGTGTGTGTGTGTGTGTGTGTGTGTGTGTTCATGTGAGTGTGACTGTACCACAGAGCACATGTCAGAGGCCAACTTACCTGAGGTGTTGGTCCTTGACTTCTACCTTGTTTGAGGTATAGTAGTTTAGCTGGCCTGAGGCTACGGGAGATGCTCTTATCTCTGCTTCTGTCCTGATAGGAGCCCCTTGTGTGTTACACCTTGTCTGACTATATACGGTGTTCAGCTACTGTTCTATTGTTGTGAAGAGACACTATGACGAAGGCAAAGTCTTCTAAAAGGAAGCATTTAACTGGGGGCTTGCCTACAGTTTTAGAGGGTCTGTGATCATCATGGTGGGAAGCAGACAGGCAGAGCATTGGAGCAGTAGCTGAGAGCTTTACCTCATGATCCAAAGGCTGCAAGCAGAGTGAGGAGGAAGGAGAGAGGGAGAAAGCCGTGGGGGTGGGGGGAGAGGAGGAGAGGAAAGAGGGAGAAGGAGATTGGGACTGGTGTGGGCTTTTGAAACTTCAAATCTTGCCCCCGGGGACATATATCCTCCAACAAGCCACATCTCTTAATTCTTTCCAAACAGTTCCACTAATTGATGACTAAGCATTCAAATAAAGGAGCCCATGGAGGCCAGTCTCATTCACACCACTGTACTTGGGTTCTGGGAATCTCAACTGTAGTCCTCACAATTTGTGGTAATCTTTTATCCATTAAACCATCTCCAGGCCAACAAAGAGGCTTTGAATGCACCTGTGCGGGCGCGCGCTACACACACACACACACACACACACACACACACACACACACACACACACACATCCAAGCCCAAAGGCATTAGTGATTTATCACAGCAACCGATCTATAGGTTTAAGAATGTATTGTAAACCCTGTGTGGTCACATCTTTAATCCCAGTGCTCAGGAGGCCTCTAGGATCCTCTTGTGTAGACCTTCCAGTACTGGGATTATAGAATGCACCCCTGCATCTGACGTTTTAAGAGGGTTCTGTGGATCCAAACTCAGGTCCTCTCACACTTGTGCAACAAAGGCTTTACCCACAGAACCATCCCCTCAGCCTCGGTGCTACTTCTTAAAACATTCTAGAACGAGCATCAACCAAGAGGGAAGCAACACTGATCTCTCTGGCCAATGTCTAATCTCACCCCATGAGAATGTTTGCCCCCACAAAGGTCTTTGCCCATTGCTCATCTTCCATTTTGAGAGTGACCCCTACCTTACCTCTACCTAGCTTCTACACTGAAAAAAAAAAATAGTGGGTGTGGTGTCGTATCTGCAGTCCAAGCACTTGAGAGGAAGAGGCAGGAGGATAGCTTTAAAGTTTCTGGCCCCCCTCTATATTACAAGTTCCAGGTTAGTCAGAACTATATGGTAAGAACAAACAAAACAGAAAGAAAGAAAGAAAGAGATAAAGAAAGAAAGAAAGAAAGAAAGAAAGAAAGAGATAAAGAAAGAAAGAAAGAAAAAGAAAGGAAGGAAGGAAGGAAAGGAGGAAGGAAGGAAGGGAGGAAGGAAGGGAGGAAGGAAGGGAGGAAGGAAGGAAGGAAGGAAGGAAGGAAGGAGAGACTGAGTCTTGAGATGCCTACTCATCCAAACCTGTTGCTTGTGTGACTGAGCAATGGCAAGAAACCCAGGTTCTAGCCTTTGGCAGCACACACTGTCCGAGTCGCTTGGAGTCCAATTACGGCCACTCAGCAGTTTCACTCTGTATTGGCAAAATGATTTTTCGGTTGGATTCTACTTAGTGAAGAGCACACAGGGATTGCCTCCTGGGAATTCATAGGATTCGTTACTGGAAATAGAAACCATTAATGAGCTCAAGAGCAGGAAAGTGCATCTGAAGTCATAAAGGGCTGGGGCTACATACACTGCAGGCTGAGAGTCTTCTTGGCCCTAACGTCCTTTATACCTGTGTCTACCAGATGCTGATTCTTGTAAGGATTCAGTATTTTCCTGTTTCTCTAGGGAGCAGTTTGAAGGTGCTCAGAAGGAAATAGGATTTTAATCTATACTAATTTCAAAACTATGTGCCTGGTCTTCTTAGTTGATTAAAAGGCTATTTGTAATATGCATCTATTTGTAATATGTATCTTGTGGGGATGTTCTAAGGAGTCAAGGTGAAATGTACTGTCAATGAAGATATTGTAATACCACTCTCCTTATGAACTGGGTAGGGAACAGAAGCACTGTTTGGTACTGCAGAGCGTCTTATTGAGATGCAGACCTCCAATTTCACCCCTGGATGCTGAACACAGGTACAGGCTTAGTGACTGTCACTGAGGAGAGGTATGAGGAAGCACTCAGAGTGTTTTGTGGAATGAATAAAGAGAATGGAAATGAATTAAAATTGGAAGGGCGAGTGAGCAGAGTCTTGAAGGACAAAGAGGATGAGGTAGGTGAAGAAGGTTCTAGACGGGGGATGGGGTTGCATGACAATTCAGAGGGTCTGGAAAACAGAGTGTGGTTTGGTCTGTACAGACATGTCCAGGGACATAATATGAGGTCAAAGTAGGGTGCTAACTTAGGAGCAGATCACAGGACCATAAATGCCACCCTTCCTTCCTTCCTTCCTTCCTTCCTTCCTTCCTTCCTTCCTTCCTTCCTTTTTTTTGGTGTCAGGAGTGGAATGCCACACTTCTGGTTTGGACCAAATTCTATAATAATAGTGTATTGAAGAAGACTTGGGGGAAGATAACTGACAAAAGTTATGTGAACTTTCTGTGTTTGGTAATAATGTCAGTCACAGCTGTTCAATCTATAAGAAAACGTCTTAGGGAGGCAAAAGCCTGAAGACAGAGAGAAGGGCAGTAGGGATAAGAAGCAGAGACTAGGGCTGGGACACAGCTCAGCTGGTAGAGAGTTCTTGTCTAGCATGTATAAGACCCTGGCTTGATACCTGGTGCTTCGTAAACCCCAGCACTTGGGATGCGGAGGCAGGAGGATAAGGCGCTCAAGGTCATCTTCTGACACATACTGGGTTCAACGCTAGCTAGCCTGGGTTACAGGAGACCCTTCTTCACTGAAAGAAAAGGAGGAAGAGGAGGAGGAAACAACAGAGGCAGATAAAAAGGAAGTGGTGGGGTGCCTGGATGAGCAAGACTTTGCAGCTGGGTAGCTTAGGAAGAGAGGGTCAGAGCGGGTGTAGAGGACCAGGCTTCAGCCTGAGTAATTGCCCAGAACGGAGACAGAAACAAAGCAGAGCTGTGAACATGCTCAGATCTCTAGATTATTTCCTGAAGTCTTGTGGCTTTGCTCTGTTATCAACTCTCTAACACACTCTGAATACTTAGCCAATCGATTCCTGCTTGGATCATTTTCTCCGGCTGTTGCCAGGACACCACGGAGGTCCATTGAGAGGAGTGACAGGCCCTTCCTCTTAAAGGAGAATGCCAGATACTTTGAAAGGAACTGGGTTCTAATTTTTTGGTTCTCTTTTCTCTGTTTGAATCCTCATGGCAACAGAGAACACCCAGCTCGACCCTTCCTACGGCTCTGAGATTTAAGGTTTATAGAGTTGCTGGGTGGGCAGTTTTTGAAGAGAGCCTTTAGTTTTTGTGTTCTTTTTCTTTCTTGGCCCTGTACTACTAGTTAAATACAGGAAGTAAGATTGCATTACTCAGTTACTCATGGGCTAAGTTCCATGAATTAGATAATCTCTAAGACCCGATTATTTTATTCTGGCCGTCTTCATATGCATATAAATATGCATCATTGAAAGATGTTTATAATAGTTCATTTGAGAGACTAGTGCTGGGCTGCTTCAGAGGGCAGGATGGTAGCCGAGACATCTACCACAAGACCATGCATCATTCTATATAGGAGCTCTCCTTTCAGTGCGGAGCCATTGCCAGGGAGAAGCAAAAATAGAGATGCCTTTCCTGCAAATGAAAGCTCCTTCAAACATTTCTCTCATTGCCAGTTGAATTCAGGCTACAAATGAGAGAGGTAGGCCAGGCACTCACAGGGAAATGCACCCGGGTTAATATGCATTTAGTAGCCAGAGTTTTGCCTGTATTGGAGATCACACACTTTGTTGGTAATCCAATGATTGAAGATTGTGCTTTACTTTTTACAGAATGTGAGATTTGTAGCTCTGTTGGTGTTTTGCTCTAGGCATGGTCAAAGCAGAGGCAATTGGTACCTGATTTATATGAGCTTCCAATCTAAGGAAGACAGGAAGGTGCTCTGAGCACCATTTTAGTTTGCTCAGACTGCCATGACACACTACTCTGGCTTTCCTGTTGAGCACCAGAACTTTCTTTTACAGTTCTAAAGGGTGGAACTCTGAGATTGTGATGCTGGTGTGGTTAGGTCTTGATGGGGCCTCTTCACTTGCACACAGCTTCCTTTGCACCCTGACATGTATTTTCTGAAGTAGCAATCCCCCTTTCCTGTAAATTAAAGCACAT